>NC_090933.1:1349175894-1349800644 GCF_040938575.1 Ambystoma mexicanum | reverse complement strand
TCAGGTTAGGTCTGTTGCAGACATTGGATTTCACAGTGTTCTGGCTAGGTCTGTTGAAGACTTGGATTTAACAGCACTCAGGCTAGGTCTGTTGAAGACTTGGATTTCACAGCGCTCAAGCTAGGTCTGTTGCAGACCTTGGATTTCACATTGTTCCAGCTAGGTCTGTTGCAGACCTTGGACGTCACAGCGCTCAGGCTAGGTCTGTTGCAGATCTTGGATTTCACAGTGTTCTGGCTAAGTCTGTTGCAGACCTTGGATTTCACAGCGCTCAGGCTAGGTCTGTTGCAGACCTTGGATTTCACAGCGCTCAGGCTAGGTCTGTTGCAGACCTTGGATTTCACAGCGTTCTGGCTAAGTCTGTTGCAGACCTTGGATTTCACAGCGCTCAGGCTAGGTCTGTTGCAGACCTTGGATTTCACGGTGTTCAGTCTAGGTCTGTTGCAGACCTTGGATTTCACGGCGCTCAGGCTAGGTCTGTTGCAGACCTTGGACTCCACAGCGTTCAGGCTAGGTTTGTTGTAGACCTTGTATTTCGCAGTTTTGTAGGTTAGATCTCTTCCGGACTTTGGGTGTATCATCTTCCATTTCAATGGGCATTTCTAGTGCCCTCATACAGGGTCCTTTTCAGGCAGACCCATATTGAGTCACCCTACTGCCACAGGCCATGTTTCACTTGGAAGCACTGCACCGCTAAGATTCCTTCTGCCTAGCTAAGGGCCATAAACTAGCCCCACCTCTCTTTTTGCAAGCAGTGCTCTTGTGTTGTTACGCTGTGTTAGGCCTCTTCAGAAGAGCTGCTGCAGGCATGGGCTACGTGTTGCCATGTGGCGGGGTCCCTGTGCGTCAATGGATGGTTTGGTAACAGACTGTTTTCCTTCCAAACCTTTTCCCCTTTTCTCCCCCTCTTTCTATTTAGCCTGTAGTTTTTCTGGGAAGTTGATACTTGATTCTGCCATTGTGATTAATGTCAGAGTTTTAGATTGGCTTATTGTTCATACTTTCGGGGCACGCTTTTGGGGGTTAATTGAGAGATTTCCCTCACCTGTACATTTCCCGTCTATAAATCTGGCTTGTGCCATCACCACCACCTTGGGTCTCCTCTGGTTCCAGGGTGGGTGTCTGTGGCATTCCATGTGGCTGGAATGTCTGGCTGTTGATCTTCCCGACCCAGAGGAATGCAGTCATCCGAACCCCGTCTGTAACATTTTGGTTTCTTCTGCTCGGGCTTCGCACTTACATTGCCCAACTTTGGAGCAGTTCTGTGTCTCATGATTGATTTTCAGTACAAGCAGCAGGTTTAATAGGGGACATGCAGACATGCCAACTGTGGACGTTCTAAATGGGGGGCCTCTCATGCCACGCACATGTTTGCACACACAAGAAGTACAGGAAACGGAGCGTTCTCTTCAACATGCCTTTATTAACTGTCCCTGTACTCCACTGCCCACCCCCAACATGTCCCTCCCTAACCCCAAAGTCACTTCCCTGGGGAAGAGCCCGCAACGGCGGCCTTCCCCATAACGATGTGGATGGGCCACACCTCAGGCCCCACTCTCCGAGGCCTGACATCTCCCGCCTTTTGAAAGCATCAGTCCGCTTGTGTCTGTTACTCCATATCTTCTATGAGTATCTGGGGCTTCATGCGACTCCTCTGGGGCCGCCGGTGGCCGACGGGTGTTGGGGGTCCTGTTTGTTCTGGAGTGTGTTGCTCTGCTTCTTCGTTTTCGGATGCTTCTCCATCTCCTAGGCATGGTTCATCCACCATGTGTCTTTCCCAGGCTTCCAAATCTGGTTCCCATGTCGCCTCAAGGGGAGTCAGCACTCTTTTGAATTGTGATACATTTCGGGTTACTGATGACCGCCCTTCTCTTTCAGTTGTGTCCATGTTGTCCTTTCTTTGTTTTACCGTCAACAGCCTCGGGGCGAACTTGGCATCTTCTTTTCTCCCCTTCGGCTGGCGCATCAGCACCTGATCACCGGGTTCCACATTGAATTCATGTGCCCTCCTGCGCTTGTCGGCTGTCTGCTTCATTTTCCCTTTCTCCTCCAGGTCTTTCTTCTTGGCTTGGAGTTCCAATGGCGTCAGAGGTTTTGGCGTCGGGTCCTCCGGTAACCTGGTCTTCACCCGTCGCCTGAACGTCTGGTCCACCCGGCAGACCCCTGTGGTGCTATGTGGGGTGTGTCTGTATTCTCGCAGTAGTTGATATAAGGCCTGTTCAAATGGCTTGTTTAGTATGTTGGCTATCTGCAATGTTCTTTTGATATTGGCCATACACCTTTCTACTGTTCCATTTGCTTGGGGCCATCTGGGGGTTATCTTCCTGTGATGAAAGCCCATGTATCTGGAAAAGTTTTGAAAGTCTGCGCTGGCGAATGGCGGGCAGTTTTCTGATTTTATCACTCTGGGGACCCCATATGCGGATAGCATGCGGTCCAGGGCTGGGAGGATGCACATGGTGGCTGTGATCTCCACTATCTGTGCTTCTGGGAAGCGCAAGTGTTCATCCATCAGTACCAGGACGTACGCTCCGTTTCGCAGGATTCCAAACATATCTACTGCCAGCTTGTCCCAGACTCAATCTGGCAGCGGGGACATTTGCAGAGGGTTCGGGTGTGGCAGATGGGCGTCTTGTGCACAGGTTGTGTATCCACCTACCAGTGACTCCACCAGCGCGTCAAACCTTGGGAACCATACTTTTTGCCTTAGTAATCTTTTAGTTGCTGCTACGCCTCGGTGACCTTCATGTGCCAGCTGTGGTGTTCTTTCTCAGAGGGACTCGGGTATGACCACCTTACATCCTTTCAAGATGATCTGGTCTTCTACGATTAAGAGTTCGTCTTTGACTTGGTCAATCCAGCGAATATCATCCCGTACTGCCTCCGCTTCGTGTTTCGCCTGTTGCTTCATGTGCGCTCGTCTGTCCGTCTGTATGCAGTGTCTGACGAACCGTAGTGCTGGGTCTTGTTTGGATTTGCTGACCACTTCTGACCATTCTATGGGGAACGGCTGCAAGTGGTGCACCACATAGTTGATGAAAGCGTCTGATATGGAAGGTTGTGCGCATGCAGGACCCGTGGGGTGTCGGGATAAAGAATCTGCCGGATTGTCCTCCATTCCCGAGCAATGTTTGATGCTGAATTTGTAATCTTGTAGCCTCAACCCCCACCTTGCTATTCTTGGAGGCACTCTTGCTTTGGGGTCGCCGTAGATGGTGAGCAACGCTTGATGGTCCGTGACGACAGTGAATTCCTTCCCATACAAAAATAGATGGAAGTATTTGCAGGCCCACACCACTGCCAGACTCTCCTTTTCAGCCTGGGAGTAGGCCTGTTCCGCGTGAGGCTTCTGCTGGTGTACGCCACTATGAACACCTTGGTGGGGTCCTCAGGGTCCCTCTGTGATAGGATAGCCTCGAGCCCCACGGGGCTCGCATCGACGATGACCTCTGTGTCCCGTTGCGTGTCATAATACGCCATGTGTTCTGCCCTTGAAATGGTATTTCGGATGGACTCGAACGCTTGCTGGCATTCCGCTGACCATTCAAATGGTTGATCTTTGCAAGTGAGTAACCGCAGCGGGTTGCTCACTGTTGCGTAGTCTTTCAGATATCGGGAGCAATAGCTCGCGAGTCCCAGGAATGAGTGTAGCTCTGATGTGTTTGTGGGGGGCAGAGCCATGTTGAGCGCAGCGACCTTGTCTGGGTCTGGGCACATGCCCCTGTCTGAAAAGAACCTTAAGGAGCCCTTCTCGAATTCACACTTGTCTTTGTTGAGAGTGAGGCTCGCAGTCTCCAGGGCGGCGCACACTCGGTGTAGTGCGACGTCATGCTCCTCCTTGGTCTTTCCGAATACCAGCACGTCGTCAGAGTAATTTAGACAGTTTGGTATATGACAAATGACTCTGTGAATGTCCTCCTGAAAGATCTCAGCAGCCGATGAGATGCCGAAGCTGAGCCTCTTATACTGAAATAGGCCCAGATGTGTTACAAACGTTGTGATGTATATTGATTCGGGGCTTTTATCCTTTTGTTAAGTCCAGTTTTGAGAACACCTTGGCCCCGTGGAGGAGGTGGATCATGTCGGTGATCCTTGGCGCCTGGTGTCTCTCTCTCTCCATAGCAACGTTGGCTCTCCTCATGTCCACGCATAGGCGTATTGAGCCGTCTGGAGATTTTTTGGAACAGGGACAATGGGGCACACCCACAGCATTGGTCCCTGAACTGGCTCGATTACTTGCAGTTTTATCAATTTGTCCAACTCATCATCCACCTGCCTCTGGATGTTCACCGGTATCGCTCTGTAGTGTTGCGCAACTGGTGGCACGTCCGGGTTAATGTGGAGGTGAACTTTCCTGTTTTTTAGTTTGCCAAGGCCTTGGAAGAGCTTCGGCAATGTATCCTGAATTGCCTCTGGTTTGGCGAAGTATTTGTGTGCCATAATGTGGTACAAAATATGTACTAGGCCCATGTCAACAGCTGTTTTAAAACTCAGGATGCATCCACTGTTGGCCTCTGTCTGTAGGATGTTCAGGGGAATCTTTGCCGCTGTGATTTGTGAGCACACCAGGCAGTGATGGTGCCTTTGCATGGCAGTGGTGTAGTTGCACCGTAGGGCTAGATGTTCACTGTGGCCTTGTGTATCTTTGGCTGATGGGATAAGGAGTTATATGCTTGTTCACTGATGATGTTTACTATTGCACCAGTTTCAATCAGGAATTCTAATGGTGTGTTATTGATGTGCAGCGTAAGGACAGGGCTGTGTTGGGTGGCCGTTGCATTGTTGAGAGCCCACGCGTACCCTTTCTTTCTCTGATCCTCATCTGACGATGGGGTTTCACTACTCGAGGGCGAGCGCATTTCTATATATCGGACAAAGCGCCTTCTCTGACTGTGTCTCCCCCCTTCTGATGGTCTCTGTTCTTCCCGGTTATATGCGCTCCTGGGCTACCTATCATCCCTTAGTGACATTTTGGGGTCCCACTCAGCCCTGTTGCTCGTTGGGCTGTGGCGAGTGGTCCTTCTGCGATCCTTTGTCCTCGGCTTGTTGGGAACGGCGTGGGGTGCATTTTTGCATACAGCCCTAATCATGGCATCCACCGCCTGGGTTTGTTGTGGAGTCTAATTTGTTTACCATGTCTGTAGACGTTGCGGGCTGTTGTATGTTTAGTTTGCCCAGATTTCCAAGTTGTGACTCAACGGCCGCTTCCATCCTGCCGAGGGCTAGTATTTCTTCCAGTGATTTCTGTTTTTGCAGCAACTGTTTTCTGAAAGGTTGGGACAGGCAGCCTGCTAGTATCTGCGACCTTAAAGCTTCCTCATTTAAGTAGCAATGGAATTTGCAGTATTTTTGTTTGATGCAGAGGCGCATTACGAAGTTGTCAAGTGATTCGCCTTTTTCTTGTCTGGCAGTGTGGAACACGTGGCGCTCGTAGTCAATGTTGATATTTGGTGCAAAGTATTCCAACAGTTTTCGGTGTACTTCTTCATATGTTGCAGTTGTCCAGTTAACCAGCTCTCCTGCTATGTCTCTAACAGCTGGCCCTATGTCCACTGACAATGTTTACTTTATTCTGGCATCATCTGTGAATCCCACCGCCCCGGTGTAAAATTTGAAATCTCTTAACCATGTGGCCCACCGGGGCCCGAGATTGGTGGTGTCCTGCACATCAAAAGGATTAGGCATGTGCATTACCTGCGCTGTGCCTCCTGCCGCTGGTGTCTGGTTGCTAGTGCCTCCTGCAGTTCCACCTGTGTCTGATGATGACGCTGTGGGTGCTAAGGATGACGCTTGGTCAGTCATGATGATGCTCTGTTGCTGTATGCTTTGGCTTGATTCGACCTTGGAAGAGGCAGTGCTTGTGTGTACTGGAGGTTGCGTGTCCTTCGCAGTCTCCCCTCTGCGTTTAGTACTGTGGCTCCTCCCACTAGAGTCCCGCTCTGCTCCTGCAGGGGACTGGAGGCTGTCACGCATCTCATCGTCTCTGCTGGGCTCTGGCAGCCGTACTTTTCCTGCCGGCTGCGGATGGGGCTGCATGCATTGGAGGCGTGCCTGCCTCACACGTGCGGTCCAGCCAAAAGCTGTGTATAGCGAAACTTCAGCCTGTGCCAGTGAGGAATGCCGATGAGCTATACTACTCGACTGCAGCCCTCTGTGTGAAGCGGGGTTCACAAAACCCTTGTCGCCATTGTGGACGTTCTAAATGGGGGGCCTCTCATGCCAGGCACACGCTCGCACACACAAGGACAGGAGACGGAGCGTTCTCTTCAACCTCCCTTTATTAACTATCACTGTAATCCACTGCCCACCCCCAACATGTCCCTCCCTAACCCCAACGTCACTTCCCTGTGGAAGAGCCCGCAACTGCGGCCTTCCCACATAACAATGTGGATGGGACACACCTCAGGTCCCACTCTCCGTGGCCTGACACCAACCCTCCTGATTTAGGCGGAAGACTCCCGATTTGGAACTGAAAAATATTGTAAAATATTGCTATTTTTCACGTTCTCCCGCCTAAAATAATTCTAGCCCCAATGCATGCCTATGGGGAAATTTATTTCTCCCGAATTCTCTCCTGAAATCTCCCTCCTAGGTGCCTCAGAAAATTGGCATGTATGGAAATGGTGCATTAGGCAATGTTGCCTGAGTGCGTTGTGCGCGGGTTTGTTTATAAAACCCTGTTCACGCCATCTGTGGTTGGGCAGGGTCTCCAAGTGAGCGTGGCTCCCTCATGCTGCCATGGGAATGCAGGATATCACACAACACCGGGATCTCGTACCCCTATCAGAATTCATCACCATGACTTGGTGAGGCTGACGGGCCTGCGGGATTCCACTCCGTCCCCCCCTATGGGGGGCACATCGGTACACGGCCGGACAAGCCCAGTCCCTAATGGCTCGCTTCCGCCACATGTCAGGATGGAGAACTCAGACAGTACACCACAGTACTCACCACAGTACACAAAGGAGAGAGGGAGAATGGAACTGGAGAACCTGAATTGTTGTAAGGGAGGGGCCAAAAGGGGGGAAGAAACTGGGAGAAGGATAGCTGAAGCGAGAAAATAGCTGAGAGATGAATAAATAACAAATGCAAGATAGAGGAGGTGAAGAAAAGCAGGCAGAGGAAGTGTTGAAAGAGGGGGAGGATTGAAGAAACATTGGGACGGTGAAAGAGGATGTGGCAGAAAGAAGAGAACGAGGAAGGAGAGTGAGGTTGGGGCCGGTGGCTGGAGGAGTAAACCCCCGGAGTGAGGGAGCCAGAGAGGGACATAGTAAGAACCCCCTCCCAGTTTAAGGACAGCTCCTGTCTGGATCAGAGCCATACTGGAAGAGCAGCCACTTACAAACCCACTCACAATGCCAGTCAAACAGTTTCAAAAGGTCTAAAACATGGGAGTGAGAACCAGGGAGAAGGAACACCAAGAGTTATGGGGTAACAGTCTGCGGGAAACTAAAAACTAAGCAAAGCAAACCCAGAGAACTATATGGTCCTCCTAAAAGCTAGGGTTCTGTGGTTTATTCTGGGAAACACCCCACCAAACTTACTGAGAATGTGGAGAACATTTTTCTGGAACAATTTATTTGCCCAAGACACACTAGAACGCTCACTTGGATATCCGTGCAGAGCCTGTTGATGCAGGTTCAAATCCTGGCAGGGGCAAACTCAGCCCTTCCTCCTTCCAAGGTTGATAAATGAGCACCACACACCGTGGGTAATAATACGTAGCGCTATATAATAAAAAAGAAAAAAATTAGCCCTGAGAACTACCCCACCACTGAGAAAGATCATCCGGAAAAATCTACATGCTTATTTGTGCCATCACCTGTACACGTGTGTTAATGATAGCTTTATTAACCCTACTCCCTGGTCTGGCTTGCTTGTCGATCAATATCTGCCCTGTGACAGGTTCCAAGCATGGACATATGCTGGCTGGACATTAACATATGGACTACAGCTATCATAGAATAGTGGGACATGAGCATTCACAGCAGCAGCTGGCATATCAAGGCATATTATGGCATTAGCTACTCATGGAAAGGCTGCACATGGGCATATTCTGGGTGGAAATTAACTTATTGGCTAATGGTGGGACCTGAGCATGCACTGCAGCAGCTGGCATATCATGGCATATTATGCCATTAGCTACTCATGGAAAGGCTGCACATGGGCATATTCTGGGTGGAAATTAACTTATTGGCTAATGGTGGGACCTGAGCATGCACTGCAGCAGCTGGCATATCATGGCATATTATGCCATTAACTACTCATGGAATGGCTGCACATGGATGCTGGATGGAAATTAACTTATTGGCTAATGGAGGGACCTGAGCATTCACAGCAGCAACTGGCATATCATGGCATATTATGCCATGAGCTACTCATGGAATGGCTGCACATGGGCATATGCTGGCTGGAAATTAACATATTTGCTAATGGTGTGATGTGAGCATTCACAGTAGCAGCTGGCATATCATGGCATATTATGGCATTAGCTACTTGTGGAAAAGCTGCACATGGGCATATGTTGGATGGAAATTAACTTATTGTCTAATGGTGGGACCTGAGCATTCACAGCAGCAGCTTGCATTTAATGGCATATTATGCCATTAGCTACTCATGGAAAGGCTGCACATGGGCATGGGCTGGCTGGAAATCAACGTATTGGCTAATGGTGTTACTTGAGCATTCACAACAGCAGCTGCCATATCATGGCATATTAAGGCATTAGCTACTCATAAAAAGGCTGCACATGGGCATATTTTGGATGGAAATTAACTTATTGGCTAATGGTGGGACCTGGGCATTCACAGCAGCAGCTGACATATCATGGCGTATTATGGCATAGGCTACTCATGGAAAAGCTGCATATGGGCATATTCTGGCTGGAAATTCATTTATTGGCTAATGGTGCGACTTGAGCATTCACAGCAGCAGATGGCATATCAAGGCATATTATGGCATTAGCTACTCATGGAAAGGCAGCACATGGGATGCTCGCTGGAAATTAACGTATTGGCTAATGGAGCGACCTGAGCATTCACAGCAGCAGCTGGCATATCATGGCATATTATGCCATTAGCTACTCATGGAATGGCTGCACATGGGCATATGCTGGCTGGAAATTAACATATTGGGTAATGGTGTGATTTGAGCATTCACAGCAGCAACTGGCATATCATGGCATATTATGGCATTAGCTACTCGTGGAAAGGATGCACATGAGAATATGTTGGATGGAAATTTACTTATTGGCTAATGGTGGGACCTGAGCATTCACAGTAGCAGCTGGCATATCATGGCATATTATGGCCTTAGCTAATCATGGAAAGGCTGCACATGGGCATATGCTGGCTGGAAATCAACGTATTGGCTAATGGTGTTACTTGAGCATTCACAACAGCAGCTGCCCTATCATGGCATATTATGGCATTAGCTACTCATGGAAAGGCTGCACATGGGCATATGTTGGATGGAAATTAACTTATTGGCTAATTGTGGGACCTGGGCATTCACAGCAGCAGCTGACATATCATGGTGTATTATGACATAGGCTACTCATGGAAAAGCTGCATATGGGCATATGCTGGCTGGAAATTAACTTATTGGCTAATGGTGCGTCTTGAGCATTCACAGCAGCAGATGGCAGATCAAGGCATATTATGGCATTAGCTACTCATGGAAAGACAGCACATGGGATGCTGGCTGGAAATTAACGTATTGGCTAATGGAGGGACTTGAGCATTCACATCAGCAGATGGCATATTATGCCATTAGTTACTCGTGGAATGGCTGCACATGGGCATATTCTGCATGGGAATTTACTTATTGGCTAATGGTGAGACCTGAGCATTCACAGCAGCAGCTGGCATATCATGGCATATTATGGCATTAGCTACTCATGGAAAGGCTGCACATGGGCATATGTTGGATGGAAATTAACTTATTAGCTAATGATGTGACCTGAGCTTTCACTGCAGCAGCTAGCATATCAAGGCATATTATGGCATAAGCTACTCATGGAAAAGCTGCACATGGGCATATGCTGGCTGGAAATTAACTTATTGGCTAATGGTGCAACTTCAGCATTCACAGCAGCAGATGGCATATCAAGACATATTATGGCATTAGCTACTCATGGAAAGGCAGCACATGGGATGCTGGCTGGAAATGAATGTATTGGCTAATGGAGGGACTTGAGCATTCACAGCAGCAGATGGCATATCATGGCATATTATGCCATTAGCTACTCATTGAAAGGCTGCACATGGGCATATGTTGGATGGAAATTAATTTATTGGCTCATTAATATTTATTTGTTTATTTTTTATATCGCACACCAAACCCTGAGGTAGCTGGGCGCTTGAAAACCTAGAGGTTACATACATAATAAGGTAGGCAATTTACAATCTGGTGTGGAGACAACAAGAGAGACCCTGGTTACAGGTGGGTCAGATAACAGGAGATAATGTACAGTATTATAACTAAACAAAAGATGATGAACAGTAACAAAATAGACAATGATCAGATAACATGGCCATAGCATTTTAGTGATGATTCTTGTTGCTCAGTCAATATTTTATTTTGGCTTTAAAAGTGAGGAAGGAGGGTTCCTGTCTAGCACGATGGCCAGGGTGCATAGAGTGATTCTGTCACGGATGGGCAGCCAGTTGGCATTATGTCTGTGGTTGGATATACGGCAAGACCTGGGGAGACTAAGTGCTGCTCTCAGAGAGTTATTTTGGAGTACCTGGTGTCTATTTAGATTGTGTTCAGAAGAACCAAGGAATAATGTGTTGCAGTAGTCATGTTTAGAAAAAGCGAGTGCTCTATCCAGCATTAGGCAGCTGCTTGTAGATAAGTAAGATTTACAGCTGTAGATGAGTTTATTCATGTAGGCCATGCCAGACGCCACGCTGCTGACCTGTTTTTTTAAGAGAAAGAGTTGAATCGAGGTAGACCCCCAGTGTTTTTATCTCTTTAGAGACGTTGATAATATTAGCATCAATGACGAAAGATGTGTATCTGGTGTCGAGTTTATTCAGGCGTGTCTGAGTACCCACGATCATTAACTCGGTCTTGTCTTCATTGAGGCAAAGACTGTTGGTGGCCATCCAAGCTTGGATTTCGAGGTACATTTTGTTTAGCAGTTTGGAATCATAGTCGTAACAGCCAGTGAGAGGGATGAGGACTTGAGTGTCATCTGCGTAGTTGGTGTAGATGACACCCAAGTTGTCCAGGCGGTCGAAGAGCAGCTTCGTAAAAATATTATATAGTGTGGGTGACACACAAGATCCCTGAGGGACACCACACAGTATCGGTGCGGGATCTGCTGAGGCCGAAGGGGAGAAGACTCTGGTGGCCGATTTGATAAGAAGGATTTAACCCAGTCGGATGCGTTAATGGAGAAGGCTACCGCTGGGTTAAGTTGCTTTGTTAGAATTTGGTGGTCGACGAGGACGAAGGCCGCAGATAAGTCGAGGAGTAGGAGGACTGTTTGTTAAGACTGGAGGGGGGTGTCTGTACTCCTGCTCTCTATATGGTAGAAGAGAGGCACAGAGGAAGCCAGACAAGATTCTCTATTGTTGGTTGCAATGGACGAGTGATCGGGGCCTAGCTTCTCAGGAGGTGATGCGGGCTGGTTCTTAAGTACAGTGTAATCCCCACGCACCCACAAAGGAATGTCCACACACTGTATTAGTTAAAACACAGTCTTTATATAATTAATGTTCAAGGTTATGTACAATAGCACAATAACTCACTTTGTACTCGGTTATCTATAATGGAAAATATACAGTTCTACGTGGTACCACAATCACTATTCGATCTCTTTAAAGTGCATCAACTGTACGGTTAAATATCACACAAATCAGTTCGTAAAGGAAGCCAACAATAGTTATAAGAGGAAAGCAGTTGGTTAGAACAATTGGCAGAATACTGGCCCTGTTTACCTAGACACAACTCTGTGTGGAGATCCCCCTACCTAGTCTTTCCAATAGTTCCTCAACCCCAAAGTACCTGGTGTTGTAGAGTTCCTCATTGGGAAATTAACAGCCCTTCTTGAGTGCACTCCCTTTAAGGCAGGAGCCACAGTGCCACAAGGGCGTCAAGTCGCCCGGCGTCTCTGTGGTCTTTAGGTGGCGGGAAACTCACTGGCGGATGCTCCTCGGCGCATCGACGGCCTCGACTTTCTCCAGCGGGACAAAGTGGTCGACAGTGCGTACGAGAACATCCTTGCATCAATTGTTTTTATGCAACGGGAGTACTGCGCCTTTGGTCGGAGACGGCGGTTGTCGATCGTGATGGATAACAATGCGAATGCTTCTCTTTGGGATTCCGTGGCAGTCCCCATCTCCGATCGGCAGCCTTTCATAGGTTTGTCTACCAGGAAGCTTTGGCAAAGATCAGCTGGTGCAGGATGGTCCCTCGTAGCTCGGGAAGTGGTCTCCTTACCAGGTCCTCTCTTGGATCAGTTCTTGGAGACACAACCGCTTTCAAATCGGTGAAGTAGAGCAACAGCAATTCTTCTCTTCCAGCAGGGCTTCAAGGTCAAGCTTTAGTTTCAACTCCAGTTTCTCTTCAGCTTCTGAACGATTTCTAGCAGTGAGAGGCCCCCAGAAATACTAGTTGATCTCCTATTCATTCTGCTGGGTTACACTCAGGCAACCAATCACTCAGAAGGGCATTCAGCAGTCAGTCAGCCAATCAGACGCACAGTGCATTCAGGCCATTCATCTCCATCCAGACACTCATAACACAGAATGTGGATTTGGACAAGTACCACGCCATTCAACACTACACACTGCATTCATGCCAGTTTCGGGCAGGGCTGTCTCAGTCATTGTGTCAAACACCAGATACCAGACATCCACAACAAGAAGTGTCTATTCGTCACACACTCCATTCACCCAGGTCCCACCCATAGGTGTACCTACAACATACGGTCGTTGGGAAGGCTCCAGCCAGTCTGGTCGGCACTTCCCCACACTACCATATATGGAACTTCTACCCAACAGCCAGTCAGGGGGAAGGGACAGAGTCAGGGCTTCCGGGACTTCGGGAAAATGAAGTAACAGGCGATGGAAAGCAAGAGGCCACGGGAGCCATCTTGTTTCCATCAGGAATCTACCAATTCCAATGACAGGGCCTGGGCATCCCAAAATGGAGGACGCTCAGGGCACTAGTCATTTCAGCACGGCGCTGCCTCCAGCACGTACCCTGCTCTGTGGGCCACCCACAGATGCCCAAAAACATACACTAGGGGCACAGGGTTGCACCCCCACCCATGGGTGCCATAAGGGTATCCCATGGGTTTGTACACCACACCAAAAGAAATAACTGCACCGCCAGGAGTTCCACATGAACTCCTGTGCGGAAAACACGACAGAACACACAATAAAAAGCAGTAAAGGACAAGGATACGGAGGCCCTGTCCCTCCAATGCATTTCCAGCATCACACTGCTAGCTTACCTTTGTCCTTCGCCTCGTCCATTTGGATCTTGAGATCCAGGAGGGCTGTCTCAGTTCTGTGTCTGGGTCTGAAGCCTGATTGTCCTAGGAGTTCATTATCCTCTAGCTGCTTCTGGATTTGCAGATAAGCCACCCCTCCAGGATTTTTAGAAAGAACGGTACGGTGGTGATGGGCCTGTAATATGTGGAGACATTTGGATCTAGGTTTTTTTTTTTTAAAGAGAGGCATAACCCAAGTTTCCTTGAGGTTGTGGGTACCTGATTGGAGGGGAATGAGGAATTTATCAGGGTGGTGATGAAAGGGGCTAGGTTTTAACTCCCTCTTTATTTATGGTGGCTGGGCAGATATCCCCTTGGCAGTGGGAGGGTTTTAGGCTTTTTATGATGTCTTCAACTTCCTTTGAAGTTACTTGTGAGAAGGGTGTGCAAGAATGTGGGTTTTTTGCTGGGTCAGGGGCAGGCTGGGAGCTGATGGTAAGGCTTGCCTTTTTAGCTTCGATCTTATTTTGGAGTAGAGTGGTTTTATTTGCGAGGGCTTGCTGGATTTTTGTACACCATTCTGCGTCTTTGTGAGGGTGGCCCCGGGGATTCAAGCTCTTTTAGATGCTGAAGAGTTCCTTGGTACTGGATTTGGCATTGTGGATTCTGGAATTATAAGCTTCTTTTTTTGCAGAAAGGATAGCCGGTTTGTAAATAGCAGAGGCCGTCGTAAATGCAGTTTTGTTGGTGATGGAGGGTGATTCACGCCAAGTGGATTCTGCTGATCTTTTAGTGTTTCTGAGGCTCTTTAGTTTGGGGGTGAACCACTTATTGAGGTGAGCCAGGGGTTTGGCTTTCCTAAGTTTCAGAGGGGCTGCAATGTCTAGTGCCAATTTAAGAGTATTGTTGTAGAGGTCTACCAAGTTAGGAGGGTCGAGCTTCTTGAATTTAATCTCGTTAAGGATGTCACTAATGAGGGGCTAGAGGCTGTCTATAGTGATGTCTATGGTGATGTTGCGACAGTTTCTAGAACGCGAGGGGGGTGCTAATGTAGCTTTGGTGGGAGAGGATCCAGGGATGGAGAACAAGATGAAGTGATGATCTGACCAGGCTACGGGTTCATTTTGATGATGGGACCTGAGCATTCACAGCAGCAGCTGGCATATCAAGGCATATTATGGCATTAGCTACTCATGGAAAGGCTGCACATGAGCATATGTTGGATGGAAATTAACATTGTGGCTAATGGTGTGATTTGAGCATTCACAACAGCAGCAGATGCTATATCATGGCATATTATGGCATTAGCTGCTCATGGAAAGGTTGCGCATGGGCATATGCTGGCTGGAAATTAACTTACTGGCTAATGGTGAGACATGAGCATTCACAGCAACAGCTGGCATATCAAGGCATATTATGACATTAGCTACTTACGGATAGACTGCACATGGGCATATGCTGGCTGGACATTAACTTATTGGCTAGAGCCATGATACAATGGCGGGACTTGAGCATTCCCAGCAGCAGCTGGCATAACATGCCATATTATGGCATTAGCCACTCATGGAAAGGCTGCACATGGGCATATGATTCCTGATAACAGGCAAATGAGGATGCCAGTAGCATTAGCTGTCGCCAGGTATAATGCCTGTCTTTATGATTGTTATTGATGTCATCTGAAGTGGGATATAATGCCTGTGTCATGCTTTATCTTTACCTGTAGGACAACATTTCCAAGCACCCCTGGTCCTTCGGAGAACCACATGCCCTGATGAAGGCCAAGTGCTGCTTGAAACCTGCAAGACGGAAACATTTTACATCTCTTGATTCTCAATTCTTAGAAGGCCTTCTTCTACCCCTGTCAGTTAACAATAAAAACTATTAAAGATTGTGTGCTATTAAGTTATGGACAAAGTCTTCCTCTCACGCTGCTGGTAATAAAGATGCATGAATATTGCCACCCATTCTGTGACTGTTAAATAAAGATACATTTTCTCAAATGTTTCCTGTTCTCTTTCAATGAGGCCTGAAATACATTAGTAGTGAAGCTTGTCATCCTAATGTATGGGTAAGCAGGGGAGTGCAATTATAGCACAGTGTTTACAAGTATTAGTGAAGGTTTCTCACAAGGACAGTGTGCGATCCTGGACACAATGCTTGGTCTTCGCTAAGTTACAAAACCTTGTTACGTGGAGACCCCAACGATTCTCACTTTATTTACCTTCTTGTAGGACGTGGAGTTTGCTGCTAGCCATGTTGTTGTTGTTTCTCAGTCTTTGTGCCCACTGTTTTACACACCAATGATGAGTGCAGTCTCCAACCGAGGTAATTACTTTATCTACTGGTTTGAGCACTGGACTTGCCATTTTGGACACTGGGATATCATTCGGCAGACTAAGGGACAGGGACTGATGCAATGGTGTGTAGAAGGCTGCCTGCCTACCTCACAACAGCCTTGCAATGCCACTGGGCATTATTATTATCATTATTATAATTATAATATTTATTAATAGGGTATATTTTGAGCGTGGACCTAGCTTCGGGAAGCAACGGAGCACTTTACAATCATAGGCGGAAGAACCAGAGCCACTGCTAGAGGGGGGCTAAGGGAGCTATAGCCCCTGGTCTTTTGGTTGTAGCCCCAGATAGAATCTCAGGAGCTACACCCAAAAGGCTAACTAGCCCCCAGTCCAGACAGTTCCAACATCAGCGTAGCCCTGGGTCTTTTCCAGACCTAGCAACACCCCTGGGAAGAACACAGTGAGGGAAGCAGAGAAAAAAGGAGTGTGGAGCTAACATGGGATGGTGGGCAAGTGGCCGCATGGGGGAAGACAGTGGGGAGCAGATCACCAAGTCTTAGGTAAGGTGGGGAGTGCAGGGTGTGTGGACCTAGGTATTAAGGAGAGGCCATTCCTTGAATAGGAGGGTCTTGAGCTCTTTCCTGAACTGTAAAAGCAATGGGGAAACTCTAATGTTGATGAGGAGGAGGTTCCAGAGTCTTGGAGTGTAGACAGGGAAGGCCTGTCTTCTGGGTCTTTCCTTCCTGCACTGTCGTAATTCAAGTCTGCAAATGTCCTACACTTCTGGTGGATTGAAGGCCTCCGGAGATGCCGAGCTTCTCAGTGACATAGATTGGGGACTTCAGAATGACAGCCTTGTAGATGATGCCGCATGATTTGAAGATAGAAGGCTTGGGGACTTCAGGATGACAGCCTTGTAGATGATGCCGCATGATTTGAAGATGGGGGGTTGGGGACTTCAGGATGATGAGGCAACGGGGTTTGAAGATCATACGGGCTTGCAGTGGCAATTAGTGCAGTCTGATGAGGATCAGTTATGTGGTCAAACTTGCTGAGTTCTTCAATGAGTTTTGCTGCAGCATGCAGGACACATCTTAGTGGTGCCAGGGTAGTCACCGGAAGGCCTTCCAAAAGGGCATTGCCACCATTCAGGTGGGACAGGACCAAGGCTTGGTCAGCAGATCTGAAGCTGTTTTCTGGGATGAAGGGCTTCATTTTCTGCAGGAGAGAAAGTTGTTACCAGGCTGTTAGTGCCTTCCTTGCTATGTGCTGTTTGAAGGAGAGGTGTCTGTCAATGTTGAACCCAAGGGACTTGGCAGAGGAGCCAGCTGGGCTGTGAATCCCTCGAGGTTCAGAGCAGAAAGCTAGGTCTGGATGCCAGGGTGTTCGGTGTTGTTGGTCAGCAGTAGGACTTTTGTCTTGGAGGGAATACGCTTAGGGTAAGCACTGGACATCCAGGACTGGATCAATGTGAGGTAGGCCTTGAGCCTGTGGAGGTCTTTGATGGAGGAAATCTTGAGGTAGTTCTGCGTGTCATCTGCCTGTTGGTGAATGTGGATGTTGTGTGGAAAGAGGAGGGTTCTGAGGGGTTCCATGTACAGATTGAAGATCACGAGGGGCAGGATGGATCCTTGCAGAACCCCACAGGTTATGGGTAGGGTTGGTGATCTGGAAAAATCAATTTGTATGTAAGGTAGAATCTGAACCAGCTGAAGACGATCTGGCTGATCCCCATGCAGGGATGTACATTGTCAGTGAGTGTCTCGTGGTCTACTGTGTCAAATGCTGTTGAGAGGTCAAGGAGAACTAGGAGGAAAGGATGGCCATCCACAAGCATTTTAAGGGCAATGTCAATCACCTTGATGGTAGCTGTTTCTGTGCTGCATCTGGGTCTGAAGCCAGATTGGTTGGCTTCGATGTGTTGGAGGAGTTGTGGGGCTACTGCTTTCTCAAGGATCTTACCTAGAAAGGGAAGATGGGTAATGGGGTGTTAGATGCTGAGAGTACCAATATCCAGTTTTGGTTTCTTAAGAAGTGGGAAGATTTGTCCGGTGTTGCGGGTCAAATGGAAGGTGCCTTCAGTTAGGGAGCTGTTCATGATTTTCAGGTAAGGGAGGAGTGCTTCATTTGGAAGGATCTTGAGTCGGTAGGCAGGGAGGATGTCATCTGCATTCAATGTGGTCTTAAGGGAGGCTAAGGTGGCAGTGAGGTCGTCCATAGTTAATGTCTTGAAAGTTGTCTAGATAATTGTGGTTTTGCGAGATGGGATGTGTAGTGTACTGTCAGTTGTGGCATTGGGGTCGATATGTTGGCCGATCATGTGGTCTTCTTGATGAAGAAAGAGTTGCTGCCAGTGTATTTTTCGGTGGAGTGTGCTACAGGTGGGTCGGGCAGAGGGTTGATGCAGTGCTTTATGGCTTTGAACAGGGCTCTGCTTTCCTTGCTGGGCTTGGCTATGGTGTTTAGGTAGTAGTTGGGCTTCGCAGCGGTGATCATTCATCTGCGTGTAGCACAGAATTCCTTTAGTAGGGCGAGGTTGGATGCGCTGCATTTGCCAATTCTTTTCTTGTTTTTAGATGGTTTGTTTGTTGAGGTTGAGTTATTGAATGTACCAGGGTGCTGAAGGTAAAGCTTGAAGGTGCACTGTTTCACAGTGGCTGATGTTGTTTGTGAGGGTGGTCTTGAGTTCTTGGAGAATCAAGTTGCAGTTCTGGCTCTTCAGCGGTAGACCAGCCCAGGTGAGGTGGAGTTTGCACCAGGATTTGCAGGAGTTGCCACGGATGGCTGATAGCCAGTGGATCACACTCAGTGCTGGTGGTATCTGGTCCCAAATGTTAGAATGGAGCCGGGGCGTGGCAGCTTGGCTCTGGGCACACTGTAGTTCCTGGGACAGATATTTTAGGGCACATAAGAGTCTAAAAGAGTGAGTGCTAAGGGGAAGCCTAGCAAGTGGCAGGTGCTCCTCAGGACCATGAGAAGATGTAATGAGGACTTGACAAACATATTGAATTATTAAGATCACAAGAGGTCTGAGTGTAGCAGGACCTTAGAAAATGTACAGGCTATAGTGGAGCTTCCAGATATGCAGGTCTTATGTGACAGAATGGGCAGCTGGATAGTTGACACAGGTCATAAAATCTTTGCCATCCTAGTGTTACGTTTCAGGTGGTTGGTGGTCATTTATCATCCCATATTGAGTAGGTTCATCCAAAACTGTTGGAGTTGGAATCCGGAGATGTCTGCAGTTTGTTGTACATCTGTGTGTCATCTGGACAGTTGTGGAGGTAAGTCCATAGCATTGAATCATGTGATGCAGAGGGTTTAAGTGGAGGTTGTAATGAAGAGGAAGAGGTTGAAGCACTGGAGAATCCATAGAGTGTCATTCGTGGGGTGAGTCGAGGGGTGGGAGGAGAGGGAGATATCTGATTTTCTCTCATTTGGAGAGGAAGAGGTTGAAGCACTGGAGAATCCATAGAGTGTCATTCGTGGGGTGAGTCGAGGGGTGGGAGGAGAAGGAGATATCTGATTTTCTCTCATTCAGAGAGGAAGTGTTTGAAGCACTGGAGAATCCATAGGGTGTCATTCGTGGGGTGAGTCGAGGGGTGGGAGGAGAGGGAGGTATCTGATTTTCTCTCATTCGGAGAGGAAGAGTTTGAAGCACTGGAGACCCCATAGGGTGTCATTCGTGGCATGAGTTGAGGGGTGGGAGGACAGGGAGATATCTGATTTTCTCTCATTCGGAGAGGAAGAGTTTGAAGCACTGGAGAATCCATAGGGTGTCATTCGTGGGGTGAGTCGAGGGGTGGGAGGAGAGGTCGATTTCTGATTTTCTCTCATTCGGAGAGGAAGAGGTTGAAGCACTGGAGAATACATAGAGTGTCATTCGTGGGGTGAGTCGAGGGGTGTGAGGAGAAGGAGATATCTGATTTTCTCTCATTCGGAGAGGAAGAGTTTGAAGCACTGGAGAATCCATAGGGTGTCATTCGTGGGGTGAGTCGAAGGATGTGAGTACAGGGAGATAGCTGGTTTTCTCTCATTCGGAGAAGAAGAGTTTGAAGCACTGGAGAATCCATAGGGTGTCATTCGTGGGGTGAGTCGAGGGGTGGGAGGAGAGGGAGATATCTGATTTACTCTCATTTGGAGAGGAAGAGTTTGAAGCACTGGAGAATCCATAGGGTGTCAGTCGTGGGGTGAGTCGAGGGGTGGGAGGAGAGGGAGGTATCTGATTTTCTCTCATTAGGAGAGGAAGAGTTTGAAGCACTGGAGAATCCATAGGGTGTCATTCGTGGCATGAGTTGAGGGGTAGGAGGATAGGGAGATATCTGATTTTCTCTCATTCGGAGAGGAAGAGTTTGAAGCACTGGAGAATCCATAGGGTGTCATTCGTGGGGTGAGTCGAGGGGTGGGAGGAGAGGGAGATATCTGATTTTCTCTCATTTGGAGAGGAAGAGGTTGAAGCACTGGAGAATCCATAGGGTGTCATTCGTGGGGTGAGTCGAGGGGTGGTAGGAGAGGGAGATATCTGATTTTCTCTCATTCGGAGAGGAAGAGTTTGAAGCACTGGAGAATCCATAGGGTGTCATTCGTGGGGTGAGTCAAGGGGTGGGAGGACAGGGAGATAGCTGATTTTCTCTCATTCGGAGAGGAAAGGGGAAACTTGGGATCCCGATCTATCTGAGTGTGTGGGTTGGTTAGGGCTGAGAGGGTAGAAAGGTCGCCCGACACTCTGACCACAGGACTTGGAGGTTCCTTCTAACACTATTTATTTTATTGCAAAGTTGTCTTTAGCACACTCCCAAAATTGGGCAAATATTTCAGGGTTTATAAGCTATTGCACATACCGGGCACTGGACCTCTCATCACTTCTTTCGTTTTCACCCCCACCAACCCTCACACTTCTTCTCCATTCCTCCTTCTCTGATCCCTTCCTCAGATCTCTTCACAATAAGGGTCACTTTTTAATACACGCTTAGCTTTTTCATAGCTCTGTGAATACTTGCTACGCATACCTAACTAAATGATACACATTTGATCATATGTGCGAATATGGAAAGCAGGAACACCCCTCCCTGAATCTTAACATATTCATGCAGGTCACACATAGGTCTCGGGAGAGCTACATAAACATGGGCCTTACCCCATGAGATGAACCCCTTTATTTGTCAGGAGTAAAGGTGTCAGGAATAAAGGTTTTCTCTTGTGCTGAACATCAGATGCTGGCATATAGTATTAAAAAGTGTCATAAGATAAATGTGTCCACTGGCGGGGCAGGACTGTTTCACCTAAATTCACTCAAGTGAGAAAGTGCAGCTATTCACCCCGAACCAATTGTGGGATTTCATAGATGGGAATGGTGCATTTTCACTGCACAGATTTTAGGACCATTTGGTAAAAAGCTTGGAATTTACAATCGGTTATTCAGGAGAGCATGTGATGCAGTGCAATAGATGATCGGTCATTAACAGCACACAGGAGCATGTGAACCAGTGCAATAGATGCCCGGTCATTAACAGCACACAGGAGAATTTTGCCTCACATGTTCATTCTAACTGTGCTCACAGCAAATCATTAGGCCTAGTCTCAATAACATGTGCCAGTATTGTCACTATATGACACATTTTTATGCTCCTTGTGCCAAAGGAAAATCTTGAAGCCTGCCTCAACAATGAAACCACTTCTTTTGGTAGATTGCCATTAGAATGCAGCTATGCCCCATGACAAAAGAATCGGTCTAGCTGGACACACAATGAATCTACTACTCTTGCACTCTCTCTTGTCAACTTCAAGGCACCCATCCACTTGCCAGCTCGATATGGGTAGCTAGTAGAGACCTGGTCACCCCTAGCCAACCTCTCCTTGGGTAAAATACACACACTTATTCCAAACTCCTCTGACAAATTTCCCATAGTTGGAATTCGGTCCCCAGAGGGCGTTCAACCTACAGCGAGTTGGAACCATACCAATGGTGAAAAACGCTATACAAATGACAATTACGACTACTGCTAGATGAGTTTTCACGAGTGGGGGCTGAGTGATAGAGCGGCACCTGCAGGTACAGGAGAGGTGCACACCATAAGCCACCCGAGTAATCAAGCTTCACATTCTCACCAAAGATGGCACCTGCCTGCCAGTAAAAAGAAACAAATGTGCCTTCACCTATCCAACTAAGGAGTAGATAGAAGGCCCATCTCTACGCAGATATTTAATGGCTTAATATTCATAAAGCAAGTAGCTTTCTCTATACTGTATGTAATTTAATATAAAGCAGATTTTTAAAGTTCCTATAGTTATGTGCCCAGACTATATACAAACTGGATTCAAATATAGCTGATGGCTTATACATTCAACAGAGTATTGGAAAAATCCACCAGGATCCCTGTGCAGGATGGATGCTACAGGCACGTCTGATGTCAGAAATACTGCAAGGAACATGAACATGCGTGGCGCTGTATTACTTACAAGGAGAAACTCAAAGGCTCCCCTCCAGCACGTGACAATCAGTTTTTCCTCTGGCGGTTTTTTATGTAGACCCTCTGCCCAGGCTTGATGTAGTGACGCAGGATTCCAGGTTCCCTTGGAAGAGCCTTTTAGATTTGTTAGTAATCACATCACACACTTCTTACTAATTCGTGATAATAGTTCATCACATTGTCGTCAAAAAGCTGGACGTTACCACTAGATACTGCCAATGGGGGACCTCACAGGATCTCATGTAGGCACACAGCCTGTAACCCTATTTGCATGAACTTGCATGCTCACTTTGTCTTTCCACCACCCCGGCAGTTTATGGTTGATAGGGACAGTGGGGCTTTTGCTGAATATTCAGTACATTACCAAGCTCCTGTGTCAATTTCCCTGTGAAGTGTGCATCACTATCGCTGTTGATACTCACTGGCACTTTAAAGCAGGAGATAACGTTGCATAGGTCTGCCTTAACTATAGCCTGTGTATCAGATAAGCGGGATGGAGGCAACGCTATCCATTGTGTGAACAGGTCCACAAGGACATATTGCAAACCTGTCACTTTTGCCATCTCGGTGAATAACACTGTCATGTCTGTACTAACTGTCCTCAAGCCCACAAGTTATTACATTGATGAATTGCCAGGCAGTCTTGCATGGCATCCCTCCAATTCCTTGTGCAATACTATCACTATTTTCCTTAATCTCCCTATGTTTTAAGCATGGGCGCTACCATATTGAAGGACTGCACCGTTTCTCATCGTCTGAAGAATCCTTCTCTAAACCTCGTCATTCTAAATAATGAATGCCCTACTGCCAGACACAGAGAGCTGGCTTAAATATTGGAGAAGGTGGTAAAGTTCCAATTGCAGAGTCATGTCCAGAAATTTCAGAGTTTCAACAATAAACAATAGGGCTTTTGTCCTAAGCACCAAATTGAAGCAGCATTATTGACTGTGTGGGGTGGCATTTTAAGCTATTTTGATGAGTGCCATGTTATGTTATATTTATATTAAAATTGTTAAATACCATTGTCTACAACACTCTTCGGTCACGTTCATCTGCAGCAGCTGGATTTTCTGATCAAGCTTTGCTTGGTTCTGCTAATTTCTGGATGGTCAGTCTCAATCTTTTAAAGTTTGCTTCTTTCTCTATACCTCTATTCCAATTTGTGGGGTCCCCCAGGGGTCTTCTTTGTCATGCCTTCTTTATTAAATTTTCATCCAACCTCTATACTAATCTTTACCAAGCATAATATAAACTCACATGTGATGGCACTTATATTTATGTCCGTAATACCAAAGGTACTGGGAACCTTCTGAGTGTTGCTTCTTGACTAAATGAAGTTGCTGGCTGGATGATTAAAAAGGACCTCTGCTCAACCCCTCAAAAACAGATGTTCTCTAATTTGGACCCACACTCCTACTTTATGATCCCACGTGAACCTCTCAGCCCTTGGTTTTTGCTCTGCCAGCAATGTTAACCACCTACGATTCATCTGCCAACCCAAATTGGGCTGTGAAGAGCAGGTGGAGAAATCGTGCAGTTGCTTTTATTTCTGACCTTGTCAGCTGCATCATGCTCTCTCTTTCATCTCACCAGAAGCTCACCCTGCAGTTGTAGGAGCCCTTGCTAGTTTTAAAAATTTGATTATAACAATGTTCTTTTAGCCGGGATCACAGAGTGTCAGGTGGTCTGACTATAGTCTGCGCAGAATGCTGCAGTCCGTCTCATTTATCATGCACTCACATTTTCCTCTATTTCTCTGCTTAGAACGTCTGTACACTTGCTCCCTGTTAGGCAAAGAAACCGTTTTAAGATGCTCTCCTTGACCTTTAAATGTCTGCATGGTCTTGTTGATCCTTACACGTCCAGGAAAATTCAACTTCACCAACGTACATGGACATTTCAATCCAAAAAAGACCTTTTCTCTCTGATAGCACTGAACATTTACCTCTTCTTCTAAATATTTGTGTTGCTTGCTGTTAATTTCAGTCCACATTCCTTCTTGTTCCATCCAGACCCAGCTGAAGGTCATTCTGCCTGGTTATGAAAGCTTTCTATGAATAAATACAATCATATTGAACTTGTGTAAAGTGCCCCAGAGTGCTAAGTGATGTAGGCACTTTGAAACACATGTGTGTATAGGCGCTATATAAATAAAGTATCAATAACAATAAGTGTGCTACCTTTTCAATGTCCACACCTTTACCCACATGTAACTGTTGACAGATTAAAGACTTGCCACGAATGTTCTGCAACTTGTAAAAACCCTCGAGTATCCATTTTTGTGCTGTAGCTCAGATGTCCTTCACATGAGTGCCAGAGGTTATCATCTGGAAGCGTACAGTCTGCCTTGCTGGCATGCATTAGTTTGAAAATCATACTTGAATTTTGGCCAGCTCTTTGAATGTTGTATAAGGTGAAACAATGGATTACCTGTAGACCTAAGGTAACAATTTCTCTGTGAGGGGAACGAAGGAAACGGCAGGATCCTTTGCTGGTCTGTCTGCCAGGGCATTTTTCCGGGTGACGCCATCTCTAGGGACATGGTACGCTGCTCACTTTACCATGGCCAATTATTTGTGCAACTCCAATGATTCCAGAATGACATTTACATGAGATCCATTCTTCATGGGGTTACTGTCCGCTGTCAAGGAACCTCTTTCTTTCCACAACATTTGTGAGTCATGTGCCATGCCAAATGCATAGTGAGGATCTGTAGAAGGGTTACTCGCTTATCTATCACTAAAGTGCATGCCTGCATTAATGCTATGAGCTCTGGACTTCAGCAGGAAACACATCAGACAATTGAGCACATTCTATTAATGCATGTGTGGTACATATTGCATAACCAGCTTTGATCTCCCCTCAATCAATCCTCAATGAAAGACCTAGTCACATAGATTTCCTCATCTGAGTTTTGCAATCAGATTTCAAGCAGATTCTTCCATGGCCTTCCAAGAACCACTGTTATGAACACGTAGCCATGCGGCTCGCGGCCAGCCCAACTCAGCAACAGTGAAGGAGGGTTTAAAATTAATTGAACTGTAATGCTTTAACTGCATTGGACACTGCTACAATAAGGGGTGAACCTAACACCACCTTTTTGGAGGATGGGACAGCCAAAATGGCTGCAGCTACCAATTGGCAATCCTGCTGCAAACAGGCCTAATGCAGTGCTGTAATATGCAATAGATAGATGTTTATCACCATGTTTTTGTGATAAAACTGCCTGTGCGTGACTATCTATTTTGTAACAGTACAATATGAAGAGTTTCTTACAATTAGGCAGCCTAAGAGCTGTTGCACCAGTGTGACAGGCCTGGGACTTGAATCTTTCAAGGGGCAGTAGGCACCCCTCCCAATCTGGAAGTTGCAAAAGCCAATCCTACCCCTGAGGTGGGGTGAAAGCATTTGGGGGGTGGCAGTCCCTGCCTTCCTTAAGCGTGTAATGGGGTTTAATAGCATTGGTACCATTGTCTCTACCGCAACGCCATACATACATGCAACTCACCAGGCCGCTTCCCTTTTTCTGTCAGAATCTACCATTCCTGCCACTGATTAGTCTTGTGATGGGACCACGCGCTGCACAAGTACAACCCGCTTGCCAAAATCCAGAGGTCACACAGAGGCCTCCATTCATCACTACAACAACAAAAAAGAAGAAACAAACTTTAGCCAACTTACAGAGTGGAGAGACCTGCACTATAGACCATTCCTTTCCCGCTTGAAAAACATGGTGAATGCTGAAAAGGGGGCATGGCTCACAAACATTTTTCAAATGTGCCCTGCCGAAACCCAACCTCTTGGGGAAAAAGAGACTTAGATTGGTCCAGTAGACAGGTGACTGAAACAACCAATATTAACCCGAAGCATGACTGAATCATGGGAGGATGGGCCATAAACAGAGTCAAACAGCAGAAAAATGAAATGTGTTTGGGTGAGGTCAAGGGAGGAGAAGGTGCTGAGTGGACAGTGAAGAGACGTGTTTTGGAGATTGTGGTGGTGGCAAATAAGGCATTCCACCGACCTGGACATCCTCGATCATCGTGCTGATATTCAAGAAGGGCGATAGGTCAGAACCAGCTAATTTAGCTTAGTTTAGTTTTCTTATATAGCACACCTAACCCAAGGGTCGCTGGGCGCTTATACTTAGAGAAAGGGGTTACAAACATCAAAATATAGAACCTGACAGGCGAAGGAGAGGTCAGATACAGTTCACCTCATTACCAACATAGGTACTGAAGGTGTGATACAGATCACCTTAAAGGCAGCGGCCAAGAGGCAGAAGCAAGAAGTAAGGGAGAATTACTATTAATTACATATATACATTGTTATTGGTTATATGTAGACATATATTTACATAGATTAGGGAAAATTTGCAACTCGACAGAAGAACCGCACCCTCAGGGAGTATGTGGTTGTCAGGAAGGGGATTAGAAATGCTTAGGAATCGTTTGGCCCAAAGAGCCAAGCTTTAGGTTTGGCTCTAAAGGACCAGAAAGCAGGTTCTGATCTGATGTCAGGAGGGAGGGCGTTCCATCGTTTGGCGGCTAGCACTGGAACGCTGGCCCCTCCTGCTGTTTTTAGGTTGAATTTTGGGATTGTAAGCTGGTTGAGGTAATTGGATCTGGCAGGCCTGTTGGTCTGGTGTCTTGTGAATTTACCTGTCAGGTACGCGGGAGTTGTATTGGCAGGAACTTATGAGCGGTGACCAGAGTGTGGATGGTGATTCTGTCCCGGATGGGTAGCCATTGAGCTTCTCTTCTGAGGGAGGAGATATGGCTTGAGCGTGGAATAGTGAGCGCTGATCTGAGGGCATTATTTTGCAGCACTTGGAGTTTGTTTAAGTTCCGTGCAGAGGTCCTGATGAAAAGTGTGTTGCAATAGACGAGCTTTGAGAGAATGAGAGCTCTTGCTAGTGTGATGCAGCTGGAGGTGGACAGGAAGGGCTTACACGCGTTGAGCAATTTGTTAGTATAGGCTGTGGTGGAGGCTAAGGAGTTGACTTGTCTGTTAAGTGTCAGCGTGGATTCAAGATAAATACCCAACGTTTTGACTTCCCTCGAGACTTTAATGATATTCCTGTCAATGTTAAAAGACTCAGAGCAGGAGTCTAATTTGTTTAAGTGAGGTTGAGAACCAATGATAAGTAACTCAGTTTTATCATCATTTAAACAAAGGCTATGAGTGGCCATCCAAACTTTAATCTCTAAATAGATGCTGTTAATCAGTTTGGTGATTTTAGAATGACATCCAGTGAGTGTGACGAGGATCTGGGTGTCGTCTGCGTAGTTGGTATACGTGACACCTAGATTATCGAGGCGGTCGAATAATAGTTTGGTGAAAATATTATAGAGTTTGGGTGACACACATAAGCCCTGAGAGACACCACAGTTAATGGGCACTGGTGGAGCAGAGGCTGTGGGTGAAAAGAGCCTGGTGGTTCTGTTGGAGAGAAAGGATTTATTCCAGCTGCCCGCGTTCGGAGAGAAGGCGGAAGCTGATGTAAGGTGTTGAGTGAGGATTTCATGGTCTACCAAGTCAAATGCAGCTGAGAGATCCAAGAGCAGGAGAATGGCAATCTTTCCTCTGTCTTTAAGCTCATCCATCTGAATCTTGAAATCTAGCAGTGCTGCTCTCTGTACCATGTCTGGATCTAAAACCGTATTGAGGAAGGCCAAGTAGATTGTTGTCTTCAAGGTGTTTTTGTATTTGTAGATAGGCTGCACGGTCCAGGATCTTAAGAAGGAATGGGACCATTGTGATAGGCCTATAATTCGTGGGTACATTGGGGTCTAAGTTAGTTTTTTTTTTAGGAGGGGCATGACCCAAGCTTCTTTGAGATTGTTGGGTACTGCACAGTCTTTGAATGATGCATTTATCAGAGTGGTGATAAATGGGGCTAATTCTCTTGCATTATCTTTGATGATGAAGCGGGGCACATGTCACCCTGACAGTTAGATCGTTTGATTCCTGAGATAATATTTTCCGCATCTTTAATGGTGATTTGCGAGAATTGGAAGGGGGCACGCAGTGGAATGTTGTTCTTCGGGTCTTTGGGAGAGTGTTATTTAGGAGGTAGGTTACTTTTTTTGTGTTAATTTTGGATTGTAGGAGAGCTATTTTATCTGAAAGGGCTTTTTGGATATTCAGACACCAGGTCTCATCTTTAGAGCAGGCATCGATGATAGGGGCAGGGGATTCTAATTCTCTCAGGATGGTGAAAAGTTCCTTGGAGCTAGATTTAGCATTCAGAATTCTTTCATTATAGATTTTCATTTTTGTCCTAGTGAAAGGTTTTTTTTTGTAGGCAGTGGCAGTAGTCATATATTTTTCCCTATTCGATGGAGTGGGAGTTTTTTTCCAGATGGATTCTGCTGCTCTTTTTTCGTTACAGAGTATTTTCAGTTCTGGGGTAAACCATTTGTTTAAGTATGGAGAAGGTTTAGCTTTTCTAAGTTTAAGCAACGCAATCTGGTCGATTTGTTGCTTCATGGTGATGTTAAAGGTGTAGATTAGTTCTGAAGGGTTTGTAACAACGTTCAGAGGAGTATTGGTGATAAGAAGCAGCAGAGGGAGGAGTAAGTCCGGGGTAAGGTTGCGCTTATTCCTTGATAAGGTGGGCGGGACTGTAGTGGTAATGGAAGCAGAGGGAGCTTTTCCCTGGATGGAAAAGGTGATGCAGTGGTGGTCTGACCATGCACAAGGTTCATTGTTGAGTATGGTGGTGGTGCAGTTAAGGTCGGCCAACCAGTCCAAGGTTCTGCCTTTATCGTGTGTGGGTTTGTGGATGCGGGAATTGAATCCTATTTGGGAGATGGTGTTCTCTAGTGCAGTGGCCTAGATTCATGTCTCCTAGGAGGAAGATCTGAGAGCCAGGATTGGTATTTTGGGTGACGAGGGTAGCGATGACTTCCTCAAAAGAGGAGATGGGGCCAGCTGGGCGATATATGAGGTGCATGAGTATGGTACTAGAGTGTGATAGGGGTAGTTTGACTGAGAGTAACTCTGCAGACGGGAAGTGGGAGCTGGTACATTCTCAGAGTCCTATGTGGGCTTTGGCAATGAATGCTACGCCACCTCCTTGGCCTGCTGTTCTGTATGCTCTAATAATGGTATAGTTATCGGGTAGTGCTAGTGATGGGCCTGAAGCTTGGTTGAGCCAAGTTTCAGAGATACCAAGAAAATCTAGTTGGTTTGCGATGATGAGGTCAGCAATATCAGAGGAGTGGGCTACTAGGGAGCAGGCATTAATCAGGGCTCCTTTGATGTCAGGTGGGACAATAGTGGTGTGTTTGATTGGATTGGTTTGTCTGTGCGTAGCATCAGTAGTAGGAGTGGTAATGGGATCTGATGGGTAGTGTATTTTCTGGAGAGTATTTGGAGGTGCTTGCATAAAGCAGGACCCTAGTCTGGAATTGCGTGCACTGAATGAGCATGGAATAAATGGTGTGGGTAGGGTAGCAAAGCAGAGGATCCATTCTACGGGGGTGAGGTGGTTGCATGTATCCAGGCGGGGAAGACCCATGGTGGGGGTAATGTAGGTTCGATGTGTGGTACAGTGCTGAGGAGACTTAAAAGAAGGAGCATAAGCGCAAGAGCTACAAGGAGAGGGCTGGCCATTCGGGCGTGCAAATCTGTGGCAGCGGTGATGATAGCCGTAATACTGTGGTTGTCATTGGCAAGGACAAACAAATGGAGTGATACTGGGGTGCAGATGGGTATGGTTAGGGGGTATCATAAGCCATAAATTCAGTAAAGGGCAGCAAGGTAGGGCAATAAAAACTGGTCACACACAATATTTGCACATTAGGTAATAGCAGAAGGTATCACGTGAATAAGTTTGAATGGAAATGGGTGGCAGTCGATGCAGATAACACAAACAGTATGATCATAGGCAGTAATACCTCAGAAGATGTGAACAGGCAAATAAGGTGTATGGGGCAGTAGGTAATGGATTTAGTAAGTGCAGCTTACCTATAGAGCGTGATTAATAAATTGTGGGGCAACAACATTGTTTAACCAAAGAGGCATTTCTGTTGCAGGCAAAGGCTACTCACCTTAGAGGCAGCTTAGTAAGTCGTTGGTGATATACTGGTGGACTTCTGGAGCGCAGTGTGAGCATCCCTGACAGTCCTGAACAGGCACGGACAGGTAACTGCCTTGTTTGGGAGGCCTTAGTCGAGCGAGGCCGGCTTCCGCCTCCGGTCGCTCGCTATTGGCTTAATAGCATTGGTGAGTTAAGTTGATAGGCAACTAGAATAAACAAAACCTAATCATGCTGGGCGAAATCCATCTTAAGTATCAGCATTTACAGACCTATCGCCCGTCTTGATGTAATGGGCAAGATCTTTGGAGCCCTGATTTTCAAAGCCTTAAACATCTGGAGAAAGAGCACATGTCACTTTGATAAGCAGTGAGCTGCCTTTGAGAAAGGCATAGGAACAGCTTTAAACCTCTTCATAATCAATCATATTAAGTGAGCTACAAAGGCCACCCTGGGAGCAGGGTATATTTGGCATCAATCGATCTGGCCAAAGCCTTTGACCTTCACACAATGGTGTCTGCACAGTAGGATGCATTTAGTCGGTTACATCAATAATGAACTTCCTAACAAAATATTCTTTGGCGTGGAGGGGAGTTGGGGGCATGGCTTTATGGCACCATGAGAAATCTGTAAAGTTGCACAGTGCCCAACCACTTGAAACAGCCTCTGCCTCTGCCTATGGGCCTCATCACGAGTTGGGCTGTATTCCCGGCTGTAATACCGCCGACTGTAATAGCCCTAGCACCGACCGGTCCGGCTGTATTACCGCCGGATCATGAGTTGGGTGTTAACGTAAATCCCCATTCCCCATTGGGTCCATTGGATTCAATGGGGTATTTTCAGTGCTAATTATGCGGGCTAATACAGCCGGCGGTAATACAGCCGAAAACAGAGGATTTTCACCTCCAGAGAAAGGCTGGAGGTAAAACAGCCCATTTAGCGCCCAACTCGTGATAGGGCCAGCCCTTAAATGCGGCTGTAATACCGTTACCACCGCATTTAAGGGCTACAGCCCAACTCGTGATGAGGCCCTATGTCTGTGTTTAGTGAGTATATATGGATTGTGGAGTTTTGATTGCCATTCAATAGATGACATTTTAGCCTGCTAGAGGTTCCCTCCCCAACGTCAGAGACACATTTGGACAGAAGCTCTAAACGTACTGCATGTGTTTTCTCACATTCGATAAAAAGATGTTTCTCTGTTTCCAGATCAGGTGTTTCTTCACATATGTGGCAACCCCGGCCCCCTGCGTGGCCCCCAAACATCTAATGTACATAATACATTGAATCTAAAGCGCATGACGGCAGCTCTATATCTGCCATCCAGGAACATTCCTAGCTATTTTGGAAGGGTATCTTTCCATGACACGGGACCATCATTCTGGTTCTCAGATGAGGAAGCCTTGCCTTCATCAGTGAAATCTCATGTGTTAGTGGGTGCACCCAGGCCCCGGGCAGAGACTGGAGTCATGGCAGCACAGTCCAGTCTTCATTTGTGCCAACCAATCTTGCTCTCTTAAAGCATTCACCAAGTCAGCTCTTCAGCTACAGTTGGGGTTCCGATTTTCCCATTGCTCATGTATGTGCAGGGGCTGATAAGAAATAAAATATGATTGGCTTTGACAACCCTGGTTGACAATCCAGGCTTCCTTGGTCAAGTGGTCTTCCAAGCAGTTTGCCATTAACTGACACCTATCCACCAATAAAGGATTATGCGTGGTGCTCATGTTGTGGAGCCCTTCTCTCTTCTCCCTCTTCACTTCCCTTTACTCATTTTCTACCCCTCTCCTTCTCATGGCTTGTTCCTCCTGATCTCTCTCCTCTCCTTAGCTTCCTCTGCTTGTTTCCTATTCCCAATTTCTGGACTCCTTGCTGTTCCTCTTACCCAACTATTCCCCCCTCTGTTCTTTGCTAATATCTTCTTCAAGTGTTCCCTCTCCTTCACCACATGTCTCAACATCCCCCTCTTCTGCATTTCTCCTGCTCGCGTCCTCCTCCAACTTCCGTTGCTACCTCCTGTCTTCTCCTCTCCTCCTCACTCTCGTCTCTTAATCTTCCTGCAATCCTGGATACACCAACCCAAGTTCGAAATAAGGGTTATGTGCCAGTGATACAGATATGGAAGGAATTGAGGAGACATGTTGGCTAGGTGACCCCACTCCCTTAGCGAATAATCCAATTACCAGAAGTATATGTGCTGCCATGAGCTAAGGTGCGGACAGAGCTTGGGTTAATAATGGTGGAATATATTGATTGAAAGGCTGATCTAAAACCATTCAGAGACCTTCTATCAATACCTGTAGTTTAGACACACCATCTCGGCACAGTTGAATGAGGGGCCAGGTGTACCAGAAGCCGCCGCAATGGAACAGTGGGTGTTAGAAGCTGTGATTTCCAGAAAGCCAATCTCAGTGCTGTATCAGGCAATAGTGAACAACATGACAGACCAACTACAGAAACTAAAGCAAAGCTGGGAGACAGATCTGTGTGATATAGGGGAGGAGGCTGGATGGAAGCATTATCTGCCCCAAGGAAATTGTGGCCAATAGCAAACTCAGGCAGATGCAGTTTAGGATACTGCACATGGTGTACTATTCTCCGGACTGGGCCCTCAAAATGGGTAGGAGGGTCAAAGCGGTCAGTGTTAAGCGTTGAAGAGATGTAGGTACTTTTCCACACCTCCTGTGTTCACTTCAAGATTGGGAAGCAAATATGGAAGATACAAACTGGGTCCTTGGTTGAGAATGACCTGAGCACCCTAAACTAATTCTGCTTGGAATTAAATGAGAACGGTCATAGTAGATACTGTGACAAGGTTGACAATAATGTATGTACCAATACCAGTATATTTTCTGTTTTTATTGAGAGACGACTTACAAATAAAGGACACTGGGGCTCTGAGTTTAGTGGGGGGCCCGTTTATCTCTGCCCTCAAACTTGAAGTTGACTCCTACCTCCCTAGCCCAGGCTCCCCGCTGTCTAAACGACTCCCCACACTCTCGTCCTGTCTCCATTTGTTTTTTTGAATTTTTGTTCAGTGCCGGCCCTACTCAGAGGATTTCGGAGCACCTTACAAGATTCAAAGGTAAAAGGTGGAGGTTAAACAGAAGTTCAATCTTGTTTTCAGAATAGGACAGAAAGATTAGAATAGACAAGTGGTAAAAGGGGAGATGGCGTGGCAGAGTTATGTGTGCAGAAACTGGTATGTTTTTAAACTCTTTCTGATCGGGGGTGCAGTGCGTATGTGAAGAAGTAGGGTGTTTCATGCCCTGGGTGCCCAGTGGGTAAATACTTGCTTTTGTGTGTATGTTCGTTTGTAGAGTTCAATGTGTAGGAGATGATGGCTTGCTTGTCTAGGGTTTGTGTGGGTGATGGGTTTGAGTTTGTCATGAAGGTAAGATGGGGTTTTGTGTGGTGGATGGCTTTGAAAACAGTGCCGAGTCCTTTGAAGGCAATCTTCTGGGGTACAGGGAGCCAATGGAGCTGGGCAAGCGCGGGGGTAATGTGTGAATGTTTGGGTCCAGTGATGAGAGCATTTCTATATTCCAGCTTGGAGAGAACCAGTGCTTGGACTGCAGTGTGGAAGTCGCCAGAAGGAAGAATGTGCCTGATTTTTCATTAAAAAGTGTAGTTGTAGATTGCATTTTTGGTGACAGCAGCTAGGGTTTCTTCGAAAAAATATCCCGCGACGAAAGGACGTCGTACCAAAGGAAAGGGGGTGTTGCTGGTGAAGCAAAGCTATTTCTCTGATGTGTAGAGGGACATGTGGGAGTTGGCCATGACAAGTTCTTTGATTGGGGGGGGAGGTGAAGGCTGGCTTGTGTCTGGGGAAAGCAAAAGAGGAGGTATTGTATTTTGAAAGAGCTGGGCTTGAGGAAGTCATGCAAGTGGTCATAGTGGTGAGAAAGCTTTTGAGGATGTGGAGTTATGAAGGGGATGAGATTTGAAAGTATATTTGTGAGTCATCTACATATTAGTGGAAATTGATGTTGTATTTGTGTTACGCTCACCTGATTCCCACAGGGGCGTAGATCGAACCCAGACAGCTGCGGCCTCCACCAGCGTGAAGCGTAGGGCAAAGATGACCGTCTGGACGGACCCCCTCAGTCTTGCAAGCTTGACTCGTAGAAATATTCTCCTGTAGATGGAGAAAGGTATTTAGCCCCGTGGGTGTGAATGCAGAGCCCCTCCCTGCTCCCGTTCTCCCCACTTGCCACCTCCGATATTCCTGGTCAGTGTTCTCACCTTATATTTTTGATTGGTGAGCTCTCCATCCTGCGTGGCATGCTTGGGCGCGTAGTTACCAGTTACTTAACTGGTTTTAGGTGTTGGGGTTCTGGACGATTATTGAGTCCTGAGTTTGCCAAGTTTTTAAAGAGTTCAAAATGTCCAAAGTCCTCTCTTACACTCCCTGTTGATTTGCGGTGGCAAATTTTGTTTGGAGGTTGCTGGCGGCGTTCAGGTAAGAGTCTGTATTACCCAAACTGTCCTGTAAAGGTGCGTTAGAATTGCTCACTGTCTTTTCCTTTTTTCCTAGATGCGGCGTATTGAAGGATAAAGCCTCCGGTGATAATCAGGTAAGTCTTGTAATATAAGTGATTGTCTTTTTACTCTCTTAAGGCTCACCTTGCTTTTTTGTGTTTTTTCCCCAGGTGTTGAAGATCACTGAAAAAGTGACGGAGGCAGCGCCGAGTCGGAGATGCTGTGGGCTGATGAAAATGGAGCGGCGCTGTAGCTGGGATGCGACGCATGCCAGAAGAATGTCCCTTCAGGCTCGGAGTGATGCAGGATCTGAAATCAGGTGAGGAATCAGATTAAAGTCCGTAATCTAACCTCTTCTCCTATTTTCCTTTCTCTTAGGTGCTCCGTGTTCGAGGCGCGCGTGGCAGAAGGCTGGAAGCAGGTTTGCTGACACGTCGAGCGTCACGCTGCTAAATGCAGAATAACGTGAAGCGTGTGTTGAAGATCGGGTGTGGTTTAAATAGCTTTGAAAGTAGTCCCAGGTAAGAAGTCCCTAGAACCACACCCGAGTGAAAAGTAGTCCTTGTGAAAAAAAATAGTCCCTCCAGGTCTCACGTTGGCCTGGATGCATGTGCAACATGGTCTGCCTGAGGTAAGTGATGACTATGAGACTGGCGCCTTAGGCGCCAGGAATTATTTCTACTATGAGCCTGGCGCATAAGGCGCCAGGACTGAACCCAGATAGCCCCTAGCCGGGGCTTCTGAGGTTTAAACAGATGTCCGGATGCCTGCCTCTGGGGCGAATGGGCTTGGTCCAGCTGCCCGGGGGTAGGCATCATGACAATATGTTAAGGGTATGACTAAAGAACTCAACATATAGGTTGAAGATGGGTGGAGACATGGAGGAGCCTTGCAAGACCCTGTACATGACCGGGGTGGGGGCAGATCAAACATGGGGCATGCAGACAAAGTGTGTCCTGTCTGTACCGAAAAAGGTATACCAGTTGAAGACGGTGCCCGAGAGTTTCATCCTGTGGTATAAAATGTTGGGGAGAATGGTGTTGAAGGCTGCAGAAAGGTCAAATAGTCCAAGTAGTGCTGTGTGTACATTGTCAGTAATGTTCTGGGAGTCATGGAGGATGTGAAGTGTAGCTCTCTCAATACTGAGTCCGGTCGAAAGCCAGATAGATTAGAAGAGGTGTAAGTTGTTTGTGGTGATGTGTTGTTGCAGTTGTGATTAAGCGTTCCATGATTTAATGTGACATATGACAGGCTAGTGATGGGGCAGTCATTCTCGGGGAGTGTATGGTCCAGAGATGTTTTTTTTGAGGAGGGAGCAATCATTTTCCAATGTGTCCAATTTTGAGAGCTCAGGGGATAGTACCATGTGAGAGACAGGAGTTGATGATATTGAGCCAGTGGGGAACACGGGTGGTGATGCAGCTAGATGCAGCTTGAGGTGGGCATGCAACATCCAGGAAGTGTGCAGGTTTTGTCTTGGTAGTAAGGATGAGGAGGGGTGTCTGTGTCGTTGGGGTGGAACGTGTCCTGTATGTTGGAATATTTGGGAGCGTGGGGTCGGAGTGGGAAAACCGAGGGAAGGGCTTGTTGGCAAGGGAGATGTGTGGTAGGTGGGGGGATATTGTGCAGTAGATTGAGCGTGAAGGGGATAGCAAAGTGGTCTGATCACGACACTGAGATTCGATTTTCTACGGAGACATGATTTCTACTTGGAATCAAAAGGTCCTGGGTGTTGCCAGCTTGGTGTGTGGGGTAGGTGATGAGTTATGTGAGGTTATCGGGGTGAGTGGAGTGTGGATAGCCCTTCATCCTTCCGAGGTCAATGAAATAAGTTGGGTAACAAGATACGTCTGTTATCTGTCAATAGAGCCAAGATGCCCCTCTCGGGTGAACGTGCACTCTACAATTACACTTGTTATGTCATTTTATCTTGTTAGTTGTGTAGTCAGTCTAGTCAGTGTGGAAGTTGGGATTGTGTGTTGGTGCAGTAAATGAGGTGGATAAAGGTGGGGTGTGGGTGTGATGGGAGGGGAGCAAGTGAGAGAGAGTGCTTCAAAATATGTGTTTGGGGGATGCAAGGGGTTGCTAAGTGTGAATTAATCTTTATATTTGATGGCAATTTTTGTGTGGGCAGTCTCTGTGGTGGATGATGGTGCGCGGGAAACATGTCAGGGATAACAGGTGTGTGGTTCGGTTTGAGCCATGTTTCTGTTAGGAAGAGTATATCTGGAGAGTGAGGTTCTAATTAGTTCATTGATTTCATGTGTGTGCAGGTGCAGAGTGGTAGCTGAGAAGAATGCAGGTGAAAGCAATTAGTTGTTTTAGTAGAGTGTTGTTTTTGCGTTTAAGTTGAATGTTGTTTGTGTCCTCTGCATGAGACATGTTTGTGGCTAACAGGGAAAACAATTTATTTTTATTTTTTATTTTTTTTATTTGCACTTTGGTTTACAAAACTGAAAACCTTTGGCTAATTTACTAATATACGTCTTAAGTCTGAAAAGATAAGAAATAAAAGGAGAAACAACGTAAAACAAGCACAAAAGAAAACAGAAACATAAACAAGAAACATAAAAAAGTTAATGGAATCAATCACAGTTTAAAAAAAAAAGGCACATATTTAGTCTGTGTAGTAATATGTCTTATTTCTTTGCAGTAGTATTATCCCTCGCCTTTCAAGACTCTTCAGTTGCTTGTGTCTATATATCACCCGCAGAGAGGTTTTCAAGTTTCTTAAGTCTCATCAAAATAAATTTTGTAGCTGCTAAAATTATTTGCATTTTCACCCCTTGAAGAAGGATGTTCCACCAACTTTCTATCTCTCTTAGTCGGTAATCTTTCCAGATTGCACCCAGGTATTTATTTCTTTCGTGTGAGAGATCTGGGCATTCCAGTATTAGATTTTTCATCGATTCTATTACTTTAGTATCTTTGCACAATCGACAATATTTGGGTTCATTTTTGAGTCTTCTCCTGTAAGGGTTATCTCTGCACGGAAGATTAAGTCGAAAGCGTAGCTAGATGGTCCTCAGATACCAATTTGGGCAAAGCATCAGGTATTTTGGCAGTCTATTTAATTTGTATGGATTTGCCCAAAAGTCATTATATCCATGATATTTTGATATTTCCTTTTGCGTTTCGATCCAATAATACATTAACATATTTTTCTTTACCTGGTCTGGGTTGTTCAGCAGTGATTCCTCCGTTTTCATTCAGATGTGTCAAGACTGCCTTACATAGTGTTTCCCATTCTGAAAGTGTTGGCTCTGTATGTTCCTCAATAGCCTTGCTCAGGGCCTTGAATCCTCCTGTTGATGGTTTTTCCAAGCATTTTCGATAAAAGGAAATTACCTTCCAATCTGCGATAACTTTCAGAGAAGTTAATGTCAATTCTTTGCAAATTATTTGAATGGGGTACGTTTTTTGTAGTTGGAGCACCGTTCTCTAAAAGATTCCTTCTAAGAGGGGCCATGTTTTGGCCGATAACAGGAAAGACGCTCCAGCTCCATATGTCAATATTGCAACTACCTTAGCTCTATAAAACGCCACCAAGGGGGCAACAGAGAACCTGCAAAATCGTTTTACTAGGAGTTTTGCTTGGTTTACCAGGTTTTTGGTTTTGTTTCTCAAATATATTATTCTGGCAGCCTCTTTTCTGTCATTGTTTATACAATCTTCCAAGTATGTCATCGACATTATTTCCAGATTTTTTTTATTTTTTAGTGTCCAACTGAAATTCTTGGTTTGTTTCGTTCTGCCTGTTTTACCCAGCTGTAAGATTCTTGATTTCTCTGGGTTAATGGTCAAAAGAATGAAAAAGGGAAAAGAATGATAGCAAAGACCCTTAGCTCTGGATGCCCGGGTGAGTTGACGCCCCAAGTAAATCATTTACATTCCCACAGTAGTCCAGAAGTACTTCAGCAGGAAAGAGATATGCACGGGAAAGAGATATAAACAGTAAACAGAAAGCCAGGCTTTTTTTTAAAGCAAAAGCAGCAGCTGCAAGATCGCAGGATTCTGGTAAAAAGCTGGACTGGAAGCTCCGGGCTGCAAAATGGCAACCCAAGGGGGTGGGCTGCAGAATCTAACCTGTCTTTCACCCCCAACAGGACGCCACGGGGCAGGATTCCTTCAAGTGAGATTCTCAATAAAGCTTGCATGGGGGTCTCGCGATCAGCCCATAGATCGACCCTGAATTGTTCTTGTAGCTCCCCTGACCTCTGCAGGTAGCCTCAGGAATCTGGAAAGAGTGTCTCTAGTGTTGGTGTTGTGCTGAGCTTGATGTTGCTCACAGCACAGTTGAAGCCCCTTCTGAGGGAGGAAAGACCATTCAACTTTGCAGGCAGCGGGACTCAGGAAGAAGCACTAATGCATATATACAACTCCATGCATTTCGGGGAGCTATGGATGGGGGGCTCTCAACTCCCTCATACTGTCTCTAGAGTAGGTCTGGCTCTGATATTGCCCTGGTTGCCCACTAACCCAACTTGAGGGTGCTCTTGGGCCCCCAGCAGGGTCATATTCAAGGCCCTGTAATATTATGAAAAGATCTTTATTGCAACGGCTCTAATTGTTGCAAAAAAGAGCTATGGCTTGGGAATGGGGCAGGGCAGAAATACCTAGATTGTCATAATGGCGCGTGGATATGGATCATTTAATGGAAATGGAAATGCCACTTTAGAAACAGAGGGTTGCCTGGCATGGTTTGGGGCAAAGGGAGGGATGAGAGTGTGGTAGTCAGGATTGGCAAACGTGCCCTAAATGAAATGTGTACGGAATAGGAAGCTTGCTGGTGGGAACAGATGACTTGTGATGCTGAATGTTATTTTTGCGAGGTGAGTGGAGATGGGGAGGGGAGGGTAGTTATGGCAATTGTCCAGAATATTACTAAACTGAATGGATGTTCCGTTGTCTTTACTGTTGTTTGATTTTAAAAATCCTAATAACATTATGTAAAACTTTTAAGCAGCATATTTTATTGTTGAATTTTTTTGGTCAGTGTTACATATGCAGTATAAATGCTGGGCACAGCCAGAAAGCGATTAGGAAAAAAGGTACGATTGCTGCATAAATTGCATGAGCTCCAAATTATTCTATGGGTAATCAAACATGTGGCCTGCAATGATCTGCAGTAAGTGTGTTAACCTACAGACACGGTGTGCAGGGGACGGGAGAGTTCCACAAGAGTGTGGACATCTGTTGGTTCTGCATAGGTTAACACAACCCAGTGTCAATGTTGTTTTTCTCCCCAGCACCCCTCTAATTTTCTATCAGCTCCCAGAAATTCTAACATACAGGTGTGCGCTGGGCTATACAAATATTGGGTTCTTGTTAACCTACTGAGAACCGTGTGCCGCCCCTACAACCAGAAAGCCATGACAACGTTTGATTAATGCCTGCTTATTGGTCAAAGCTATTGGCAACAAGTACGCAAAATGTCTAAAGTAAAGTATCAGGCAAATTGGAGCAGCTATTGTGACTATGCCGAGGCAGGTTGACTTCAGAGTTCAGAATATAGTATGGAAATCTTAAACCACATGGGGTAAGATCAATTGTATAAAGACGAATCTGGCTCCTCGAATAAACTGTATTCTCTCAATGCTACCATTCAAGGTAACACGTCACTTCTTCAAGGAAATAGATAGAATTATGCAAAAATTCATCTGGAACGGGAAACCACCAAGGTTTGCAATTTGGAAATTACAGCTTCCGTTGAAGCTGGGTGGGATGAACTTGCCAAACTTCATTGATTACCATTTGTCATTTTCAAATCGCCATCTGTGGAAGATCATTGATTCGGATAATGAGAGTTCACATTCTTTGGCTTGTGAGTGTAGTGCTGTATCCCAGTTGGATCCAAAGGCTCTGCTGACTATCAAGAAAGTCAAATCCAAAAAAGTGAACCCTTTAACAAGTTTTTTGCAGGATTGTTGGTGTGAAATTTCCAAAAGCATGAATGCAGATCCATACTTACACCTGGATCCTGCAATTTGGTTCAACCCGTTCCTGAAATATGAAGGTAAAATGCTTTTTTGGCCCGAGTGGTTTTTGGTGGGCATTAAATATTTTCGTGATCTAATAGATGGTAACAATTAAATCTCATACACACAACTGAGTCAGACCCAACATGGCGGATTGTACCTTCACTGATTACAGGAAATTCAAAACTATTGTAGTTAACTGCATTGGTGTGCCAAAATTGCCAAGTCAGAATGCAGCGTGGTTAGCTCTGCAGACATGTTCGACTGCTTTTCACTCGGCTGCTACGATGTACGGCTTTCTGAAAGCTCACCGTCAAGGCGATCCACGATTGCCAGACATTTGGGCAGAGGAGCTGGGAGAGGAGATTGATTTGTGATGTTGGCGACATTGCTGTGAGAATACTTGTCTGGTGAATCTAGACTGGGGCCTAAGGGCTTCCAAACAAAAATTCTCTTTAGATTGTACTGGACACCTGTACGGTTATTCAGGAGACAACTCTTGGATGTTGATATTTGCTGGAAATGTAAGGGTGCAAGAGGCACCCTCAGTCATTTAATTTGGTTTTGCGCAAAGACAAGAAAGTTTTGGGAGTGTGTGTATGTGAAGGACTGGGATTGGTCCTGAATTGTGCAGTCCCCATGTCGGCTTCTTTGATGATTCTGGGAGACAAATCTAGTCTGGAGGAGCTCCCCTTTGGCAAGAGAACTTGGTTGCTCCGGGCATGCATGGTCGCAAAGAGAATGATATTGAGGTCCTGGAAGTCAAGCATCTCCTTCAATATTGATGAGTGGGTGGATGAGCTGCTCACAATATCAACCTATGAGAAAGCCATCTATGAGAATGCAGGTGACATTGATAAGTTTGAGGACATTTGGAGTAGTTTCCTTGAAGTCTATGGTTAATGTAGATCCTTTATTTGGGCCGCTGAGTTTCTGTAATTGCTTGTATTTCATTGTTAACATGTTTATATTTTCTGTTTTGAATTGTTGCATGCAACCTTATTAATTGGTCAGTAGGTCTGTTCATATTATTGCATTTTGGTTCTCTTTCTTTATTCTATCTCTTTTTTCTTTCTCGTTTTCTCCTTTAATTTTTGATCTTTTGTGGCTATTGTTGGGTATTTTACTCTTGTTGTTAAACATTTGTTAAGCTCAATTGGATTCATTGTTTTTGTTTTAATTTAACTGTTGGATGAAATATTGTATTCTGTATGTTTTATTGTGATGAATAAAATTTGTTACACCAGGAAACCTTAAACCAGTGCAGTTTAGGCGCCCGCCTCCCCACCCGGTGGGAAGAGGAAGACATTGCATAATAGCAGGCCCTGCGCCCCTGGCATGGCGTTGGCACCCATAAACAGGGTCTGATGGCACGTGACTGGTTCACGGGCAGCCGTGCACAGCCTTTATTAACGTGTTGACACGTCTTCCATGTTTCACTGTGCTTGTGACTTAGCCTGAGCCCAGGAGGGGCTTAAGTAACAACACAAAGCATTCAACAAATGGCATCTGGGCGCTTTAGCAATAATGCCGCTATTTGGGCGTTTTCTCTTTTGCTGTCTTTGTGCCATTTTGGGACTTTGCTTTCTTGCCTGGGGGACGGGCGAGAGCCTTGTTTCTGCCACCTCTTTCCATGTTTCTCAGGGCTTCTTTGTAACAGTTGTTTGTCAGCTCCCTGTTCTGTCATCAATTTTGATCTCTTTGGGTCTTTCCTGGCACTTCACGGCCCTGGGCACTTTTCTGCTTCACCTTCCATGCAGCCCTTTCCCTGGCATGAATTCCCATGTACTGGGGTCTTTTCTGCCACTGCGCTTTCATTTTCTATCTTTCCTTTATTTCGCTGTGCCTTTTTAGTTTGGGCTATTAGGAGACCCTTGCGCCACCTTTAAGCATAAACTATTGCATTAGAGTACAGGTATGGAGAGATGGCAAGTGAGGAGGGGCACACAGCTTGTAGGTGTTGTTTGATTATATACCCACCTATTGACAACCAATGGCCATGCTAATCCCTATAGCCATCCCCGCCCAGTTCCTGCCCCTCCCCACTCCAAACACCTCCTCATAGGAACTCTTTGATCACACTTTAATCAAGCCTGACCATCAAACTTTGCACTCGCCTTCGTTTTTTCAAAGCAATCTTCTGAGAGTTAATGACTTCATTTTAAAAATGTCTTAATCAGGTCTGCCTTCAGCCACTCGATTTATAAGCACTCTGCGTGTCCTTCACTGAAGTCCTGTTAAAAACAAACATTAGATGACCAGCTACTCGCACCATTTTGCACCTGCTAGCATCAATGGGCAGTTAATACTACTGCAAAAGTGCCTTTCCTATGCCCACACAAAAGCCCAAACTGTTGGCATTGCCAATGCTTGTTGTAGTATCGGGGATGGTAATAAGACATCTGGATTCAGTTAAGGCACAGGAGACCAGTATATATAAAAGAAGTGCGTTTATTACTTAGTTAAAGGGCTAGTTTAGTTAGTAAGAAAGGCAGGGAGCTAAATAGCTGACATCCTTTCATGTAAGGCTCTCCCATCCTGTGTGTCGAACTGTAGCTTTTGGAAAACGCAGGTCCCATGACATTTTAGGTAACATCACTGAATTCTACTACCAGCACTGTGTGCACCCAGTGCAGATAATTACATCAATACTACACTTGTCCTTTCTTGGCCTTTTCCTGCCATCGCTTTCTGATCTCTTGCTCGCCCAGTTCTTATTGATGTAAGACATTCTGGCCATTTCTCATGCAGGACATGCCCCTTTTATAATGCTGCAGGATTATATTGTTAGACAGATGCAACTCTCCACGGTGGGGGTCAGTATGGGCAGGGGAATTATGAGGAGGTGCCCCACACATGCTGTGCACGGGGGAGGAGAAGGCCTTCAGCAACTGTCAGGGGAAATCTGTACTTTCCAGAGAAGGTAGTAAGGTAACTTGGATCTGCTATCTTTGCTGGATTATAAAAGTGCTATCAGAGTTGGGCAAAACCTGGAGACTTAAGTGGGGCCACGGGTTGCTACAATGAATAGAGAAACAGGTTAGTTTAGCTTTTTACTGAAACCGACAACCAGCCAAACCAGTGGCAGAAAAGAACAGGCACATGACTACTTTCAGGTATGACTCTGCCCAGCAGACAACGTCACTGGACCTAGTGATCAAGAGTGACGTGATATTGTGAGGGAAACACATTTCTTTAAGATATGTGGTTTAAAACATAAACCTTACACGATTAAGAAAATAATATTTGCAATTCTTCAATTAATAACTCATTATATTAATTACTACATAATTAATTTGTGTACACAGATACAATACTTAATTCATTTCCAAAAAAGTACAACACAAAACGAACAGCTGCCAACATTAAATCTATCAATAGAACCAGATACAATTCGGCCCAAAAATCCTCACCCAAAACACCAGTAAAATCATGTACAAAATAGCTACAATATTTCTCATGGGCATTGTACAAGAAGATGCTGTAAGTGTTCTAAATAAAACCTGACTCACGTAGTCTGCATCCTCCATCACTTCTTCGAATGTCTTTGAGGACCCAACATGTTATATGTTGGAAAGAGGGTTGAACGAATCCTCGCAAAGTGCTTCCTCCATGTGGCATTAGGGACTTCTAGTAGATAACTTGGATGGATCCCAGACTCCTTTCATCCATGTACTGGGGGATTAGATTTCTAGTACAGCACCAGTCTGCCCGTCAACATTTATTTTTTAGCAGAATCAGGATTTGCCATGCAAAGCGCCAAGCACATTTCTGCAGATTCTAAATATTGCAACAATGTATACCCCGCCCTGAACAGCAGTAGATGAAGAATTATTAATATTATATTTAATATCCCCATACACTAATTTCTCCGGCGGCGATAGCGTCTTAAAATAAAACAATTGACATTTCCAGTTAACTATCACCCTAAGTGATACCAAACCTAGCTCATATCTAATCACAGATATAGGCACACATACTGGAAGACCCAGTTCATGCCTCCAGGGAAAGACTTTCAGATGGTCCTATTTCCTTATATCCTAATTAGAATAATTGCAGACCCACATATCAGGGCTGGGACTACCTTTGCTTTATAATATTTTAACATAACCTATCATAATCCTTGGCAATTCACATCATCTGTGATTAACAAAAGTGTTTTTCTTTTAATCTTTGGAATAATGAAAGACTTTTGAGCCTTCCCAATAAGGGAAAGCCTAGGTATATACATTGTTCAGGAACCTCCAGCCAAGCCCAATTCAATCTCCAAGAAAAAGATTGCAGTTTACGTGCAGTCGAGAAGATGATCACTCTTGATTTTGATTAATTTACCTCCATATTTCTCCTCACAGACTCCAAACTTTTTTGAAGAGCAATCGGTGTACAGTCAAATAAAGCCAGCTCCCCAGTATAATGTCACCAGTGAATCCGCTCGCAGCCTAGAAGAGGGGGAAATGCCCTTGTTCACCCAACATGTCACCCGAGTCTGAAATATATAAATAAAATAAGAATGGGAAAAGGACACCACCGAGCCTCAGACAGTTAAAAGTTAGGACAGTACCTGACATACCCCTTGACCATTTAGATGTATGTATGTATTTATTTGTTTATTTAATTTAACATGCATTCAGCCGCATGGCTTTACATATAAACGTCATTACATAATATACAATTCCTTGTAAAAACAAATTCATATATTTAAGTACAATTGCACAATTTTAAAATCAATAAAGCATGCCATCAGACAATTCCTTTTTTTTTATTTGTTATAGTTGTCTTGACAACTTTTCAAATATTCCAGCAATATATATCCATCTACTTATAATTTTTTTTACCATCATACAAAGGCTAAAAGATTATACATTCTTACAATTTCCATACTCATCACATAACCAAGAACAGTTCATAACGTACAGTTAATGACATCAATTCTTCCTATTTACAATAATAACATCTAGTTGAGTCAGCTGAACCAAGCTTTGCCTCTTACAGCTAGTCAGTTACCCAATAGCCTTTTTGAGTAATACATTACTCATTAAGTGTCTCTAAACCAGGGAGCACAATTTGAAAAAACTGCACTATGGCTATCTGAATTCTTGGGCGAGTTCTGAAGAACAGCGAGTGCCACCTTTCGTCACTCTCGATTACTCGCTGCGTTATGAGGATGTTTGTGAAGCATCTAGTTCCAACATTACAGAGTTCTAAGCATTCCACTAGCAGATGCTGTAAGGACTCCCTTTGTTCTAGCACACTAGAGTGCCTGCAGTAGTTTTGTTCTTTTTCCAGCTTTTTCCTTTTATAAAGGACATCGCTCGTGTACCATAAGTTTAGTCTGAATCTTAGGTACCCCATTCTCACTTTAGGGGAAGGACTTTTCAACAGGTATCCTGACATCAACCCATACTTTTTGGCACCAAACAAAAAGATATCAAAGTCTTTATATTGGGAACATCTTGACATGTTCTCAGCCCAATCAGCCAAATATAGTTTTACTTTTGCTCTGACCGGATTTGATAACAGCAACTCAACTGTAATATCAGCATTAGCTAATTTAGCAAATACATGCTTTCTCCATTCAGTAGCAAATGTATTTGTGGATTTCAGCAGATGTTGTGCTAACACCCTCAATATGTTGTTACTTTGCCGTTCCAAGAGGCACTTACGGAGGAATGCACACTGTTTCCAAGTTACCTGGGCATACATAGAGGACAATCCTAATTCATATCGTAAAATTTCGGTCGGAACAGTTTTAGCTAAGTTTAGAATCTGTTTCCAGTAACTTGATTCCAGTCGATCCCAATAACATTGATCTTGGCAGAAAGCCTTCAATGCCATAAAACACAAATGGGAGTACCTTCATTTTGTAAAATAAAACGATATGTTTCCCAGAAAACTTCCCATACTTCTTAATCAACAATCGAGATTGTGAAGTAAGATGCTGGATTTTGTTCTTTCTTACTTCTTCTTCAGATAATCTATTTTTTGTATTGCTGATTAACACCCCCAAGTATTTATATTGGGGTACATTCTGCACATTTTCATTCTGGATTTTCGAGGAGAACATATTGCTCCGTGTCGGCTGCTGTTTTTCGCATCTTAGTATTTGGGTCTTTGCAATGTTAATTTCTAAATTATTTAATTGTACATAGAGGCCCAGATCTGTTAGCATGTTTTGAAGGCCTTGTGGCGTTTGAGACAATAGCACAAGATCGTCCGCATAAAGCAGAAAAGAGATTTTTTGAGCTCCCAACTCAGGCGGGTCTCCAAGACAGTTGTTAAATTCGAGCCCTAGATCCAAAATGAAGAAGTTGAATAGAAAGGCTGTCAAAGGGCACCCTTGTTTTAAACCTCTCTGAGTTTTAATTAGAGGGAGTAGCTTGCCATCAAGGGAAATCCTGACTCTCACTGACGTATTTGAGTGGAGAAAAATTATCAGTGAGAGAAGGGTGTCCGGGCAACCATGCTTCTTCAATTTCATGTATAACAAATTTCTATCAATTGAATCGAATGCAGCTCGAAAGTCTATAAACCCTAGATACAGAGGCTGATTCCGCTCTGCTTGTTGGGCTTGAATCATAATTACTGAAATAATATTCTGGATAGTGCCCAACCCGGACATAAACCCTGATTGAAAAGGATCGATCAACCCTTTAATCTTCACGCAAGCCTGTAACTCTTTGAGGATGATTTTGGCAAATAGTTTCCCAGGGATATCTAAAAGGTAGATGGGTCTATAGCTGGAAGGTGACACTCTCTCTCCCTTTTTATATATCGGTACTATAATTGCCTGAGTCCAAGACACCGGTAAGGACTGCGAAGAATTCACCATGGAGAAGATCTTAAACAAAATCGAGGTTCAAATTGTTGGGGATTTTTTTATCTGGAAATTAGATAGCCCATCAGGCCCGCTAGCTTTAGAGTTAGTTCAGGATCTAATAAGCTCTAAAATCTCCGACCAGTCAAAATCCAGGCGAAAAGTTGGGTGTGGCTTCAAATGATCTAATAGTATGTCTCCCTTCAACGGAGCATAAAGCTTGCTAAAATGTTCAACCCACAGATGTAAAGGGACAGCCGATGATTGCATGGCTAGCTGGGGGGATGTGACAGATTGATTTATCATAACCCACATTCTAGCGATGTTCATGCTAGCCAGCGTTTTTAACATGTTGCAGCTGTCTTCCTGAAACATAATAGCATGGTGAGACTTCAACCAATTTCTGTAAGGCATTCTAAGGGACTTTGCTGTTTGTTGTCGTAGAGGGAAAGGTTCATGTCTTATTTGTCTGAGGTCAGTTCTAAGTTGTGCTTTATGGACCTTAATTTCTGGGGTAAATGATGGAGATGTGCACACTTGGGATTTGCTTTGAACCTTTGTTGTTGAATAGCTTGAATAAAGTCAGTGTACACATATTTTGACTTACCATATCAAGTGTCAACCAGCTCAGACAAGCTTTCTATCCAATTGTACTGACTTATACTCTGACCATCAGAGACGGCCCCCCCCCATGTTCACCACACAAGTACCTCGCATAAGTTCTATGTTGTTGGATTCTGATGCACTCGTCCTCCATTCAGTTGTCAACATGTTATGGTTGCTTGCGTTTGTTGTTAGGACAGAGAACTTTGTCATTAAAGCCAAAGCTCACTGCTCACATATATATAGTCGATAATCAACTTAGTATCGCCCTTGTGCCATGTCTCAACTGGTGGTATATCTGGGGATAGAGCCCCATTAAGCATGAACAGCCCTCTCACTTTAATTAGCGAGTCACATCTCCAGTACCTTATCCGGTTTTTAATTTCAGGGGACTCTAAGCATCTCAAGTTTAAATCACCCACTAGGATCAATGCATTAACTCTGGTATCATTTGAGACCAGATCTAGTAGGGAATTCAAATCAAGGAAGAATTTGTCTTCAGACATGACGATCGGGTTCCAGTATATATTTAGAACAGCCACTTCATCTTTCTCAAACATTACTTTAAAATGATTTATTCGGGGCAGCCCAAAATTGCGAGGTTATCCCTCTACCCATTTTTACTGCTGTTACCAATCCAGAGTTTGGACGACCGCTAGTTGGATTAATTGCAGCATTTATGCGGATTTCATGATTCTCCCAAAGAGGGGATTCTGAGAGCCACGTCTCTTGCAAGAGTACTAAGTCCCATTTCTTCAGCTGACTTTGGTCATTATTAATCAGGTGTTTAAACCCTCACGTGTTCCAGCTCATTGTCTCTTCTATTCTTTGTTAATTCTGCATACAGGGATTGCAGCATAAACACATAGCATTGTTTGAATTACCTTTCATGCCAATATTAACGTGAGCAGGAGGTTGACCCTCAAATCTTACACCCCCATCTTTCAAGGGCTGTGCAATTTTTCCCATTCTTTCTAGGCTTAGGGTAAACCCTAATCTGGAAAGATCTTCTTTATTTTGCCAAATTAGGTTTTGGACAACTCTAGATTTGATCCAAAGTCTTTCTGAATTTAAGGACCCCTTCATTGCACAATTCCTTTAAAATTAATAAAACAAGTTCATAGAATCTCATCATATGAAATATCAAGTTCAAGTCATTTCCAGATAATAATAGGAGCCAAGTTTTGTGCATATTAGCAATATTATAACTGTTGTCATACGACTTCAATATTTCGTTCTTGGGAAGTTCAAGCTTTCACAATAGCATAACAGATGTTCAACCAATTCTATTATTAGAGTCCCACACAGTCGACAAATGCTCATGCACTTTTTAATTCCAACTTTGGCTCCTAAGACCTCTAGCGTATCACACATGTTAAATTTGAACAATACATATTGCCTTATCATTCTACAATCGGGATAAGCTGCTGATCGCTGGGTTTTATTGTTTCAATGGACCAATATTTCAAAAAATGACCACTGTTCACTTTGGTCACCATATTAAACATATCCCGTTCTTGTGCATAGTTAAGTATGACTAATTTCTTTTTTTTTCCTTTATTGTTTTTGGTTTGTTTAAAGCTTTACAAAAAGTACTCCAAATTTATCTCAGAAATAAAATACATTAAATTAAATTACATTTAACAATCATACATTCTTAACTTACACATAATACTACTTGAATTGCAACTTTCTATTAAAATGCTTTTATCTATACATTTAAATATCAATTACCGTTTCCAGAGCATCTCATACCCATACCTTAAAAAAAATTTCTAACCAAATCCTTACATTACTGGGTCAAAAACATTGATGTATTCATGCTAGATCACATATGACTCTCAGATATTCATTGACACATATTTTCAAAGCTATGGAATTACCATGCAGCATCTCATACCAAAGATTATCTCTGTTCACTCTAGCAATATCATTCACGAACAATCAGAAAAATTCAATTCTCTGCATCAAATGTTTTGGACAAATCAGCAACAAATGAATTCATGATTCATTTACCCCATTTATCCTACACTGCCTACAGGATTTATTTTCCTCAACATTTTTAGCTTGTATATTCTGGATCTCAAAAGTATTCAATACATCAAACCAGAATCTCATTGTTGCGTTCCTAACGACTCTAGAAGGACTCTAGAAGGTTAATTTTCTATATATTTCTCTGGAACCGATTTCCACCTCCAAAATTAAACTCCAAATTTGACTTTTCCGGGGTTCTTTATAAGAGTGTCAATTGATAGCCCCAGATTGAGTAGATTTTGATCACATAGTCAATAGCAGTTTAGTCTTAGCAAAAGGATAGTGTAGCCAAGTGTCTGTATTCCCTTTGGCCCATTTCAAATATACTTTACTAGTTGCTGCTACAGTTCCAATATTCATCAGATTGGTGTTAGTTTCAAAATTATTCATTAATTTCATGATAAAAGTATTGTTACATAGACTACATAGTTTCACATAAAACATAGACATTTAGTGGCTGACTCATGGAATTATTTGTGCCGAAAAACAGGGATTTGTGCGCCATCCTGCCCGCAAATCCCTGTTTAACAAATGGGGATTTGCGGGCAGAATGGAGCACAAACCCTGTTTTTCGGCGCAAATAATTCCATGAATCAGCCCCTTTGTATTCTAAAATGTCTGAGGTTCGCAAATTTCTGCGGCATGAAGCAAACATGATACCACTTTGGAGGAATATAACAACAGAATCGCATTGACAGAGAACCCATATTGTTGGCCAATAAATGTGCTAAGGGACCAGACAATTTTCAGACATTTCAGCTGAAGTTCCGACCAATGTTGCTGCCAATTCAATTTCTGATCAATTATGATACCCAGATATTTATAACGTCCTACTACGTCAATGTCTTGGTCCATAATCATCCACTTGTGTGAATAATTGGTTGGGTAGATTTCACTTTACCTTTGAAATGGAGAATTTTAGTTTTGCTCAGCCCATTCAATTTTACAAAGTTCTCTAGGATGATCAGTTTTGTAAGGCCTTTAGGAGTATAATCTACCAATAGCAGATCATCTGCATATCCAAGCCATCGTTACCGCGCCATACCAATTTTGATGTCATCTGTTAATAGTATCTGAGCTTCATCCATAAAATCAGCCAGATATAAATTAAAAAGAGCATCTGTAAGAATGCATCCTTGTTTAACTCCCCGCTTGGTGATTATTGAGGCAGAGAGCTTACCTTCATTATCGAGTCACACTCTTATTGTTGTATCTCGCTATAGCAGCTGTATCATGATCAATAATCCGGCTGGTATGCCCAACGTTTTTAATTTCAACAATAGTCCCTCTCTTATTACATTATCAAAAGCTGCCATGAAATCTATGAAGGCAGCAAATACTGGCATCCTTCGAACTTTCCAGGTGTACTCAATGGCTGTCACCAAGTTGGCTATGTTATGTAAAGTGGAAGACTGTTTTCTGAATCCAGATTGATAGGGAGGCCGTATGCTGAATTCCTCTATCCACTGGTTAAGCTCATTTAACAAAGTCTTAGCAGATATTTTTCCAGGGACATCTAGCATAGCTAGCATCCTATAATTCCCTGGCTTTTTCCATGAGCCTTTTTTGTGTATAGGGAGTATTATACTCTCTTGCCATGTTGAGGGGCTACGACCATTTTCTCCAATCCACTTGAACAGGGTATACAATGCCATGGCCCATTTCTCAGGAGATATTTTAAGTAATGCATTACAGCTTCCATCTGGTCCAACCGCCCTAGAGCTACCCATACTCTTTATCAGACTAGTTAAATCACCCAGTGTACATTTACCTGTCCAAGGGGTAAAATTATTGAGGATACCGATGTCTTTCACCATATTTAAACCAAGTGTGCTTTCTACATATGACTTTTTTAGCTAGTGTTTTAAAAATAGCTTTACCCAAAGTTTACCAATGGCATTAGAGATAGATTTTCAGGCCGATTCATGGAATGAATGTGCGCTGAAAATTTCCGCGCAAGCGTGCAAAGTGTGCGAATCCCAGCACAAGTGCGAAAATCGCAGCGAAACCCGCGCACAGCGATTCGTGGAAGTCTGTGTGCGTGTAAATCCATGGAAGTGCGCTAAAATCCTGCGTGGTGCACCGGGCGCACACATCATCAAACAGTGTGCGCTATGCGCACAGTGAAAGTGCACATAGCGCAGCGCACACAACAAAAGTAGGCGTAACATGGGGCGTAACACGCGGAATGGGGAACAACGCGTGAAAATGTGGTCGTTACGGGGGAAGTACAGGAGGCAAATGCGTGGAACGCCCACACGCGCACCGACAACACGTATTCATGGAATCGAACGGGGCCAATGCGTGCGCCAAAAAAGACGCGCTAATCCGGAAACACGTATGCCAGCAGGAAGCAGGCGTATGTGGACCCGCGCAGCATAAAAGTGCACGCAAACAACAAACAAGCTCAGACGCTACGATGAATATACCGTTCCTCGCAGCAGTGGTCATGGGATACCGCAGGAGGAGGAGGAGGATAGTCAGGGCCAGAATTTTTACACCCAGAACCAGCCTTTTTGGGATGCCTGATGACCAGGTGTATGGGAGGTACAGGTTTCCACCTCACATAATACTCGACCTGGTGAGTGAGTGGGAGGATGACCTCACATCACCCACCCTGTGCTTCCAAGCACTGAGCCCCCTGGAAAAGGTGCTTAATGTACTGCACTTCTTGGCCACTGGATCATTTCAGCGGACAAGTGCTATAGTGGGGGGGGGTGTCACAGGCCACGCAGTCACGCTGCCTACGCCAGGTGTTGGCCATCATGACTGCTTGCCCATCAGTCCGCAGGCACATATACCTGCCCAGAACACCTGCAGAAAGGCAGGCTGCCGTCCAGGATTTTTACGGGGTGGCACACTTCCCCAAAGTGCTTGGTGCCATTGATTGCACCCATGTGGCTCTACGTCCTCCCAGGGCATCTGAGCACATCCATAGAAACCGCAAGCACTGGCATTCCATCAACGTGCAGGTAGTATGTGATGCCAAGGAAATCATCACCTCAGTATATGCCAACTATCCAGGGTCCACCCATGACAGTTTCATTTAGAGAATGTCAATCTTAAACCGGGACCTAGAAGCTGGGCGATGCATGGCTGCTTGGTGAGTATAAATGCCACTGCACATGCATGCATGTCAGATACTGAGTAATGTCACAACCCCACTAATGATACCCATCATGACCTCCCCAGGGTACAGTGCCTACCCTCTGAGCACCCACATGATGACGCCAATTCGGAACCCCACCACACCAACCGAGGTAAGATACAACAAAGCCCATATTGCAACCCGGGGCATAGTGGAGCGCACATTCGGAGTGCTCAAGTCACGCTTTCGCTCCCTTGACCGCTCTGGTGGGCAGCTGCTATACGCTCTCCCAGTAGTGTGCAGGATCATAGTGGCAGCATGTGTCCTGCACAACGTTGCAACACGTCGGGGCCTGCCGGTGGACATGGTGGTTCCCCACATCCCCAACCACATGCACGCCCGCTGCGCATGGGAGGGGAAAGGGCACGTGGTGAGGCAGCCTGTACGCAGCTGGCGGCTAATTACTTCACCTAATATCACACCCCTGTGGAGTGCACACAGCCCTGACACATACCAGCTGACAATCAATGATGATGACATAAGGGAGAGTCAATGCTGCATGAATGATCACTCCCTTGCAAAATACAACATTAAAATAGCACCATGTCACCCAACTCCTCCCCATCTCCGCCACCCAACACACCATGGCATGTCATGAAATGTGAAAGCAAACAAAGGAATGCACAACACCTGACACAAGTGTCACAAAGTGCAGTGTCCCAAATGGAAACAGGCCACAGACAATATGCTCCCAGTAATCAATAACAAACAGCCCACATGACCAAATACTCACCAGCAACACAATACAGCAACACAGTATGAAAGATTGCAAAAACATGACAGTACAAAGTCAAAGTAGTGGTAGTCATACAACCTGAATAAGCCAGCACATCGACCCCTTCAAACTGCATAGTGTTGCTGCCACTCAAATGTATCAGTGTACTGCATACAACATGAACTGCATCTGCAAAGGAGACGGCCTTGTGAAGACATGAAGAAGGTACCTGCGAATAAGGAGGAAGACATGGATACACAAGCACATATCAATACACCATGCAGTGTTCAATACAACAACAATACCCACTAGGGATGTCCACACAGTATTGACTACAGACTGCCCACACAGCTCATGGGAGCGCAATGTCACTGTGTAAGTCACTGTCACTTGGTCACACCCTTTGCAAGCCCATGGAAACGGGAAGCAGGAGGGGTGTGTGTGTCAGGAACCCAAGCATCTAACCCAAACTCAGGACAAGCCTGCATGTGCCCAGCCGGAATACACAGTGGATGCCCACGGGAGCCACACAAGGCAACACAAAAAAAAAAAAAATGGCCATGTGGGAGACAGGGGGGGTGGGGGCACCCAGGAGGTTCGAGGACAGGGTGCACACCAACACCCACCTGCGTGGATGTTGCAAAAAAGAAAATACCTCCATGGGCTCATGGCCTGCACGGCTATGCCATTGTGGGAGAACTGCTGTTGCTCTCTTCATCCTCTGCTGCTGCATCAGGAGGTGGTGGCACTATGGGAGGCAGGCCACGCAAAGCCCTGGTATGGTCCTCCATGCCAGCAAGCATGCAGGTCTGGAAGGTCTGATTCTGGAGGATTATAGTGCGGAGATCCCCATGCAGCACCTCACGGGTTGCCTGCATTTCTGCACGCAAGGCCTCGCGTGATGCCCGGATCTCCTCACGGGTTGCCTGCAGCTCAGCTGAGAGCGAACGTGTGAGCTGCTCCAGCTGCTGTTCTGCCCTAAAATTTCGGGAAGCCTCAAGTTCAAGCAGACTCTCCCTGAGCGTCTGGAGTTCTACCCTCAGGGCTTCCCTGTGGCCCTGTGACTCTAATGATATGGCTTCGCGCAGAGTTTCCAGTGCCGCCCGTCGGTCCCTGTTGGACGCCAACATGTCTTCCCTGTGTGGCAAATGGAGTCTGTTGCCTGCTGTTGTTGCTCCATCTGCCTTTCAGGGGGATAATGGAAGTGGCCACCCTCTCCATTGCCTGAGCCATCATTTCAACTGATGCTGCCTGTTGGGTTGCCATACCGTACATGGAGTTTTCCCATACAGTATTGCCTGGTGGCGCACGGCCACCGCGTCGGCGGGCACCACACCTGTTTGTGGCAAGGCGATCTGCACCTTGCTGTGCTGGCACTGCCTGAGGCTGCAGGACTGCATTCCCCCTATGATCTGCTGGCCCAGGAACAGGATCAGATGTTGTGGAGTGTGACCCTGCATCCGTAACCGCCAAAGGCAGACCTACCAACACTGACATCCCTATAGAGGGGTCTACCCCTGGTGCAGGTGAGTTGGACAGAACAGAATCCCTGCTAGAAGCACTCACCTGCAACAGCACATAAGTCTCATCATCCGACTCAGCACCACACCACGTCCTCCACTGGTGCCTGGTCGTGGCTGAGATTCCTCCTGGGTCTGCACCATCTCCTCAACCTCACAAGCATCAAGTGCGTCATCACCTGCAAAAACATGAAATCCAACAAATGGAAACAGGCATGAGCACCATAGCACACACATAGGCCTGACAAGACAGAGATCCTGTACATGGTTTACACATGTCCCACATGACTACAACCCTGGCATGCATGCACTGTCAATGAGTTGGAAGGGGAGTCAATAAGGCAGACACTGAGGACACCAAGATGGAAAAGCAACACATTTGCTGTATGGTGGGTAGCACTGGCACCACACATTAGCCTGTGAGTGGCATGTCCAATACACATACATGACACATGCCAGCACACAGACGGCATGTAGCATAGCCATGGTAAATTAGACAACTACAGTGATATGTCAGTGAATGAGTACTGTCACCCATCCATGTGAGATGGACATGATGAGATGAAAAATGGTAAATAGTGTGGCAAAATATGCATGTGCCACACACTGCAACACATCCATTGTACAATAGTACAGTGATTGTAGGCAGATGTACACATCAATGGTTGGTCACTTTAACATGACTGGAAACAACTATCATGTTCCACATGCAAACAGACCGCAAACAGACCCTAAAAATAAATGTGGGCAGGCCAATACTCTATCGGCCTGAATGGTCTAATCATTCACATAACCAGGTAACAATTGTGGCCCAATGTGGGGTGTAAACAATAGCAGAAGCATGTCACATATGTGGCAGTAGGGCTGAAAAATGCATAGCAAAAATTGGATAATTGAAACAATCAGCCTGAATGAACACTGAAAAAATCAGAACAATGTGGTTGCAAGATGACATTTCAAGGGCAACTGCAGTAATGTGGGGCTAATTGGCTACTGTGGGCAGAAGGGATACTGTCATACCCGAATCCAAGGCACGTGAATGTATTGGAGGGAGCACATGGGTGACCCATAACACTCAGGAGTACACACCCTCACCTGGCACTCAATCAGAACTCGTCACCCAAACAACATACACATGGATTACACACACATGCATGGGCACTCACGGGACAATGCGTCGTAATCAGGTAGGTCTCCCACGCCTTGGATCTGTTCCTCTGTGACGAAGGTTCCAGCAACAGACTCATGTTCAGTGAGTTGGTTGTCCTCTGGTGGAGACCCACCGCCAGTCACCAGAGTATAGGCATGATTTGAGGCCAGCTTGTTCTTTGTTCTGCGTTTCAGGTCATTCCACCGCTTGTAGCAATCATCAGCTGTGCACCTCACAAATCCAAGGGCACTTATGCGGTCCGCGATGGTCTTCCAGTGTGCCCTACGTTGACCAGGTGTGGTCTTGCACCCTGCAGTCACCACCATTTTGCGTCTATGTGCCGCACATAGGCCACAAGTGCATCAAGTTCGGCGTCATTAAAGCTAGGCTTCCTTGACGTGCCGGAGTGTGTAGCCGTGTCTGGAGTAACAGCCTGTAGTGCCAGAGAACCCTTCTTCCTCTTTTTCAAAGGTGGTGCGGATCCAGAGTGGCTTACGCCGTTCTGGTCAGTAGGGGCAGAAGTGCCAGTGGACTGGGTACTAGGAGTGTGCAAATGCACAATGACCATAGGTGTTGGTGCAGGCATTGGCTGCAGGGTGATGTTGGCAGGGGCAACGTCGGTTTGATGGACCTGGACTGACACTGTCCCGGCTGGGAGACTCAGAGCTGGGGTGGATAGAGCTGCAGCTGCCCCTGCAGCCTCCCCACCTTGCCTATTTGGGGCAGCAGATGACATTGCTGCCCCAGATCCACGTGGCCTGGTGACACCAACTTGCACCGCCACATGTGGCTTAGACTTGCTGACCTGGAAGTCAGCCTGGGAGTCATCCTGTGCCGGTTCAGGTGCCACAATGGGCTGGTCCAACAAGGGCTGAGCTGGGATGGTGTCAGCTACGTTTCCCACAACCAGGGGGGGGCATGGGTGTCCCTGATTGGTCCTCCACACATGGGGGTCTAGGGGCACTCTGCAAATCCTGGCCACGTCCCCTACCGCATCCACCACGGCCACCTTTTGGAGGTCAGCCACCTTTGCCTCCCTTACCGCTTGGTCAACTCCCAACCATGGCACTGATGTTGTTGTGCGTATGGGAGTTGCAGTAAATGATTGTCCTGGGCAATTGGGGGTGAAACGGGTAGGGTACTAGATGGAATACGTACCCTAGTGCTCTAGCAAGGCTGTCTGTGACCCCTGGGGTAAGATGACGGGTCACGCAATGCACAGGCACCCCGAAATCAAATAATAACATGCACGCAACCCCTCGTAGACCACGTGCATGGAAAAATGAACCCGCACTATGCTGTGGCACCCAGAAACACAAAAATAACCCTAGGCGTAATACACGTAGCCTACAATGACCTCTGAAGGGGTACGTGACACACGGGGCAAGCACATTTGGTAAATATGTGCGCGACTCAACGTATGCCTGGAAAAAGAACGTGAAAAAGACGCGCATGTGCACATGGGCAACACCCCCGCCAAAAGAAGATTTGTACGCTGTTTGAGGAAACAGGACAAAAGAAGAAGTGAACACTGTTTGAGGAAACAGGCCCAACCAAAAAATTGAAAGCTGTCAGAGGTAACAGGGAGTACGAACTTGAAACGCTGTGAAGTAATCGCGTGTGAACCGACAAGAAGTACAAAATTCACCCACTCGCTCTCCACAAAAAGCACGTACAAGAAAATGGCGTCCTACACGTACCTTTTAAACCGGCCCACACGTACGTCACTTACGCGTGTATGCGCTAAGGGCCTTTTTCTCCAATTACATGAGCTGACACTCGGACGTGCAGTTTTTGCACGTGTACAATGAACATGCACCCGTGTTGAGGGAAACGCCCTTGCGCGTCACATGTCACAGACACGCTAACGCACTAAGGGCCTTTGGTCCAATGAAGTCGCGTATGTGCTGTGTCTTCACGTGCTGATTCACTATGCACCTGTCACGAGGGAAACACCTGCGCGCGTAACGTCACAGACGCGCTTACGCGCTAAGGGACTTTCCTCGAAATACACGCTGACGTGCAATTTGTTCACGTGCCAAATCACTCTGTATCAAGCTGGCCACGCGACAACACACGGAAGACCCCGCTCCTGCCCTGAAGGCCGAATTACTGCCCCCCAGAGCCCCGAGCACGCTCCCACCTGCCATCTGCTGCTTCCTGTCTGTCTGCTGCCCATGTGTCCTGCTATTTGCTGCCTGCACGTCAGCCAGGGGTGCAGTTGCTGTGACCACCCCTGCTGGAACCGAAGACTCCCGACTGGGATACTATCGCTCCACAGCCCAGCCCCAGGACCCAGTTGCCCACCCACACCTGCCTCTGAGGTTGCCATGACGGGCACTACACCATCAGGCAGGACTGGCAACCCCCAGCCAGAGAGGCAGAGGGCCACCAGCTTCAGTGCCAGGGAAGTTGGTGTCCTGGTGGAGCAAGTCCTGGGGCATTATGATGCCCTCTTTGGAAGTTTACGCGCCGACAATGAAGGACGGACCAGGATCTGGATGGACATCGTGACTGCCATCAACGCGGAGGGGGTGGCAGTCCGCGACATCAAGCATGTCCAGAAGCGCTGGGAGGACTTCAGGTCCAGGACCCTCAACAAGGCCCAGTGCCTCTTGAAAGCAGCGGATGCCAAGGGGTGCTGGGGCCAACTGTCAGACCACCAAATGAGAGTTTGGAATGCACACGCCCAGCGCTCCATGTCCAGGTCCTTGAGAGGCAGACCGTCTGGAGTGGAGCAGTAAGTGTACATGCATACTGATTGGACGCTGTGCATGTTGTGGTGTGCCAGTGGTGTGCAGGTTACACATGTGTTTTTGTAGGGCCATGCATGGATATGTATGTACAGGGGCGTGAGGCTGAGACATGTGAGTGCTCTCATGTGTGAGACACATGGATGGTGTATGTGTTGGTAAGCATGCAGGCCAAATGCCAGTGTGGGAGCACACAAGTTTGCATTACTGTGTATGTATGTTGCCATGGTTGTGGTGTCACACATAGATGGTGGTTCCAGCTGCATGTATCTGCACTGTGTACATGTGCATGTGTGTGTATTTAACAAGTGTGCAACCGTGATGCAACATGGATGCATGTGGCACTGACATGTAGAAGGCTGAATGCCAGATGTGACATGGATGGCGATCTCATCACTGTGACAGTTGGTGGACATGTACACATGCATGTAAGTGTGGTGGCGTGTGCAGTGCTTAATTTGTGGGGGTGGTTGCCGGTGCCCAACACCGGGACTCTTTTGTGGGCACCGGAACTCATGCAGGGCCAGAGCACGTGCAATTTCTTTGTTTGTTCTTCCACTTCGCTTTAATTAGATAATAAATCATTGGTATTTGTCATTCTGATCTCGATCTGGCTGGCTGGGCCTGGGAGGGGCCAGCAATAGCAAAGAAAAAACAAACTGTTACAAACAACAGTCAATGAAAACTACCATTCTGTTGTTACTATGCAGTATTTGATACATTCTGTATAGTAACACAAAATGTGCAGTTTTCATTGGCTGTGAAATTACATGGTGACGTGTTGTTGTTGCCACAGGAGGCAGCGCGGCGCCACCTTCATTTCACGAGTTACTGTAAAGTGAAGGTGTCGAGGCGTGGCGTGGCATTGTCCGTCCTAACTTGTGAGAGAGCGAGCCTGCCTTGCTGCACTGCGTGGTGCGGCCTAGTTGCTTCCTGGGGCCCCTCTGCCTGCTTTTTCATTTGTGTGGGTGCCAGTGTGTGCACCCGGCCCCCCGTCCCTGACGCCCCAACAGGAGCCCAGGTGCCAGAAATGAATTTGTTTGCAACTTTGGCCACTTTTTCATTGGTGCCGAGCCCTACTGGAGACAATTGTATGCCCCAGTCCGACCCTGGATAACATTCATCTAAGCGAAACATGAACCATGAATTTGTGCCTGGGTGTTTCCGTTCTTACTTTTAATGTTGTCAGCCTCATTAGTTCACAAACGAGATTCAGCGAGGGGACCCGGAACGGTACACGTATAGGGCTGAAACCGAACCGGCTGCACTTCGCGAGAAAAGCCCATGCAAAGACGAACTTCTGAAATGCCATTTCAGGCTTAAAGAATCACACATGGAAACTAGACAGGGATAAACCTGGTGCACGTGCCCACTAATCTGTCATCATAAATAAAAGCACTAGTTGAGTATTCGTGTATAATTCTCAACCGTCTTTTGCTGTCATTTTTTTACATAATTGCAGCGCATGTTTTCTATTCTGATGTGTGGTTTATACACTTGATGTGGCCCCTCAACCTGGATACAATACGCTCCGAGCATGTGCTCCGAATGAGATCACATGCAATCCTCAGATAGGAATCCTCAGATAGAGAGGTGGGTGTCTGTTACACCCCGCAGTTTAGTGAAGTATGTCAAGAACATGTCAGTGGGAAGGAGATATCCGAATATGCATTCTCCTCTTGCTCCTTAATATTGGGTGACAAAACATATTTAGTTGTTTAATATGTGTTAAGGTGGAAAGAGGCCCTAAAGCAGAAGTAGCATAGGCCCATGATTTCACAACAATGTCTTGCAGAAATTACTTTTTCCAAGTTATACAACACCATGCTTTTGATGCTGGAAATGCATTGGAGGGACAGGGCCTCCCTGTCCTTGTCCTGTAGTCCTTTTTCATATTGTGTTCTGTATTGTTTTCTGCCCAGGAGTCCATGTGCGACTCCTGGCAGTGCAGCTCTTCCTCTTTTTGGTTTGGTGTACAGACCCATGGGATACCCTTATGGCACCCATGGGTGGGGGTGCAACCCTGTGCCCCTAGTGTATGTTTTTGGGTACCTGTGGGTGGCCCACAGAGCAGGGTATGGGCTGGTGGCAGCTCCATGCTGAATATGACAGGTGCTCTGGGTGTCCTCCATTTTGGGATACCCAGGCCCTGCCATTGGAATCAGTTGATTCCTGATAGGAAACAAGATGGCCCCTGTGGCCTCTTGCTTTCTATTGCCTGTTACCTTGTTTTCCCAAAGTCCTGGGAAGCCCTGACTCTGTCCCTTCCCCCTGACTGGCTGTGGGCTGGAAGTTCCATATATGGTGTTGTTGTGAAGGCCTGGCCAGACTAGCTGGAGCCTTCCCAGTGACTGTATGTTGTGGGTACCTCCTCTGGGTGGGACCTGGGTGAATGGAGTGTGTGACCAATATGCACATCTTGTTGTGGTTGTCTGGTTTCTGGCATGAGAGACAAAGAATGAGACAGTCCTGCCCGAAACTGGCCTGAATGCAGTGTGTAGTGTTGAATGGCTGGGCACTTGTCCCAAAACACATTCCTTGTTGTGAGCGTCTGAGAGGGAGGAGGATGGCCTGAATGCACTGTGCGCCTGATTGGCTGACTGACTGCATGAATGCCCTTCTGTATGATTGGCTGCTGAGTGTGACCCAGCAGTATGGATGAGAGACAGAATAGTATATCTGGGGACCTCTCACCACTGGAAATTGTTCAGAAGCTCTGTCTACACTTGAAGAGTAACTGGAACTGCTGATCCTCGACACCCAGCTGGAAGAAGAAGACTTGCTGTTGCATTTGCTTCAACCGATCTGAAAGCTGCCGAATCCGTCGAAGACTGATCTGAGAGAGGACCTGGTAAGGCACCCTCTTCCCGCGCTCCGAGGGACCATCGAGCACCGCTAACCTTCGCCGAAGCTCCCTGGAAGTCAGACCCTCGAAAGGCTGCCGACCCGAGACGGGACCGCTGAGGAGAACGAAGCAAAGCACCCAGACTTCGCCGCCGTCGAAGTCCATTGCCGTCGACCAGGGTTCGCAGGTTTGTGTAACCGCTGGAGGCCCGTCGAAGTTGTGTTGCCCAGACGCGGGGACCGCTTGATGCCGTGCCGCCGATGACCGGAGCCACCCGCTCCTTTGCCTAAGAACATTCGAATCGAAGGACTCCCTTGTCCGCGCCGTCGACCACTTTATCCCGCTGGAGAAAGTCGAGGACGACCAACGCGCCGAGGAGAATCCGCCGGTGGGTTTCCCGCCACCTCACAACCACAAAGACTCGAACAACTTGACAGCCCTTGCTGGGCCACCGTTCTTCACACTCTTTGCGGTCCAGAACTAGTGTCACCGAGGTGCCCCGCACACCTTTTCCTTGCAGGACGCCAACAATCCGTCGTCGACGAGCACCGCTCGGATTGAAGCTGCCGCCTCATCGATGCCGTTCTACCCTGTTCACTGTCGAACGTTCGACGACCCGTGACTACTGCTTTAAAGGGAGGACACTCAAGAACGGCCGTCGATTCCCTGACGCCAAACGCCAAGTTCACTTTCCTCGACGCCTCTCGACGATCTGTGACTCCTGCTTTAAAGGGTGTCACTCAAGAAGGATCTGTCGACGCCTCTTCGAAGAACTCGACTCCACCAGGTACATTGGGGGGGTAAAAACATTACAGGAGGGAATAAGACTAATGAGCAATATATGGACTGGGCTTGTGCTATATATCTTATTTTACAGGTTGCCCAGGTGGGGGGATCTCCACACAGAACTGTAGTGAAGTAGCTGACTATGTACTCTGCCTATTGTTTCAACCATCTTGCCTTCCTTCCTCTCTATTGATGGTTTCCTCTTTATTGATCTGTGTGACATTTTTTACATTGCTATGGATGCACTTTAATGAGATCTAATAATATTGGTGGTACCACGTTAGAATTGTAGATATTTCCCATTGTTGATTTTCCTGCGCACAAAGTGAGTTATTGGGATAAGTGTACATAACCTTTGAATATTAATTAGATAAAGACTGTGTCTTCAGTAATACAGTGTGTGGACATTCCTTTGTGGGGGTTCGGGGACTACACTGTACTTAAGAACCAGCCTGCATCACCTCCTGAGAAGCTAGGCCTTGATTGCTCATCCATTGCTACCGTAATAGAGAGTCTTGGCTGTGGTCCTCTGTGCCTCTCCTCTACCATATAGAGAGCAGAAGTACAGACACCTCCCTCCAGTCTTTACAATGCTCATGCTTAAAGGAAGGGGGATGGGGGATGCATTTATGAGATGTGATGACGGACAAGGGCTTGAGAGTAAATTGATTAGACAAAACACCTGGATGAGGTGACTGACGAACGGGCTGAGGGGAGGGTGCTCTTCCTGGAGGTAACCGATTAACAATACTTGGTGTACTTTAACAGACTGTCAGATGGGGCAGAAGGGGTAGAGACAAATACAGTGCAACAGTGACTGAAACAGAATGCTTTTTTATTTATTTGCATTTTTAAAGTGCTCACACAGCCTGGGGGCATCGAGGCGCAGTTACAGGAGGAGCATGTCTTAGTTGCGTATTTACTACTAGCCTGTGCCAGCAGTTGCTGCAGTACCAAACATGTGACATGGAGCAGCAGCAGTGCGATGGGCTGGTGGTGGGCCAATCTAGGTAGGTCTAGCACTGAACTGGCGTGGCCGGCGTGCCCACGCTGAGGGCTGTGCAGCGCCTGCGCTGAGGGCGGCCCCGTGCCCGGCATTATGGGGCCAATATTTTTTGGCCACTGGCACTTATTGTTTTACAAATTAAGCACTGGGCGTGTGTCCATGTGTTGTGCACTCCCCGTGTTTCATTTGACGTCAGGCTCACCTTCGGATGCTCATGCTGTGTTATGTGAATGGATGGGGCTGCCTGGTGCAATATTGCTGTGGAATTGCTCATGTCTGTGAGTACAAATGACATGTGTTTTGGGGAGTGTGATGCCATATCTGAAGTTTGAAACTGCCACTCATGTACAACTGTCATGTGTGTATCACTCCATTGTACAGTGCACTGATGCCTGTGTTTTATCTCTCCCTATCTGCAGCGTCAACTGATGAAGAGGGCCGAGAGGGTGCTGTGGAGCACAGCGGCAGGAATCGCACTGTCAAACTTGATATCAAATTATGCCTCCTAGTGTAAACGATTGTATGTATATTGGCCTACGCCAAGTCGCATAAAACTGTACGCAAATAACTCTCTACGGCAAGGTCTTAACCTTAGAAATTGATGTAAGTCACCATCTTGAATCAAACCGCCATTTTAGGTTCTCTTGCTGTTTAAAAGTCACCCTGAACATCAAAATGGTGGACGATGCCATTCCGAACAGAATCTGGTCGGCATGACCTCCGTACAGCTAATGTATAACTTGCCTGCAGGCAACTTGTTAGGGTCGTGAACTGAGACCTTGTCCTTCTGTTGACCTGCATGTAAATGGATTACCTGTATCAACGGAACTGATCTATGCACATACAAATGAATAAATTAGAGTTGACCTGGCAGAGACCCTAGACCTGTTACACATTCATGGAATGGTTAACCCGTGAAGGGGTTGGACAACAGGCTGGAGAAATATATAAAAGCCTGAACGTCCCAATGTACAGTCTCTCACTGAATACATCGAACCCCGTTGAAGTTTGTTGTGTTGCACTGAGGGCCGATAGCTATCTGACCTGTCATTTGACTTTGTTATTGCTTGACCTTAAAATAAAGTACTTTGTATGTTCCTTTGTAACCAGTGTTTGGTGTGTTTCCTTTGGGTTTCCCGGCCTCATATTATTTTTCTCTTTCACAGTTGGCGCCCGAATAGGGACCCTGAAGATTGATGCCGGAAAATTGAAGGTTGACGCATACTATTGGACCGGGATAGGACGGTGTGATACTACGGGCCCGACTGAACGAGACGCGACACCTCTACAGCGCTGCACGATCCGATCCCTGGACGATAGCCGTGCGGTCTGAGACGGCATCTTGACGAGGGTCCACTTTTGAGGCGGGCAGATTTGCTGAAATCACCAAACACAAGGTAAAATTCGTTATGTAAGTTGTTTGATAAACCGTACGGTCCTCCTTAGGTTTGGTCAGGTGAGTCGTGACCCGACTCTTAATTTAACCCTGACAATTTGAATTTGGCGCATTGTATCTGCAGACACAATTATTGACCAGGTAACACCAAGTTTTTGAGAAATGCCTGGGAAATTGTCTAGCTGCTTTAGGGCTTTTTTCCACAGCGATCGACAATCTTTGGAATTTAGCCGCCCGGCACCACAGGAGGAGTCGCCGGCGTTTACTATGTATTGTAAACATGGCATTGGAAGTGTAGTATTTAATGATATTTGGCACAGACAAACCAGACATGCCTCCGAACTTGTGTAATAATGCTGAGTGGATGTCCAGCTTCCGTTCTATAGTTTCACATTTGTCTACCAGCGCGTGGTCAGCACATGTTCGAGTGCTTCAAAGAATTCGGGCGTACTCATGCTCCTGAAGCTTACATTATTAGATGTATCATCATCGCTTATAAGAGTGGACCTTCTAGGGGTGATGGTGGGTGGCAGTTCATTCAGCATTGAATGGATTCCCCTGTTCCTTACCGAACCAACTGTCCTGTCATGGCATCTACATTGCAGCCACCAAGAAAAACAGGGAACCCCATGCTTTTCTGAAAAGAGGACACCCGTGGGAATCCACAGAGGTATGATTTGTGCACATCGCCCCAGAATGTATTACCCAGACACCCCCGCAAAGTCTGAAATGTCGGGAAAAAAATGCATTTTCCCCACATTTCGCTCGGCGCACCCATCGAAACACGCCCCCAACAACACATGGCCCACCGTCTCGCGTTCCCACAGGTGTCCCGATGGAAACGGTACCTCACATGTGTGGGTGCACCTACCTGGGCGCGAAGGAATAAGGCTAAACCACTGCTATCCCCCCCAGAGGGTTTGGGGAGGTAACCTACAGATTTAGGCCTGGGGTGTTGCAGCCACCAAGAAAAACAGGGAACCCCATGCATTTCCGAAAAGAGGACACCCGTGGGAATCCGCAGAGGTATGATTTGCGCACATCGCCCCAGAATTTATTACCCAGACACCCCTGCAAAGTCCGAAATGTGGGAAAATAAATGCATTTTCCGCACATTTTGCTCAGCTCACCCATCGAAACACGCCCCCAACAGTACATGGCTTACCGTCCCGTATTCCCACAGGTGTCCCGATGAAAACGGTATCTCACATGTTTGGGTGCACCTACCTGGCCGCCAAGGGGAAAGCCTAAAACACAAGTAAGCCCAAGTCTGTTTTCTGGCCGGAATTTGAGAAGCTCTGCCGACCGGCACAACATACAGATATGGGCCTCGGGTGTCCAAGCCACCGGGGAAAACAGAGAACCCCATGCATTTCCGAAAAGAGGACACCCGTGGGAATCCGCAGAGGTATGATTTGCGCACATCGTCTCAGAATTTATTACCCAGACTCCCCCGCAAAGTCCGAAATGTGGGGAAAAAAACGCACTTTCTGCACATGTCGTTCGGCTCACCCATCGAAACACGCCCCAAACAACACATGGCCTACCGTCCCGCGTTCCAACAGGTGTCCTGATGAAAATGGTACCTCACATGTGTGGGTGCACCTACCTGGCCGCCAAGGGGAAAGCCTAAAACACAAGTAACCCCAAGTCTGGTTTCTGACCGGAATTTGAGATGCTTGGCCGACCGGCACAACATACAGATATGGGCCTCGGGTGTCCAAGCCACCAAGGAAAACAGTGAACCCCATGCATTTCCGAAAAGAGGACACCCGTGGGAATCCGCAGAGGTATGATTTGCGCACATCGCCCCAGAATTTATTACCCAGACACCTCCGCAAAGTCCGAAATGTGGGGAAAAAAACGCATTTTCCGCACATGTCGCTCGGCTCACCCATCGAAACACGCCCCCAATAACACATGGCCTACCGTCCCGCATTCCCACAGGTGTCCCGATGAAAACGGTACCTCACATGTGTGGGTGCACCTACCTGGGCGTGAAGGAATAAGGCTAAACCACTGCTATCCCCCCCAGAGGGTTTGGGGAGGTAACCTACAGTTTTAGGCCTGGGGTGTTGCAGCCACCAAGAAAAACAGGGAACCCCATGCATTTCCGAAAAGAGGACACCCGTGGGAATCCGCAGAGGTATGATTTGCGCACATCGCCCCAGAATTTATTACCCAGACACCCCTGCAAAATCTGAAATGTGGGAAAATAAATGCATTTTCCGCACATTTTGCTCGGCTCACCCATCGAAACACGCCCCCAACAGTACATGGCCTACCGTCCCGTATTCCCACAGGTGTCCCGATGAAAACGGTACCTCACATGTGTGGGTGCACCTACCTGGCCGCCAAGGGGAAAGCCTAAAACACAAGTAAGCCCAAGTCTGTTTTCTGACCGGAATTTGAGAAGCTCTGCCGACCGGCCCAACATACAGATATGGGCCTCGGGTGTCCAAGCCACCGGGGAATACAGAGAACCCCATGCATTTCTGAAAAGAGGACACCCGTGGGAATCCGCAGAGGTATGATTTGCGCACATCGCCCCAGAATTTATTACCCAGACTCCCCCGCAAAGTCCGAAATGTGGGGAAAAAAACGCATTTTCCTCACATTTCGCTCGGCTCACCCATCGAAGCACGCCTCCAACAACACATGGCCCACCGTCCCGCGTTCCAAAAGGTGTCCTGATGAAAACGGTACCTCACATGTGTGGGTGCACCTACCTGGGCGCGAAGGAATAAGGCTAAACCACTACTATCCCCCCCCAAAGGGTTTGGGGAGGTAACCTACAGATTTAGGCCTGGGGTGTTGCAGCCACCAAGAAAAACAGGGAACCCCATGCATTTCCAAAAAGAGGACACCCGTGGGAATCCGCAGAGGTATGATTTGTGCACATCGCCCCAGAATTTATTACCCAGTCAAACCCGCAAAATCCGAAATGTGGGGAAAAAAACGCATTTTCCGCACATGTCGCTCGGCGCACCCATCGAAACACGCCCCCAACAACACATGGCCTAACGTCCCGCGTTCCCACAGGTGTCCCGATGAAAACGTTACCTCACATGTGTGGGTGCACCTACCTGGCTGCCAAGGGGAAAGCCTAAAACACAAGTAACCCCAAGTCTGTTTTCAGAGCGGAATCTCAGACATTCTGCCGACCGGCACAACATACATATATGGGGCTCGGGTGTCCAAGCCACCAAGGAAAACAGGGAACCCCATGCATTTCCGAAAAGAGGACAACCGTGGGAATCCGCAGAGGTATGATTTGCGCACATCGCCCCAGAATGTATTACCCAGACACCCCTGCAAAGTCCGAAATGTGGGGAACAAAATGCATTTTCCTCACATTTCGCTCGGCTCACCCATCGAAGCACGCCTCCAACAACACATGGCCCACCGTCCCGCGTTCCCACAGGTGTCTCAATGAAAACGGTAACTCACATGTGTGGGTGCACCTACCTGGCCACCAAGGGGAAAGCCTAAAACACAAGTAACCCAAAGTCTGTTTTCAGAGCAGAATCTCAGACATTCTGCCGACCGGCAAAACATACAGATATGGGCCACGGGTGTCCAAGCCACCAAGGAAAACAGGAAACCCCATGCATTTCCGAAAAGAGGACACCCGTGGGAATCCGCAGAGATATGATTTGCGCACATCGCCCCAGAATTTATTACCCAGACACCCCTGCAAAGTCCGAAATGTGGGGAAAAAAACGCATTTTCCGCACATGTCGCTCGGCTCACCCATCGAAACACGCCCCCAATAACACATGGCCTTCCGTCCCGCATTCCCACAGGTGTCCCGATGATAACGGTACCTCACATGTGTGGGTGCACCTACCTGGGCGTGAAGGAATAAGGCTAAACCACTGCTATCCCCCCCAGAGGGTTTGGGGAGGTAACCTACAGATTTAGGCCTGGGGTGTTGCAGCCACCAAGAAAAACAGGGAACCCCATGCATTTCCGAAAAGAGGACACCCGTGGGAATCCGCAGAGGTATGATTTGCGCACATCGCCCCAGAATTTATTACCCAGACACCCCTGCAAAGTCTGAAATGTGGGAAAATAAATGCATTTTCCGCACATTTTGCTCGGCTCACCCATCGAAACACGCCCCCAAAAGTACATGGCCTACCGTCCCGTATTCCCACAGGAGTCCCGATGAAAACGGTACCTCACATGTTTGGGTGCACCTACCTGGCCGCCAAGGGGAAAGCCTAAAACACAAGTAAGCCCAAGTCTGTTTTCTGGCCGGAATTTGAGAAGCTCTGCCGACCGGCACAACATACAGATATGGGCCTCGGGTGTCCAAGCCACCAGGGAAAACAGAGAACCCCATGCATTTCCGAAAAGAGGACACCCGTGGGAATCCGCAGAGGTATGATTTACGCACATCGTCTCAGAATTTATTACCCAGACTCCCCCGCAAAGTCCGAAATGTGGGGAAAAAAACGCATTTTCCGCACATGTCGCTCAGCTCACCCATCGAAACACGCCCCAAACAACACATGGCCTACCGTCCCGCGTTCCAACAGGTGTCCTGATGAAAATGGTACCTCACATGTGTGGGTGCACCTACCTGGCCGCCAAGGGGAAAGCCTAAAACACAAGTAACCCCAAGTCTGGTTTCTGACCGGAATTTGAGATGCTTGGCCGACCGGCACAACATACAGATATGGGCCTCGGGTGTCCAAGCCACCAAGGAAAACAGTGAACCCCATGCATTTCCGAAAAGAGGACACCCGTGGGAATCCGCAGAGGTATGATTTGCGCACATCGCCCCAGAATTTATTACCCAGACACCTCCGCAAAGTCCGAAATGTGGGGAAAAAAACGCATTTTCCGCACATGTCGCTCGGCTCACCCATCGAAACACGCCCCCAATAACACATGGCCTACCGTCCCGCATTCCCACAGGTGTCCCGATGAAAACGGTACCTCACATGTGTGGGTGCACCTACCTGGGCGTGAAGGAATAAGGCTAAACCACTGCTAACCCCCCAAGAGGGTTTGGGGAGGTAACCTACAGTTTTAGGCCTGGGGTGTTGCAGCCACCAAGAAAAACAGGGAACCCCATGCATTTCCGAAAAGAGGACACCCGTGGGAATCCGCAGAGGTATGATTTGCGCACATCGCCCCAGAATTTATTACCCAGACACCCCTGCAAAATCTGAAATGTGGGAAAATAAATGCATTTTCCGCACATTTTGCTCGACTCACCCATCGAAACACGCCCCCAACAGTACATGGCCTACCGTCCCGTATTCCCACAGGTGTCCCGATGAAAACGGTACCTCACATGTGTGGGTGCACCTACCTGGCCGCCAAGGGGAAAGCCTAAAACACAAGTAAGCCCAAGTCTGTTTTCTGACCGGAATTTGAGAAGCTCTGCCGACCGGCCCAACATACAGATATGGGCCTCGGGTGTCCAAGCCACCAGGGAAAACAGAGAACCACATGCATTTCCGAAAAGAGGACACACGTGGGAATCCGCAGAGGTATGATTTGTGCACATCGCCCCAGAATTTATTACCCAGTCAAACCCGCAAAATCCGAAATGTGGGGAAAAAAACGCATTTTCCGCACATGTCGCTCGGCGCACCCATCGAAACACGCCCCCAACAACACATGGCCTAACGTCCCGCGTTCCCACAGGTGTCCCGATGAAAACGTTACCTCACATGTGTGGGTGCACCTACCTGGCTGCCAAGGGGAAAGCCTAAAACACAAGTAACCCCAAGTCTGTTTTCAGAGCGGAATCTCAGACATTCTGCCGACCGGCACAACATACATATATGGGGCTCGGGTGTCCAAGCCACCAAGGAAAACAGGGAACCCCATGCATTTCCGAAAAGAGGACAACCGTGGGAATCCGCAGAGGTATGATTTGCGCACATCGCCCCAGAATGTATTACCCAGACACCCCTGCAAAGTCCGAAATGTGGGGAACAAAATGCATTTTCCTCACATTTCGCTCGGCTCACCCATCGAAGCACGCCTCCAACAACACATGGCCCACCGTCCCGCGTTCCCACAGGTGTCTCAATGAAAACGGTAACTCACATGTGTGGGTGCACCTACCTGGCCACCAAGGGGAAAGCCTAAAACACAAGTAACCCAAAGTCTGTTTTCAGAGCAGAATCTCAGACATTCTGCCGACCGGCAAAACATACAGATATGGGCCACGGGTGTCCAAGCCACCAAGGAAAACAGGAAACCCCATGCATTTCCGAAAAGAGGACACCCGTGGGAATCCGCAGAGATATGATTTGCGCACATCGCCCCAGAATTTATTACCCAGACACCCCTGCAAAGTCCGAAATGTGGGAAAATAAATGCATTTTCCGCACATTTTGCTCGGCTCACCCATCGAAACACGCCCCCAACAGTACATGGCCAACTGTCCCGTGTTCCCACAGGTGTCCCGATGAAAACGGTACCTCACATGTGTGGGTGCACCTACCTGGCCGCCAAGGGGAAAGCCTAAAACACAAGTAAGCCCAAGTCTGTTTTCTGACCGGAATTTGAGAAGCTCTGCCGACCGGCAAAACATACAGATATGGGCCTCAGGTGTCCAAGCCACCGGGGAAAACAGAGAACCCCATGCATTTCCGAAAAGAGGACACCCGTGGGAATCCGCAGAGTTATGTTTTGCGCACATTGCCCCAGAATGTATTACCCAGACACCCCCGCAAAGTCCAAAATGTGGGGAAAAAAACTAATTTTCCGCACATGTTGCTCGGCTCACCCATCGAAACACGCCCCAAACAACACATGGCCTACCATCCCGCGTTCCCACAGGTGTCCTGATGAAAACGGTACCTCACATGTGTGGGTGCACCTACCTGTGCGCGAAGGAATAAGGCTAAACCACTGCTATCCCCCCCAAAGGGTTTGGGGAGGTAACCTACAGATTTAGGCCTGGGGTGTTGCAGCCACCAAGAAAAACAGGGAACCCCATGCATTTCCAAAAAGAGGACACCAGTGGGAATCCGCAGAGGTATGATATGGCCAAATCGCCCCAGAATGTATTACCAAGACACCCCTGCAAAGTCCGAAATGTGGGGAAAAAACGCATTTTCCTCACATTTAAATCGGCTCACCCATCGAAGCACGCCTCCAACAACACATGGCCTACTGTCCCTCGTTCCCACAGGTGTCCCAATGAAAACGGTACCACACATGTGTGGGTGCACCTACCTGGCCGCCAAGGGGAAAGCCTAAAACACAAGTAACCCCAAGTCTGGTTTCTGACCGGAATTTGAGATGGTTGGCCGACCGGCACAACATACAGATATGGGCCTCGGGTGTCCAAGCCACCAAGGAAAACAGGGAACCCCATGCATTTCCGAAAAGAGGACACCCGTGGGAATTCCCAGAGGTATGATTTGCGCACATCGCCCCAGAATTTATTACCCGGACACCTCTGCAAAGTCCGAAATGTGGGGAAAAAACCACATTTTCCGCACATGTCGCTCGGCTCACCTATCGAAGCACGCCTCCAACAACACATGGCCCACCGTCCCGCGTTCCAACAGGTGTCCTGATGAAAACGGAACCTCACATGTGTGGGTGCACCTACCTGGGCGCGAAGGAATAAGGCTAAACCACTACTATCCCCCCCCAAAGGGTTTGGGGAGGTAACCTACAGATTTAGGCCTGGGGTGTTGTAGCCACCAAGAAAAACAGGGAACCCCATGCATTTCCAAAAAGAGGACACCCGTGGGAATCCGCAGAGGTATGATTTGTGCACATCGCCCCAGAATTTATTACCCAGTCAAACCCGCAAAATCCGAAATGTGGGGAAAAAAATGCATTTTCCGCACATGTCGCTCGGCGCACCCATCGAAACACGCCCCCAACAACACATGGCCTACCGTCCCGCGTTCCCACAGGTGTCCCGATGAAAACGGTACCTCACATGTGTGGGTGCACCTACCTGGCTGCCAAGGGGAAAGCCTAAAACACAAGTAACCCCAAGTCTGTTTTCAGAGCGGAATCTCAGACATTCTGCCGACCGGCACAACATACATATATGGGGCTCGGGTGTCCAAGCCACCAAGGAAAACAGGGAACCCCATGCATTTCCGAAAAGAGGACAACCGTGGGAATCCGCAGAGGTATGATTTGCGCACATCGCCCCAGAATGTATTACCCAGACACCCCTGCAAAGTCCGAAATGTGGGGAAAGAAATGCATTTTCCTCACATTTCGCTCGGCTCACCCATCGAAGCACGCCTCCAACAACACATGGCCCACCGTCCCGCGTTCCCACAGGTGTCTCAATGAAAACGGTACCTCACATGTGTGGGTGCACCTACCTGGCCACCAAGGGGAAAGCCTAAAACACAAGTAACCCAAAGTCTGTTTTCAGAGCAGAATCTGAGACATTCTGCCGACCGGAAAAACATACAGATATGGGCCACGGGTGTCCAAGCCACCAAGGAAAACAGGGAATCCCATGCATTTCCAAAAAGAGGACACCCGTGGGAATCCGCAGAGATATGATTTGCGCACATCGCCCCAGAATTTATTACCCAGACACCCCTGCAAAGTCCGAAATGTGGGAAAATAAATGCATTTTCCGCACATTTTGCTCGGCTCACCCATCGAAACACGCCCCCAACAGTACATGGCCAACTGTCCCGCTCTCTATATGGTAGAGGAAAGGCACAGAGGACCCCAGCCAAGATTCTCTAATATGGTAACGATGGACGAGCAATCAAGGCCTAGCTTCTCAGGAGGTGATGCAGGCTGGTTCTTAAGTACAGTGTATCCCCAAGCCCCCACAAAGGAATGTCCACACACTGTATTACTGAAAACACAGTCTTTATATAATTAATATTCAAAGGTTATGTACACTTATCACAATAACGCACTTTGTGCTCCGGAAAATCAACAATGGTAAATATCTACAATTCTAGAGTGGTACCACTAATATTCGATTAGAGTGCATCAACAAGGCTGTAAAAATGCCACACGGATCAATAGCAATGAAACCAGCAATAGAGAGAAGAGAGAAAGCAGACGGATGAAACAATAGGCAGACGACTGGTCCTTGCTACTGGACACAGCTCTGAGTGGAGATCCCCCCACCTGGGCAACCTGTAAAATAACGATATATAAAACAAGCCCAGTCCATATATTGTTCAAGAGTCTCGTTCTCTCCTACAATGTTTTACCCCCCCCAATGTACCTGGTGGAGTAGAGTTCGTCGGCGAGGCGTCGACCGATCCTTCTGGAGTGACTCCCTTTAAGGCAGGAGCCACGGATCGTCGAGAGGCGTCACGGACTCGGGGTTCGGTGTCGGGGAATCGACGGCCCTTCTTGAATGTCTCCCCTTTCAAGCGGGAGACACGGGGCGCCGAACGTCCGACCGTGAACCCGGTAGAACGACGTCGATGAGGCAGCAGGCTTTGATCCGAGCGGTGCTCGTCGACGACAGAGCATTGGCGTCCTGCAAGGAAGAGGCGTGCGGGGCAACTCGGTGACGCTAGTTCTGGACCGCAAAGAGATGAAGAAGAACTGTGGCCCAGCAAGGGCGTCGAGTCGTCGGCGTCTCTGCGGTCTTTGGGTGGCGGGAAACCCACCGGTGGATACTCCTCGGCGCGTCGACGGTCAGGCCTTCTCCCACAGGAGACGGCACGGCGATGCAGACGAGAGCGTCCATTGATCAAGTGAAAGTTCTTAGGCAAACGGGAGCACGGCGGCTCCGGTCGGCGATGGCGGTCGTCGACAGTGGCGGACAACAGTCCGGGCGCTTCTCTTTGGGATTCCTCAGCAGTCCCCGTATCGGGTCGGCAGCCTGTCGTAGGTCTGTCTACCAGGGAGCGTTGGCAAAGGTCAGCTGTGCACGATGGTCCCTCGTAGCTCGGGAAGAGGGCGCCTTACCAGGTCCTCTCTGGGTCAGTCCTTGGAGACACAGCAGCCTTTAGATCGTGAAGGAGAGCCACGGCAATCCTTCTCTTCCAGCAGGGCCTCAAGGTCAAGCGTCAGTTACTCCAGTTACTCGTCGTAGTGGACTTCAGCTTCTGAACAATTTCCAGTGGTGAGAGGTCCCCAGATATACTATTCGGTCTCTCATCCACACTGCTGGCACACACTCAGCAGCCAATCGTACAGAAGGGCATTCATGCAGTCGGTCAGCCAATCAGGCACGCAGGGCATTCAGGCCACTCTTCTCCCGCTCAGACACTCACAACACGGAATGTGGATTGAGACAAGTACTCAGCCATTCAACTCTACACACTGCATTTAGGCCAGTTTCGGGCAGGGCTGTCTCAGTCTTTGTCTCTCATGGCAGAAACCAGACAGCCACCACACGGAGTGCATATTGGTCATACTCCCCATTCACCCAGGTCCCACCCACAGGAGGTACCCACAACATACAGTCAACGGGAAGGCTCCAGTAAGTCTAGCTGGGCCTTCACAACAACACCATATACGGAACTTCCACCCAACAGCCAGTCAGGGGGAAGGGACAGAGTCAGGGCTTCCCAGGACTTTGGGAAAACAAGGTATCAGGCGATAGAAAGCAAGAGGCCACCGGGGCCATCTTGTTTCCTATCGGGAATCAACTGATTCCAATGGCAGGGCCGGGGTACCCCAAAATGGCGGATACCCAGCGCACCTGTCAAATTCAGCATGTAGCTGCCACCAGCCCATACCCTGCTCTGTGGGCCACCCACGGGTGCCCAAAAACATACACTAGGGGCACAGGGTTGTACCCCTACCCATGGGTGCCATAAGGGTATCCCATGGGTCTGTTCACCAAACCAAAAGAGAGAGCTGCACCGCCAGGAGTCCCGCATGGACTTCTGCGCGGAAAACCCGACAGAACACACGATAAGAACAGAAAAAGGACAAGGATACGGAGGCCCTGTCCCTCCGATGCATTTCCAGCATCACACTGGTTTCTGACCGGAATTTGAGATGCTTGGCCGACCGGCACAACATACAGATATGGGCCTTGGGTGTCCAAGCCACCAAGGAAAACAGGGAACCCCATGCATTTCCGAAAAGAGGACACCCGTGGGAATTCCCAGAGGTATGATTTGCGCACATCGCCCCAGAATTTATTACCCGGACACCTCCGCAAAGTCCGAAATGTGGGGAAAAAAAAGCATTTTCCGCACATGTCGCTCGGCTCACCCATCGAAACACGCTCCCAACAACACATGGCCTACCGTCCCGCATTACCACAGGTGTCCCGATGAAAATGGTACCTCACATGTGTGGGTGCACCTACCTGGGCGCGAAGGAATAAGGCTAAACCACTGCTACCGCCCCCAGAGGGTTTGGGGAGGTAACCTACAGATTTAGGCCTGGGGTGTTGCAGCCACCAAGAAAAACAGGAACCCCATGCAGTTCCGAAAAGAGGACACCCGTGGGAATCCGCAGAGGTATGATTTGCGCACATCACCCCAGAATTCATTACCCAGACACCCCTGCAAAGTCCGAAATGTGGGAAAATAAATGCATTTTCCGCACATTTTGCTCGGCTCACCCATCGAAACACACCCCCAACAGTACATGGCCTACCGTCCCGTATTCCCACAGGTGTCCTGATGAAAACGGTACCTCACATGTGTGGGTGCACCTACCTGGCCGCCAAGGGGAAAGCCTAAAACACAAGTAAGCCCAAGTCTGTTTTCTGACCGGAATTTGAGAAGCTCTGCCGACCGGCACAACATACAGATATGGGCCTCGGGTGTCCAAGCCACCGGGGAAAACAGAGAACCCCATGCATTTCCAAAAAGAGGACACCCGTGGGAATCCGCAGAGTTATGTTTTGCGCACATTGCCCCAGAATGTATTACCCAGACTCCCCCGCAAAGTCCGAAATGTGGGGAAAAAAACACATTTTCCGCACATGTCGCTCGGCTCACCCATCGAAACACGCCCCAAACAACACATGGCCTACCGTCCCGCGTTCCAACAGGTGTCCTGATGAAAACGGTACCTCACATGTGTGGGTGCACCTACCTGGGCGCGAAGGAATAAGGCTAAACCACCGCTATCCCCCCCAAAGGGTTTGGGGAGGTAGCCTACAGATTTAGGCCTGGGGTGTTGCAGCCACCAAGAAAAACAGGGAACCCCATGCATTTCCAAAAAGAGGACACCCGTGGGAATCCGCAGAGGTATGATTTGTGCACATCGCCCCAGAATTTATTACCCAGGCACACCCGCAAAATCCGAAATGTGGGCAAAAAAACGCATTTTCCGCACATGTCGCTCGGCGCACCCATCGCAACACGCCCCCAACAACACATGGCCTACCGTCCCGCGTTCCCACAGGTGTCCCGATGAAAACGGTACCTCACATGTGTGGGTGCACGTACCTGGCTGCCAAGGGGAAAGCCTAAAACACAAGTAAACCCAAGTCTGTTTTCAGAGCGGAATCTCAGACATTCTGCCGACCGGCACAACATACAGATATGGGCCTCGGGTGTCCAAGCCACCAAGGAAAACAGGGAACCCCATGCATTTCCGAAAAGAGGACAACCATGGGAATCCGCAGAGGTATGATTTGCGCAAATCGCCCCAGAATTTATTACCCAGACACCCCTGCAAAGTCCGAAATGTGGGAAAATAAATGCATTTTCTGCACATTTTGCTCGGCTCACCCATCGAAACACGCCCCCAACAACACATGGCCTACCGCCCCGCGTTCCCACAGGTGTCCCGATGAAAACGGTACCTCACATGTGTGGGTGCACCTACCTGGACGACAAGGGGAAAGCCTAAAACACAAGTAACCCCAAGTCTGTTTTCTGACCGGAATTTGAGAAGCTCTGCCGACCGGCACAACATACAGATATGGGCCTCGGGTGTCCAAGCCACCGTGGAAAACAGAGAACCCCATGCATTTCCGAAAAGAGGACACCCGTGGGAATCCGCAGAGGTATGATTTGCGCACATCGTCCCAGAATTTATTACCCAGACTCCCCCGCAAAGTCTGAAATGTGGGGAAAAAAACGCATTTTCTGCACATGTCGCTCGGCTCACCCATCCAAACACGCCCCAAACAACACATGGCCGACCGTCCCGCGTTCCAACAGGTGTCCTGATGAAAACGGTACCTCACATGTGTGGGTGCACCTACCTGGCCGCCAAGGGGAAAGCCTAAAACACAAGTAACCCCAAGTCTGGATTTCTGACCGGAATTTGAGATGCTTGGCCGACCGGCACAACATACAGATATGGGCCTCGGGTGTCCAAGCCACCAAGGAAAACAGGGAACCCCATGCATTTCCAAAAAGAGGACACCCGTGGGAATCCGCAGAGGTATGATTTGCGCACATCTCCCCAGAATTTATTACCCGGACACCTCAGCAAAGTCCGAAATGTGGGGGAAAAACGCATTTTCCGCACATGTCGCTCGGCTCACCCATCGAAACACGCCCCCAACAACACATGGACTACCGTCCCGCATTACCACAGGTGTCCCGATGAAAACGGTACCTCACATGTGTGGGTGCACCTACCTGGTTGCGAAGGAATAAGGCTAAACCACTGCTATCCCCCCCAGAGGGTTTGGGGAGGTAACCTACAGATTTAGGCCTGGGGTGTTGCAGCCACCAAGAAAAACAGGGAACCCCATGCATTTCCGAAAAGAGGACACCCGTGGGAATCCACAGAGGTATGATTTGCGCACATCTCCCCAGAATTTATTACCCAGACACCCCTGCAAAGTCCGAAATGTGGGAAAATAAATGCATTTTCCGCACATTTTGCTCGGCTCACCCATCGAAACACGCCCCCAACAGTACATGGCCTACCGTCCCGTATTCCCACAGGTGTCCCAATGAAAACGGTACCTCACATGTGTGGGTGCACCTACCTGGCCGCCAAGGGGAAAGCCTAAAACACAAGTAAGCCCAAGTCTGTTTTCTGACCAGAATTTGACAAGCTCTGCCGACCGGCACAACATACCGATATGGGCCTCGGGTGTCCAAGCCACCGGGGAAAACAGAGAACCCCATGCATTTCCGAAAAGAGGACACCCGTGGGAATCCGCAGAGGTATAATTTGCGCACATCGTCCCAGAATCTATTACCCTGACTCCCCCGCAAAGTCCGAAATGTGGGGGAAAAAACGCATTTTCCGCACATGTCGCTCGGCTCACCCATCGAAACACGCCCCAAACAACACATGGCCTACCGTCCAGCGTTCCAACAGGTGTCCTGATGAAAACGGTACCTCACATGTGTGGGTGCACCTACCTGGGCGCGAAGGAATAAGGCTAAACCACTGCTATCCCCCCCAAAGGGTTTGGGGAGGTAACCTACAAATTTAGGCCTGGGGTGTTGCAGCCACCAAGAAAAACAGGGAACCCCATGCATTTCCAAAAAGAGGACACCCGTGGGAATCCGCAGAGGTATGATTTGTGCACATCGCCCCAGAATTTATTACCCAGGCACACCCACAAAATCCGAAATGTGGGGAAAAAAACGCATTTTCCGCACATGTCACTCGGCGCACCCTTCGAAACACGCCCCCAACACATGGCCTACCGTCCCGCGTTCCCACAGGTGTCCCGATGAAAACTATACCTCACATGTGTGGGTGCACGTACCTGGCTGCCAAGGGGAAAGCCTAAAACACAAGTAACCCCAAGTCTGTTTTCAGAGCGGAATCTCAGACATTCTGCCGACCAGCACAACATACAGATATGGGGCTCGGGTGTCCAAGGCACCAAGGAAAACAGGGAACCCCATGCATTTCCAAAAAGAGGACAACCGTGGGAATCCGCAGAGGTATGATTTGCGCACATCGCCCCAGAATTTATTACCCAGACACCCCTGCAAAGTCCGAAATGTGGGGAAAAAAATGCATTTTCCTTACATTTCGCTCGGCTCACCCATCGAAGCACGCCTCCAACAACACATGGCCCACCTTCCCGCGTTCCCACAGGTGTCTCAATGAAAACGGTACCTCACATGTGTGGGTGCACCAACCTGGCCACCAAGGGGAAAGCCTAAAACACAAGTAACCCCAAGTCTGTTTTCAGAGGGGAATCTCAGACATTCTGCCGACCGGCACAACATACAGATATGGGCCTCGGGTGTCCAAGCCACCAATGAAAACAGGGAACCCCATGCATTTCCGAAAAGAGGACACCCGTGGGAATCCGCAGAGATATGATTTGCGCACATCGCCCCAGAATTTATTACCCAGATACCCACGCAAATTCCGAAATGTGGGGAAAAAAACGCATTTTCCGCACATTTTGCTCGGCACACCCATCAAAATACGCCCCCAACAACACATGGCCTACCGTCCTGCATTCCCACAGGTGTCCCGATGAAAACGGTACCTCACATGTGTGGGTGCACCTACCTGGGCGTGAAGGAATAAGGCTAAACCACTGCTATCCCCCCCAAAGGGTTTGGGGAGGTAACCTACAGATTTAGGCCTGGGGTGTTGCAGCCACCAAGAAAAATAGGGAACCGCATGCATTTCCGAAAAGAGGACACCCGTGGGAATCCGCAGAGGTATGATTTGCGCACATCGCCCCAGAATTTATTACCCAGACACCCCTGCAAAGTCCGAAATGTGGGAAAATAAATGCATTTTCCGCACATTTCGCTTGGCTCACCCATCGAAACACGCCCCCAACAGTACATGGCCAACCGTCCCGTGTTCCCACAGGTGTCCCGATGAAAACGGTACCTCACATGTGTGGGTGCACCTACCTGGCCGCCAAGGGGAAAGCCTAAAACACAAGTAAGCTCAAGTCTGTTTTTTGACGGGAATTTGAGAAGCTCTGCCGACCGGCACAACATACAGATATGTGCCTCGGGTGTCCAAGCCACCGGGGAAAACAGAGAACCCCATGCATTTCCGAAAAGAGGACACCCGTGGGAATCCGCAGAGGTATGTTTTGCGCACATTGCCCCAGAATGTATTACCCAGACACCCCCGCAAAGTCCGAAATGTGGGGAAAAAAACTAATTTTCCGCACATGTCGCTCGGCTCACCCATCGAAACACGCCCCAAACAACACATGGCCTACCATCCCGCGTTCCCACAGGTGTCCTGATGAAAACGGTACCTCACATGTGTGGGTGCACCTACCTGGGCGCGAAGGAATAAGGCTAAACCACTGCAATCCCCCCCAAAGGGTTTGGGGAGGTAACCTACAGATTTAGGCCTGGGGTGTTGCAGCCACCAAGAAAAACAGGGAACCCCATGCATTTCCAAAAAGAGGACAACCGTTGGAATCCGCAGAGGTATGATTTGTGCACATCGCCCCAGAATGTATTACCCAGGAACCCCTGCAAAGTCCAAAATGTGGGGAAAAAAATGCATTTTCCGCACATGTCGCTCGGCGCACCCATCGAAATACGCCCCCAACAACACATGGCCTACCGTCCCGTGTTCCCAGACGTCTCCCGATGAAAACGGTACCTCACATGTGAGGGTGCACCTACCTGGCTGCCAAGGGGAAAGCCTAAAACACAAGTAACCCCAAGTCTGTTTTCAGAGCGGAATCTCAGACATTCTGCCGACCGGCACAACATACAGATTTGGGCCTCGGGTGTCCAAGCCACCAAGGAAAACAGGGAACCCCATGCATTTCCGAAAAGAGGACAACCATGGGAATCCGCAGAGGTATGATTTGCGCACATCGCCCCAGAATTTATTACCCAGACACCCCTGCAAAGTCCGAAATGTGGGAAAATAAATGCATTTTCCGCACATTTTGCTTGGCTCACCCATCGAAACACGCCCCCAACAGCACATGGCCTACCGTCCCGCGTTCCCACAGATGTCCCGATGAAAACGGTACCTCACATGTGTGGGTGCACCTACCTGGACGCAAAGGGGAAAGCCTAAAACACAAGTAACCCCAAGTCTGTTTTCTGACCGGAATTTGAGAAGCTCTGCCGACCGGCACAACATACAGATATGGGCCTCGGGTGTCCAAGCCACCAGGGAAAACAGAGAACCCCATGCATTTCCGAAAAGAAGACAACCGTGGGAATGCGCAGAGGTATGATTTGCGCACATCGCCCCAGAATTTATTACCCAGACACCCCCGCAAAGTCCGAAATGTGGGGAAAAAAATGCATTTTCCTCACATTTCGCTCGGCTCACCCATCGAAGCACGCCTCCAACAACACATGGCCCACCGTCCCGCGTTCCCACAGGTGTCCCAATGAAAACGGTACCTCACATGTGTGGGTGCACCTACCTGGCCACCAAGGGGAAAGCCTAAAACACAAGTAACCCCAAGTCTGTTTTCAGAGCAGAATCTCAGACATTCTGCCGACCGGCACAACATACAGATATGGGCCTCGGGTGTCCAAGCCACCAAGGAAAACAGGGAACCCCATGCATTTCCGAAAAGAGGACAACCATGGGAATCCGCAGAGGTATGATTTGCGCACATCGCCCCAGAATTTATTACCCAGACACCCCTGCAAAGTCCGAAATGTGGGAAAATAAATGCATTTTCCGCACATTTTGCTCGGCTCACCCATCGCACACGCCCCCAACAGCACATGGCCTACCGTCCCGCGTTCCCACAGGTGTCCCGATGAAAACGGTACCTCACATGTGTGGGTGCACCTACCTGGACGCCAAGGGGAAAGCCTAAAACACAAGTAACCCCAAGTCTGTTTTCTGACCGGAATTTGAGAAGCGCTGCCGACCGGCACAACCCACAGATATGGGCCTCGGGTGTCCAAGCCACCAGGGAAAACAGAGAACCCCATGCATTTCCGAAAAGAAGACAACCGTGGGAATCCGCAGAGGTATGATTTGCGCACATCGCCCCAGAATTTATTACCCAGACACCCCCGCAAAGTCCGAAATGTGGGGAAAAAAATGCATTTTCCTCACATTTCGCTCGGCTCACCCATCGAAGCACGCCTCCAACAACACATGGCCCACCGTCCCGCGTTCCCACAGGTGTCCCAATGAAAACGGTACCTCACATGTGTGGGTGCACCTACCTGGCCACCAAGGGGAAAGCCTAAAACACAAGTAACCCCAAGTCTGTTTTCAGAGCAGAATCTCAGACATTCTGCCGACCGGCACAACATACAGATATGGGCCTCGGGTGTCCAAGCCACCAAGGAAAACAGGGAACCCCATGCATTTCCAAAAAGAGGACATCCGTGGGAATCCGCAGAGATATGATTTGTGCACATCACCCCAGAATTTATTACCCAGACACCCCCGAAAAGTCCGAAATGTGGGGGAAAAAACGCATTTTCCGCACATTTTGCTCGGCTCATCCATCGAAACATGCCCCAAACAGCACATGGCCTACCGTCCCGCGTTCCCACAGGTGTCCCGATGAAAATGGTACCTCACATGTGTGGGTGCACCTACCTGGACGCCAAGGGGAAAGCCTAAAACACAAGTAACCCCAAGTCTGTTTTCTGACCGGAATTTGAGAAGCTCTGCCGACCTGCACAACATACAGATATGGGCCTCTGGTGTCCAAGCCACCAGGGAAAACAGAGAACCCCATGCATTTCCGAAAAGAAGACAACCGTGGGAATGCGCAGAGGTATGATTTGCGCACATCGCCCCAGAATTTATTACCCAGACACCCCCGCAAAGTCCGATATGTGGGGAAAAAAATGCATTTTCCTCACATTTCGCTCGGCTCACCCATCGAAGCACGCCTCCAACAACACATGGCCCACCGTCCCGCGTTCCCACAGGTGTCCCAATGAAAACGGTACCTCACATGTGTGGGTGCACCTACCTGGCCACCAAGGGGAAAGCCTAAAACACAAGTAACCCCAAGTCTGTTTTCAGAGCAGAATCTCAGACATTCTGCCGACCGGCACAACATACAGATATGGGCCTCGGGTGTCCAAGCCACCAAGGAAAACAGGGAACCCCATGCATTTCCGAAAAGAGGACACCCGTGGGAATCCGCAGAGATATGATTTGTGCACATCACCCCAGAATTTATTACCCAGACACCCCCGAAAAGTCCGAAATGTGGGGAAAAACGCATTTTTTCGCACATTTCGCTCAGCACACCCATCGAAACAAGCCCCCAACAACACATGGCCTACTGTCCCGCATTCCCACAGGTGTCCCGATGAAAACGGTACCTCACATGTGTGGGTGCACCTACCTGGCTGCCAAGGTGTCAATCTGGAAAAGTGAATACACTTCATTTGGATGATAGACGTATCTTGATGGCCGAAGGTCAACCGTCTTATGCACAGAATTATAGAAATACAAACTGCTATGCTTGACCAACAAGCGGCCCTTTTAAACGTAGCAAGAATCGCCATTTTGCTTGTTAACCATTGCTCATTGCTTTCTGTCTAAACTGCTTTGCAGCTTGCAATTCTTGCGAATTCTGCTTACTCTGCTCAACTGTTAACATTGTTGTCTGAATATGAAAGGGCAAGGCCACGGGACTGAGGAGTTCGTTGAAACTCCTCATGAGCAGCCCAGAAAGGAATGCCCACGCTCCCTCTCTGTAGCCTTGAGGGAGAGCTGCAGGGCATTTAATCATTTCACAGCTGCCAGACAGTCTCGTACTGTGGTAGAATATGTTAGAATAAAGCAGCTAAAGGCTTGAATTATGCTCTTCTTACGGCCCCCCCTTCTCAAAACCCTTTAGAGCGTGTCGGCTCCCAGGACACGAATAGCACCTCATAGATAGCAAAGCTTGGAATTTGACTCTTCCCCCGTGTGCAGCTTGCTTCCAAGAACAGAAGCATCATGTTCTGTTCAATAACTAGAAGATTCCTCCGCACTTTCTAAATTGCACATTGTTACTAGAATAGACATCGAAAGTGTCATAATTGTCATACTCGTTGGAAATGTCCATCATCATCCCGAGTTCAAAGAAACTCAATAAAAGGGGGGTGTTAAACATGTCATAGCTGATTGTATGATATGCATTTTGTATATATGTAACTGATGTACGTAATTCGCTCTCTTGCGTCCCTCGAGGTCTAGAGAATACACGTCGCGGGGCGTGAGACCATAGTTGGCCAATTGGGACTATTTTTCTTGCAATAAACCCTAGCATTAGGAATTTTTACCTTGTGTCTGGCGCATCCTTTCGTGTATGGTTATTGCCTTGTTTCCATATTGCGAGGGATCCCTAAGGGCCCCTTTCAAAGGGGAAAGCCTAAAACACAAGTAACCCCAAGTCTGTTTTCAGAGCGGAATCTCAGACATTCTGCCGACTGGCACAACATACAGATATGGGCCTCGGGTGTCCTAGCCACCGAGGAAACCAGGGAATCTCATACATTTCCGAAAAGAGGACACCCGTGGGAATCCGCAGAGGTATGATTTGCGCACATCGCCCCAGAATTTATTACCCAGACACCCCCACAAAGTCCGAAATGTGGGAAAAAAAAACACCTTTTCTGCACATTCCGCTCGGCGCTCCCATCGAAACACGCCCCAAAGAACACATGGCCTACCGTCCCGCGTTCCCACAGGTGTCCCGATGAAAACGGCATGTCACATGTGTGGGTGTACCTACCTGGCTGCCAAGGGGAAAGCCTAAAACACAAGTAACCCCAAGTCTGTTTTCAGAGCGGAATCTGACATTCTGCCGACGGGCACAACCTACAGATATGGGCCTCGGGTGTCCAAGCCACCAAGGAAAACAGGGAACCCCATGCATTTCCGAAAAGAGGACACCTGTTGGAATCCACAGAGGTATGATATGCCCAAATCTCCCCAGAATGTATTACCCAGACACCTCTGCAAAGTCCGAAATGTGTGGAAAAAAACGCATTTCCTGTACATTTTTCTCGGCTCACCCATTGAAACACGCCCCCAACAGCACATGGCCTACTGTCCCGCGTTCCCACTGGTGTCCCGATGAAAATTGTACCTCACATGTGTGGGTGCACCTACCTGGGCGGGAAGGAATAAGGCTAAACCACTGCTATTCCCCCAAAGGGTTTGGGGAGGCAACCTACAGATTTAGGCCTGGGGTGTTGCAGCCACCAAGAAAAACAGGGAACCCCATGCATTTTCGAAAATAGGACACCCGTGGGAATCCACAGAGGTATGATTTATGCACATTGCCCCAGAATTTATTACCCAGACACCCCCGCAAATTACGAAATGTGGGGAAAAAAACGAATTTTCCGCACATTTCGCTCGGCGCACCCATCGAAACACGCCCCCAACAACACATGGCCTACCGTCCCGCGTTCCCACTGGTGTCCCGATAAAAACAGTACCTCACATGTGTGGGTGCACCTACGTGGCTGCCAAGGGGAAAGCCTAAAACACAAGTAACCCCAAGTCTGTTTTCAGAGCGGAATCTCAGACGCTGGCACAACATACAGATATGGGCCTCGGGCGTCCAAACCACCAAGGAAAACAGCAAACCCCATGCATTTCCGAAAAGAGGACACCCGTGGGAATCCGCAGAGGTATTGTTAGGGAGAATTCTCTGTTTAGGCTGAATTTTCTAACCTAGTGAGTCACCCAGCAGCTTTGCTGTATTTTTGGGGTTTATTTTTTTCTCCTGCCAAGAGTGAGACTCTTTCACCCTCAGTCTTGGGCATGATTTGAGTGTGTTTCTTTGAATCTAGATGTGTTTAATGGGCTATTGGGTCTTTTACTCCATAGGTCTTCATGTGTTTTTGTGATCTGTGTTACACAGCACCCTCAGTGCAGTGACATAGGGGTGTCATAGTGACCCCCCAGTATAGACTCCATACCCTGGGACTGACTACTGTCTCCCAGGGCATGTAAAGTCACCATTGACTTTACTAGTCTTAAATTCTGAACAGAACCAGTACAAACCATCATATGTGGACATACTGGCTGGGGCAATTCAATTGCCCCAGGGTCTGTTAGTTGAGGGGGCACGTCTCCGTCCCCCCTGATCGAGTTTTGGCTGGTGGCAGTGGATACTACTTTTTATATTCAACCGCAAATATTTTCCTATGGGATTTCCCATTGTTTTAGGCTACTACTTTTATTTAATTATTTACAGTAGCCTCGAACATACCGCCGGTTTATTTAATTAATATTAATTCTCCGGTTGGTATTTTTTGCCAAAACTTGATTCTAAAATGGCGTTTGTGTTCTCTTCTGTGACTCCAACCCAAGTCGAGCCCTTTGTTCCACTTTTTGGCGGGCTTCTCCACAGAAGCCCTCCAAAGTGGTGCCACTCGGTCTGGGGTACTTAGGAGGGGTGGAGGGGAATTTAGGCACCCTGGACTGAGTTGCCTAGGCAACTAAAGTCGCACTCCGTCCTGATTGGCCCAAGTGGTGAGCCGGCCGGATCACCACTTAGCATGTTTGAGTGACAGCTAGGCTGAGTGAATAGGGGTTTTCTGCATAAAAGCAGGGCTTTGGGGATTGGAACTTCAGGAGTCGCCACAGAACCTAAGAATCTGACGAGGGAGAAGCTGAGCCGACCTGCCACGACACCACCACCGGTGGAGCCCTGCTGGACCGTCTCACCACTTTTCCCAACGACAGAGGAGATCTCCCGCCGGAGAGTCTTCTTCCTTTGACTGGTGGGGATAACCAGTTTCACCGTCTTTTCACCTTCCCAACGTACCTCATGGCCGCCTTGCCTGTGCCAAGCACCCCGGCAACAGGGATACCACATTTTACCATGACCGTGAACAAAGGTACCACCTTTAACCAGAAAACTCTGCGGCTGGTTTCTTCCCTGGTAGTGCAACGACCTTCATCTTTCCTCCAAGTCGAGATCTTCGCTTCCCCTGGAAGACGACGTGACTTGCACCCACTGCCAGGAACAACTGCCACCGCTGGAGGATCCTTCCCACTTAAGGTACCGTGTCCCACCCGGCTTCCCTTGCTACCGACTGTACGGGGTAGATTTAGCTCCCGGCTTTCGAACCTGCGTTAGCCTGGGACACCCTGGCTAAACTTTCCTAAAGCCTCTCTAAACTCTTTTTGAACACTCTGCAAGACTTTCTAAGCCTAGTGTAACTGTGTGATCTTGCGCACATTTGTGCTCTGCTCTCTCTAAGAGTGGTCCCAGCCTTTGGACTTTGGCTCACCAGTGACTTTTGCTCTTCTGCCTTGCTAACAGTGTTCCTGAATCTTAGAGTAGTGTACCTTTCCATATTCTGTCTTTTTCCCTCCCTTTTTCACAAACTTATTGGAGTGCCATCTAGTTAAGCGCTCACCTCTGTATGAAAATAAGTGGTGTTTTACTGTGACTTATCTGATAAGGAAAAAGGGGTGTATATATTACAATAGTAACTGTGTTTAGAATATTTTACAACAAGAGTGCTGGAGTGTTTCAAACCGTGTGTTTTTAAATAAATAATTATATACTTTGATACCAAAGCTCTGGTCAGTGTTTGCTTGTATTATTGTGTCTGAGTGCCTATTGTGTATACTTTGCATACTGCCTAACTCTTCTTGAGAGAAGTCTGACTGCTCAGCCACAGCTACCAGTTAAATCTGGGTGGTACAGACTGCTACCAAGTGGGTTTACTGCCAACACCTGTAGTCTTAAATCTTTTGCAGTGTTCCCTAAGGGAACTGCACACTTTTCTGCCTCACAGGTATGATTTGCGCACATCGCCCCAAAATGTATTACCCAGACACCCCCGTGAAGTCCGAAATGTGGGGAAAAAAACACATTTTCCGCACATTTTGCTCGGCGCACCCATCAAAACACTCCCCCCAACAACACATGGCCTACCGTCCCGCGTTCCCACAGGTGTCCCAATGAAAACAGTACCTCACTTGTGTGGGTGCACCAACCTGCCTGCCAAGGGGAAAGCCTAAAACACAAGGAACCCCAAGTGCCTAAAACACAAGGAACCCCAAGTCTGTTTTCAGAGGGGAATCTCAGACATTCTGCCGACCGGCAGAACGTACAGATATGGGCCTCAGGTGTCCAAGCCACCGAGGAAAACAGGGAACCCCATGCATTTCCGAAAAGAGGACACCCATGGGAATCCGCAGAGGTATGATTTGCGCACATCGGCCCAGAATGTATTACCCAGACACCCCTGCAAAGTCCAAAATGTGGGAAAAAAATGCACTTTCCGTGCATTTCACTCGGTTCACCCATCGGAACACGCTGACAACAACACATGGCATACCATCCCGCATGCCCACAGGTGTCCCGATGAAAACGGTACCTCACATTTGTTGGTGCACCTACCTGGGCGCCAAGGGGAAAGCCTAAAACACAAGTAGCCCGAAGTCTGTTTTCACACCTGAATTTCACAATCTCTGCAGAAGGGCACATCATACAGATATGGGCCTCGGGTGTCCAAGCCACCAAGGAAAACAGGGAACCCCATGCATTTCCCAAAAGAGGGCACCAGTGGGAATCCGCAGAGGTATGATTTGCGCACATCGCCCCAGAATGTATCACCCAGACACCCCTGCAATTCCGAAATGTGGGGAAAAAAACATATTTTTCACTTTGTCGGGGGTTCTGGGTAAAACATTCTGGTCGGCTTCGCGCAAGTTGGACCTCTGTGGATTCCTAAGGGTGCCCTCTTTGCAGAAATGCATGGGGTTCCCAGTTTTCCTTGGTGGCTTGGACACCCTATGCCCAAATCTGTAGGTTATGTCCCCAAACCCTTTTGTGGTTACCAGAGGGTTAGCCTTTTCCCTTTGCGGCTAGATGGGTGAACCCACACATGTGAGGTACCGTTTTCGTTGGGACACCTGTGGGAACGCAGGAAGGTATGACATCTGTTGTTGGCGGCATGTTTCGGTGAGTGGACATAGAGAAATGTCTCTTAAATTCGCCAGAAATGAAGACAATTCTCAGACATTTCACTCTGGCCACCCACCGAAACACACCTCCAACAACACATGGCCTACCTTCCAGCGTCCCCACACGTGTCCCAATGAGAGGCAGACCTCTTGTGTGCAGGTGTCGTACCTGAGTGACAATGGGTACATCTTTTGTATAGTAACTTCTCTGTAGTGCACTTAGGAAACAGTAAAGTACTGTTAGTAAGCCATATCACATGCACCTTTCCTCACACTTCCCATACATACCAGTCACAATGCAGTTGGACACGCAAGGTGGGCTTTAGCACAAGGAGAAACCTCCTTGTGTAGCACAAGAAGGATCGTCCTTGTGAGCAGTGATGCCACGACAAGGCACCCACCGGATCACTGGCCATTCGTATCCCTTTCGTGTCTGCAGTCAGTTGGCATCCATTTCAGCAGTTGCACTTCTACCAAATCACTAGCACCAGAGCAAGTGTATCTACACATGAGCATATCTACACGCTTATACCACGTGGACATGTGCTTACAATGCAACTGTGTCTCTAGCAATATCTTAACTATCATTTGGCAGCAATTGTATAGCAACTGTGTCTTCATTCAAACTTTATGTGCCTGCAATCGTATGTGGACACTGATAGCAAGTGCATACTGGCTCACTTGGCTACCCTGCCCTACAGGCGCTATCTTCCACACCAACTTCGAGTATGCCCATAGCAACTCTGGGCAAACATTCATATGTTCAACCATACCCACACAAAACACCCACCCTGCAACATGACAATCATTTCTGCAGTGCTGGAAAAGTGCATTCACAGAAATTGTATGTGCATGTTCTTTGTATCTTTACCTAATGCACACACCAATCATATCCAATTCATTTCTACAGAGGACGTGTCACTTACACCACACATGACATTACTCGCAATAAAACAATAAACAAGGCAGGATGTTACGAGGTACGCAAGACACCGCTGCCATATAGTTGGTGTCCAAGTACCACTTTCATGACACTTAGACCTCAAGGGAGGGAGCCAAAGTGGCGTGTATTATTTTGAAAAGACACCCCTTGAGTGGAGGGAACCTGAATGCTGTTCTGGTCTTCTACAACGCACCCCTTGAGTAGAGGGAGCGGGACTGGCGTTTCTTTGCATGCCAAACCTTAGGTGGAAGGAGCCAGAATCGGGTTCCTTTACCAAAGTACGCCGGAAGCGGATGGGGCTTTCCAGAGGGTTTTTTCAACGGCAATCCCAAACAGGAGCAAGCTGCACAAGCGTGCCTTGCCAAGACACCCCAAAGGGGAGTGACTCAGAGTGCTCCACCCTTCTTCTCCATGGCCCAAATCAACAAGAGGCAGTGGAGTGGCATTCCTTTCCAAGGTGCGCCTGAAGTGGAAGGAGCCTAAATTGAGTTACTTTGCAGGGCACACCACGCACAGAGGGAGCTAGACTGCCTTTTCCTTATAAGGCAGACCTGAAGTGAAAGGTACCGGGGGGGATGTCTCTTTCACAGGCAGGCCTCAAGTGGAGGGGGCAGAACTAGCATTGCTTGCCAAAGCACGCCAAAGGGGAGTAAACCAGAGTGCTGTCCCCATCTACTCCAAGGCACACCTCAAGTGGAGGGAGCTGGAGTGGCATTCCTTTCCAAGGTGTGCCTGCTTTGGAAGGAACATGCATTGCTTTACTTTGCAAGGCACACCACGCGCAGAGGGAGCTAGGCTGCCTTTTCCTTATGAGGCAGACCTGAAGTGAAAGGTACCGGGGGTGATGTCTCTTTCACAGGCAGGCCTCAAGTGGAGGGGGCAAGACTAGCATTGCTTGCCAAAGCACGCCAAAGGGGAATGACCCGCATGGCACAACTGGAGTACAGGGATCCGTAATGATTACTATTTCGCTGGCACGCCTCCAATGGAAGGAGCCTGAATAGTGTTCCTTTGCAAGTCACGCCTTGAGCCTGAGCCGAGGGATCTAGAATGATGTACATTTCGTAGGCAGGCCTCAAGGGAAAGCTACGGCTGTGGTTGCCTTTCGAAGGCGGGCCTCAAGTCTAGAAAGCAGAACCATCCACGCTCATGGAGGCACGCTAAATCAAGTGAAGTGAGTTGACATCCTGTTGCTTTTTCATTGAAGGTACACCTCCAGGGCAGGGTGCAAGAGTGCCATTCCTTTATAAGACATGCACAAATTTAGAGCCTAAGGGTCCCTATCAAGGAATGATGGCCATTTTCGGAAAATCAGTCAACCTCCCAATAGTTTTCCTTTGTATGATACAAAAGGAAACAAGGCTGAAAGCAGAGGGCAGGCTGGGAAGGGCATTGGGGACAGTACACCCCAGTATCCTTCCTCTTTCCTTGTTTTGTACACACCTTACATTTTCTGTAAGGATGTGTCTTCGTGGCTGTGGGAGGAACATAATCACCAAAGTGTTGATCTTGCAATCTGGCCACATCTTCCTTCTCTCCTACGGCAATCACATTCCCATTTCCTTCTTCTGACATACTTCCTTGCCTTCTATTACAAATTCAATGAAAATAAACTGTGTGCATCTGCTCTTCCTCTTGGAAGCACACTAAACTTTTTTGCAAAGCACCTTTCCTTTTTTCCCAATTACTTTCCATCCATGCATCTAGATTTTTTTTAATTTTTTTAATGGTTTCTTTCCTTTGCCTTTTTCTCATCTGTGTAATTGGCCCATGCATGCTTTATGATATGTGCCCTTTTAAAATGTCCCATTTATACCTAATAAAAAAGCCTATATTGCTATAAATTGAGATTACTGAATCAGGGGTACTCTAGTGTGTGCCTAACAGGGAAAGTATCCAGCATTATTTCCAAAATAACTAACAAACCCCTTAAAATCGGAATTGGCTTGGGTGATTTAACAAAGTGACCCAATGGGACCAGCCTAGTTCACATATGTAAAAAAAAAAAGAGGTTAGAGCGCCCCTCTGCAAGAAAGAACACGGCATGATAACCTGTTCTGTGGAAATGTACCCACTCAGAGTACCAACAGCAACCCCAGACACATGTTTCAACCTAGTCGGGCCTCATCACTGTACCTTTCACAAAGGAGCAATATCCATTTGCATATCAGTCTTTGTCCCGCCCACTTGAGCAGTTCAGCACCAAAATGCTATGGTACTCTTCCTTTGAACAAGAGTACCAACAGCAACCCCAGACACTGATGAGGCCAAGTCTTCCTCTAGCACCTGGCTTCAACAAAACATGGACAAATGCCATGAAAAAATGATGTTCTCAAAACCTACTCAATTGTCAATCTCTTCAACTGGTGTTTGTCATATGGACCTACAGCTGAGCTTCCCTACTCTAGAAACACAAACATTACATGTGTGCGTCACAAAACCCCCCAAAAAATGAAAGTCAGTTAAAAACCAGAAGCCATACATTTTTAAAATCTGTCTCTGTCCTCAATTCATTCCATGCATGATCATACATGCATCAGCTCTAGCTCCACTCATTCCCACTCATTTGAATCACATTTTTGTGATTTTTTATTTGTCAACGTTAATACACATATAGACACACACTTGTCATTTCTCTAAGCTTCCCATCATTTTGCCAGTGTCTTATAAAAGTATGTCACTTTACTAAAAAAACAGACTCCTTTCACTTGCAGAACTGATTCATAGCTAACCCCAGAGTGATCTCATGTTTCCGCTCGTCTCTTGTTTTTTACAAGGAATATATTTGGCTCTGTTTTTCTGCAACTGTTAATCACTTCCTTGCATTGTGGCAGCTCTTATCTCAGCTTTGAAAAAGTCTTCAAAACTCCCAAGTCTATTTCAAAGCAACAGAATGCTGCATTCGCTCACGCCGCGGTTTCTATCAACTATGCACACATCGTGCTTTTAGCGTGAATACATTTCTATCTTTTTTTTACTCTTAGGGCATGCCATGTACAAACTGTCTTCATTTGTTCTAACAAAAAATAAAATCACTGTTGTTTTAGCTCACAACCCAGTTTTGTTTTAAGGAATGCTTTCAATTGCACGCTTTCCTAGCCATAAAACTGATCGCAAAATCTCCCACTTCTCTCTTAATCATCCTCCTTCGTTTGTTTATGTGTTCTGCTAATCGGATTTATATTGCTCTGAGCTTTTAAGTCTGTCAAGAGTTTTATCTCTGTGCGTATGTTGTTTTTATTTATTTTTAACCCATTACTTTATATTAATCCCTTGTTTAAAAAAGTGTAAAAAAAATGTTGTTGCGCATAGGTGCATGAGAGGAGTGTCCTCCATAATGACAAGTCACAATTGACTGTCTATACTTACCAGATCCTTGAAGCCTCTAATTTAACTTAAATCATCACTTTTAACAACAAATATGAGCAAGCATCATCAATTGCTGCTCAAACCTCTTATTTCAATATATTTCTCAACTCGTCACTCTTTTATCGCTCCTCGATAGTTTACTTGACAAACATTCAGACTATTCAAACATTACACATTACTAACACTGTGATTAGCTTTTCTCTCGCCTTTATTCTATACCCTGTACAGGGTTTTAAACATCACCTTACATAATTATGATTATGCGTTTTATTTTTCTGCTCTACTCCCACTCGAGTTTCAGATGTTTCCTTCTAACTCCCTTGAGTCAGGGATTCCTAGGTGCGACCTTTTCTTTTAACAATATTTCCCGTTACTCAAACATTATCACAGTTCCCCTTAATATGTACATAAACATGTTTATTCATTTTCTTTTGCCTCTGTCTTTCATAATACATACCAGAATTCATAGATGCTAGGTGAGCTATGCTGGCGGTCATGAGGAGACATGCCTCTGACAAAAATTAGATCATACTGCAGCTTGTCACTCACCTATCATCTTTTCAGGCATCTCCTCTTGTCCGTCAGCCACCTTCATCATGAAGCCTGGGTCCTTGTCCCTGAATCTTATGAAGGACTTTAATTCCCCACATTGGGCGCCACATGAACTGAGGGTCCTCTTCCCATCCCATCAAGCATCTGGCATCTATGAACACTCCTCAGAGAGAGACACAAGAAAATCAGATGCCTGGAAGAATTTTCATCATGGTCTTTATTTGGTGGAATGACAAGACACACTCAGGACACTCCCAAAGACATTTTGCGTTTTCCTTGCTTTTATAGCACCACACCCTCATTGGCATTGCTGGCATCCACAATTTTCTCTGATGCACAAAACTGATAAGCCTATTTTAGACTTGGCTGGACACAACTATGACAGTGCTCAACTTCTGCCAATAACACCTTCATCGCATCCATGTTGACTCCTTATCTGGTTGTCGACGTCCTGTCAAGTTAGTTAATGCTGTATACTGTTGGAGAAATAGATATACTCTACTATAAGGTACCAAATAATACAGATGGTCTCTCAGAATGGTCTGCATGACACACGTTGTGCCCTCCTCATTAAGAACATAGTGTCATGATCCCTAGCAGAACACAGTCATATAATGTGGGCAGGGCCTGGACACTGAGGGTTGCTGACTGGCGGGGACAGCAGTTTCCTGCAAACAATGGCTGCAGCCTCCACCAAGAATTCCCCCGCAGCAGGATGCCAGATTGAAAACAAGATGGCTCCTGGCAATCCATGCCTTAAGTATCCTTGGTGGTCTAGTGGTGCTGGGTGTAGCCCTGGGCTATATAAACCCCACCCTGGGTCACACTATGTACTTTGCGTTTTCTCCGGCTTTGTGTGCAAGCAGTGTAATGCTTGCCATTCTGTTTAGAATCCACATGCTACGGCTCCAGTCCATCTGCCACTTCGCTTACCTGATTTGGATCCTGCAGTCCCCCGACACCTTCTACACTTACCGCTGCTGCAACTGGACTTTCCTGGACTCTCCGTTTCACTGCAGCATTCCGCAGCTCCTGGAAGAGAAAACACCAAAAGTTGAATTTGGAGTGCAATGCCTCCGCGGTGCTTCATCCCCATCAGGTCAGCTTACCTCTGTCTGCAATCCGCCGTTTCTGACCTCAATCCAGTGCTCCATGCATCGGGGTGCTCTCAGGGAAGCAGCGATCAGGAAGCACAATGCCACAGAACCTGAAAGGTAAAGAAGAAAGACACATGTTTTAAAACACACTTTACAAATATGAGACACTTTTAACAGCGTGCTTTGCAGAGGAGAAAGAGGGAATTCTACAATGCGCTTGGCGCTCAAGCACAGACATTATTACAGAGTATGAGAGGACATTAACAACGCAAAGCAAGGACACTCACCTACAGGCCTCGCATGCTCCGCAGCTGATCTGGGCCTAAAAAACTCCAGTGAAGAAACTGGAAACAGAGCATGCCTTACGTCCTGGACACAGATTTGGTATGAAGGAGAGCAGGATTCTTACACTGCCAGCCAGCACACCCTGGGGGAAGTAAGGGAGATGGGGGAGAGAAGAAGCATGGCTGTTTACCTTTCCTTGTTAGCCATCCATAGGTTCACCCACAGGGTCCAGCACCAACCTCACCTTCCTAGGAACCCTACCAAATCACTTACAACCGTACTGTATGCTGGGCAGACAGCCTTTCAGCGCAACAGTGGGAAGAGTGGATTGGTCTAAGCACCACACAGTCAAGGACCACACTTCTGGCATCTGGACCAGGTACTTCTGCAGGGCACCAGGGGTAAGCGTTACAAATAGAAAAATGTATCTAATCTTCCCTTGCTTTATTTGGCTTCATCATAATCTTGTCTGCTTTCTCTGCCAAATTCCAATTTTAACCTAACAAACCTAATGACCTCACTGCAAGGTGCTGCCAAAAACTTTCTCCAATGTATCAGCCTATGTTGCTTGTCTGAAAACATTTGGCATGAGTCATAATCTCTCACACCTGTCTGAGGCCTTGAAAACCATTTTTCACTTGAGTCATCGAGACAGAGACATTGCTCTGCCTATCATGTGATCTATATTCAGTTGAGGGGGAGGAGTTCGCACCCACTATACAACTCCTTTGCCAATGGCTCTTTCCCACAGCCACTCAATCACTCCATTGTTCACCCTTGCTTAAAAAAAGACGTCTGCTGACCCTTCTTCCCGGCTAACTATCGCCCTATCTCCATCACTGCTTTCCTGGCCAAACTCCTGGAGAAGTTGGTCAACCCCCATGCCGAATCTGCTTGATAGCTCCACAACCACCAGTCTGGCTTCAGAGCATCCAGAGGCATGGAAACTGCTCATCTAAACACCTGTGAAGACCTGCTCTCAAATCTTGATTCCAGCTCTTCCCTTCATTCTGATCCTTCTCGATATTTCCTCTGCCTTTGACACGGTCAACCATGCCATCCTCATAAATTGTCTCCATGATACCCTAAGCATCACGGACTGGGCACTGGCCTGGCTGACCTCCTTTGTTTCAAACGGACCTTCCCAAGTACAATTAGGCCCTTTCCTCTCTGCCACCTCACTCTCTACCTGCAGCATTCCTCAGGGCTCTATCCTATCGCTGTGGCTCTTCAATATCTACCATGCCCCTCTGGCCCACTTGATATACACCTTCTTCCTCACAGCCACTGTTATTCTGATGACACCCAGTTCTCCTTTAAGCTAACCTCCTCTACCTCCTGTTCTTCCTCTCTCATACTTGACTCACTGGCTGCTATCCTGGCATTTTTTCTGCTAATCTCTGCCTTAATGCCAGAAAGAGTGAGATCCTTCTAATTAGGGTGCCTGCTCCCTGTTTCCTGACACTCTCTGGCCGCCCTCCTTGGGCCCCCTCCCATCTCCCTTGTAAGTGATTTCAATCCGGCACACACCCAAGTCAAAGCCCAGCATGTAGTGCACAATTAAAACCCTTCTTTATTTTGGTCTACAAGATCAATATTCTTCACGGTATACCACTCATATCACACCCTTCTCCTGAGACCCCCCCCCCTCCCTGGTCACACTGAACCAGGAATCAGGCTAGTTTGCAATGGTAAATATTTATTTATGTATTTGGAATTTAATCACAGTATATTTTAATAGGTAAACAACAATCACCAACAGGGTGACAGAACACTGAATAATATATTTAATACACTAGGAATAAGTAAGGAGCAAAACGAATGCAGCACAGAAAGTAATACTTTTGTGTTGGTTCAGTTCAGATAGCACTATGGTTAGAGGTTCCCCCTGCAACACCCCTCAACCCCCCAAAGGGTAATGGAAAGAGATGGGAGGAGAGAGCAGGTATTCAGGAATAGCACAAATCAAACAGAATATCAGTCCCACTTACCCCCATAAAACACAAGAGAAAAACGGAATTGACTTTTCAGCTGCAGAATGGCTTTTAAAATTGTCTTTAAAATTGACTGGGCAAAAACACCAAATATGATAAAAAATACTTAAATTGTTGTAAATTCCTATGGGAGCCACTTTGAACAGTTGCACACAGTCACAAGCAATGATGTACTCCAAAGAAAACATTTGAGATCTTAAAGTCCAACATCCTGATTCATGGAATTATTTGCAAGTAAAACGCACATTTGCGCGCCTTTCTGCCCGAAAATCCCTGTTTAAGGTATGGGATTTTCGGGAAGAAAGGCGCACAAATGTGAGTTTTACGCGCAAATAGTTCCATGAATCAGGGTGCAAGTCCGAAACAATTTAAGGCTATTTCACACATGTAAAATTGCTCAGGATTTTAAAATAGCGGCAAACTTTTCTTTGCGCGGTTTTGGGTTCTATGGATAGCTATGGATGAAAGGTACAAGTAGGAGTTGAAATTTCATTTCTATCACAAAAACTGAGGGAGTTATAGAGGTTTTAATGAGAGGCGTTTTTCAAAAATATAGGCACGAATTTGGACAGAGGCTTCAGTTTTAAAATCAGAAAAATATTGATTATGGACTAGAGCATCCAAGCTAAGCCACCAGGATGGCACAACATAAGAGTCAGGAGTGATTTGCGACTCAATCCTGGTTCCTCGATGTCCACCTTGGAGCGCTAGGCTGGTCACTCTAATGAAATTTACAGATCAAAGTTGACAAAATGACTAGGAAAAGGATGCTTTTACAGATAGACGGAATAAGATTTACCTATGGATTTAGACAATGTACTGATTATGGAAGTAAGGATAGTTCAGAGGTTAGGAGGGGACAAGACAATGCATGTTGATCAACAGTTTCTAGCTTCCTGTTAATACTCACAAAACAAATGGATTAAAGGTTTTGGACCATCAGGATTCTGGACCATTGAATCGGATCTATCAGGGACGGACAGCTGGAAACATCTGACTGGACAGGGTCAGCAAGGCTCTCAGGTCACAGCACGGCTCAGGACTGCACGGGATCTGCCCTTCTTGGTTCTGAGGATATTTCAATTCAGCAGGCAAGCATTAACAGCACGCCCAGCTGCATTTTGATGCTTCCCCTAGGCTTTTGGGGATTCTTTTCTAGAATTTGAGACCTAGCTGAGAATGGTTCAACTAAGCATAGGCCTTTGCTTTTCCAAGTTTCTGGAGTCTGGAACAATGAAGATGTAGATTTCAGCAGCAGAGCGCTCTGCCAGCTGTCAGGAGAGTGAGTGGATTTGTGAGTCCCTATGTGTTGTCAGCTGTCTCTATTTATGCTTTCAAATGACATCACAAAGGGGGTGTATGGGCCGGCTTAGCTAAGCTTGCTCCTGTGAGCTGGGGTAGACCACCCTTCTTCTCCGCTTTGCAATTTGAGTGATTGGATCAAGGCCGGATGATGTCACACTTTATGGTTTGCTTTACAATCCTCAGAGACCTCCCTTTAGCCACTGGTCTCAAAATCGGATTTTATGCTACACACACATTTCTACATTAGTCACCTTTATCCAAATCACACACAAAGATGCCATATTCTATGTAGCATCTTTTCATAGAAATCTCGCAGCAGTAGGATCTTGTATCCACTTTCTACAGAATTTTGTCCTTTTCGCTATGAACACAATTTCCAAATTTTAAGCAACCTTCCACAAATGTGTGTTTTTAACATAGGGATGCGTGTGTAAATTTTCACAATTCTAACATTAATACATTTTGCATAAAATTACATATCATGCCATTCCTGTCCAGAGCACGGTTTTGCCACCTCTTAAAACGTTCAGCCAGAAATTATATTAACAGATATGTCTTTGGTATATTTTTCACCACTTTGAATAACCAGTTATGAGTCTTTTAAAAATTGTTCTTTGTTCATGTTTAGCAACAGATGGTCCACCCCTTTATGTCTCCCTGCAGTCCATGGGCATCCCCCTCCTTGTTTATTCCTTCCAGGAGGCATTTACGACCACCGTCACACCTCCAGTATCCTGGGCTGAAGCTCTGTCATTGTTTCTTCTCTTTCCATAAACAAAAGTCTGGGCTAACCAGCAAAGAGCACCTCCCAGTGAGTTCTGCTGAGAGGAAGGCCCTCCTTCTGGGAGAAACTGCTTTTCCAGTTCTTGCAGCTCAGCCAGGTTAATTTATTCTTATTTAAAATCCAGCAAAACCAAACTTTTTGCATCAAACATAAATACATTACTTTCTTAACCTTAAAATCTGTGGGTTAAAAAGCAACTGAGATTTTATTCTTTTTAGCAAAAAATCCTTTTTATGTTTGCTAATCCAGCAGACTTTTAGTTTTAGATCCCTTTAAAGTTTCATCAGTAACCCATCTGACAGCTGTCATTCAGGTAGCCCCGGGTACTGCACCCAGATTTTGGCATTGGCATGGGCTGTCAGTTTTCTGACAATCCAGTTTGTCTGAAGAATGTTTTGCTCTTCACATTAGAACTTTGTATGGTCACAATACTTCATTAGATACATGAATTTTAGCACCAGGCAATATTTTGAATGTTGAGAAGTGTTGTGCTATAGGCATTTTGGAGTTTTTAGCAACAAAGCAACTGTCATTTGTCGGCACATTTTGGGGTTTCACTTGCAAAGTGCTGCTTCTCTCTCTGCACTCTGTTTGCTGGTCATGGAGTCCACTGGCACATGTTTGCAGGGTGTGCTCTATTCCCCCGCACATGCACCATGGGTGGCAGGTTGTGCATCCCTCTTTTTGTGTGCTGAAGCACACGGTTGATGTAGGTTTTGTCATTGTCGGGAGATTGGGATGTTCTTTTTCTGTCCGTGTGGAGAACTTCAGTCACTTCTTCCGCCAGTGCTGGAGGCGACCCGCTCTCCTTGCTGGTTCTGGTCAGGAGTATTGCTGGTTCTGGTTGGGCGTATGGCTGGTTCTGGTTGGGAGTATCGAGCAGCACTCCGGGCACCTTGGGTCTTTCCTCCCGGTCCCCGAGTGGTCCTCCTTGGTAATCCTTGGAATGATTCTTATTCTAGATGCTAAAAGATAGAACATAGCATGGTTATGGAAATGTTACCACTACTGTGTCCATACGTCATCTGGGGATGTCAGCAGTGGGAAAGACACGTGCACAGATTATAATTGGTGATATTCCCCATCTATGTTTACTGATGGTCTTAACACTCTTCTTGCCCATACACGGTGAACATTTAGTGATTCTTTTATGTTTCCGGATTTTCCCCCTCTGGGTTTCCGGATGGCTCCTCTATTTGATGCAAAGTATGCCTGGGATGGAAAATCTTCAGCTGGTTTATGTGGAACCACTTGTCTTCCCCTTCTGCCAAACTGCCCTAGGGGATGCAGATTATGTAGGCAACTGGTGAGATTCTGTCCACAATTTCAAAAGGCCCCCGCCAAGTTAGGATGAATTTGCACTCTTTGGCCTGGTTTCTTTGGAAATTGTACAAGTAGACACGGTCCCCTACTGGGTATTCCTTTTTAGTTGTCTTGAGATCATAGTGGGTCTTCATACTGTCTGCAGATCTTTCTAGATTCCGCTGAGCATAGGCAAAAGCATGTTGAAGGTGTTTTCTCAGATTCTCAACATGAGTTGTGGAGGAATTTATCAAGGTCTGCTCTTGGGTTCTGTAGAGCAGATGCTGGGGTAGCATCATCCTTCGTCCAGTCATCAGCTCAAATGGAGACATTTTTGTTGCGGAAGAAGGGGTAGATCTGATGGCCATCAGGACAAGGGGTAATCGAATGTCCCAACTTGGCCCAGAATCTGCCACAAACTTTTTTGATATGCTCAAAATAGTTTTATTGTACCTCTCAACTCCGCCACTAGAGGACCGCCGGTAGGCAATGTGTAGTTTCCTTTTGACCCCCAATATCTCCCACATCTTTGTCATCACTTCACTAGTGAAGTGGCTACCTTGGTCTGACTCAATCCTTTGGGGTAGTCCAACATGCGAGAAGATGTGATTGATCATCAGGGCAGCTGCTGTTTCTGCCTTGCAGTTTGTGGCTGGGAGACATTCCACCCATTTAGTGAACAAGCATGTTACGGTCAACATGTACTTGTTCCCCCTAGAGGAGTGAATCACGGGCCAGATAAAATCGACTTGCAAATCTGACCAAGGCAGTGGCATCACCCTCTTTTGGAGGGGAGCATGGTGTGTGAGTGATCTTGGCTGAAATTGTGCACACACAAGACACCCCTTCAAGTATTGGTCAAAGTCCTGTCCCATGTGTGGCCAGTATGCAACCTTTCGCAAGATTTCTAATCTTGTATGAAACCCCCGATGACCGGCTGTGGCCGCATCATGGGTGTGACTTAGCATCAGTCTTCAGAATGAGGTAGGGACCACCCACTGGTCATAGCTAGATATGATGTCCTCACCAACAAACCGACATGGATTCAGAAAATTTTTGGACATTTCATCAACACTCTGAGGTCCTCTTTCCCAATGTAATCGGTACCCGTCAGGGGAAAGTTCTCAGTGTCCTCAATGTGCTGATAAAACTTACCAATTATTGGATCCCCTTTTTGAGCCGTAATCAAATCAGCATCTGGGGTCTCCTTACTCCATTGTGCAGTTGAGAGTTCATTGTGAGCATTTGTCTGTGATGTAGTGATAGCCGTGACCTAGATTTCCCCAAACAGAGACTCGATCTCAAGTAGATCCCCTTGGATGGCTCTGGTTTTGGCCAGCTGATCAGCTAGGTCATTTCCAGTTTTGTCTGGTCCCTCTACTTTAGAATGACCCCTGATCTTTTTCCAGTAGATGGTCATCCCATTCGAGGTGACCAGATCATCAATATTTAGTATTAATTTTCCGTGTTTTAATGGTTTGTTATTAGCACATAGCATGCCTCTGGTTTTCCAATTAACCATGTGCCCCACGAACCTGTTTGGTACATAATCTGAATCAGTGATTAAGACCAGTTTGTGGAGTTGGTGTTGGACAGCAGCGAGGATGGCTTGATGCACAGCCATCAACTCTGCACTAGACTACTTCGGGGACCAATTTTGTATCCAGCGGAGGGTTCTGGGGAATCATTCACCCATGCATTCCCCACGCCGGCCACAAGTTCCTTTTCCCCATTGTTGTCAACATGGTAGGAGTACCCATCCACATAGACAGTGGGCATTCCCTCACACTGGTCGTCTTCATAGATTTTGTGTGGGGAATTAAGGTATGCCTCCATGTTGTACTTGATTTTAAGACTTTCATCCTCGAGACAGTTTTCTACGGCACAATCATGCAAATCAGCCAGACCTTGCACGAGGGGACTCTTCTTGTTTTGGTCATATCTGACCTCCACAGGAAAGCCTTGCATTGACAGAATCCAGGAAGTAATTTGGGAATTACTTACATTTCCGGCCCGGATTCTGTTACTTTGAAGATATTGCAAAGGTTGGTGTGGAGTCTCCACTATGATGTGTTCCCCCTGGATAAACGGGCGGTAATTCTTCAATGCCCACACCGTTGCCAGGAGTGCCTTCTCAAAATTGTTGTATTTTTCCTCCACAGCGGATAAAGTCTTACTAGCAAACGAGATTAGTTTATTGACCTTGTCATGCTTTTGATGTAATACTGCGGTCAAGCATGTATTTGAGAACCCTGTCTCCAAGAAGTACTCCTTGTTTTTGACAGGGTAAGGTAGGAAAGGTGCTTGTGAGAGGCTTCTTTTGAGTTGTCTTACTGCCTCGTCTTGTTCTGGACCCCACTCCCACGTGACCCCCCCCCCTTCAACAGATGGATCAGGAGTCTCGTGATCTCTGCATGGTCCTCAATGAACTTTCTGCTGTAATTAGGAGGCTTCCGCAGAGTTGTGGGGGTCTTTTATATTCTGGAGTGCTTCTACTTTCTTTTCCTGGGGACAGAGACCCTCAGGAGTTATCTCATGCCCCAAGAAATTGACACGGTTCCTGCACCACTGTGCCTTTTGGAAAGAGAGTTTTGCTCCGGCAGCCCTCAACTGTGTCAGAACATAACGGATCTCCGCTATGTGTTCCTCCACAGTTGAGCTTTTGATTAGAGCATCATCTACATAGGCCAGGTTACCCCTTTCGCTCAAGTCAGGTATGACCTTATGCAGAAAGATGTTAAATTAATTGCCGTACTTGATGTATTCGAAGGGAGTCTGGGTCCAAGTGTACTGCTGCCCCCCGAAGGTAAAGGCCAGCTTGTATTCGTCCTCCCTACTGACAGGTACAGTCCAGTACCCAAAGGTCAGGTCAATGGCAGTGTATACCTTTGACCCCTGGATCTGGGCCAGCCCTTGGTCAATGTAGGGAAGAGGACATCGGGAAGTATGGACTCGTTTGTTGAGCTCCCTTAGGTCAGCACAGAGTCTCCATTTGCCGTTTGGTTTCAAAATCCCCAGCACCAGATTATTGAAGGTGCTGTGGACTGGATGAATTATCCCACGGGACTCAAGGTTCTTAATTATTTCAGTAAGGGACTCCATTGATGCGAGAGGCAAGCGATATTGCTTCACAAACACTGGATACATGCCAGAGTCTGTGAGAATTGTTGTTGTGTGGGTGTCGGTGCGACCACAGTCATATGAGTCCACCGCAAAGAGATCTTGAAAATCTAAGAACATTTTTGCCTTTGCTCCAGAGTCTCACAGGCATCAGCTAGGTTGACTCTCTCTTCACCCATCTGCCTGAAGCCCGGAAAGACTTCTGGTTTGGCTATCTCAGTGGCCTCCTCCAGCTGGGTGGAGAAGTCCCTGGTCAAAATATTGATTTGGACTGATGGCTTTAGGTGGGGAAGGCAGTCCTTGTGGACTTGAAAGATCACCTCATCCCTCCTGAAGTCACAGTTCACATCTTCCTTACCATAAGGGCAGAAAGAGTACACCAGGAAATTCCCCCATGCGGGTGAAGATCCTGTCTGATGTTGTGTCATCATCGCTATCAATGTCAAAACAGTCATTGAGGATCGGTCCTATCGGTCATCAACCGACATTCCAATAATGGTGCCTGCGCCCAGAGTGATACTCTTTAGTTCGCTGTTATTCACCTCTATTGGAATGGTGTCATGTTCTGTATTGACTAGTGGTGTCGGGTTTACCCCCAACCCTTGATGTTGGAAATGAGCATTGTGATGAACATAGGCGTCAGGATTTAACAGTTTCTGTCCTCTTTTAATCTTTACTTCAAGTGAGAATTGTCAGGTCGGTTCTAGTATGGTGACTTCCTCTCCAATCTGAATTTCAACTGCATATGGCAGCAGTTGAGCTGACCGAAATGCTTTCTCTGCGTCATCAAAGTCCATGGGATTACCCGCTAATCGGACCAGGCTTTGAAGTTTATTAGGTCCAAACTAATGGCAAAGCGATTGAGAATGTCACTGCCTAAATAAAATGCAGCAGGGACATCTCGCACGACCCAACAATTATGGACTATGCTCTTGTTGCCTATGGAAATTTGGAGCTTACACCTGCTAGGCAGGAGATGTTTGGAATTAAGTGTTTCCAGGTCCATTTCCCATTCGTCTAACAGTTTAAATGTGGGAATGGCTGGATCTTTTGGGAGTTTGCGGAACATGGCCTCGCCAGTGCTTAATTTGTGCCGGTGGTTGGGGGTGAGCCCCACCGGCAGAGTTATTTCGGCACCGGAACTCATTCTGCCCAGGGGATGAAGGCATTCATCAAAGAAAGTTAACACAAAAGGGTTAACTTTCTTTGAGGAATTCAATCGCTTGCTGAGGCCCAGTTACCCGCCAGCGTGGCGCCAGCCGTGCTCCCTCCAATAACAAATTGTTGTGGGTGGGGGTGGGTGGACTCTAGTGAGCTGACAGAGCTGATTTTGCTACAAAAAGAAGCAGAGGTGATCCCCTGCCTCCCCGCCCCTGCTGAATGAATGAGAGGGGCCCGGCAGCCTTTCATTTCTTCCCCAGACCAGAGTCATCTGGCCAGTGCTAATGGAGTTTCCATGTACGCGAGGTAAGCAGAGCCTTTGATTTATTGAGCAGCCCTCGCGCTCATCATGAGGCTTGATTTAATGTTTAAGTGGGTTGCATGTTTAATCTTTATCAATCTGTGAACTCAAACGTGTTTATCCAGCAGATTGACGCTTTGTTCAACATGAGGCTTGATTTAATGCTTAAGCGGGCTGCATGTATGACCTTTTTCAACTTATGAACACAAACGCGTTTATCCAGCAGATCGCCATTCTGAGATATGCCGCCGCCCGGGTTACAATGGGTACGACCTGTGGTGGTGTTTAGAGATTGTCTCCATATTTTATGGTCAATCTGCTGTTTGTTTTTAACTATATTTACAACTATTACAGCACTAGCGATTTAGAGCTTGGGTGACAGTGACAGGCTACACTATGTCTATAATTCCCTTGATTTCTGTCGGCTAAACTCATCCAGCCCTACAAACAGGACGTTACTTTGGAAATAGCTTTATATACAACAATGAAATATGCACTTGCTTCACTAAGGATGTTTCTCTGTAAACTAGCATGCTATAATGGTCCATACACTGAAAATTATGATATGACATGGCATTTATAACGCGCCTATACACAAGTGTTTCAAGGCGTGAAAAACTAGGTTTGCTTTTTCTTTTCTTTCACTTTTTCTCATCCCCAGCACTTGATGCACACATCATATGATAAACATCACCTCATTGGAACTCTTTGAGCTTGCTTTAATGGAGCCTCACCATCAAACTTTGCACTAGAAGCGCCTGCCAGTTCTTCTTAGAGTTAATGACTTAATTATTTGGCACTGTAGGTGTGCTACTGGTGTAATAAAAACATGTTAACCAGGTTCGCCTTCAGGCACTTCATTTATAAGCACTATACATGTCCTTCACTGAAGTCCTGTAAAAAACAAGTAATAGCAAAGCTAACAGTTTTGGCTTTTGTATAAGTATTAGGCATTTGCCAGACACTTTTAGATGCCCAGCCCAGGTATTTGCACCATTTTTCACCTGCTACCTTCTATAGCCAGGTAATACCACTACGGCAGTGCCTGGCAAGTGCCTTTCCCATGCCTGCACAAAAGCCCAAACTGTTGGTGTTGCCAATGATTTTTACCCATGGGGTGAAGCTGGCCTGGCTCTCTGTGACAATGTTAACATGTAAATCAACGTGCCCATATGGAAACTGAGTGCAAAGCAGAAAGAAGATGTTACACAAGCTACTAGTCAGCAGGGGGAAACACTGGGACACTTGTGGCAGCTAAAATAATTGTAGGTAATTAGGAGGCATAGATTTCATTGGGTTGCTTATGGAGCTGCCAATCAAATGCCCAGATGCTGTAGTTTCTGTATAACTTCCACCTTTAACTTCTGGTGCCTGTCCTGCTGGTTATGTGCAAGGCGGCACTACGGGTGCTGAGGCAGAAGATAAGAGGGCTATCCCGAACATAACCTCCACTTCAATATGAATAGGAAACCTACATAGAATAGACATTTAGAGGCCAGTGGCCATATCCTAGGTCATAGCAGGGGATGTCGAGGGGGCAAGGGGTCTGACCAGGATCACAAACCTTGGCTCAAATAGTTGGATTTCAAGGTCTACAGTAATAATGTTTTGTAGAGTTTACTTACAAAAAACGCACATTTCTAATTAAAGCCACATGACAGCATGTAAATCATTATAGCAACATCTTAAGCCAAAAGAATATTGTTGTGGTTTTAATGTTAAACTATAACTCCCAGAATGCAAGTTGATGCCAACCTGAAAAATCTAGTTAATCCCACAGTACTTTCAGTGATTTAAAACATGTAATAAAATAAGTTGTTAAATAAACAAAGATAGATATGTGTGCTCCTTCTGCATCCATCCCACTACTAGCCTGTGCCAGCAGTTGCTGCAGCGCCAAACATGTGACATGGAGCAGCAGCAGCAATGTGATGGGCTGGTGGTGGGCCAATCTAGATCTAGCACTGAACCGGCCTGGGCCGTGACGTCCGCCGGACCCAGCCCGGCATTAGGGGGCCAAGATTTTTTGGGCCCTGGCACTTATTTTTTTACAAATTAAGCACTGGGCCTCGCTGATGAAGCTCTTACCGTTGTTCACGCATACTCGGCCGAGAACAGAGTCCTTCCCTTCATTTAACTGAATAGGGATGAACAACTGCTCTCCAATTTTCTGAATATCAGCCAAGCTTTGAGCTGATTTCCCATCATTTTGGACTATAGTAGTAGAATTTTCTGATTGTGAATTTGTATAGAATTTCAGAGTGTTCCCTTCCAGTGTGGAATGCCACCTTAGACTGGAAGGAAGGTTGATTTCAGAAATAGAGAGGACTCCCCATCACCAGTTTGTTGTCCTACTGTAATTACTGTCATGACTGGGATTTGGTTATTTTGCAAATGGAATTCAATTTGGTCAGGTTTTTGTTCAACCATGTGGCAAGCGCCATTTAAACTAACATGGTTGACACTATGTTTTAATTTTATTGGTTGGTTAGTCTGGGTCCAGAGGACCTTGTTTACGCAATCAATGAGGGGAGACAATCTATGCGGGATGTCATTCCCTAGTAAACATGGTGTGCCCTATGGAGTCACAACTATGACCGGGCCCTTCACCTTGTATCGCCCAATTTTAATTTCCAGCTCTGCAGACCCTTCAACAGGAATTTCCTTCCCATCAAACTTCTGGAGCTGTCCAGGAAGAGGGGTGAGAGGAATTTGGTATTTCTCCCCCTTCCCGAATTTAGCCGCTCAATGACTCTATTTGACAGCAAAGTTGCTTGGGATCCAGTGTCCACCAGTGCTCGAATTGCACATTGCCCTTGCACCTGGATGGAGACGTAGAATCTACCTTCCTTCTCCTCCAAGGGATAAAAGGTAATGGGTTCTCTGGGTAAGCTTGATGGTCAATTTGCTTATTTCTGACTCTGACACTGGGATAGTTTGGTCAAGAGACGGTGTCGGAGTTGCAGATTCTGGCACAGAATTTTGACACTCCGCTATTTGGGAAGTCTCAGGCTCCCCTATTCTGTTTCTGTGCTGCCCCGCCCTTTTTGGAGGCAGTCAATAGAAGTGGTCGATGAGGTTTGGGGTTCATCTTGGGCTGGTTCTGGGTTGCTCCCCCCCTCTAGGAGGCGGTCCCCAGAATGGAGTTGGATAGTTTGGGCATCTGAGCACACAGTTTCATACTCAGTGATTTGAGGAGTCTCGGGCTCCTCCCTTTCTGAATCGGGACTGCCCCCCGCCTTTTGGAGACAGTCCTCAGAAGGGCTTTGGGGAGCTAGGGACTCTTCTCCCTCTGGATCTGGGCCCCCCCCCCTTTTTGGAGGCAGTCCCGCGAATAGGTTTGGGCATGATCCTGAGTGTGAGCTTGGGGATCTGCAAAGAAAACAGGATAGTTGGATATGGAGGGAGTTTTGGGCTCCCCTGGTTCTGATTCTGGGCTGCCCCCTCCTTTTTGGAGGCAGTCAACAGAATTGGTTTGAACAAGGGAATTTTCTTGCTGGTCATTCTGGGGGTTGATGATGGGCGGTTTTAACTCTGTCCACACATCTACCCAGTCTTGATCAGGATCTCTTGGGACCCATTTTTCTTTGGGAGGAGTTCCCCATCCCTGAAGGAGAAGATCCTTTTCCCAGAATCCTCTGAGGGCCCCTCTCCTTCAAATTGGAAGATTTGCACCTCCTCCACAAAGTGGGCCTTTTTAGGCTCTTTATTTCTCCTACCCGCTCTCTGTTCCTTAGGTTTCAGATTTTCGGGTGCAGGAGATTCTGGTTCCGGTTCCTGGGTTTCCAGGGGCATTCCACAAGTGGGGAAGGAAGCTTCCTCTAAGGCTTCACACCCCCCCATACCCCTGTGCCTCCTCCCTGGGAACCGGTGGGTTGTCGGGGTTCTCTCCCCGTCATTGCTCTGGAGCACCAGACCCTTGATTTGAGGAGTTCTGAGTCACCATGTTAATTGGAGGGTTTTGCTGCACCCTCAACATGCAATCCAGATCTTGTGCCAAGTTTTGGACCTGGCGCTCCAGTTGGGACACCCGCTCTGGCTGGTACGGGGTCCTCTGGTCTGCCCTTGGTTGATCACGGGAAGGGTAACTGTCCCTTCTCCCATAATACCCTTGGTTGGGATAGTTTTGGTACCCCTCCACCCTTGGCCTCCCCTCTCCCGGATTGGGCGGTCTGGGCTCAGGCAAGTGGGGAAAGAAAGAAGGGTTGTTTTGGGGGTTGAGGTTTGGCGGGTACCGGGGAAAGAAACTCAGCTCGGCATTTGGGGGATTACTGCCCTCCTGGGGAAAGTAAGGAGGGAAGTTTCCTGGGTTGACAACTGCATGGTTGGATCCCCCCACTTGGGCTGGAGGAGTCCATACATAGCGCAGGATGGGTCTGTTGCCCTTGTAATGGGGGCTGATGTAGTCCGGGGAGTTAGGGGTCCCATTTGTGGGGTTACCTCCCTGACTCCCTGTTTGGGATTGGCCCGAGGGCCTTGTGGGTCTTGATTTAGTAGGATTCTGTGCAGGAATGTTTTTAGGCCCCCCATCTCCAGATCTAAAATGGGGGCAACCTTCACCTCCGCCACCTTAGCGGCAGCAGGGGTGTTGGTTAGTTTTGGGCTTTTGTTAGCACTTTTACTCTCTAGTGGCTTCTGCACTTCGTAAATGCAAGTTGCTTGTTCAATGACCCAGTCTAGTGATCTTCTCTCGTGAAAGTCCCTCACTGGCTGGGTCATAATGTATTTAGGGAGGGCATGAAAGAAGGTATTGATAAATTCCCGACTGTCAGTGTGCACCCTCCTGGTGGTCTGCGCAAAGGCATATTTCAGCTCTTGGACAAATTCTTGTGGGGCCTGGTGTACCCCACATTGCAGGTTGTAGGCTGCCTTGCGGGCCTCTTGAGGGTTTCTATGGATTGAAAAAGGCTTTAAGAAGATGGCTGCTCTATATGTGGACCATCTTAAGTGGTTCTGATCCTCCAGTCCCGCAAAGAAGCTGGAGTACTCAGGTGAAAATGTCCACTTGACATACTGAATACAACTTTGGCTGTCCTTCAGGTGGAAAGTCTCCATCATTTGCTCAAACAGTTTGAGGTTCTCCCAAACTGAATATTTGGCATTTTTATGGCAGGGCGTGATGACGCTCCTAATAGCCTTGATTTGCTTCAGGGGATCTTTCAGTAAAGCTCTCTTAACTTTGTTGGCCTTTTTAGTTTTGGTCACCCTTGTCCACTCATCCTCTGACTCTGCTACCTGAGGTGGAAGTCTGATCCTCTAGGCTCTCCCTGATTCTGCAAGCTTGGGAATGGCTGGCAGAACGTGGGGGCCTAGTCTCTTGTGACCTGTGGCGCTCAGAAGAGTCTTCTGACTCTCCCTTGCTCCCAGGATTGGCTGAGTACCCCCCCCCCACTGTCCTAGCTGGGAAAAGGTTTTTAGGATGCTCTTAGTGGGCCTATTTTCATGGAATTCCCCACCAAATTTGACTGACTGATCTCTAGGTAGGTGATATTTCTGAGGATCCAGTTCTCTGATTCTCCCCTCACTGGAGTCTCCCTGATCAGAGAGGCTGGCCCTAATATTTGGGAACCTGTACATAGATGCTCGCCCATCCATTTCTAGGAGGCATTGATCTGTCAGTCCCATATTTCCCATTGGGTTGAAGTCTACCATCCCCGTGGCCCTTGGTTCATATGAGCAAGTGGACATGCGGGTGGCAGAGTCCATGGAATTGAAGGGATTAAGGGATTAAAGTCCCTGATGCCAGGGTTCCTGAGGTAATGCTGAGGAGTTTCTCTCTCCCATCTTACCTCATCTTTTTCAGCCCCTTTTTCCTGATGACATGCCAATATCTGACCTTTTTGCTCCTCTATTAAGACCTTACTGGTCTCTATGAGTTGTTCTTGCATGGCTATCTGTTGGTGGAGCCTGTCATTCTTTTCACAGAGAGCCTCATTGTCTCTCTGTGCTTCCTGCCTGAATTGGGAGTATTGGGCCAATTTGTGCTGCAGGAGACTCGCCTCCTGAGTTTGGTCCTTCCTTGTCTGATTGTTCTTTTCCAAAGCATCCTCCACCCGCCTTGTGTGCTCTAGTAGCTTTTTGTAATCCATTTTGATTTCACCATGTTCCTGAAGGGCCAGGTGATTTTCTTCTTTGTTTTTAAATGGCTGACTTCCTGGCTTAGGCGTCTCTCTCCTGACTTAGAGTGCCCCTCTGTGCAGCCAGGTCGTCCCTCTGCTTTTTAAGTGCCCCAGCTTTCTGGCACTCCTCATCAAACTCTGTTTGGGTTTCTAGGTCTTTGATAACCAATGTATTATTTTCCTCTTTTAATTGGTCTATCTGGTCTTGTAAGATGTGGAGCTGTTCTGCACAGACTCTGTTAAAAGTTAATTGTTGCGCCAGCTTTTGTTGACTCTGTTTTAAAGAGTCCAAACTTTCCTGACACTCCTTTTGCAGTGTCTGTACCTGGGCATCTTGCTCTGCATTCTTTTGCAGTGAGAGAGCCAGATCCTCTTGGAGTTTGGTGGCATACTGCCTTGCCTCTGTTTCAGATCCATGCTATCCTGGAGCCTTTGCTCTGCAGAGTCCAGATTGCTCTGGATTTTCTGCAGGACTTCCCCTTGCATTTTTGTGAAATCTACATGGTCTGCATACTTTTCCTGTATGACTCCTATGTGGAGGTAGAGGTAGGCTGCTATTTTGGCAATTTTGCATTGCTCCTCTTTTATTTTAGGGGTCATATACAATTCACTAAGTGCTTGATGTAATAGCTCCTTGTCCTGCCAGATATTAAGGTTCACTTCAGTGATTTCTTGTTTTATTCCCTGCAGCCATATCTGTTCTGGCCATTCACCACTGACAAACAATTTGTGCAGTAGGTGTTCCTTTGCAATATTGATTTCCACTGGGGTCGCCATTCTGGAAATATTAATTTCCTTCTGGCTTATCTCAGGGTTACTTTACTTTTGCAAACAGGCCCAACTCCTTTGAGTATTTCTTTTGAGGGGTGCTTATACAGTGTAGTACAGTATGGTAACCCAGCAAGGTGTATGTACCCCGTCGGCTAGCACGCTGTGTTAGACTGTCACGAGTCATATGTCTAATTCAGGATCCCGAGACGAGCCCCCAAGCTGTAAGTAATTTCAATCCGGCACACACCTAAATCAAAGCCCAGCATGTAGTGCACAACAGAAACCCTTATTTATTTTTGTCTATAAATTCAATATTCTGAACGATATACCACTCATATCACATCCTTCTCCTGAGACCCCCTGGTCACACTGAACCAGGAATCAGGCTAGTTTGCAAAGGTAAATATTTATTTATGTATTTGGAATTTAATCACAGTATATTTTAATAGGTAAACAACAATCACCTATGGGGTGACAGAACACTGAATAATATCTTTAATACACTAGGAATAAGTAAGGATCAAAACAAATTCAACACAGAAAGTAATACTTTTGTGCTGGTTCAGATCAGATAGCACTATGGTTAGATGTTGCCCCTGCAACACCCCTCAACCCCCCAATAGGTAATGGAAAGAGATGGGTTGAGAGAGTAGGTATTCAGGAATCAAACAGAATATCAGTCCCACCATCCCCCATAAAACACAAGAGAAAAACGGAATTGACTTTTCAGCTGTCAGCATGGCTTTTAAAATTAACTTAAGAATTGACTGGGCAAAAACACCAAATATGATCAAAAATACTTAAATTGTTGTAAATTCCTATGGGAGCCGCTTTGAACAGTTGCACACAATCAAAAGCAATGATTTAGTCCAAAGAAAACATTTGAAATCTTAAATACTAAGTCGGAAACAATTTAAAGCTATTTCACACGTGTACAATTTCTCAGGATTTTAAAATCGTGGCAAACTTTTCCTTGCGCGATTTTGGCTATAACGCGAGGAGAGCTATGAATGTAAGGTACAAGAAATTTCGTTTCTATGACACACACTGAGGGAGTTATAGAGGTTTTAGTGAGAGGCCTTTTTCTAAAATATAGGCGCGAATTTGGACAGAGGCTTGAGTTTTAAAATCCGAAAAATATTGACAATGGACTAGAGCATCCAAGCTAAGCCACCAGGACGGCACAACGTAAGAATCAGGATTGATTCGCGACTCAATCCTGGTTCCTCGATGTCCACCTTGGAGCGCTAGGCTGGTCACTCGAATGAAATTAATAGATTAAAGTTGACAAAATGACTAGGGAAAGGATGCTTTTACAGATAGACAGAATATGATTTCACTACGGATTTAGACAATGTACTGATTATGGAAGTAAGGATAGTTCAGAGGTTAGGAGGGGACAAGATAATGCACGGTAATCAACAGTTTCTAGCTTCCTGTTAATACTCACAAAACAAATGGATTTAAGATTTTGGACCGTCAGGATTCTGGTCCATTGAATCGGATCTATCGGGGACATAGAGCTGGGCACATCGAATGGACAGTGTCAGCAAGGCCCTTTGGTCACAGCACGGCACATGACTGCACGGGATCCACCCGTCTTGGTTCTGAGGATATTTCAATTCAGCAGGCAAGCATTAACAACAATATGATGCTTCCCCTAGGCTTTTGGGGATTCTTTTCTAGAATTTGAGGCCTAGCTGAGAATGGTTCAGCTATGCATAGGCCTTTGCTTTTCCACGTTTCTGGAGTCTGGAACAAGGAAGATGTAGATTTCAGCAGCAGAGCGCTCCACCAGCAGTCAGGAGAGTGAGTGGATTTGTGAGTCCCTATGTGTTGTCAGCTGTCTCGATGTATGCTTTAAAATGACATCACAAAGGGGGTGTATGGGCTGGCTTAGCTAAGCTTACCCCTGTGAGCTGGGATAGGACCACACTTCATCTCCGCCTTGCAATTTGAGTGATTGGATCAAGGCCGGATGATGTCACATTTTATGGTTTGCTTTACAATCCTCGGAGACCTCCCTTTAGCCACTGGTCTCAAAATCAGATTTTATGCTACACACATTTCTACATAAGTCACCTTTATAAAAATCACACACAAAGATGTCATATTTTATGTATTATGTTTTCATCAAAATCTCACAGCTGTAGATCTTGTATCAACTTTCTACAGAATTTTGTCCTTTTCGCTATGAACACAATTTCCAAATTGTATGCAACTTTCCACAAATGTGTGTGTTTAACATAGGGATGCATGTGTATATTTTCACAATTCTGACATTAATACATTTTGCATAAAACCACATATGTTGCCATTCCTGTCCAGAACATGTTACACGGTTTTGCCGCCTCTTAAAACGTTCAGCCAGAAATTAGATTAACAGATATGTCTTTGGTATATTTTTCACCACTTTGAATAACCAGTTATGAGTCTTTTAAAAATTGTTCTTTGTTCATGTTTAACAACAGATGGTCCACCCCTTTTTGTCTTCCTGTAGTCCATGGGCATCTCCCTCCTTGTTTGTTCCTTCCAGGAGGCATTTACGACCAACTTCACACCTCAAGTTTCCTGGGCTCTGTCATTGTTCCTTCTCTTTCCATAGACAAAAGTCTGGGCTAACCAGCAATTAGAACCTCCCAGTGAGTTTCTGCTGAGAGGAAGGCCCTCCATCTGGGAGAAACCTGCTTTTCCAGTTCTTGCAGCTCGGCCAGGTTGATTTATTCTTAATTAAAATCCTGCAAAACCAAACTTGTTGCATTAAACATAAATATGTTACTTCCTTAGCCTTAAAATCTGTGGGATAAAAAGCAACAGAGATTTATTTTCTTTTTAGCAAAAAATCCTTTTTATGTTTGCTAATCCAGCAGACTTTTTAGTTTTATATCCCTTTAAAGTTTCATCAGTAACCCATCTGACACTTCAGGTAGCCCCTGGTACTGCACCCAGATTTTGGCATGGGCTGTCAGTTTTCAGACAATCCAGTTTGTCTGAAGAATGTTTTGCTCTTCACATTAGAACTTTGTATGGTCACAATACTTCATTAAATACATGAATTTTAGCACCTGGCAATATTTTGAATGTTGAGAAGTTTTGTGTTGTAGGCATTTTAGCAACAAAGCAAATGTCATTTGTAGGCACATTTCGGGGTTTCACTTGCAAAGTGCTGCTTCTCTCTCTGCACTCTGTTTGCTGGTCATGGAGCCCACTGGCACATTTCTGCAGGATGTGCTCTATTCCCCCACACATGCACCATGGGTGGCAGGTTGTTAATCCCTCTTTATGTGTGCTGACGCACACAGTTTTTGTAGGTTTTTGTAGGGTTTTGTAGGTTTTTGTAGGTTTTTGTAGGTTTTTGGCACGCACAAGGGTTTTGCCACCATTGTCGCCATTTCTTTCACCATAACTAGCAGGGTGATGCCGCATAGCATAGCGGAGTGGGTCAATACATCCCACACCCTCTTGTGAGGCAGAAAACCTTGTTGTCATCTTTGGCTCTATCCTTCTCCCCTCACATCACAGACCTTGCACAGAAGTCCCACTTTCAGCTCCACCTCCTCAGAGCCATTCCCCCTTTCCTCGCCTTTCCCCAGGAGCTCAATGTCTCTAGAGCTCTGGTGCTCTTTATGCTTGACTACTGTAACAGCCTCTTCCTCAATCTGCCTCCTTCCTCCCTGCACCCTCTTCAACTAATCCAGAATAGGGCTGCAAGATTTGTCCTTGGCCTCAAGACTAGGGACCACATCTCTCCAGCCCTAAAATCTTTCCACTGGCTCCTGGTTGCTGCAAGGATCAAATTAAATACCCTCTGCATCATCCACAAGGCTTTCTGGGGCCTGAGACCGCGTTACATCCACCTATCTCCTAATAAATACATTCCTGCTAAAGTCCTTCGGTCCTCTATCTCCAACTCTATGCAGATCAGACATTTCTCCAAGCAGACATTAAGCGGGGAAATCTCTTTCTTCAGCAGGAGCTTCCCTCTGGAACGGCCTTCCTGCCCCCCGCATACTTGAGGCGGATCTCCTTAAGTTACGGAAACTTCTCAATAGCTTCTTTTTCTGCTCCGAATTCGCTTACTTAATTCCCCCTAATGCCGCAAGTGGACCCTGGTCCCTTGTGTGCCTTACAGGGCCAGGCCCTCCTCGTCCAGTCTTCCCCAGCACCCCTTAACCAGAACTGTCCCTCGGGCACCATTCCCACAATTAGCCAGAATCTAAGGCAGTCATTGTGGGGTTGTGTCAAAATAAAAAGGGCCTGTGCCTATTGCCAATCCTTACGCTAAATACTTAAAAGAAGTGTGGGATAACGTCCTTAGAAAGAAGGAAGTGTTCACAAATAATACGTTTGGATGCGGTACTTGAGGTCTCCCTTCCCCATGTTTTAAGCACAGGATAAGGTAAGATTCTGGGGCACAGCACACACTCGAGCTTTCCCAGAACGTGCCAACAATTCTGCTCTCAGCAGTCCGGGCCTTTGGTGGTTAAGTCTCTTTTCTACAAAAAGCCTCTAGCCTCTGTGGGCTGGCTGTATTCAAAATAATAACCAAAAGTTATTTTCTGCTTGCACGTTGGATGATGCCTCTCACCCTTGGAGGCGCAGATCCCAAGAAAGTTTATTAAAGATACCAGGACCTCCGATAGCTATGTTTTCGAAGGCCTGTGGTTCAAAATAATAACAAAAGTTTAAAGTTTCTTTCTGTTTGCACGTAATCTTCGGGTGATGACTGTTCACCCCATGGATCTCCCTCGTTCGGGCTCCAATACTTCTGGCATTCACAAATCTTTGGGTGATAACTGTTTGTTCACCCCTTGGATCCACCTCGTTTGGGCTCAGATCCTCTCGACTGTTTGCTACCCTCATTCGGGTTCACTATGGCGTTCATCACAAGTCTTAATATCTTTTTGTACAGTTCACTGTGGACATCCCTCGATCGGGTTCACTCTTGTTAGCAAACTGTATTTCAGGACTTTAGACTTCACCCCCTCTTTTTGTTCGGGTTGACTTTTGCCAATCTTGTCTTTTCTATTCAACTCATACGAGGCAGGATTCACTTCCCTTAACTTCACAATCATCTGTCGGTCAAAGACTTTTGACTGCACAGAGGATTTTACAAGACACCTGTATGACCACTTTGACCCTTTTCCTTACCTTTCCCAAAGCCTTCTGGTACTGGTAGTTTTAACATTCGGGAAATCAGCCAGAGAATTCCTGAGTGAGCACCCAAGTAGTGCCAGACTCAAAGTTCAATTAGCCATTTGCTACTTTCCGTTCAACAACCGCTTGACTTTCTTTCTCTTCTGAGTCAAGGTTGGTACCATGGAGACAAGTGTATCTCCCCGGTTTGGTCATCAGCAGAGGAGGGTCTTGTGTACCGTAGACATCTGCTGCAACACACGCTGGCTATTGTTCATGGTCTTACGATCTCTTCTGCAGAGGTTTCACGGGCCTTGGTCGGAAAGGGCAAGGTTGCTTCTCTCCTTGTCACGCACTCAATATGTGCTGTCTTTCTCCTCCTCTTGAACTGTCATGCTGAGTTAGCTCCCTGGATGTGTGATCTGCCTTGCTCGTATTGTGCTCTTGTGCTCTACCTTTTTTCCTTGTGGGGAAGGGAAAGGGCCATCAGGTGTGGGTGGTTACAGTCAATTGCCTGACTTTTCCTGACCCTGGTGTTGGGACATGTCAGGTAAATAACTCGACTGCTAGTCCAAGGTCCTTCGTAATATGCAAAAGTGTTTGCATCCGAAAAGGGGGGGGGCAAACTGCTTGTGTATACTACGTGGTAGTTTGGGGAAAAGTTGTCAGAAGAAGGGGAAAACCACATCTCATCCGTCAATGTCCCACTTCCACTCCCCGAGAACCCACCATCCAGGTGATCCTCCTTCATCGGTCAACCCCCAGGAACTGGATCCAATAGCAATGGCAGTGTTCTAGCCAACTGGATGACACCAGGATGACTGGATTACAGATACCGGGCACTAGTCAGGGAGACACCTTCAGGTTTCTCACATGCCCTTCCACTCTGCAGGGTGGATATGTCTGTTCTTTGTCCCATATTAGGAGGAGAACAGGGACGAGATATATCCATGAACTCTTGCATAACTTTTTTCTTGGCTCCAGTTGGTTTTCGTAGAGGTCTGGAGCTTTTCATTGCTTTCTCTAAAGTAGCCTATAAACTGGGGTTTGAGGGTTGTATCTGGTGTCATGAAATCTGCCATTTCCCAGTTCCAGTTCCATATTGGAGAGTTTCGGGAGGAATAGTCTGTTTGCCAGCTACTCTGGGGTAGAAAATCTCCAAATGGAGGTTTATTTTCCTATAAGAGATGTGAAAAGGTAGGGAAGTGTCATCCTATGATAACTTCTTCTGGGAGATGCACAAATGTCTGAATCGGGTTTTCCAGTACACTGGAAGGACCTAAGTGGGCGTTTCCACAGTAATTACTTGAAATTAACAAATTACGTGCCAATGCCATTTTAAGTGTATATGAACAGCAGGGACAACCAGCAACGCATATCCACGCGAGCATGGTGCCCTGCTGTTTAAAGAGTGCAACAAAACAGGTAAGAATCCCCTTTTGGAGAGGAGAATCGCTGTCATTTGGAATTTGAACTGTGTTCTATTGTGGAACCCCACAACATTGTACATTTTTTACATGTAGATTACCCTCCAGAAATTGGCTTAAGAAGAACATAACAGGAATACAGTTAAATTACAAAGCAATACTGTTTGAGGGAACATTTTGGAAACTCTTTTGTACAAGAAAGAAATGATCAATAAGGCAATTGCAAGCACTAAGGTAAAAATATTTTTATACACTTTTGACAAAGTATACAACATAGAACTGGTTTATTTATTTAATTGTGAACCAAGATGTTGGTAGTTTTTTATTTTTTATTTTATTTTTATATCTTTCTTTGTAATAATAGTCCCTGAAGAAGGACTTCTACAGACCGAAATGCATTGGACGACAAAAATGGTGCTAAAGGCCTGCCATGAAGTGTAACTGAATAAACAATTAAAGTTTTGTTGGATCTACAAATTTAGTCAAGAATTTTTTCATGAACAATTATCAACTCTAATTTGTTAATTTCAAGTAATTACTGTGCAAATGCCCACTTAGGTCCTTCCAGTGTACTGGAAAACCCGATCCAGTCATTTGTGCATCTTTAATCGACACCAACCCTTACAAACGGGAAGTTAACTGGCGACAGGACCAAATAATTTTTGTTTAAATTTTTGAAACTTATATGAAAACCAAGAAAATAGGCTGTGCCCACTCATTCCCTTTTCTGAACTTCTTCTGGGAGCCCAGGTATTATGGCTGAAAATATTTCACAAGATTCTCCCCTGATGTTTATGTGTATGGGTATCTTGGGGTACACTTTGTTATCGCCATGCACACAGGTGACTCTAACTAGGGCCGCATTCTCTAGGTCCTCAGTTGAGACTAAATCAGCTTGGATAGCAGTCTGCTTACTACCCCAGTCAATTAAGGCCCTTACTTATCTTTCGATTACCCAAGACTTCTTGTGTGTAAAATCTGTAGATGATTGGCATAAACAGATATTAAAGATGTCTAGCTCTTCCTCGGGATCATCCCATTCCTCACACTTTAGACAACCTATTTCCATAGGTTTATCCTTTAGATTCTTTGGACAATACCGGGCCACATGTCCGGTTTCCATGCAGGAAAAACAGACAGGATGAGATGGTCTACTTCCTTTTATTTCTTCCTTTTTGCTTTCCTCTTTGGCTTTGGGGTCAACCATTTTGATGTCTATCCTTTCTCGTAGCAGTCCTTCCCTGCCTTTATATAATCCCCCTGGTTTCTTGGTTCCATGAAGTTGAGGTCACTGGATGGATGTATGATCCCTCCGTTCCTCCCAACGATGGGCTGAATGGAAATGTTGATCTGCGTCTGAGGGGTTTTGCGCAGTCTCAATGGCCATCATTAGGGTAGGTAGATTTAACTGAAGAACAGCTTTTTGTAGAAAAGTGGGTAAGGAATGAGTAAACTGTTCCAGGGTGATCATTTCTGTTAGCTCGTCCAAGTTTTTCCCATTGATCCATAGACCCACAGTGTTTTTAATGTGTTCACCCATTTCTAAAGGGTTTTCTCCTGGATTTAATTGAATAGCCCTTAACTTCTACCGATAAAAATTGCTGGTTTGCCCCACTCTTTTTAGCAGTCCATCTTTGATAGATAGAAAGGTGGCTCCTTGGGCGAGATTCAGTAGTTGATATGAGGTTTGTAACTCGCCTTTCAACATTGGTCCCAAATAACATCTTTTAAGATTCTCCTCCAATCCCAGTTGGGCTGCTAGACGTTCAAAGTTTAGAAAGAGTGTTCTCATATTTTCACCCTCTAGATATAGTTGAAGTACCCCTTGTAGTAGTAAGGGTCTTGCTTGTAACTCAATTAGTTTTGTTAAGATCTCTTGGAATGTACCCTCAGCTTGTAGTTGATGGGCTGCTAACTGGGCAATGACATTGGTTCAATCGGCCATCTCTTCTGGGGGTGCGAGAGTCCCTTCCGTGGATGGTTCAGAATCAGAAAAGAAACAAGTCTCAATCCCTTTGTGCTTACAATGCAACTGTGTCTCTAGCAATATTTTAACTATCATTTGGCAGCAATTGTATAGCAACTGTGTCTTCATTCAAACTTTATGTGCCTGCAATCGTATGTGGACACTGATAGTAAGTGCATACTGGCTCACTTGGCTACCATGCCCTACAGGCGCTATCTTCCACACCAACTTCGAGTATGCCCATAGCAACTCTGGGCAAACATTCATATGTTCAACCATACCCACACAAAACACCCACCCTGCAACATGACAATCATTTCTGCAGTGCTGGAAAAGTGCATTCACAGATATTGTATGTGCCTGTTCTTTGTATCTTTACCTAATGCACACACCAATCATATCCAATTCATTTCTACAGAGGACGTGTCACTTACACCACACATGACATTACTCGCAATAAAACAATAAACAAGGCAGGATGTTACGAGGTACGCAAGACACCGCTGCCATATAGTTGGTATCCAAGTACCACTTTCATGACACTTAGGCCTCAAGGGAGGGAGCCAAAGTGGCGTGTATTATTTTGAAAAGACACCCCTTGAGTGGAGGGAACCTGAATGCTGTTCTGGTCTTCCACAACGCACCCCTTGAGTAGAGGGAGCGGGGCTGGCGTTTCTTTGCATGCCAAACCTTAGGTGGAAGGAGCCAGAATCGGGTTCCTTTACCAAAGTACGCCGGAAGCGGATGGGGCTTTCCAGAGGGTTTCTTCAACGGCAATCCTGAACAGGAGCAAGCTGCAGAAGCGTGCCTTGCCAAGACACCCCAAAGGGGAGTGACCCAGAATGCTCCACCCTTCTTCTCCATGGCCCAAATAAACAAGAGGCGGTGGAGTGGCATTCCTTTCCAAGGTGCGCCTGAAGTGGAAGGAGCCTAAATTGAGTTACTTTGCAAGGCACACCACGCGCAGCACGCCAAAGGGGAGTAAACCAGAGTGCTGTCCCCATCTACTCCAAGGCACACCTCAAGTGGAGGGAGCTGGAGTGGCATTCCTTTCCAAGGTGCACCTGCTTTGGAAGGAACATGCTTTGCTTTACTTTGCAAGGCACACCACGCGCAGAGGGAGCTAGGCTGCCTTTTCCTTATGAGGCAGACCTGAAGTGAAAGGTACCGGGGGTGATGTCTCTTTCACAGGCAGGCCTCAAGTGGAGGGGGCAAGACTAGCATTGCTTGCCAAAGCACGCCAAAGGGGAATGACCCGCATGGCACAACTGGAGTACAGGGATCCGTAATGATTACTATTTCGCTGGCACGCCTCCAATGGAAGGAGCCTGAATAGTGTTCCTTTGCAAGTCATGCCTTGAGCCTGAGCCGAGGGATCTAGACTGATGTACATTTCGTAGGCAGGCCTCAAGGGAAAGCTACGGCTGTGGTTGCCTTTCCAAGGCAGGCCTCAAGTGGAGGAAGCAGGACTAGCAATGCTCGTGAAGGCACGCTAAATCAAGTGAAGCGAGTTGACATCCCGTTGCATTTTCATTGAAGGTACACCTCCAGGGCAGGGTGCAAGAGTGCCATTCCTTTACAAGACATGCACGATTTCAGTGGCTAAGGGTCCCTTTCAAGAAATGATGGGCATTTTCGGAAATCAGTCGATCTCCCAATATTTTTCCTTTGTATGATACAAAAGGAAACAAGGCTGAAAGCAGAGGGCAGGCTGGGAAGGGCATTGGGGACAGTACACCCGAGTATCCTTCCTCTTTCCTTGTTTTGTACACACCTTACATTTTCGGTAAGGTTGTTCCTTCAGTGGGAGGAACATAATCACCAAAGTGTCGCTCTTGCAATCGGGCCACATCTTCGACCTCTGGAAAGGAGGGAATTGGTACATGAACATTAGCCAGAGATTGAACAATGGCTAATTCAAAGTTCAAAAAGGAGAGGTTGTTTTCTGGAGTAGCTGCACGGTACACCACGTAAGCATTGTACGTTGCCATATGCACAATGTGTGTGGCTAACTTTTTGTACCAGAAACGCAACTTGCGTTCAGGACGGTATGACTCAAGCACTTGGTCATTTTTGTCTACTCCACCCATGTACTTGTTGTAGTCCAGAATGCAGTTGGGCTTCCAGACTTGCTGAGTGTGCCTGCGCAGAGTGACTGCTGAAGTACTTTCATCATGAATAGTACTTAGCATGTACACGTCCCTTTTGTCGCAGAATTTCATGTATGCACAACATGTACATTTTAATCCCATATCGTGATCTCTTGCTTGGAATGTATTGCCTGAACAGTAGCCGACCTTTATACAACACCAACGATTCATCGATGGATATGTTCTGGCTAGGAACATACACCTCTGCAAATCGGTGAGTGAAGTGGTCCAGAAATGGCTTCAGTTTGAAGAGCCTATCAAAGTTTGGGTCCGTTCTGGGTAATGCTGCCGAGTTGTCATTGAAGTGCAACATACAGCGCAGAGCTTGAAAGCGATTTCTGCTCATTGTAGCTGAAAAAAACAGGCAATAAACTGGTGCTACAGTAGACCAGTATATTGCGACAGATGGCTTGTGATCTATTCCCATGAGCAGAGTGAGAGCCCAAAACTTTCTCATTTCAACATCGGTTGTGGGAACCCATGCTTGTGCTCTGGACTGGGGTTGCCATGAGTACCTTCGCTGTGGAACCCTTCACTGCCCAAAGACCAGATGAAGACTGAAACAATAAGTATGTGTGCTTCTCAAAGTATGGAACGTAGCACACAAAGTGGTATTCAGTGGCACAAACGTACTCCACACAAGTACACCAAAAGGTCCAGACTTTTCTCACAAACTGTAGCAGCCCTCTGCAATATGAGGTACTCCCTGCATGCTACAATAAACGGAGTACCACTTTGCAAACACTCACGTGAAAAGCTAAGGACCAGCTGACTGCTTTCCTACAAGTGGGTAGACAGCTACAACACACCTGCACCTAAAAGAAAGACAACAAAAAAGCTAAGGACAATGTCCTATTCCACTAAACTTTACACAAATACAAGCGTCGGGAAGAGGATTGCAGCCACACTACCTATTCATAAACAGCCAACATGGTTTGCACCATGCCCTCCTCCATGGGATGCTGGTGGATGGGAAATGGAGGTGAGAAGCAACCATGCAATATATTAGTGATTGGGTGAGTTGAAAAGCCATAGGCAGTGAAGACGCAGACAGGGAAGATAACAAAAGTATACCGCAGGCCCTTCCAGGCAACTGCTGGCACACTTTTGACAAAAACACCTGCTCATTCACATAGGGGTGTCTATTGTAAGGGGAAAGCTCACAAGGACAAAATTAATGCAAGGCCAAACAAATTGATGTAGGCTAAAGCAAGTGGTGATGGGTAGCTAAGAAATAAGCAGCACAAACATACTGAATGCTTTGACATGCCATGAATGCAAACAATTGCTAGGAAGTGGAAGTCTCACTGCCAAAATACTAACTACCATTTTTATTCACTTTTCACATCTTCCAGTGCGTCCATCAGTCACTGGGCAAACCCCCCCTAAAATAGCGTCTGGGCAAAATCCATTATGTCTCCAATGAACAGCTCCATGCCTGTTTTGGAAACATCACAGCACCTTTGATATTGCCATGGTGAATGGTCCGTATTCTGGTGTTGCCCTCTGTCAGTCTAGTGAACTCGACATTCAGTTTCCACACCGAGCGGTTGATGGCCCTTCTATTCCCTTGAGTTCTCCAATCCATCCTGGGAATCATCTGGGACCAGGCCACCACAGTGTTTGGAAACCTCTGTGCAATCCATTCAAGGTCTGTCATGAGCTGCTCCCGTACCCCCTTCCGTCCCACAGACCCAAAATCATTTCCTCCCAGGTGCACCACTATAAGGTCAGGGGGGGCCTCTCCTTTTGCTTGGGCATCGATGATGGCTCGTCGGAGCTGGTGAAGGCGCATCCCCCCACTCCAAACCAATGCACTGCAAGGCCATCCCTTCCAGACCCAGATGTAGGTGACCCTCAGAAAAGTCATGCAGCCCTTTGGATATAAGAGTGGCCGAATATCCACACAACCCTCATCCTCACTAGGAAATGGAAACAGGAAAACCCTCATTATTATGGCTACACATACATTTTACCAAATTACACAACGATTGCGTCAATACATGACTCTTGTAACAATCCCAGACACATACTTCACCCACTCGGAACGCACCTCTCATTTCAGATAACAGTAGGTCGACACATAATTGCCACAATATTTTCAGGGGAAAGAGGTGAAGAAGATAGTATGTCACCTTGTGCCGATAACACAGTTGTGCTGGCACAATTGCAATCAGTGAAGGTTTCTACTCCTGTGGGGCACCGACTACACTGAACAGTGTTAAGTTGACTTGCACATGCTACACCACTATACTTTGGCAGGGTGACTAGTCTGCCAGAGGATGTGAAGTCCACAGGAAGTGGCTTTGGACACTCTCTGAATATAGGTACCCTGACAGAATGTGCCACATTTACCATAAATGAATGCACCTTCAGACACTTTCATTGTGAGTGTTTCGGCCACAGCTCCAGGACCACTGGTGAACTTGGAGGCACTCGACTACCAAGGCAGAGAGGCAGCCAAGGTCACACACATCAACCACCACCACCCTACATCGCTTCCTGGTCAGCACTACAGCTTTCCCCTCCAGGAAGGGATGGGGACCCTGTGGGAACACGCTGCACCCACTGCTGAATTTGGGGGACAAAATATCCACCTGGGGGATGGACACCCAAGGCCAATGACACCCCCCCCCTCTAGCTACCCTGTGTTACAGTTTTTCCCCCTGCAAAATAATGGGGACCCTGACAGGGCAAACTGGGACCACTGCTGGAATTGGACCACAGAAATGGTGAACTTTGCAGTAAAAGGAATGAGCTCTGTAACAAGTGTGCATAGCATGCTCAGAAAAAATGACCATTTACATAACTACTGGAAATAAATTTGAAAATGTGCTGCTACTTATGTCGGCCAAACCTTTCCTTCTGCAAAGCAGCCGCCTTCCTCAATGCAAAGCACACCCATCACTGGCCCCCGACCCTCCCCACTATCCTTTCCCACCCTTATCACTGACAATGCAGCCACAATTCCTTCCACCGCAGTAACCCTCCACCCCCACATTACCAAGTAATAAATATTGTACTTAGATAAGTCAGCAATAGCTTTTCAGTAGCCGCAACTGCAAAGGAAACATAAAAGAATTACATTCAATGCTTTGCCTATCAATAACACATCCAAACTGTCTGGCAACTATCTGTACATTTTTCACTTCCTTCCACCAGTTCCATGACACTTCTCAGTCATCTACCACTACGAAAGGCTAGACTGCACACGGATTGGAAATGGAAATAAGACAAGTCGGCATATGGCATCCTGCAGAACAAAAACAACAAAAAAAACTCCCGGAAATCTGGCACCAAACCATCAATGTTTGGAAACCTCTGTGCTATCCATTCCAGTTCCTCCATGAGCAGCTCATGTATCCCTTCCCCTCCCACAGAGCCCAAATCATTTCCTCCCAGGTGCACCACTGTAGGGTTGGGGGGTTGCATCTCCTTTTGCATGGACATCGCTGATGGCTCCTCTGAGCTGGTGAAAGCGCTTCTCCCTGACCCCAAATCAATGCACCAGGAGGGCATCCCTTTGAGAGCCAGATGTGGTTGGCTCTCGGAAAATCGTGCAGCCCTTTGGGTAAACGAGTAGCCAATTATCTACACAACCCTCATCGTCACTAGGAAATGGAAACAAGTAAACCCCCATGAATATGGCTATACATACAGTTTACCAACTAGCTGAATGATTGCGTGAACACATGGTTCTTGTAACAATCCCAGACACACACTTCACCCATTCGGACATGCACCTCTCATGTGAATTTACAGTAGGTCATTACGTAATTGGCACTTGTGTTTCAGGGGAAGGAGGTGGGAAAGAGGTGAAGAAGACAGTATGTCACCTTGTGCCAATAACACAGTTGTGTTGGGGCAATTGTAATCAGTAAAGGTTGTCTGCTCCTGTGGCCCACCGCCTGCACTGCACGGTGGTAAGGTGACTTGCACATGCTACACCATTACACTTTGGCAGGGTGACTAGCCTGACAGAGGATATGACCTGTGCAGCAAGGGTGCTTTGTAACCTCTCTGAATATAGTTACTCTGACAGAATGTGCGCCATTCATCACACATGGATGCAATTTTGGACACTTTGATTGTGAGAAATTGGGGCGCAGCTCCTGAACCACTGGTGAACATGGGGCCACTCGACTACCAAGGCAGAGAGGCAGCCAAGGTCACACACATCAACCACCACCACCCTACATCTCTGCCTGGCAAGCACTGCAGCTTTCCCCTCTAGGACGGGATGGGGACCCTGCCGGGGCTCCCTGCACCCAGTGCTGCTTTTGAGGGACAAAATATCCATCTGGGAGATGGACGCCCAAGGCCAATGACTTCACCCCCCATCCCTCCTGCCCCTCTAGCTATCCTGCGTTACAGCTTTTCCCCCTGCAAAAGGATGGGGACCCTGGCGGGGCTCACTGGGACTTATGCTGGAAAAGGACCACAGAAACAGGGATCGTTGCAGTAAAAGTAGTGTTCTCTGTATCAAGTGTGCATTACTACCGGCAACATTTTTTAAAAGGAGCTGCTACTTATGTCGGCCAATTTTTCCTTCTGCAAAGCAGCCACCTTCCTCAATGCAGGGCACTCCCATCATTGCCCCCCGAACCTCCCCACTACCCTTTCTCACCCATACCACTGACACTGCAGCCACAGTTTCTCCCACCACAGTAACCCTCCACCCGCACATTACCAAGTAATATATGTGGTACTTACATAAGTCAGCAAAAGCTTTTCAGTAGCCGCAACTGCAATGGAAATATAAAAGAATTACATTCAGTGCTTTGCCTACCAATAACACATCCAAACTGTCTGGCATATATCATTTTTCAGCTCCTTCCACCACATACATGAAACTTCTCAGTCATCTACCACCACGGAAGGCTGGACTGCACAGTGATAGCAAACTGGCATAAGACCAATGGGTGTATGGCAACCCCCAGCACACAAAAAAAACATTGCACAGATGGATAAGTGGCAAACTTCCCTCCCAAGGAAACAGCACTGTTCTGCTGCACTGGGGGGCATTTTGTGCGCTACCCCGGCAAGTGTGTTCCTGGCCACCCCAATACCTCCCCAGAACACCCACTTCCCTTCACAACACCAACACTACAGGCCCTGTTCACCCCCATCCCAATAGCAATGTGCCCTCCACCCACTATAAAATGTTGGAATAACCAAATTTTCCTACGTACATAACAAGGGAGAAGCTTGAACTGCTCAAGACCTGTAAAGGGAAAAACAAAACATATATTATCTGTGTCGGCCCACCCTAATACCAGACCACCCATATTGGCCCCCCCCGTTGCATTGGCCAATGGGTGGCGGGGGCACCTCATGCAGGCCTCCCTGAGCCTCCTACAAACGGTTGCGTGAGGTACACCCCACCTCCATTTGGGGTTGGGGGGAGAGGGCCACCACAAAAGGTGGGGCAGGACCCCCAATAGATGGGGGAGTAGGGTTTGGGCACCCTGGGGGCAGATTGCCACACTAATGTGGCCATCTGCACCAAGCGAAGTTGGGTAAACAAAAACAATAATACAAATTCATAGGCTGCTTTTTAGGGGGGGCGGAGGGGCACCCTAAATTGGCAGCGAATGATGTACTGCAACGGGGGTGGCCCTCACCCCCCCACCCCAAATGGAGGCCCCCACCTCATGCAACCCTCCCTGGGGGCAGATAGGGGGGCCCCATCTCATGCATTCCTCCCTGGGGTCAGATGCCCCTTCCTAGGAGCAGATATCAGCCCCCAGGGAGGGTTGCATGAGGTGAGGACGTGCGTTACGCATGCCGACGTGAAACTGAAGGTAATCCAGCCCCCTGGCAGTGAGGGGGGACCTCCCCCTCACATAGCCCGGGGTTTGGATTACTGTTTTGAGCGATCCCTGCTTTGCAGGGATCGCTCAAAACAACGTGCCGAAAAGGATGAGCTATCTCGTCCTTGGCACTGCACATGCACTTCCAAGGACGAGATACCTCGTCCTTGGCACTAAAGAGGTTAAAGCTGTGAAAAACTGGAATGTGTCTCCCTGACTAGTCCCCAAGGGTCTGTCATCCAGGTAGCCAAGACACGGCCATCGCTATTGGATCCAGTTCCTGGGGGTGGACCAATGAGGGTGGTTCACCTGGATGGGGTATCCTTAGGCAGTGAAAGTGGGACATCGACGGTGAGACGCGGTATCCTCCTTCTTCTGACAACTTTTCCCCAATCTACCACAAGCACTTTGCCACCCCCTTTTCTGATGCAAGCACTTTTGCATATTACAAAGGATGATGGACTAACACTCGAGCTTTTTCCCTGACATGTCCCAACATCAGGGTCAGGCAAAGTCAGGCAATTGACCAGAACCACACACATCTGATGGCCCTTTCCCTTCCCCACAGGAATAAAAGGTGGAGCACAAGAGCACAATACGAGCGAGGCAGACTGCATGCCCAGGGAGCTAACTCAGCACAGCAGTTCAAGAGGAGGAGAAAGAAGGCACATACTGAGAGGGTGAGAAGGAGAGAAGCGACCTTGCCCTGTCCGATCAATGCCTGTGAAACCTCAGTAGAAGGAATTGTAAGACTGCAAACAATAGCCAGCGTATGTTGCAGCAGATGTCTAAGGTACACAAGACCCTCTTCTGATGATGACCAAGCCAGGGAGAGACGCTTGTCTCCATGGTCCAACCTTGACTCCGAAGAGAAAGAAATCCAAGTGGTTCATCACAGCCGGTGAGTCGAAGGGAGAACCGATAAAAAAACAAACTGTGCTGATCAAAAAGTAGCAAACGGCATATTGAACTTTGAAAGCATACAACTGATGTAAAAGGGAGAAAACCAGCAACAGAGGAGTCTGTTACCACATGGGTGCTCACTCAGGAAAACTCTGGGCTAAAACCTGAATGTTAAAACTACCAGTACCAGAAGACCTTGGGAAAGGCAAGGAAAAGGGTCAAAGTTGTCATACAGGGGTCTTGTAAAATCCTCTGTACATTCAAATGTCTTTGAAATCTTTCATTGTGAAGTTAAGGGAAGTTAAGGGAAGTTAATGGAAGTTAAGGGAAGTTAAGGGAAGTTAAGGGAAGTGAATCCTGCATTGTAAGAGATGAATGGAAAAGACAAGATTGGCAAGAGTGAATCCAAACGAGGGATGCCGGTAGAGAGGGGGCAAAGTTTAAAGTCCCGAAATACAGTGGACCTCATTACGACCCTGGAGGTAACCATGCTGCTTTTTGCGGCACGGCTACCCCCCATACCGGGTACTGGGTCCGGGTTCCCTGAATGGGGAAATACCGGGCCATTCCGACCTTGGAGGGCCCGGTATTTCCCCATTCAGGTAACCCGGACCCGGTACATCCCCATTCCCATTTGAGCCCCTATAGGGCTCAATGGGAATGGGGATGATGCTAACAACGGGCCCGTTAATGACGGGCCGTTGTTAGCATCATAGCCTGCTCGCGGGACCCACTAAGGACGCCTGGACAGGCGTCCTTAGTGGGTCCCGCGACCAGACCTCGTACTGAGGCGCTAGGGGGTTAACGGGACCAGCAGCTCTACTGGCCCTGTTAAACCCCTACCGCCAGGGACGTAATGAGGCCCAGTGTGTTGACAAGAGTGAACCTGAACCAGGGATGTCCACATTGAACTGTACAAAAAGATATTAAGACTTGTGAAGAATGCCACAGTGAACCCAAACGAGGGAGACAAACAGTTGAGAGGTGTCTGAGCCCAAATAAGGGAGATCCAAGGGGTGAACAGTTATCACCCGAAGATTTGTAAATGCCAAAGGGGTCTGAGCCAGAACGTGGGAGATCCAAGTTGTGAGCAGCCAACACCCAAAGATTACTTGGAAACAGAAAGAAACTTCAGACTTTTGTTTGTTATTTTGAACCACAGGCCCTCGAAAACATAGCTATGTGAGATCCTGATATCATTAAGGAACTTTCTAGGAAACAGCGCCCAGAGGAGGGGGATCCAATGGTGAGAGGCATCATCCAACGTGCAAGCAGAAAATAACATTGGATTATTATTTTGAATACAGCAGGCCCACGGCGACAAGTGACTTTTTGAGACTTAACCACCAAAGGCCCTGATTGCGGAGAGTGGAACTGTTGGCTCATGCTGGGAAAGCTCGAGCGTTTGCTGTGCCCCAGATTCCTACCTTATCCCGTGATTTAAACGTGGAGAAGGGAGACCTCAGGTACCGCATCCCGCCTTATCATTTGCAAACACTTCCTTCTTTCTTAAGAACATTATCCCATACTTCTTTTTGTATTTAGCGTAAAGATTGCCAATAGGCTTTCTAGCATAGGCCCTTTTTATTTTGACACAAAGCCACTAGGACTGTCTTATTATACCCAGGTTTTCACAGAGACGGTTGAGCAGGATGGTATGGTGGACCATGTCGAATGCAGCAGAGAGATCGAGGAGGATGAGGACAGAGGGAATGTTAGAGTCAAGGTTGGAGAGCAGATCTTCACGGATGTTCAGGAGAGCAGTTTCCCTGCTTCTGGCTGCTCTGAAACCAGACTGGTGGTCATGGAGACAGCCAACAGAATCAGAATGAAGGTTAAGCTGAGAGATGGCCAGCTTTTCCAGGAGTTCGCCCAGAAAGGGAGTAATGGAGATTGGGCGATAGTTAGCCAGACAGTTGTACATAACTGACCACTGGGTAGTGCAGGGTCAGTACAGGAAGCCCCTGAAGGAGGTTAGACAGATAAGGCACCTTTCCTTTAGCCCTTCACCTCTAGTGACAGTCGGAATCTAGACAGTAGGTTCACATTCTATGAGCACTTTGCTGGGGAGTAGGGATGCCTGGACTAGAGAAGATGGGCTCTTTCTAGAGGTATTTTTGTATTCGCTCATTTCTGCAGATACCGTTGCATTGTACTGAATCTAGCCCAGTGTCTCCTTTTATAGGGGGGTGGCCTATCCCTGCACTTACTACCTTTCCTGACCTACCCTTTTCCCCAGTAGGGCACACATGGACTTAGGGTGAGCCGGGGTGCCATAGAAAGGTGTGTGGTAGGTCGAGGGCCAAGGTGCAAGTGATAAAAGTGTTTTATTGTGCCCCCCCTAGCCCTGCCTCCTGCCAAGTGTACAATAAACTATCCCCCTGTTGCAAATGCTTGCCTAGACATCTGGTTCACTTAAAAGAAGAATCCAAATTGCTTCACAGCGCAGGCCCTGAAGAAGCTTACAGTGTGAAACATGCATAGCACAGCAGGAAATCAGTGCTGCAGGTAACCTAGGGATCTATCGATCCCGTGAAATAGGACAGGAGATGATTATTATGCATGATAAGCAAATACATGTTATTTCACACAATTAAAATAAAGATATGCTATTGCATTGAATATACCCAGTTGTTCTTCATATGCTGTGAGCGTGGGATTGTGCAGGTGCAAGCCCTGGTGGGAGTCAATAGCAGCTTAAGCGCTCAATCTGGTGCTCACAGGGTGAAGCGCTGTGTTCCTCTCAACTCAATGCCCACCCTGTGACAGGGCCCGCTTAGAAGCCATGCTATCCTTTCTAATGGCAAGCATCTAATCCTACTGGTAGCTGGTGCCAATTGCTGCTGAAAGATCCAAAAGGTGCGGCGCCAGCACAAGAGCGGGGCACATTTCATTTCAATGGGGCGCCTGCCGTGCCTTCTCCTACCATGGCACCTCGGAGGAGTCCTTGAAAGATTACCGCAAGCTGGCCTGACGGGGGGCAAATGGCGCCCCGGGAGGTGGCCTAGGCAGCCCTACCCTAAGGCCAGCCCATGACAGGAGCAAGTAGCCATCTGGGTGCTGGGAGTCTGTAATGCATTAGGTTCAGAGCGCACTGCTGACACCAATGTATTCAAGTGGGAAGGACAGTGCGCACTGGCAACACTAGTGTATGCGAGGGGGCTGGACAGTGTGCACTGCCGACACTAATATATGCAAGAGGGCTGGACAGAACGCACTGCTGACACTAATGTATGCGAGGGGGATGCACAGTGCAGACTGCGACTCTAATGTATACAAGGGGCTGGACAGTGAGCACTTCTGACACTAATGTATGCAAGGGGGCTGGAGAGCACGCACTGCCGACACTAATGTATGCAAGGGGGCTGCACAGTGCGGACTGTGACTCTAATGTATACAAGGGAGCTGGACAGTGAGCACTTCTGACACTAATGTATGCAAGTGGGCTGGACAGTGCGCACTGCCAACACTATTGTATGCGAGGGGGCTGGAAAGTGCGCACTGCCGACAATAATGTATGCAAGGGGGCTGGACAGTGCGCACAGCTGACACTAATGTATGCTAGGGGGCTGGACAGTGCACACTGCTGACACTAATGTATGCAAGGGGGCTGGACAGTGCACACTGCTGACACTAATGTATGCAAGGGGGCAAGATAGTGCGTACTGCCGGCACTAATGTATGCAAGGGGGCTGCACAGTGCACACTGCCGACACTAATGTATGCAAGGGGGCTGGACAGTGCACACAGCTGACACTAATGTATGCGAGGAGGCTGGACAGTGCACACTGCTGACACTAATGTATGCGAGGGGGCTGGACAGTGCACACTGCTGACACTAATGTATGCAAGGGGGCTGGACAGTGCGCACAGCTGACACTAATGTATGCTAGGGGGCTGGACAGTGCGCACTGCTGACACTAATGTATGCAAGGGGGCTGGACAGTGCACACTGCTGACACTAATGTATGCAAGGGGGCAAGATAGTGCGTACTGCCGGCACTAATGTATGCAAGGGGGCTGCACAGTGCACACTGCCGACACTAATGTATGCAAGGGGGCTGGACAGTGCGCACAGCTGACACTAATGTATGCGAGGAGGCTGGACAGTGTGCACTGCTGACACTAATGTATGCAAGGGGCTGGACAGTGAGCACTGTCGACACTAATGTATGCAAGGGGGCTGGACAGTGCGCACTGATGACACTAATATATGCAAGGGGGCTGGACAGTGCATCCTGCTCACTATGGTCCAGGCTCACTAAAAAGACATAAGATGACCTGAGCATTTCCAAAACAAGCGCATGCGCGGGACCTTAATTCTGAGAATCTAACCCATTATCGGTGCAAGTCTTGGTGCAAAAATGCATCTGAAATTCAGGGAATTCATCCTCGGCACTGGTGAAGGGTTCTGCGATGAGTGCATTCATCCTTTGGTACTGGTGAAGGGCTCTGCGATGAGTGCATCTTTTAGAAGGACATCTTTGCTGAAATGCGGGTAATTCATCATCGGTACTTGTGAAGGGTTCTGCGATGAGTGCATTCATCCTTTGGTACTGGTGAAGGGCTCTGCGATGAGTGCATCTTTTAGAAGAACATCGTGGCTGAGATGTGGGGAATTCATCCTTGGTACTGGTGAAGGGCTCTGCGATGAGTGCATCTTTTAGAAGGACATCTTGGCTGAGATGTGGAGAATTCATCCTTGGTACTGGTGAAGGGTTCTGCGATGAGTGCATCTTTTAGAAGGACATCTTGGCTGAGATGTGGGGAATTCATCCTTGGTACTGGTGAAGGGTTCTGCGATGAGCGCATCTTTTAGAAGGACAACTTTACTGAAATGCGGGGAATTCATCCTTGGTACTGGTGAAGGGTTCTGCAATGAGCGCATCTTTTAGAAGGACATCTTTGCTGAAATGCGGCGAATTCCTCCTTGGTACTGGTGAAGGGTTCTGCGATGAGCGCATCTTTTAGAAGGACATCTTTGCTGAAATGCGGGGAGTTCATCCTTGGTACTGGTGAAGGGTTCTGCGATGAGTGCATCTTTTAGAAGGACGTCTTTGCTGAAATGCGGGTTCTTCATCCTCGATACTGGTGAAGGGTTCTGCGATGAGTGCATGTTTTAGAAGGACATCTTTGCTGAAATGCGGGTTCTTCATCCTCGGTACTGGTGAAGGGTTCTGCGATGAGTGTATCTTTTAGAAGGACATCTTTGCAGAGATGCGGGGAATTCATCCTCGGTACTGGTGAAGGGTTCTGCGATGAGTGTATCTTTTAGAAGGACATCTTTGCTGAGATGCGGGGAATTCATCCTTGGTACTGGTGAAGGGTTCTGGGATGAATGGGTGCACTGTGCACTATGCACATTGAGTGCTCAGCTCGTGCTACTTTCACTCAGTTTAATGCACGTTCATAATTTATCATCATCAAGCGCGCCTTGAAGCACTTGTGTATAGGCGCGTTATAAATGCCATATCATATCATCTAAACATTCAGGGGATTTGTAGGGCCCCAGTTCTTTTAAAATTCAGCATCTGTTTTATGAATTTGCTTTAGCTATAAAACAATTTAATTAGATGCTTCCATAAATCTGTTGATGAAAGTAGCCTTTTATAACATGCTTTTAAAATACATTAAAAACGAAACGGATAAAAGATGTTTTATAGAAAGCAAGTCTGGAGGGTTCATGGAATACTTTTGCTCTGGGTAGTTTCCAGCCCTACCCACAGCAGGAGCACTCACCGGAGAGCCCAGGGGGGGTGAGAAGTCCTGCAGAGCCCTCCCCCACCCCCCACACACAAAATGGAAGCCTTACCTGTGCCCACCAGGACGGCAGTGGCAAGGATAGCGCCAAGAAGTGCCTTCATCTCTGCGATCCGATGCAGCCGCCTCGGTGTGGTATGCTGGGTCGCTGTGGTGTCTGTGGGATGGAGGAGTCTGTTGGATGTCTGTTTTGGGGATGGCTGTTTGCGGTCTAAGTGTCTGCACCTGGGGACAGTGACCGCTGGTCTGGGGGTAGAGGCTTTATATAGCATTATCATCAGGTCATAAGGAAGTGACCCCACCGGGAAACGCAGGTGTCCTATGAATATTAACTTGGCTTGATAGATGCTTCTTCTGGGAAGAGTATTTTACAGCTGCAATGGGAGTAAATAAGAAGACACAGAGTGCATCACATGTTTAATGATTTGCTTTATTTTATTGTTCAAATCGCAGTCTTTTCTGGAAAGCAGCGCAGGGCTGTACAGGGTGTGGGCAGCACGGAATGTCGCTTTGCATGCAATATAGGTTATAATACACACTTTATGGTTCTTAATTGTGTAAATAAAGCAAATCTTTATCAGTAATCAGGACAAAAAGACTTAGGATACACGCAGTGTGGCGAAATGACGTTTGCTCTGCAGGGGTAGAGCGGTGAGTGGCGAATAAACCACCTACTCAGCCCTCACACTCCTACAGACCACCAGTAGTCAGCCCTCACACTTCTACAGACCACCTACTCAGCCCTCACACTTCTACAGACCACAATACTCAGCCCTCACACTTCTACAGACCACAGTACTCAGCCCTCACACTTCTACAGACCACCTACTCAACCCTCACACTTCTACAGACCACAGTACTCAGCCCTCACACTTCTGTAGACCACAGTACTCAGCCCTCACACTTCTACATACCACAGTACTCAGCCCTGACACTTCTACAGACCACAGTACTCAGCCCTGACACTTCTACAGAGCACCTACTCAGCCCTCACACTTCTACAGACCCCTACTCAGCCCTCACACTTCTACAGACCACAGTACTCAGCCCTCACACTTCTACATACCACAGTACTCAGCCCTGACACTTCTTCAGACCACCTACTCAGCCCTCACACTTCTACAGACCACAGTACTCAGCCCTCACACTTCTACATACCACAGTACTCAGCCCTGACACTTCTACAGACCACAGTACTCAGCCCTGACACTTCTACAGACCACAGTACTCAGCCCTCACACTTCTACAGACCACAATACTCAGCCCTCACACTTCTACATACCACAGTACTCAGCCCTCACACTTCTACAGACCACCTACTCAGCCCTCACACTTCTACAGACCACCTACTCAGCCCTCACACTTCCACAGACCACAGTAATCAGCCCTCACACCTCTACAGACCACAGTACTCAGCCCTCACACTTCTACAGACCACAGTACTCAGCCCTCACACTTCTACAGACCACCTACTCAGCCCTGACACTTCTACAGACCACCTACTCAGCCCTGGCACTTCTACAGACCACAGTACTCAGCCCTTACACTGCTCCAGACCACAGTACTCAGCCCTCACACTTCTACAGACCACCTACTCAGCCCTCACACTTCTGCAGACCACCTACTCTGCCCTCACACTCCTGTACACCACCTACTCAGCCCTCACACCTCTACAGACCACCTACTCAGCCCTCACACTTCTACAGACCACCTTCTCAGCCCTCACACTTCTACAGACCACAGTACTCAGCCCTAACACCTCTACAGACCACAGTACTTAGACCTCACACCTCTACAGCCCACAGTACTCAGCCCTCACACTTCTATAGACCACAGTACTCAGCCCTCACACTTCTACAGACCACCTACTCAGCCCTGGCACTTCTACAGACCGCAGTACTCAGCCCTTACACTTCTCCAGACCACAGTACTCAGCCCTCATACTTCTACAGACCACCTACTCAGCCCTCACACTTCTACAGACCACAGTACTCAGCCCTCACACTTCTGCACACCATCTACTCAGCCCTCACACTTCTTCAGACCACAGTACTCAGCCCTCACACCTCTACAGACCACAGTACTCAGCCCTCACACCTCTACAGACCACCTACTCAGCCCTCACTATTAGCTGTGCCCCCTTTACTGTTAGAAAGTGCCTGCTTGCCTGAGAATCAAAATTAGCTGTGCACCCGTTGCTGTAGAAAGTACCTGCTTGCCTGTAATTCGTGATTAGCTTTGCGCAGTGGCTACTTTGTGTTTTCATTCTGCTCTGCTAAAATTGACTATCTATTTACACTACCCACTGTCTCCTATTGCAGACACTTATGTCACGTCTTCCGCCAGAGAGACTCTCACTGACATCCTTTTCTTCATCAATGCACCTGACGTATGGACTCGCTACATGGTCGGCTTTCTCTCTCCTATCACCACTTCTCCCATTAATGGTGGCACTCACTAGGAGGTTCTCCTGGACCTCTTCACCATTTCCAGAATCATCATTAATGTCTACTTCAACAGAACCATCATGGTCAGGGTCCTCAACCCAACCTTCTTTTCTTTGACAGATGCTTCCCTTGCCTCTCTAACCTTACCTCCCCCTCTGGCCAGGCTCCCTGGCCCACTGTGCCTTCCTCCTCCTCTGCACAGTCTTCCTTGCCCACTGTGCCTTCCGCCTCCTCCTCTGCACAGGCGCCTGTGTCTTGACTTACTGTCCTTGCTCCCTTGTCGGACTTGACTCTCTGCTATCCTCTACTAATCCTCTGGCCCTCTTGCCACCCTCAGGGGGTGGGGGGATTACCACTGTCCCCTGTGCCCCCTCTGAATACCTTCAAGGATGGCAAGCTGATCCACATTGCCACCCTTAACACTCGCTCCATGGTAAAACACTTGACTGACATCTGCAACCTTCTCGAACTCATGGATCTTGATGTGCTTGCCATCACTGAGACATGGTTCAAGGACAGCTCCATCAAAGCCTTGAAACTCTCCTCCCTGAAGGCTACAAAATCCTTTCTACGCCCAGGCCAAAGAAGACAGGTGGTGGAGTAGCGCTGATCTTCCCAAAATGGATACCTGTGTCCATTATCCCTACTCAGGCCTACTCCTACTTCGAGTGCCTAGTCTGCAGGCTCTCAATCTCTCCCAAATCTTAACTCCTTATCGCCACCTTCAATTGGCCTCCTGGACAGTCCACTCTCTTCCTTTCGGAATGGGCTGCCCTGGCCTCCTCTCTACTTTCCTCCTCCTCTCAACTCCTCCTGCTGGGTGATCTCAATATCCATCTGGACTCTGCTGACTCCTCAGGACCTTTCCTCAACCTATGTGACTCTCTCTCCCTCTCTATCCTACCCTCTGGCTCCATGCACACCGCAGGCCACACGTTGGATGCTTTCATCTCAACTGACATCCCACCCTCTATCCCTCTCACTTCCTCTCTCTCTTAGACTGACCACTCTCTTCTATCTTCAAACCTGAAACTCTCCTCTCCTCTTGCACCGACACACCCTGCACAGCCACTCAGTTTCAAAGTCACCAAACCCATGAAAACAGTGACAGTGGCTGCATTTGCCTCCATCTACTCTCCTTCTCCCATTCTTGTGGCTGACTCCCACCCTGACACAGCCCTCACTAAACTTAATCTCTCTATCTCCAATACTCTTGATACTATTGCCCGTGTCATGAGGGTCCGACTGAAGCTTTCTAAAAAGTGCAACTCTTGGCACGACTCCGACCTAGCTGCCCTTAAACGCAAGTGTAGGGCAGCTAAACTGAAATGGACTTCATCATGTGGACCATCTGACAAACTGGGCTGCCACCTCCTTCAAGGGCAATAGCGACTCTGCATCCACTCCAAGAAAAGAGTCTTTATTCAAGCCCTCATCTCCACAGCATAAAACAACACGGCCAAACTTTTCAAAGTCTGCAAGGAATTGGCCAATCCTGCAGCAGCCTCTTCATCTGTTACTCCCACCGAGGACCTTTGTTCTGCCCTGGCAGCACTCTTCACCACAAAAACCTAAGACATCCTTTCCTTCCTTCCGCCCTCATCACAGCACACACCAACACCGGTGCCTCCCGTGGCACCACCTCCACTTCCCCTCTCCTCTCTCTCACCCGTCACACCTGATGAGGTCGCCAGACAAGTCTGGTCCATGAAGGCCTCATCCAAACAAGTGGAACCTTGCCCCTCCAAAACCATTCAGGACAACATTGACTCCCTCGCCCCAACCTTGGCTGACCTTTGCAATCTCTCCTTTTTTCTCTGGAGTTTTTCCAACTGCCCTCAAGCACTCCCCTTTGCACCCTCTGCTCAAAAACCCTCGGCTGACTCCTCCATTCCTGCAAACTACCGCCTGATCTCTTTAACTCCTTTTCTGGGCAAACACCTGTAGAAGTTGGCTATCACTCAGCTGAACCTCCACACTGAATCATTTGGTTATTTCCATGACCATCAGTCTGGCTTTAGAGCATCCAGAGGCATGCAAACTGCTCTTCTGAAAACCTGTGAAGAACTGCTCTCAAATCTTGATACTGTCCTCATTCCCCTTGATCTCTCCTCCGCCTTTGACACAGTTAACCACAACATCCTGATTGCACGTCTCTGTGACACCATGGGCATCACCGGTCAGGCTCTGGCGTGGTTAACCTCTTTTCTCTCCGATCGCCCATCCCAGGTGGAACTTGGAGCCTTTCTCTCGATCATCACTCTCTCTGGCCAGTGAGCAAGGCCTTTGGCCGTGACCACTATATATTTTAAAACACTACGGGGGCACTAGCCATTGCTCTCGGCCATGGCTAGTGGTCACGGCCTTCGGCTGTGTCCACTGTATATGTTCTTCCGATTGGTCTCTTTTCGACCCACTAGGTGGCCACAGCCTTTGGCAGTGACAGTATAGATATTCCTCGGGCCCACTAGCCAGGGCTTTGGCCCTGGCCAGTGAGTACGGGGGAAGGCTGTGCCCACTGCATATTTTAAAGCACTACTTGGCCACTAGCAATGGCAATGGGCCACTATACATGCTTTGCAGGCCCACTATCCAGGGCCTTCACCCCTGGCCAGTGAGCACAGCCTTCAACAGTGCCCACTGTATATTTTAAAACACTAGCGGGCCACTAGCCATGGCCTTCGGCCGTGTCCACTGTATATGTTCCCCCAATATGATTCCTTTGTACCCACTAGATGGCCACCGCCTTTGGAGGGGCTATTGCACATGTCTTTCGGGTCGCCTAGCCATGGCCTTCGGCCATGTCCACTGTACATGTTCCCCCAACATGTTTCCTTTGTACACACTAGATGGCCACAGCCTTTGTAGTGGCTACTGCATATGTCTTTTGGGTCCAATAGCCAGGGCCTCAGGCCCTGGCTAGTGAGCATGCCCTTCATGCTCACTGGCCCGAGCCATAATGCACCTCATGACATGTTGCCCCAATAGGTTACCCCACAGCTCACTGTAGCTGTAGAATTCCACTTTTTTTGGTATTCATCTAATTTTTAACTCTCTTTTAAATTATGTCAGAGCCTGGGTGTTTGACTATAATTCATACACAAAATGCTTTTTGCAGGGTTTGAATAAAGCACAGGCAGACAAGATCAAAATAGAATGGACTGAGGAAATGGAGGAGGGATTTGAAGAACTGAAGAAAGCAATTTGTACAGCACCTGTTTTAGAAATTTCCAATTATGCTGAGGAATTGTTCTTGTTTTTACACACATAGGGGAAAGTTATGACTGCAGTGCTTACACAGAGAACTACACTAGGGTACAAACCCCTGGCATATTATAGTCGAAATCTAGACCTAGTTATGAAAGGACACTTTCCTTGCGAACAATCTTTGGCAACCACCGCGTTCGCAATTGAGAAATCTGCGAGTATCGTAATGTGCTGCTCTATGACTCTTTTTGTGGAACATGCTTTGTTTGCCATTTTAGAGAAACCCAAAGGCACTTTAACATCCCAGAGAGCTTCTGTTTATGAAGTAATAATCTCAAACCCTTTGATTAAAATTGCTAGATGTAAATTAGTGAATCCTCCCACAATTGTAGCTGAGCCAGTAGCTGAAGGCGAGCATGTGCATGACTGCGTGAATTCTGAAGAGTTCTATGATGACATACCGCTCGTTAAGGAGAATGCATTGGCAGGAGGGGAGATTATATTTATTGATCATTCTTCGAAAATTGACCAAACTAGTGGAGAGAGGTATTCTGGCATAGATTTAATAAGATATAGAGCAAATGGCGAGTTTGAGGTTGTAGAAAGTGAAGCCTGCGTGAGTAAAGGGAGTGCTTATTATCACTGTTTGGCTGTGCTGTGCGAATACTTATCACATACTTGTGCCTGATGCTGCCGTTACCTGCCGCTCACGTGTCTCCCTTGGAGGACTTTTATTTTGTGGACACGAGCGGGCTAGAGGGTGACCTGCTACTGTGTAAACACAGTTCCTCAAGGGCTCTCATAACTGCAGAACTACTGAACCTCAAAAGAAACCAAAGGCTCTGTTCCCTTAAGAGCCGCAGACCCTCGCGGTGTGAAGCTCTCCCCATCCAGGAATTGCGGGCCATATATTCCCAGCAAAGCCACCCTTGCGGCATGAAGCCAGCGCGAGTAAAGGGCGCGCTTATTATCACTGTTTGGCTGTGCTGTGCGAATACTTATCAGATACTTGCGCCTCCTGCTGCTGTTACATGCTGCTCACGTGTCTCCATTGGAGGACTTTTCTTTTGTGGACACGAGTGGATGGAGGGTGACCTGCTACTGTGTAAACACAGTTCCTCAAGGGCTCTCATAACTACAGAACTACAGAACCGCAAAAGAAAACAAAGGCTCTGTTCCCTTAAGAGCCGCGGACCCTCGCAGTGTGAAGCTCTGCCCATCCAGGAAGTGCGGGCCATATAGTCCCAGCAAAGCCGCCCTTGCGGCGTGAAGCCTGCACCAGTAAAGGGTGTGCTTATTATCACTGTTTGTCTGTGCTGTGCGGTGGACATTGGTGGCGGACTATTGTCGTCTATTTAGGGCTGCACACTAGTGGACCGTGCAGTAGGCTCCAATGTGCTTTGGGGGCACTGGTGGCGTGGACTGTATACGACGATCCTCAAAGGAGGGGTAAGTTTGCTTTGCCATCTGGTGAGCCTCTTCTTACTGGCACTAACATTTTGTGTGGGATTTCTTCAAAGAACCTATTAGCCCTATGCATCTAGCGGGTACCGAAGTGTTTTTATTCTATACTGTGTCTGAGTGCAGTGACTGCAGTGAACCAGGGAACTGGGTCTGGATCTTACCATCAGTGACTTGCTTCTAACTGAACAGAGTTTTCTGGTAGTGCCGCCTGTAGGGTGAGCCTGAGGTAGTGGTGACTGCGGGACCTAGTCCTTTGAGCCTGAGAACACTAAGGAGACAAGAGGATCGCAGAGTCTTTCCAATTTATGCATTCAAACAAAGGATTGCAGAGTTTTTTTTCTAGAGAAAACTTCCTTTTACCCAAAACACGATGCCCCTAAATCGATCAACAATCCTGCGGGAAATGAAGATGATCCCCGCCTTAAAATATTTTGCAACAGCTGACATTGATGTAGTGAGCTTTCTGTTCGGACTGGACACAAACACTGCAGAAGTTACTCTGAAATCCAAGATTGGGTGTGGACCTAATCTTGGGTGAGATATCGGCATGGGACCAGAGAGGTTTGAGGATATCCCGGATATGTACAGCACCAATAACTCCCAATCCAGTGTATACAGAGAGCCAAAATCAAAAGTCAGACATCAATAAAAAAGAGGGAAATCCTTCTAACCCAATAAATATGTGGGAGATGGTTCTGGAGATCATCTCACAGGTTTTCCTTAAAATGGGCATGCCCCACCAGAGACTCTAGGGAAGAAACAACTAAATCTACTATCTTGGAACACCGGAGGTTATACATCCTTCTCCCAAGAACCAAGGAAAACACAAATATTTAAGTCATCTGATTTAATATTATTCCAAGAGACTTGGTTAACGTGTTCAGTTGGGTTTGATGGCTTTTCCAATTTTCTGCAATTGGCTCGGGGTTCAGACGGGGGAAGGCCAACGGGTGGCTTACCAGTGGCATGCAATAATGAGATCTTTGAGACTTCGAAAAGTATACTAAATATCAGTGAAGGTATACTTATGGTGAGAGCGACACAGAGAGGGGCTACTAGGGGTAATAGCTGGCTCATTGTAAATCTTTACTGGAACCCCAATGTTATCTCTCTATCTGATTTTCTCCTCTACCTCGAAGATGGCCTGGTAGATTGTTTTCAGCAATTTCCATTGAATGATCTGATTATTGCGGGTGATCTCAACTCTCAATGTATTTCCACCGTGGACCCAATCTCGGGAAAATCCTGTCAGAAGACCACCAACGGAAAAATGTGGGTAGATTTCATGCAAGAATGGGGTATCCAAATGTTTAATGGTAACATCAGGGGGATATCCCAAATGCCCCATCATTGCATAGAGGACCAGCATTCTCAACCATTGACTATCTCTTTGCCTCGAAATGTATTTTTGAAACTTGCTCAGGTTTTCATCTGGGGGAGGGGAATAGTGATGACCATGTAATCCTAAGGGCAACTCTGGAGTTAGAGGGGGATCCCGATGTATTGGTTTACGACCAGGAGCTCTTCACAAATAGAGTGGGTAATGTGGTAAGGAGATATCACAATGGGGGTAAAGTGTTAAACCGCGAATTGAGGGGTTTGATGTATCAACTCTCAGACCAACAACTTTTGAACCTTTGTAACCCAAGCGAGTTCTCTCTATTTCTTTCCAATTTGGCACCCGCAGATTCCAACACGCAGAAAACACATAGGATTCATAAACACACTTAAAGAGATCTTGTACAAACTTGGAGCAGCTCAAGGAAGGTCTGAGAATCCTCAGTAACAACTATAGAAATTGGCTTAGAAAGGAAGGACCCAAGTTGTAGCTGGAAGGGTCACACACGGCAAACACATATGTCATTGAGTAACATGCATCAATACTCACTGGACGATGCATCATAATCCATCCTCTCTCCCATTCCACGATTTGTTCTGCCGGGATGAACTCTGCAGCAATCTCCGCTGAGTGAGTTCATCCTCCCGGGTGCTGGCCCACCACCAGTCACCTGAGACATGCGCTTTTGTTTTGCACAGCATCGGAGGTCATTCCAATGCTTGTAGCAGTGCAGACCTGAGCCATGCACACCTGAGCCGTGCACACCTGAGCCGTGCACACCTGGAATCCCATGGCTGTCACACCATCCGCAACATGCTGCTCGTGGACCCAATGCTGGGGAGGCATTGTATGGCACTGTGGGCCCACAAGCATATCGCGTTGGTGTGCCGACACATACAATCCACAAGTCCACAAGGAAGTCCAGCTCCTGCTTGCCGAAAGGATTCTTCCTCCACATACCGGAATCCAGAGCCATGGCTGGGGTCTCAGCCTCTTGTGCAGGAGCACGCTTCCTACGTTTGTGCGGTGATATTGACCCTGAGTGGCCAATGTGGCCCTGATCAGTGGGGGCAGTGGCGCTGGTGGACTGGACCATAGGCATCAATGGGGAGAGAATGCTATCTGCTCTCTTGCGGGGTAACTCAAGACATTTCTGGTCTATGGTAGGGATGAATGAGGTAAGTCAGAATCAAAAAAGGGATGCTGTCATTCAAGAACAGGTCTGGTATGACCATTTTGCTAGGGTCTATTGATGTTTGTTTGTTGGTTTGTTTGTTTATTGATTTTGTATGGCGCACCAATCCCAAAGGTAACAGGGCGCTACAGAGAACAGGAAAATATGAGTGCTTAAAAGCTTAGTTACAGGGTAAGGCACAATATGAATATAAAAACATTACATTTCGGCAAACCAAATTACAAGATTTACATATATACAGTCAGCAAATTACATTTTGGCAAATCAGTTAAGGAATATACATGTATACAGTCGGATTAGATAGGATCTGCTAGTGTAATAGAGGCAAGGTTAGTCATAGGGGTCGTTGAAGCGTAGCCAGGTGAGAGTGTTCCGCCTAAAGCTGTAGTAGGATTGGTCTGTTCTGATGTTGAGTGGGAGAGCTTTCCAGTAGTGGGCTGCCTTGACTGTTAAGCTGCTGCGGCCTGTTTTTTTTGTCTAAATTTAGGTACCTGTAGGCAGTAGGAGTTTACCATTCTGGTGGGGTGGATGGAAGTTGTTCTAACTATTCTGGCTGCGAGATAGGGGGGGCTGCGTTATTTAGGCATTTGAAAGTGAGTGAAGCCGTTTTTAGTGAGATTCGGTCACAGATTTTGAGTCATTTGTGTTCTCTTCTTTTGTTGGATATGTGTTCCTTGGATGGTAAATTTAGGGCTGTTCTAAGGGCATTGTTTTGAAATGTTTGAGATTTGTCGGTGATGTATTTATTGGCTCGCAAATACAAGGCATTACAATAGTCAAGTTTGGAGAGTATTAGGGCGTTAGCGATGATGATGCAGCTGGCTTGGGTGAAGAAGGCTCTCCTTGCCATGATAAGCTTGCACGTGTAAGCGGTGGAGGATGCTAATGAGTTCACTTGTTTCTTTAGTGTCAATGCTGAGTCAAGGTGAAAGCCTGCTGTTTTCACTGTTTTGGCTACTGTAATAGTATTGTCATCAATATTGAATTGCGTGTAGTTGGAGCTGAGTTTTTTAGGTTGGCATCGGAACCGAGGAGCAGGATTTCGGTTTTATAATCATTCAGGCATAGGACTTGTGTGGCCATCCATGCCTGAATGAATAGGTATATTTTGTTTACTAAGGCCATATCAGAGTCAAAATTGCCCGAAAGGGGTGTGAGGAACTGAGTGTCATCAGCGTAATTAGTGTATGTGACACCCAGACTGTCCAATTTGTCAAATAGGGGCTTGATAAAGATGTTGTATAGGGTTGGGGTGACGCAGGAACCTTGGGGTACACCGCAAGTTATTTTGATGGGGTCTGCTGAAGCCAATGTGGAGAAGACTCTCATAGTGCGATTGTCCAAGAATGATTGGATCCAGGTTATGACCTCCTTTGAAAAGTGAGCAGCCGATGCCAGGTGTTCGTACAGAACCGCATGGTCCACCAGGTCAAAGGCCGCCGACAGATTGAGGAGGAGTAGCATAGCAGTATTTCCTTTTTCGTTGGTCTCGTTGATCTGTGTTTTAAGATCAATTAAGGCTGTCTCAGTACCGTGCTGCGGTCTGAATCCAGATTGGCGGGCACCTAGGAGTTTGTGAGTTTCAAGATATTGCTGAATTTGTAAGTATGCTACTCTGTCTATTATCTTTAGCAGGAACAGTACCGTGGTGATGGGCCCGTAGTTAGTGGGAATAGCAGGGTCTAGAGTTTGCTTCCTGAGGAGAGGCAGAACCCAAAACTCTTTTAGATTGCTTGGGATGGTGTTGGAGGAGAAGGATGCGTTAATCAATTTGGATATGAAGGGGGCTAGGTCCCTGGCAGCGTCCTTGATTAGCTGGGATGGGCAGTTATTGTCTTTACAGTTGGATGGTTTGAGTGATGTGATATCCCTTTCTGTTTCTAGGATGGAGATTTTGGCAAATCTGAAAAGATCCGGGCCTGGTGGGTTCGTTATTCTAGCATGAGAACTGGGAGGTTACTCGTTGGTAGTTAGGGAGTCTTTTTTAAGGCAATTTTAGTTTGGAGAGTTTTAATTCTATTTGTTAGGGCGTATTGTACGCTGGTGCACCATAGTTTATCTTTAGTTATGTTATCGGTTGGGGGTATAGGGAATTCCAGCTCCCTTAGGATAGCGAATAATTCCCTGGTGTTAGAACTGGACTTGCAGATTCTTTCATTAAATAGATATTTTTTTGTGAGTAGGATTTCTTTTTTGTAGTTATTGGTGAAGAGTTTAAGTTTCAATTTGTTCTCTTCAGTAGGGGTATGGCGCCATTTAGTTTCTAATTTCCTTTTTTGCATTCTTAGTTCTTTTAAGTGGGGGGTGAACCAGGCATTTAGGTGAGCTTGTTGTTTACTTTTTTGCTGTTTTAGAGGGGCAATAATGTCTAGTGCTTTCTTAATAGCATTATTGTAGATTTCTACTGAGCTCTCTGGATGCAGGTTATCAGGAAGATCATTAATGGTTGGCATCAATAATGGCAGGAGCTTGTTTGTTTGTTTGTTTGTTTGTTTGTTTGTTTATTCATTTGTTAAGCGCACCAGACTCGTAAGTAAAAGGGCGCAACGACAAGGAAATGCAAGGCTTACATGGTTGCGTATACACAGGTTACAGAATTTACATATAGCAAGATGTTCTCTGCAGGGCTGGTATGGCTGTATTGTTTGCTGCTGGTGTGGTGGGTGATAGGGGCCTGGGATTTGTGGGGGTAGCTGCATGTAAGCCTGGTGGATCTCATATTGTAGGGTGAGATATAGCCCAAGGATGCAAGAAATAAAGAGGCCAGAGTAATTTGTGAATGTTCACAGAAATATTCACAAAATATACGGCCAGCAGAGAAATAAGGTCAGACATAAAGCCTATTGAACCTAATCATAAAGGAAAGAAACTGGGTCTCAATACAATAGGACTGAAGCAAGGGTACATGTCCAATGTTGAGGAGTAGTTTTGGTGATGGTGGTATCGCAGTTCAAGGTGGCGATCCAGTCCAAGGCCCTTCCTTTATTGTGGGTAGGGGTGAGAACTTTTTGGGTTAGGCCGTGTTCAGCTAGCATGGTGGCTATAACTTGTGCTGATTTGTCATCAGGGTCATTAAAATCTAGATTCAGGTCGCCTAATAGTAGGATTTGAGAGGTTTCTTTTATATTATTGGCTTAGAGGCTGGATAAATCTGCCTCGAAAGATCAAATGGGGCCAGGTGGTCTATATATTAGGTAAATGGTTAAGGTGTGGTGTCAAGGGTTTTGACCCATGTTGAATTATTAGACGGGGTAGATGTGGGGATGAGCTGTCGCCGCCCATCATTCTATCCCAGAACAAAACTAAATCAATAGACTGGGTGGATGTGGGGATGAGCTGTCACTGCCCATCATTCCATCCCAGAACCAGGAAAACCGCGCGGTTGTGCGCACACCAAAATGGTTGTCTAACCTGCCACCCACCAGTGCCAGCATGATGGACCGGAAGGGCCAGGGGTGAAAGGTGGTGTCAAAGGAAAAATAACAGGCCTGTTAGCTTAAAAGCGCTTTAAAATCACCTTTGGTTCCCTGAATGCAAGCTCAAAATGCCCATTTTAAACATCACAAGATATTCAAAAATCTCAATGAACACCAGCAGACATTTGGCAGAATGTATTCTTGTGTGCATACAAAATCTGGGAAGATGAAGAGCCCAAAACAATGTTTATAACAAAACTGGCTGAGCTGTGGATGTCAGCAGCTTAATTGAAATTGGATTTAAAACCACTAAAACCGAAATGTTTAAATTAAACGAGTGACCTACTTTTGAGTGTCACATAGTTTGCAACTGTTAAATGTCATGGTTTTGAACTTAGAATCAGCATTCTAGCTGCATGTGTAAAAATTGTAAGTTTGATTTAAACTGGGAACAAACAGGACATTTAGCTGAAGCTTGGCTTAAAGAAATTGAATTCTGCCTGACAACTACCCCCGACAGGAGTTGAACTGGCTCAACAACTCTTCCCAGGCCTGGCTGCATCCTGCTGCCCCCACCAAAAGGAGATCACACCTCTCTGATTGAATTAAGGGAGGTGTACCTGCAGACTGCAGGAAATTGAACAAAGCCCTGTCCTAGACTCAGAAAAATGTTATATTGGGGGGGTCGTAAATGGCTTCCTCTGGGGAGAAACTGGGAGGGCAGTGCCTGTGAGAGCAAACTGAGCTTGGGGGAAGTGGATAAACCAGTAATTCCACCATGTGATGTGGGAAGCCACACCCCTTAGTCTCCAGGGCATAATTTTAAAAAGATGGATAATTCATAGTACGGACTTGTCAGAATTATATAAGTAATATCATTATTCTTGTGATTTTTCTGTGCACGTTTTAAGAGGTGTTAGGACCCTGTGGTGTATTCTAGGGGGTTGCTAGCGGAAAATAGGGTCTTACTTCAAATGTCTGCATGTTAAAAATCTGACACTTTATCATCTGAAACCCATATCCCTGGTGCACATCTGTGTAAAATCTGGAAAGGTTTAGAGGTCATTATCTGGATGAAAAGGGGAGAATTCTATCATAAGTGGACACAACATCGTACAAAGACAGGGATCGGATGGACAGAAAATATGTTAACTGGACCTATAATATGAGAAAAATGGTACATCGATAAATATGTATTTGGGTCAGAAATAGATCTGTGTGCAATTTGACAAGGGGAGGTTCCTCTGACCATAAAACCTACAGCATCACTCTGACACCACAAATTCTTTCCCCCAATCAAGGGAGAGAGGAAAGCTTGGCCAATGATAAGTGAGAGGGGCAGGCTTAGCTAGGCCCAGGCACACACCCATTTTCAAAACACATAAAAGGAACATTGAACCCCAGGTAGAGACATTCACATTCCACTTTCTTGCGGGACGCTTTGCCGGGAGACTCCAGACTTCAAATCCATCAACCTCCAGAGACCAGAGATCCAGAGAGACCAGAGATCCAGACTTCAAATCCACCAATCTCCAGAGACCAGAAATTAACTCCAGAATTTGTAGCAGAGAGGCCTGAATCCACAAGCTGAATCCTCTTCAGCAGGCCTCAAAACCAACCAAACTATTCAACAGCCGGGCGAGCTGTTTGAATTCTTTGCCAAGAACGTTTGCAAGAACCTGTAGCAGTATCCAGAAAGCAGTGCTGTATCTGGAACCAGAGAGAACCAGAGACCAGACGCTGTGAGCAGAACCGCCAGAAGTCCCGTTCAACCTGTTGACCAGATCCGTGACGAGGCCCATTCCTGTCCAAAATCTAGTGTGAGTACCCAGCTAGCACTGTGCCAAAACCAATCTCTTAGTGTAAAGTAATCTAATTAAAACTATTTTAACCTATTTAGAGCTACCTCATAGGAATCGTGTGTGTCATTCTGTCCTTTTTAAAGCTGAAAACTGTCACCTGTCATTTTGAACTTTTAAATTTCAAATCCGAAAAACTACCTTCACAAAATCGTCCATATCTCTGGAACCGTTTGGGCTACAAGCGAGTTTTAACTTTCATCTTAAAGCTAGGATTCTAGGCTTTCCAACGAATATAGAACCAACCTACATAGTCCTTATAGTGCCTCCGTAATTGTGCTCGACGCACATGATTAAATTTGGCACGATTTGACATTTTGCACAATTTCAGCCACGTGTAAAAATCAGCAGCTCCTTGCTTTCCTTTGCTAAAATTCGTTTTAACCTGCTAGTTACTCATAGAGCATTGCTAAAGTGAGCCTGAACTAATATAAACTAGATATCACCCACCCTGAACCTCTAGATGGAATTAAAAGCATTTTTAGCACATTTCTCACTTCATTGTCATCACATTCAAAGCATTTTGGGCCTGTGTTCCAAACTTCTACCTGTTTTCCTCTAAGCTTGCTGGGGGGGGGGGCTGAATTTCGTATTGTATTTGATTGCATTCCTGAGAACTGTGTGCTCCTCTTTCCATCTCCTTGTATTGCATAAAGGGGGGGAGTGAATTGTCAAGGAAAAGTGATTACATTGTCTTTTGTTGAAGCCATCTCAAGTTATTTTCTGTACTGCATTTCATTCATCATTGCGTTTCCTTGAACCATATAAAGTATTCTTTCCCACCTTATTCTTCTGTTCCTATTCATAAGTAACCAAGAACTGTGCTACTGTAGGATTACCTCTTGCTGATTACTGCTTATATATATATAAAGAAAACACACAGGCCCCTAAACGGTTGTAACACTTCAAAAAACCGCTCAGGTAGGCATATGTAAAAAGCTTGGTTGATTAGCTATTTCTTACATACAGCATTTTTTCATCAAGTGAGCATGGGTAAGAGCTTAGCTTAACCCATTGCGATGACAGACCAGGTTGAAGCCAGGAGGAGAGCTGCAGCCAGTATCCTGTTTAACCAAGAGACCACAACAGCTGAAGTAGAGGTGGACAGCAGTCTTCCAGCCAGTCTCACTGTGCAACAGAAACTAGACAAGCTTGAAAGAATTAAGAAAAAAGAAATATCGAAATGGTGGGAGGCAATGACTTTACAAACATATCTCGATGTGCAAAGAATCCCCAGAGGACTGAGAATCCTCACGATCCCTACGTTTGAGGATATGAATCCTGAATTAATCAAGGAATGGACTGATCACACCAACACTTGCTCCTTCAAAATGATAGAGAGCTTGGTGAAATACGCAAAAATAGATAGAATCACTCTTCTTAAAGATATTGAAGTAATGGAACAACAACTCTTTTCTTCAGAAGATGGTGATGAGTGCAAGCGGAGAATGTCGCGCTTGGAAGAAAATTTGGAGAGGTATGAGGGTGAGATCAGAACAAGAAAACAACACAAATTCAAACGAGATCGCATTGATTATGAACAAGGGAGGATGTATACTTTTGCCAAGAGATTTGATAATCCCATCAAAATTAGGCTGCAACAAATGGAAACCAATAATGTGCCAGTATCAGCTGCACCCAGTGAAGAACCAAGCAGCTCTGAATTGAGTTCATCGGAAACAGAAGGGATAAGTTCAAAAAAATTAAACTTTTTAGAGGAGTTCAAACTAATGCATTTGGACAGCAAGTCGGAGAAAAGAGGACGTGGCCAATACAAAGGACCAGGAAGAGGGGCAGCGACACGAGGCGGCAGAGGAAGATGAGGCGGGGGATTCAACACAGACAATCAATCGCCGATGGCAACGAGATCTGGAGCGAAACAGAAGGGGAAAACAAGAGGGAACAAGATCTCCAATTGAAAATTTTCAACATCTCTAGGAGAAGCCTAACGTATCATGAAACCTCAGTTCTCTCCCTGGGTCTCTCCTTCAGTCCCTCGCATGCGTTTGACTATACCTCTACTAGGGTGGATTTATACAAATTTACCCGCAAGTTGAAGCTAACTAAATTTCATGCAACTAAAATAGAGGCCAACACAGGTTCTAAAAAGAAAGAGGCAACTAAAAAGGCTTCCATACTCTCGGAAAAATATCTGGCTAGCCTCCTATGTTTAACCGACATGGAAGAATCTGATGACATCAATATGGAGGACGATATCAGGTTAGAGAATTCAGTGTTAGAAACCGCATTTGGGATTCCCACTGACCTTAATTGTCCGACTAAATTTCGACCTCAGTCCACTTTCTGTCCGAATATTACTTGTGGACCCATAGATATCTTTGAAGAGCTAGTGATTAAAGATCTTAAGAAGTTATCCAGTAACCTCTCCCCTAAAAACCGGAACTTGAACTATTTGCAGTTCCAGGCTCTCCAAGCGTTAAAAGAAGACTTTTCCATAGTCATACGACCTTCAGATAAAGGAGGAGGGATTGTCGTGATGGACAGTGTTAATTATGAGCTGGAAGCTAAGAGACAATTGAGCGACAACACGAATTACATACCAATAACTATGGATACACTATTGGAAACCAAACGAGAATATCTTGGCAAACTAAAAGAATGGAGTGATCTAGAGCTTATTAATCGAGATGAATACTTCTTTCTTAAAAATGCTCATCCAGTGACTCCTTTGATATACTTCAATCCCAAGATTCACAAAACACTACTGAATCCTCCAGGTTGTCCTATTGTTTCTTCTATTGGGAGTTTATTAGAGAATACATCTAAATATTTGGACTTTTTTCTTCAGCCTTTTGTATTGAGCTTGAGCTCCTACATACGAGATACAGCAGATTTGCTTGGCAAGGTAGAAAATATATATTGGGAACCCAACTATTTTCTAGTATCCATTGATGTAGTTTCCCTGTATACATCGATTCAACATGCAGCAGGCATGAAGGCTTGCCAATCATTTTTGGAAAGGAGATCTATTAGTTATCGACAACATAACCAGATGTTATTAGATATGCTACTTTTTTGTTTGGAACATAACTATTTTCTTTATGAAGACCAGCTGTACCAACAAATAAGGGGAACGGCAATGGGGTCATGTATGGCCCCAACATATGCCAACCTCTATATGGGTTGGTGGGAGATACGCAAGGCGTGGGCAGAGGAATTGGAACATTGGACCAAACACGTTATAGTTTGGTATCGCTTTATAGACGATTTGTTTATTATATGGGATGGGACAGAATCGGAACTTTCTGAATATGTTAAGATACTCAACACTAACACATTAAATTTAGAATTAACGGTAGTCATCAGCCAACAGAATCTTGTATTTCTAGATGTGGAATTCCAGGTAGTAAATGACAAGTTGACGTCTAAATTATACAGAAAACCCACCAGTTCCAATTCCACTCTCCACGCCAAGAGTTATCACCCTAAAGTTTTAATTGACTCCATCCCTTATGGAGAATTTCTGCGAGCCAAAATAGCCTGTAGCAACAACAATGATTATATGAGTGAAGCTAGAAACATTAGTCATAGATTTGTTAGACGAGGCTATGACAAGAATGCCATCTCTAGAAGTTTTATTAAAGCAGCTTCACACACGAGAGAATCCCTGTTGAATAGAAAAACTAAAGGTAAAGATAGTAAAATTAGACTTATCACAGGGTTTAATCATCATGCTAAAGAAATAAAAATGATTATGAAGAAACACTGGAAGGAGTTGCTCACAGATCCTCATCTTAAGTTGGTGTTGGACGACTTCCCACAAGTTACTTATCGAAAGGCTCCTACCCTCAAAACTATGTTATCCCCTAGTATGGTCAAGACTAAGCCAGTAGCTAATACACATATGATTCAAAGGAATAGCTTTGGTTTTTTCAAATGTGCCCATTGTAAATTATGCAAACATGCATCGATGGTTCCCTTTAGGAATGCTGATGGTGAATGTTGGAAATACAAACATAGGATTTCCTGCATCACCAAATATGTTGTATATGCTATTACTTGTGCCTGTGGTCTTCACTATATAGGCTCCACTATTGGTCCCCTGAAGATGCGGATCTTTCAACATTATAGAGCCATAAATAATGGTGATTTAACATACCCTTTGACGAGTCATTTCCAGGAAAAACATAATGGTGATGTTCAATTTTTATCCTTCACGGGGTTGGCACATGTACCTCCTAATAAAAGACTGGGTAACCGTGAATTGAAATTGAGGCAGTTGGAAGCCACACTCATATGCAAATTTGACACCTTGAAACCTGAGGGACTGAATACAGATGCTGAATTATATGTGTTTTTGCAATCATGAACAGGTTAGCATCAAGATGATATTTTATATCGTTATATATTCTTATTTGTATTATAGCTTTATTATACTCTCTGTATGAGCAATGAAATTTTAACATAGGATTTGTTGTTCTTACATCATGATAAGTAGTGGTTTTATCAGTTGCACTGCACTTTATTCAAACTGTGATTATATGAAGGAATTGTTATTCACATGTTGGTAGAGATATGAACAGGAACATCTATATTCGCCATTTTATGACTCTTCATCTATTTTGAGCTGCTAATGATTTGCACTGAAGTATTGATATAGGAAATATTGTTTGCTAATTTGCACCATGTTAAAAGTGTTCATACTGAGTAGTTATTGTCTTGCACTAAGGTACTGACATAGGAAATGTTGATTACTGACTTGCACCTTACATGAAATGTTTACATGCTTTATCTACTTTTAGTAGTCTGTTCTAAATAGAAACATCTTCAGTATCCATTTTTCAATATCCAGCATTGAATTGCTGTTGTTTGCACTGAGTTATTGACATAGGAAAGGCTGATTGTTTACTTGCACTTTATTAGAGATGAGTACATGTCTCATTAACCTGCAGCTGGTTTTCATTTAAATCATAGGCACTTGCCTAGAACACAATGATATCTCTTTGCATGCGCATATATATATAACACAATAGGGCATTGACCCTAATATCCAGGATTTTTCTGATGCTCAGCTTGTAGTCTCCTGGCTTTGGAGCACTCACCCTATTGGGGGGCGGATGTCTAGTAGTGGCCATTTGAGCCATTGTTAGTCATCTTAAGGATATATGAGCACATTTGTGCGTAGATGTTACACATCCAATTATAATGACAATGTTTTAATTATAAGCAGTTCTGAGCATTTCCTCCGTGCAATATGCATCATAGTAGCCTATCTATGGTCTTAGTATGTCTATTCAGATATGCTTTGGTAACTATGCCTTTATGTATATCGACCGTATTGACGCTTGACCATTCCAATATGGAGGTCTTAGTGTTAGAGAGATTTCTTCTCTTACTCGACCAGTAGTCACATGACTGCCATACAGGCACGTGATGCGTAGCACACGGAAGTGCTCTGGAATTGCTTAGTGGTTTTATATTCCATGATGTGTTAGCCGCATTTGGATTTTAGAAGGTCTGAGGAAGCCTGAGCATTCAGGCGGAACGCGTGACTTTACATCCACCCGTGGGGTGAGTGCTTTGTGGCACCCTGTGTCTGTTACAGGGATGTATTATTTACTCCCTGTTTTTGTAATGTGCTGTATTATGCCTAAATAAATTGACATTTTAGAATAGCTAAAGTCTTGTGTGCTGGAATATATTTTTTTACATATGCCTACCTGAGCGGTTTTTTGAAGTGTTACAACCGTTTAGGGGCCTGTGTGTTTTCTTTATATATACGGATTTGGCTAAATCCGCTTTTCTAGCACCAGCCACTGAATGAGGGAGAGCGCCATCTTTTAGCCAAATTGGTTTTTCCATATATAGATTTTCTTGGGAAGAATGAAAGATGTATTTTAACAAATGAAGAAGCCTTTAATGGAACGCTGGTAACCGTCTACTCTTTGAAGCCTGGTATGAAGGAGAGTGCTCCTTAAATGACTGACAACAAGCTAGTTTCTTTGATATATATATAGTTTAATTTTCAAATAAACCTTTTAAATTTGCAAAACAAACCTACTTCTTGGCTCAGCGGGGTCAAGGGGGATTCTAAGAGAGGGGTGTTATACAAGGGTTCATCATCCAGATTATAACTTGCCATAAAATACATAAATAAGGGCTTCCCTTGGGCATCCCAGACAAGGCACTGACTTAGTGGGATTGCTTGATCAGAGTCACTTACAGTGGCAGCTGGAGATAGGCAATTTGACTGTGAGGAGTTTGCATGATTTGAGAGGTGGTTGAGCTGGTGGTCTAAGAGCGAGGTTGGTTTTTGCTACAATGGCCAGACCGCCACCTCTGACTCCCCGAATGCCATAGTCTGGGATAGAAATACTCGGATCAACTGGTCCCTGGATTTCTCTGCCTCGGATCTGGAAATGCTGATAAGGAAATCATCAGCTTCCAGAGCTGTGGGTCCGAATGGTTTGAGTAATTCAATCTTAAAAATTGACCCACCCCTATGGGCAAGGGCACTAAAAAACATTTTAATAACATAAACTTGCAGAAGAGTTTCTCAGACTCATGGAAAAACTCCATAGTTATTCCGATCTATAAAAAGGGGGATATGCTGTTGGCAGTTAACTACCGTCCAATTTCCCTTTTATATGCAGACAGCAAAATCTTTACAGGTCTCATCTTAGGGGAATTGGAAGCTTGGGCAAAAAAGATAGTTGTCATTCCAAGGCAGCAATCTGGCTTTACAAAAGGTCCATTCACTTTTCTTAATGGGCTGATTTTGAGCTGTCTGATTGCGCCATCTGTCCAAGGAGGGGGTTCTCCCCACTTTGTGGCTTGCTTAGACCTCTCCCAAGCTTTTGATACTATTGACAGGAATCTCCTATGGAAAAAAACTGGATGGTTGGGGTATCTCTCCGAGATTATTTTCAATCCTGAGAGAATTACACCACAACATCTCATTGCAGGTGAGGCTTTGTAGATCAGGCCTACCGTCAAACCTGATTAGGGTAGAGAGAGGGTCCACCAGGGATGCCTGTTAGCTCCTTTTCTGTTTATTCTGTTCATGGCAGACCTGGCAGGGTGGCTGAAGGACATGGGCTTAATATCTCCGGTACTTGGAAAAACAAAAATCAATTGCATGGCATACGCGGATGACGTTGTAGTCCTGGATCATTCTCAAGTGGGGCTGCAGAGTCTCCTGTCCGCAGTAACTAATTATGCCTGAAATAACAATCTTACCATCAATCCAGCGATGTCCAAGATAATAAGATTTATACAACCGAGAAAGATAGTAAAGCATTATGTCTGGAATCTGGACCAACTCCCAATTGAGACTGTTTTGGAATTGACCTATTTGGGAGCAACAATCCATTCATTTCCAACGAAATGTGACTTGTTGCGTTCAATTGAGTTAAAAGAGGTAAAGCTGGGAGCACAAATGAAAAAATTCAAATCCCATTTCTGCACATTTTCTATTCTCCCGCTTGTGAGATTATATATAGGCAAAGTAATTCCAGTAGTCCTTTTTGCCTGGACTATAATTCTTTAGCCATGGATATTGAGTGGGACTAAGCTAAATTGTGGAAACTTACACTTGGATTACCAGATTGCGTCCCAATAGTCTCTCTTCGCTATGAATTAGGTCTGCTGTCCCTTAGATCATGGCTCCAATGGAAGTGGCTGACACTGTACAGATTAGTCTTAGACTCTCCTAAGAACTCACTTTTTGAGGGAATAGCTCGAGAAATGTATTTTGGTAAAAATTGTTTTTTGTCTAAGTTCCAGCAGAGATGTTCTGCAATATTAGAGAGAGAGGACTGTAATGCTGATCTGCTCCTCCAGAACCCAGTTAAGGTAAAAGAAAAGATGAAACAGTGTGACTGGATTGATACCATAGACAATATGAGGAGGGCGGAGAGATCTGCCTCCTTTACTGTGGTTGATAAGCGGCTATCTATGGTCCCTTCCTATCTAAAAAAAATCACTTGATCTGCGTCTTGGATTATCCTTCCTTAGATTCCGTTTAAACCCACTCCCTACTCTAGAGATTTTGGCTGTCTTAACAACGATTTGCAAACATCTAAACACTTATTATCTAATTGCCCGGGCACTTGGAGTATGAGGGTTAGAAGATTTGGTAGGTTTGTCCATCACGTATCCTGTTTAACTCCAATGAATTCTGGGGGAGATTATCTTAGGTCAGGAGTCTGGTCTCTCAATGGAACTCGTCAGTATCACGACCCTCACCTCAGGCCAGGGAGCTTGGGCTCCCTGGCCCTCGCCACAGTGTTTTGGCAAGACCCGAAGAGCCCTGCTTTGCCCCTCTCAGGTCCCTTGGAGACAGTCCTGGCACCGTTGGCATCAGGCTCACATGGCAGGTGTGGGTTTCAATGGGCAATTGACTAACATGGCTGCCCCCACAAGGACCAATGGGGAACTGCAACCAGCAGTCTAGCATCCAGGGCGGGGCCCGCCCTGAAGGCACCTGGGATACCTGCTGGGTATTTAAACCACGTCCGACTCGAGGCACGCGCTTTGCGTTATTGTGCTCTAGCAGCGTGACGTTCACTGGGTCCTGCTCAGAACCTTGGCCTGCACGGGAGAGAGAAGACGAAGAACCTCAGCCATCCTTACCTGCCCAGCTTCAGCTCCTCCATCCATCCGGAGTCTTCTTGGACATCTGTATCTTCCTCCAGCAACATTCCTGGGAAGAAGGACGAGAATAAAGACATCAAGTAAGCTTACTTACCAAACCCTTCTGGAAGGCTATCGCCACTCGAACATCGTCACAGGCGACTGGTTCTGGTCGATCACTTCTTCCAGCATTCCTCCCGCGACCTGCAAGGAAGAACAGCACAGGTTAGACAACTTACAAGGACACTCTCTGCACAGCTCTTTCGCATCCTTTACCTTCCCGAGCTCTGCCACCAATATCAGCTCGTTTCCATCATCATCCCTTCAGCACTTGCAAGAAAGAAGAAGTTTATTCCGAGTGACTACAATTACAGACAATTATTCTTAATACGAAAGACTTACCTAAAAGTGGAGTCGCAGCCGGTCTGGACTCTAGGCCCATGCCAGTGAAGTAACTCGGCGGAACGGGGCCCAGCGACAAAGCGCCCCTGCCCAGAACGGCAGGACGGAGAGCACACCTTAACGAAAACCAAGGTGAGAGAAGTCCCAAGGGGAACCACAAGTTGAACACCGGGAGGTGGGTGTTGAGGGAAGGTGTAGTAGCTAAATCCACCTCTGTCTTCTAGAACTGACCCCTGGCAGCACGAACTCCAGAGAAGATGCAGTGTTCCCAGAAGCATCCCTGACCAGTCGAGCAGCGTCCCTGTGGATACAAGGTGAGCGTTACAGAACCTGGGCGCCTGTATGGAAACCTCAGAAACAGACCAGTTGGCCCAATTGTTGGGGCAGTTACGCGCAGAGGTCCACTCAGCCCGACAGGAAAATAACGCCTTGCGGAGTGATCTAATTGTGGCCAAAGAACGAACTGACAACCTTGGCAGACAACTCCTTCAATCGCAAGCCGGACAAGCCCCGTTGGCAGGAGTCGGCGCCTCAACGCCCACTCAAGCGAGCAACCCAGTCCAGATCAACCTACCTGGAACAGTACCATTAGCTCCACCAGAACGAATCTCAGGGGACCCCCGACGATATGCGACCTTCATGAATCAGTGTTGCCTCCATTTTCTGTGCAGACCTGGGGTGCTTCCCACTGACCAATCGCGTTTGGCCTTTGTTTTATCCTACCTGAGGGGAAGTGCAGCAGATTGGTTGGTACCGTTTATCAGCCGGAATGATTCCCTGTTACAGGATTTAGGAGGTTTTCAGCAGGAGCCGGACAAGCTCTTTGCCCGGCGCCACCATGGACAGCCTTTAGATAACAAACTCTTATCCCCTCGTCAAGCAAGCTAGGATCTGCTAGTGTACATCACCACTTTCAATAGATTAGTGGTCGAAGCAGATTTGCCAGAGGATAAACGGACCACCTTATTCCACCGGGGTTTGCGAGGGGAGCTAAAGGACATTTTGGCTCAAGTTGTGGACCCACTCGGGATTGTGAGTTCATTAGCTTGGTGGTGCAACTGGATCGGCGACTGCAAGAGAGGAAAATTTACTGTAGTAAGTTGGATTCTCGTCTTATAATCGTGCGACCCAAAGATCAAGCCCCACAGTGATCCAAAGGTGCCACAAACCCATGCAAATAGGAGGAGTCAGGCCTCCCTTGACCAAAGCTGAACGAGAAAAGAGGAGAGAGTTGCAGTTGTGCCTGTACTGCGGGAAAGCTGGCCACTTCCTTAGAGAATGTCCTGTTAAACCACCAAGAAGGACCGTCGGAGCGATGGATAAGGAGACCTCCGTTGACGAGTCGGAAAACTGCCAAGCCCGGCAATTTTAGGGGTCCAATTGTCAAGCGAGGAAATTCAACTACAGACCTCCCATTTTGCTCTCCCTGTGACCTTAATCACCCACCAGCAGCCATCTAGTATGCACTCATTGGAAGCTTATATTGATAGCGGAGCAGTGGGGAATTATATAGATCAGGACATTGCAGCAAAGATGGGGCTACCACTCTGCCCTAAGCCAACCACTGAGACTGTAACCACCGTTGATGGCACCGAGATCGCCTCGGGTCCTGTATCCGAATGCACCACCGAGCGTACTCTCCTGTGCAAAGATGGTCACCGTGAAATCATCACCTTTGATCTTATCAAGGCACCGCAGTTCTTGCTAATGTTGGGAATGCCGTGGCTAGTCGCACATAACCCACGGATCAGCTGGCGTGCTCGCGAATTGGTTTTCGCCCACGGCTGCACGCACACTTGCTACCCACAAGGACAGAAGTGGAAGCATGCTAGTTCTCCCATTCAAGAGGGTATTGTCATTGTCCTTGGAGGGGTCGCCACTCTGCCGATGCAGTACCAGGACTTCCAAGATGTTTTCCAAAAGGAGCAAGCGAATACCCTGCCACCCCACAGGCCCTACGATTGCCAGATCGACCTACTACCTGGAGCCCGGATTCCATGTGGGTGCATTTACGCACTCACTGAACCTGAAAACCAACACCTGAAAATGTACCTGAAGCAATACCTTTCCAATGGTTTCATCCGCCTGTCCAAGTCTTCGGCCGCGGCTCAGTTATTCCTCGTACCGAAGAAGGAAGAAGAATTGAGAACGTGCATCGACTACCGTGCATTGAACCAAATCACCATCAAGAACTGTTATCCCCTACCGTTGATCCCGGAGTTATTAGATCAGGTCAAGGAAGCCCAGATTTATACCAAGTTGGATCTTAGAGGTGCCTACCATCTAGTGCGTATTAAAGAAGGGGACGAGTGGAAAACGGCATTCCGTACCAAGTACTCCTTATATGAATATCAAGTGATGCCGTACCGTCTGTGCAATGCCCCAGCTGCTTTCCAATACTTCATGAATGATGTTCTTAGAGAGCTCATTGATGTCTGCGCGTTAGTTTACATCAATGACATCCTGGTGTATTTGGCCTCTGAGCAAGAGCACGTTAAGCATGTACGGGCAGTCCTGACCAAGCTCCGACAACACCACCTCTATGCCAAGCTGGAGAAGTGTTCGTTCCATGTTACGGAAGAAGAGTTCCTGGGCTTCGTCCTTTCACCTAAGGGACGAATGGACGCTCACAAGGTCGACGCCGTCCTCAACTGGCCAGCGCCGAATTCAATCAAGGGAGTCCAGAGTATGTTAGGCTTTGCAAACTTTTACCGCCGTTTTATCCCCGGGTTCTCTCAAATAGTACACCCGATTACTTCATTATTGAGGAAATGCAACAAGACGTTTTGTTGGACAGAAGAAGCTGAAAAGGCCTTCCAGGAACTCAAGGCGAAGTTCACCACCGCTCCAATCTTGCGACATCCACGCCCAGACCTCCCTTATATAGTGGAAACGGATGCGTCCAGTATGGCAATGGGAGCAGTTCTATCGCAAAGGGACTCACACACTGGCCAACTACATCCAGTGGCCTTTTGGTCACAAAAGTTCTCGCCGCCGGAGCTCTATTACGCCATCACAGACAAAGAGTTACTAGCCATTAAGGCCGCCTTCAATGCTTGGCGACACAACCTGCTGGGAGCCAGACACAGCATCAGTGTGATAACGAATCACCGAAATCTCCAATATCTAAAGGATGCAAAGGCTCAATCATCTCGGCAGCTATGCTGGGCCCTTTATTTTGCAGCGTATGACTATGTGATCACGTACCAACCCGGGGTTAAAAATGGCAAGGCTGATGCCCTCTCTCGCATGGGCATCGATGAGATGACGCACGTACCTTCGGACCCCATGGCCATTATCCAAGGGGACAGAATCTTGGGCATCACAACCACCATGACTCAGGATGAGCTTCTATATGAAGTCTGGAAAATTTTAACCCAGGAGCAACTACGAGAATGGGGTTCCAGAGGGGAACACTACTGTATGCCTCATTACAGGAACAGGCTGTTCATACCAGTGAAAGAACTTCAAGAAGAGGTCATCTCGGAGTACCATGACTACCTCATGGAAGGCCACCCGGGAACTGCTAAAACCTTGGCTAAGGTGAAAAGAAGTTACTGGTGGCCAACGTGGCATAAGGATGTAATTGAGTTAATTTCTTCTTGTGGTATCTGCGCCCAGAACAAAATTCCAAGCAAAAACCCACTGGACTCTTACAACCTCTGGACATTCCACCGGCCCCATGCCACACGCTATCACTAGACTTTATTACAGATCTTCCTTCGTGTCAAGGTTACAACACCATCCTGGTGATTGTGGATTTATTTTCTAAAATGGCCCACTTCTTCCCGTTCAAGGGTCTGCAAAATGCATCTGGTATCGCCAAAATCTTCCTCGAGCGCGTAGTGCGTCTGCTTGGATTCCCTTCAGTTTTAATATTGGATTGTGGTACCCAATTTGTGTCCAACTTCTGGAGAAAGTGTTGCTCATTGGCCCAAATAGACATCTGATTTTCCACTGGCCATCACCCCCAAACAGACGGTCAAATGGAGAGAACGAATCAGACTCTCGAGCAGTAGTTGCGCTGCATGCTTCACCAGGCGGAAGGGGATTGTAAGGATCTTTTATGGGTCACCAAGTACGCCTATAACAACTCGTTGCACAGCAGCACTGGGCAAACGCTGTTCTTTATGGTATATGGAAGACACCCTCGCACTTCCGAGCTAGACGTCCCTACGACCCTAGAAATGCCAGCGTCACGACCCTCCACACGACCATCTCACAGGCTTTCTGGAAGGCTCAAGAACAACTGCAACAAGCCAAGACATGCCAGAAGAGGTGCGCGGACCATCATCACACTAAAGCTCCTGACTACCAGGTAGGGGATATGGTGTGGCTAGCCATCAAACTAAAGGGGACTCAGACATTTCGCCCACGGTTTTTAGGACCATACCCAGTTGAGTCCATCCAGCTGTTGTAAAGCTGACACTGCCAGCCCACATGCGGATACAAGTTCTAAGTATCTCTTCTGAAGCCGGTCAAGCCGGGAACCCGAATAACTACTCCACCAGGACCCGTAATTGTTCATGAGAACCTGAATACGAAGTAAGGGACATCCTGGACTCCAAATATGTGAGGAAAAAACTCTACTATTTAGTGGACTGGAAAGGATACGGTCCACAGGACAGGACTTGGGAGCCCAGTGAGTACATCCATTCTCCACGCCTGCTTCAACGTTTTCATCGAGAGCATCGCTCCAAGCCGGGGCCGGACAGGAGAACCACCTTGAGAGGTGCCTTGGGGGGGAGTGCTGTCACAACCTTGGCATCATGCCGCGGAGCTCGGGCTCTCTGGCCCTTGCCACAGTGTTTTGGCAAGTCCCAAAGGACCCTGCTTTGCCCCTCTCGGCTCCCTTGGAGTCAGTCCTGGTGCCGTTGGCATCAGGCTCACATGGCAGGTGTGGGTTTCAATGGGCAATGAACTAACATGGCTGCCCCCACAAGGACCAATGGGGAACTGCAACCAGCAGTCTAGCATCCGGGGTGGGGCCCGCCCCGGCCCACCCCGAAGGCACCTGGGATACCTGCTGGGTATTTAAACCACACCGACTAGAGGCACGCGCTTTGCGTTATTCTGCTCTAGCAGCATGAAGTTCACTGGGTCCGGCTCAGCACCTTGGCCTGCACGGGCGAGAGAAGACGAAGAACCTCAGCCATCCTTACCTGCCCAGCTTCAGCTCCTCCATCCATCCAGAGTCTTCTTGGAAATCTGTATCTTCCTCCATCAACATTCCTGGGAAGAAGGACGAGAATAAAGACATCAAGTAAGCTTACTTACCAAACCCTTCTGGAAGGCTATCGCCACTCGAACATTGTCACCGGCGACTGGTTCCAGTCGATCACTTCTTCCAGGATTCCTCCCGCGACCTGCAAGGAACAACAGCACAGGATAGACAACTTACAAGGATGCTCTCTGCGCAGCGCTTTCGCATCCTTTACCTTCCCGAGCTCTGCCACCAATATCAGCTCGTTGCTATCATCATCCCTTCAGCACCTGCAAGAAAGAAGGAGAAGGTTATTCGGAGCGACTACAATTACAGACATTTATTCTTAATACAAAAGACTTACCTAAAAGTGGAGTTGCAGCCGGTCTGGACTCCAGGCCCACGCCAGTGAAGTAACTCGGCGGAATGGGGCCCGGCAGCAACTCGCCCCTGCCCAGAACGGCCGGACGGAGAGCGCACCTTAACGAAAACCAAGGTGAGAGACGTCCCAAGGGGAATTGCAAGGGGAGCACCAGGAGGTGGGTCTCGAGGGAAGGTGTAGTAGCTAAATCCACCTCTGTCTTCTAGAACTGACCCCTGGGAGCACGAACTCCGGAGAAGGTGCAGTGTTCTCAGAAGCATCCCTGACCAGTCGAGCGGTGTCCCCGTGGATACAAGGTGAGCGTTACAGTCAGAGCCCTAAGGGAACTTAATTTGATCAGTGATTGAGTCTTGAACTGGAGAGAAGGAAGTGACTGGTAATCGCAGTTGTGCAGGTCCGAGCCAGTGTATTCCTTTTTCTCCTGGTTTGGCCAATGGAGTTGTTTCTACATAATGTTGACTTTTTGGAGACTTATTTGCTTGCCTATTTTGGAATATTCTGTCTGGTGCTCTTTTTCTTTTTTGTTTACATCATTCATGTTTCTCACGTTGTGTTTCCGGGTTTGTGATATAGCTTTTCTTTTAATTGAAGATTTTAGTGAAGGGAGTTTGTAAATTGTTTGAAGTGTTTAAGTTTTATTTTTTTGTATGTATTACTGTTTTAGTGTTAAAAGTCAAATGTTGGCTATTGCACAATAAATAAAAAAAATTAAAAAGCAAGTGCAAGACTACAGTCTCACTTTTCAGCACAAGCAGCAGAATTAGTAGCACTTCTTGTAGCACTCGAGAATCATGCAGACCAGGAAGTGACAGTGTACAGTGACTCCACCTACGTGATGTCAACCGTACACGCATGACTAGGGCATTGGAAAAGGAGGGGTTACCTCCATGCGGACGGCACTTCAGTACAACATGCATCCTTATTGGACAGGCTTAATAAGGCACTACAGCTCCCAGTAGCCATAGCTGTCGTTAAATGCATCGCTCATACTAAACATACAGATTCTTTCTCTTGCGGGAATGAAGCCGCAGACGTAGAAGCCAAGAGGGTTGCATATTCAGCAGATATTTCAAGTTTTGATACTCCAAATGTTAATGAAAAGATAGTCATTATTATGGTAGGGAATGAAAGATGTAATCATTTGCACAGAACCCAATTGATGGAAATTCAAGGAAGCGCACCACAGGAAGAGCAGGTGTTATAGAAGCGAAGGGGGTGTTCTTTATCCTCCACTGAAGCATTGTGGCAACAAGACAGCACTGGAAAGCCGGTGATGCAAGTAGCATTATTGAAGATAGCGCTTGAACAGCTGCACTACCCCGTGCATGCAACTAGAGAAAGTGTTGCTGCAACAATTGTGGAATATTGGTTTATACCAAATTTGTTAGAACATGTTGCATTTTATGTAGTAAATTGCATCGTATGTCAAACGTTTACTGCTGGACATATACTGCAAACGATTAGAGGAGTAATTCCTCAACCGAATTGTCCTTTTCAGCATTTACATATCGATTATATTGATATGCTGCAAGTATGTAGGGGATATAGGTATCTGATAGTGGTGGTGTGTCTATTCTCCAGGTGGATCGAAGCAGGTCTGTGTGCACACCCTGTCACCATTTGTGCAGTAAAGTTTTTAGTACGAGAAGTCTTTTCAAGATTGGGTGTGTGTGAGGTGCTGAGATCTGATAATGGACCACATTTTGCCAATAAAATATTTGAGCAAATAAGTCTGTTATTGAGTATTAAACATACATTTTCTTCTGCTTATCACCTGCAAGTGAACGGGAATTGTGAGAGACTCAATGGCCTCCTTAAAGAGAGGATTGCAAAGCTTAAGTTAAGATTGAAAAAGGGATGGCTATATTGCCTGCCCTTGGCTTTGTATGCTCTGAGAAATCAGCCTGGCTCAGACCACCACCTCACACCCCACGAGCTAGTGACAGGATGGCGAATGAGAACGTCTTTAACTCCTCCATCGAGGAGTAGCAGTGATGTCCAGAATACTGCAGAAATGTTAGGAAATGAGTTACGTGTATACTTGACATGTATGACCGCTAGTATCTCTGTCATTTCTGATCAACTCAAGCATCAAGGGGGTCAGTCTCAGAACACAGATGAAAGCCATTTAGCAACCAAACCTATTGAACTACTATCAGTACCAAAGTTGTTTGTTGGTGACTCTATCCTAATCAAGAAATTTACCAGCAAGTCGCATGAGCCACACTTCAATGGTCCTTAGATCTTGGAGAATGTCACTCCTTCAGCAATAAAAGTACAAGGCTCTACATCGGTGAGACATGAAGAAGAATTTCTGTATGTGCAGACTCGATCAATGACAAAGAAGAAGAATGATACAATTCCAGATAAATAAATGCAGATTTGCATTTGGACTGTGACTCCACGTGGACACTCGTTATAGATATTATAGCAGGAGTGCAGATCTTTGCCAGGAGTTCCAGGAATCATTTACAATGAACTTTAGAGAAATGTTGACATATCATAATTATGCCTAAACGACAGCACTTGATTGTGAACTAGAAGGGTGAGCAGTACCCCGATTTGTTTTTTACTGAGTGTCTATTTGGCTAGCTCCATGGTCCTGACCACAGAGATGCCCATAGACTTCTACTTGCTGTCTTCATATTTATTCTCCAAGCTTATCCTACCCTTGTTAGAAGAGATGTGGATATTCATACTTTCTTACATCATCCTTAAAATGGCCCTGTGATTAGGAGGCTGCTTGTAGCGATAGTAGAAGCACTCCTGCAACTAGCAGACCTACCGTAATTGCCTGATTTAAAAGTGTTTTTCCTTCCTTAAATGATTACTGCAAGTATGAGGAATGCTGAGAATGGTACAATTTCAGAAAATTAACAAGTTCAAGAGATTTGCGAGTGGCAGAAGTTTTGGGGATTGATATATTGGATCCCAATATATGTGTTCACGAGCATGTTTTGCGGCCTTTTATTTATCTTTATTCACCTTTTTTATTATTTCTCTGGATCGAGCAAAGCAGAAGTCCCTTTAATTCTCCACACTCCAGGAACTACTGTTGATGTACCAATTCATAAACCCCCATCTGTCCCCAATCCCAAGAACGTCCACAGACACACAAAAAAATCACAGCACACACCCCATCAACTACACAGCCCTTTTCACCTATAAAAAGAGGTCTATATAAACTTTATTCCACTCACCCATCCTTTCCAAGCCCTCTTTCATCCACAAAATAACCCCAAATATATTTTCCAGACTTCTTTTCCTCATGCCCCAATAAGTAAATCAAAGTAGGTATTTGTCCTTGCTGAGAGCCAAGCCAACTGTCCATGCACTAAAGTTCTATCACAATGTTTTATACTTACAGTTAGACACTTTGGAATAATAAAAACACAAGACAAAGGTGCAAGAGAGCGTGCTTTCAGGTCGTTGCTGATACTCCTCACGCAACTCCACTCCAACATTTCAATCTGTAACCGCAAGCAGAATATTCTTTCCCATTCAAACCTAGGGCTTCGGCCATGCTGCATGCCCCAGTAAGCAAATCAGAATACACATTTGTCCTTACTCAGGGCCAGGCCCCTTACCCAGGTACCAAAGTTATATCACCATTTTCTGTAATTACATTATAACACTTTAGAAAAAATCAAATACAGGACAGATTTGCAAAACCATGCTTTGAGGTCCTTTTTGATGCTCCTCGCAAATGTTTGCTGCAATCGTATCCAGCACTTCGGGCTGTATCCGCAAGCAGAATCTTTTTTCACATTGCAAACTATCCCGATTTCAAAGAACTTTAACACATAGCCGGTTCATGGTGCCCATGCCCACTTTTTGGGACCCTCACTCTAATTTCGCTCCCTCCTGGTGAAACAGCACTAGACTTTACAGAACCATTCAGGGTCAGGTTCAGAATGACATTGCAAAATGTCATGCAGTTTCATTGAGTGGCGCCAAAGTTACAAGCCATCCAATAATTGCTTTTCACCAACCCTGCAATGCAGAAATGTGAATGCATGCACCCGAACATCTGAGATGTCCGTGGACATCCTAGAGCTGCCCCGGATAGGGGTACTGTTGACGGACTTTGTAGAGGGCAAAACGCACGTTGTTTGGGCTTTTTATAGCCATATCCCATCCCATCCTCATACCCCCTCACCTCCCTAGAGATTGTTTCGTTAGTTTAACGAGTGCAATGTTGTGTTTTTTAATATGTTATCACTGCGCAATCTGCAGACGCTCCTCATGTTTTTTTATTGACCAATCAGTGGGCAAGTCCGTTGACTGTGGACCTCATGCTGCCCTCTGGACCAATCGGAGGCCTGTACACGGACCAACCAGGTAAGTGACTCAGCGGACCAAGGGCAGATATCACACACTTTTTACCTACTTTTTGGCTGTTTTATAAATAAACTACTGGACAGATATACACCAAATTTACAAAAGCATGCTTTTGGGACCAAGTCGCCATTCCTGCCGCAAATTTGGTGAATATCTGTCCAGTGGTTTGAGCTGTAGGCCATATACATTGTTTGCAAAGTTTTGTGAGGATTCGACCAGGGGGGTTGAGAAACTTAACCATAACTACACAGCCGCTACGGCATTCAGTTAAAAGATTTTGTTAAAGGGCCATTGGGCCTCATTACAAGTATGGAGGTAACCATGCCGGTTTTGCCGGCATGGCTACCCCCATACCGGGTACCAGATCCGGGTCCCGCAAAAGGGGACTTACCGGGCCATTCTGACCTTGGAGGGCCCGGTAAATCCCTTTTGCGGGACCCAGTCCCGGTACATCCCCATTCCCATTTGAGCCCCAATAGGGCTCAATGGGAATGGGGCGGATGCTAACAGGCCCGTTAATGACGCGCTCATTGTTAGCATCCTGGTCTGCTAGCGGGTCCCGCTAAGGATGCCTGGTCTGACGAGTCGTTCCAGAGCAGGACCCGCTGCAGACCTTGTGATAGGGCAGCCCGAATGAACAGTGCCGGTCCCTTACCAGCACCGTTCATTCCGCGGCTGCAAGGGTCCTAATGAGGCCCATTGTGTTTAAGTTGCACTAACAAAAACCTATGAAATTCTGTGAAAAACTTTGTTAAACGGACGTTATGGTTAAGTTGAACTAACAAAAACCTATGAAATTCAGTGAAAAAGCTTTGTTAAAGGGACGTTATGGTTACAAGTACAATCCAAATCCCCCCAGAAATTTGCCAGTTATGGTAAACTAAGCAACCATAACGCATGCCACCACAGTGCCCTGCTAAGACTAACACCCCAACTGTACATAATGACATCATGATCTTGTCTGCAACATTGGATGAACTTAGTAATGACTCCAAAGAACTTTTAAATTATGTACAAAAATCATGTTATTAGAAATGTTGATTATCACTGTCCTACTTGCACCTGTCTTCCTTCCCCCAGCAATCACCCCAATCAGATTCACAAAATGTACGGTTTGATGAAACTTCTCTCCCTCTCTCCCCAATCATAACTTCCTAGAAATTCTAAATCCTCCCATTTATATTTCCCATTCCGATACCCCATCCCTTTCATGAATACATTTTATTTTTTTTTCTACTATAAATGTTTTGTATATTATTCTGTGATATATTCCTGTTTTGTTTTAAAAGCCCAATTAATAGTCTGCGGACTATACGACTGTTCAGGGTATCTGTTTACGCGGACAGAGCCCCCGTTTGCAGACATACATGCTCATGCGCCCAGCGTCTCCAGCTCCATGGATGTCGGCGAACCCCCGTCGCTGCCACGGACGTACCCAGACATCATCATGTGACCGCACCCATACTGCGTTAGGGTGTGTCTACGGATTATGACCGACACTGCAGACATTTGAAACGGTATTTTCAGCCAAGCTAGGATGTTTAAATTTGAAAGTTTACACTTCCAGAGCTCCTAGACCCATTCTTAGTTGATCTGGCAACTTTTTACAACTTTCCAAGGGCTGTTTTCAGCTCGGTAGTCCACGGACGGTTCCTCTGAAGGGACCCACCCGTTACTTTTAGTCCTTCTCAATCTGGCAATCCAGGAGAGAGCACCACCTCAGAGCAACTGCTTCTCAAAACGTGGAATCTGCTCTAATGGCATCACTCATGGCCATCCCTTCACCTTCCCAGGGGCCACCAGCACCACCACCACCACAACAACAATCTGGTTCGTCTGGACAGGGGAACATGTGTGGAGATGCAGAAGAGGATGATGAGGAAGAGGAAGAAGAGGTAGAGGAAGTGCCAAATTCCAGTCATCAGTGTGGTGGTTTTCTACCACCATTGGGGGTGTACCAAAGGCTGGGGCTGACAAAGTGAAATGCACTGAGTGCAACAGTCGCAGACAACCTGGACAGTACTCCTACAGGACCACCTCCATGCACTGCCACACCAGATCCAACCATCTGGGTTCACTGAGAAAGGCTGTTCCTTTCTGAGGGAGAAGCAGGTTACCATCCTTTACCGCTTCTTACTCAACCGCTCCTGCAACAGGATCCCGTTGCCCAGGTAGCAAGCTATACAGAATGTTGTTGACCCTTACCCTTCGAAGAACACAATACTATGTTTGCACTGCAACACATTGTTCTGCGGGGGGAGCAGTTTCGCAGTGCTTTCGAGGCCGGAGTCAAGGAGTACGAGAAACATTGCCACCTACCATACATTTAAGGCATGCCCAACATCTTCCCCTGTCCACCTACCCCTCCGTATCGGTGGTTAGTGCCCCTTCTATCACTTCCCTCCCCCATCTTACCTTGCATGTCCTACAAAAAAATAAATCAAAATCCCTCAAAAAATATAAATGCCAGAAAGAAAGAAAACAAAGGTTCCTTTAGGGACCACCTTTCACAGTTAGATAGAACTAAAAAACAAATCACAGGAACCTTTGCAGCCTGCATAGTCCGCGGACAGTACGATAGTTTACGGCCACCTGAACAATTCTGGGCGTGGGGGAATGAAAATCAATTAACTTGTTTTCGTTACAAAAATGTGGCTCTTAAACAAAACTTTTTTCTCTTTCTGTATTTTATATATTTTTGGGATTGTTTGTTTTTATATACTGAACTAACACATTTTCTATTTTTCTAACTTTCAGAAAAAGTGCTTCTAATTTTCTGTTTTTCCTTTTTGTTTACTTCATCTACTGAAAAATACTTCAATCCATATTTTATGTATACACAGAAACTGTTCCAATGCATTTTTAACATTTTCACGAAAAATCTGATTGCCAACATCAGTCAAATGCACTCCATCTCTTCGAAACATTATGAAATTATGTCATGCCAACGTCCTGCAAAAAAGCAGATAAAGCTTTGTTTACATTGCACCTTGCTTTCTCGATTTGTGGACAAAATAAATTAGAACGTCTCCAGATTTGTCTTTGAGCTATCTGAGAAAAAACAATCTTTGAATGTGGAAACAGTTCCATTAACTTTGCAAATGTATCCTTCATTGAAAACTGCAATGACATCACATGTTTGACACACTTATTTTGGTGCATTGAAAAATGTAGGCTAGGTGGTTTTATTCACTGACCAACGCAATATGAAAAGTGAAAAGGTGCTGTATAGCAAAACTTTACCCTTGTCGTGTGTTCTTAAAGTACTTTCCTTAGTGTCTGGTGTCAGCTCATGATGCACATGCATGGGGCAGTAGAAGGCCTCAAACAAACAATTAATTTGTATTCAGGAAGATAAACTGTCGGATGCTGCTAGTTCCTTCTACCGTACTTCAGTTTCCCTGTATGTGCCGCTCAGTTATATGCATTAGGTCGTCATATGAATCGTTTGTTGTAGCACAAGTGTGTATTAAGTGTACATTTGTGAGCTAGTTATTACATGTGTAACATAACACAATAACCCCTGACATCTTGCTATCAACATAATATAAAGAACCCCTTGTAGGTAGGGACTTTTCAGGAATATTATTTTCACATGTGATGTCATCAGTGATGTCATCAATGATATTTGTGATGTCATCTTTGATGTCCTGGGTGTTCGTCTTAGCAATGCACGTAGATGGCGCGAGTTATGGTTGCTTAGCTTACTATAATGGGGGAATGTGCAGTGGTGTTTGGTTGCACTGTGAAGTATAACATTCTTTTAGGGACATTTTTTTACAGAATGCACATATATATGGATGGCAGGGAAGGAAAAGAAAGGGGCTAAACAAGTGATGTCATCATTGATGTCATCATTGATATTTGAGATGACATCTTTCATGGTCTGGGTGTTAGTGTTAGCAGTGCACAGGGGCGGTGGCAGGGTTCGGGGCTCAGGTTACCATAACTGGCGAATTTCAGGGGTTTTTCGGTTTTGATTTGAGGCATAAAGGGGAGGAGGAAAGTTTTTTTTTAGTGAAGTGTACAGGTTTTTGTTAGGGCAACTTAACCATAACGTCCCTTCAACAAAGTTTTCTTTGTAGTGAATTTTGGACGCTTTTATTAGGGCAACATAACCATAATGTCTCTTGGAGAAACGTTTTTTGAATTATTTGCATACGTTCCCAGTACATGTAAGTGAATTATAACATAAGTTCACCAAAGTTTTTATTGAGTATTTAGAAGGATTCCAATAGTAACACATAAGCATACTGTAAACTAACATTTGACTGAAGTGCCCATTTTACCACATATTGCACAGTAGCATATGCTGTAGCACAGCATGGCCACTTGGCACAAAACTCAAATACACTTCACTATAGTATGGTTGAGTTGTTCATAGTGCGGAAGGACATTGTATATTGTTGTACGAACTCGTAATTGAAACAATTCCCGTTCACAACTCAACAGGGCAACTTTGCACCACAATAGAAGCAAGAGTGCATACTGACGTCTTTGAAGCAGTAAAACCCATTGCACCCTAAAAAAATGGGGGCTAAATGTTATTACCGATACAGATTTTACGGCACTAACCCATAGCACCAAAAGAAAAGATTTTTTTATCTTCAACCGGAAAGACTCCGGCGTTACCATTTGAATAAAAGAAAGCCTTTTCCAAGATGGCCACCATGGAAAGGGAACGCGGCCATTTCATAGAAAGTCTTTTGCAGATTTCCATTATAGCTGCCAGAAAGTAAAAAAGGAAAACGTGTGACCGTATTGGGCGAAGAAGATTTGTATTAGTTCTGAAATGTGTGGTTATCAGCAACACCTTTAACAGAAAGTCAGTGCCTGGTGCACATGGCGACTGCAATGCTATGTTTTCTATGTTCGTGCGCAATGACCTTTCCATAAATGTGTGGAACATACAGGGAATATGTTTGGCAAAAATGTGCGTACAGAAGTCAAAGAATTAGTCTTCTAATGTGTGGACAAAATCACAACAAATCCTGTGAGGCAAAGTGCACTAAAGGTAGAAATAGTGTAAGCAACACCATTACGACTGACCTGTGCACACATTTTTGTGAAAGTGTCACAAGGTGAAATGGGTGAAGAAATGGGTAGTGAGAAGGTATACGGAATCAATCTTTTTGAAACGTTTTTGTACAGCAAATACTTTTATTGCACCTGATCTCATTTTTTCCACTTTTGGAAAGATAGCAAATATGACAACATAGCGTCTTCATGCAGAACTGCTCTTGGTAATTGGGGCATCTGGGTAACAGAAAGTACCCTAACGGCACAAAAGCATAGTAGATGGCAATGAGCCTTACGTTGTCAAAGCAATTAGTATGCAATAGCGTTCTGGATAATGTACCTTGGCAGCGTAAAGAAATGATTCCATAAAGACTTGTGTACCGTGATGTTGCACCTAGTAAAGAACATACTACAACCTGCAACATAGAATGGCACATTGTGAAGGGAAACATGAAATGGTTAAAAAAACACACTAACATGTAAAAAGTAGTAAGGTACTTTTATTTTACAATGCTCAGCGCTAAATCATCGCCCTTTCCTCAGTGGCAAAGAAATTGGAAGTGAGTGTCTCTGTAGCACAATGAAAAGGACAAGGTTGACGGTCATGTTGATTTTTCCGACATAATGGGCCTCATTACGACCCTGGCGCTAATGGGTTAACAGCGCCGTAAAAGGCTGCAGTGCCGTTAACCCATTAGCGCCTAATTACGAGATCCCATTTCCGGGACCCGACCTTAACGACTGGTTTTACCAGCGGTTAAAGTAGGGACCCGCAAAGGGACCTCGGTGCTAAGTACGGTGGCGCAATTTGCGGCACCGTACTTACCGCCTTCCCCATTCCCATTGAGCCCTATGGGGCAAAAATGGGAATGGTGAAGGGCCATGGAGAAAGGGGGAATTACCGCCCCACCAACCTTGTAATGGGGTGGTAATTCCCCCTTTCTCCATGGCGGAGTCGGTTAGTTACTGGCATGGATCATGGTGCTAATAGCACCATGGTTTTCTGCCAGGGTCGTAATGAGGCCCAATAACCATGCGTTGGCGGCACAGTTTTTAGCACACACACAGTATGCACTTGCGACACAGTAGTCGGTTTCCTCTCACATGCATTGACAAGACGGCGGCAATCGCTGTGTAGTAGTCAATCAGAAAGTATGATATGTTACTTATAATGTTAGTGGCAATGGTGACGTTGTTGTTTGACCGCACTGAAATTAAGCGTTGTTGCGTATTGCTGTCACAGGGATTTACAAGGCGATGTGAATGGCTGTGAACTATGACACCAGAAAGGACAGTATGTTGCTTCGTACTCCTACAACTGCGTACGGGCATAGAGGTCCGATGCAGTCATCCCATTGAATGATGACGCACATACAACCGGTGACAAATATCTGCACTTGACGATTGAAAAAACCATCACTCAGACGCTGGAAACCATGACATTCGCAAAAAAGGAAGGAAGTAACTGATGAGAAAAAAAGAAAAATCTATCAATACGAAGCCTTTATGGAAATGTAAGGTGTAACACATAACATTTCTATAAACAAATAATGTTATATGGGGAAAAGTACTAACTCCCTACAAACGGTGACAATGTACTATCGGCAAAATAGGTAAAAAAATATCAATGCCACATAAATTTTGTAGGCAATAGTGGAAATTGTAGTGACATCGTACAGACGGCAGTAATGTGCAATCTGAAATTCCAACGGCACACAAAGTTTCAAATGCATTACTGGGAAATAAGCTTACATGATATGCACTGGCTCCATTTCGGCCTCCGCAGTCACAAAGTAGTTATTTGCAAGAAGACGTCCTCGGGAACTGATATTTCATGTGCTTCACAAACCTTTTTGAAACATAACTTATCAAAGGGAATGTTTCACGAACTGTGACTCCCTACATTCTTTCTGTCTCTGTTCCCTGTACGTCAAGGTCGAAAAACAATTGACCTTTATGAGGTCTGGTACATGTGCACCACACTGAGCTCCTACTGAAAAAATGAAATAAAATGAACTGACCACTCCGAACGCAAATACATTCTCATTTTGCAACAACATAGCAGCAGTCACTCATGAGAACCGTTACTACCGACCACGTGCAGACGCGCTGTATTTACAAAACCGTGCAGGTGGCTGCCTCAGATTCCAAAATATAGGACGCAAGTGTAACCGCAGTACTTTTGGTGGTTGTTTCTTACATAGAGGCAGTAAGGACTTGTCGTACAGTGACTACCAAATTTCACCGCATGATACAATAGTGGTAACAAGAAGAAAGCACTGTTTCACTTTTTACTGCCACACATAAGTAATGCTTACCTTTGCACACAGTGTGTCGTAAAGGTTTGTTTGCGGGGATTGCGGCGTACAACACAAAAACTAAATGACCATGGCGGCCGTATCAAAAGAACGCTACGCACTTGACGCCGCGGCAGAACCAATCGGTGAAAGCGCAACATGTTGCCGTACGGCATGCCATCGATTAGCCAATAGAAATATGCTCCACTGAGCGAACAGGGAAGTGGGACCGTGGAGCAGACATAGATATCACTAATTCTTAGAGTGCTACTTTTTGATCGTTTTAAAGGAAAGTACAGTAGGATTTCTCACAAAATGTACAAAAGCACACCTTTGGGAACAAGCCCCTGCCATAAAAATGATGACAATCCATCCAGTGGTTTGGCCTGTAGCCGTGTGCAAAGTTTTTCCACCATTCAGTCTATGGGAAAAAAAAGATGTTTTGGGACCCCCCCAATAACTTTGGCCCCCCTGGATGAATCCTTACCAAGCTTTGGGAAAAAATTCAGAGAGGCCCATATACTTTTTTTGCAAACTTTAGTAATGATTCGTCCAGGGGGAGCCGAGTTATAAGCCGCCCAGAAAGTCCTCTTCCTAATGAAACAGCAACTTAACCATATCTACATGGCCACTAACGTGGCCATGTAATGTATCAACATTTCTCTAAAGTTCATTGTAAATGATTCCTGGAACACCTGGCAAAGATCTGCACTCCTGCTATAATATCTATAACGAGTGTCCATGTGGAGTCACAGTCCAAATGCAAATCTGCATTTATTTATCTGGAATTGTATCATCCTTCTTCTTTGTCATTGATCGAGTCTGCACATACAGAAATTCTTCTTCATGTCTCGCCGATGTAGAGCTTAATGTCGTTGAGATGAATCTAAGCTTGTCTGTCTTGGACTTTTACTGCTGAAGGAGTGACATTCTCCACGATGCAAGGACCATTGAAGCGTGGCTCATGCCACATGCTGGTAAATTTCTTGATTAGGATAGAGTCACCAACAAACAACTTTAGTACTGATAGAAGTTCAATAGTTTTGGTTGCTAAATGGCTTTCATCTGTGTTCTGAGAACGACCCCCTTGACGCTTAAGTTGATCGGAAATGACAGAGATACTAGCGGTCATACATGTCAAGTATACACATAACTCATTTCCTAACATTTCTGCAGTATTCTGGACATCACTTCTACTCCTCATTGGAGGAGTTAAAAGCATTCTCATTCGTCATCTTGTCACTAGCTCGTGGGGTGTGAGGTGGTGGTATGAGCCAGGCTGATTTCTCAGAGCATACAAAGCCAAGGGCAGGCAATATAGCCATCCCTTTTTCAATGTTAACTTAAGCTTTGCAATCCTCTCTTTAAGGAGGCCATTGAGTCTCTCACATATTCCATTCACTTGCAGGTGATAAGCAAAAGAAAATGTATGTTTAATACTCAATAACAGACTTATTTGCTCAAATTTCATTGACAAAATGTGGTCCATTATCGGATCCCAGCACCTCACACACACCCCATCTTGAAACGACTTCTCGTACTAAAAACTTTGCTGCACAAATGGCGTCAGGGTGTGTACACGGACCTGCTTCGATCCACCTGGAGAATGGACACACCACCACTATCAGATTCCTGTATCCCCTACATACTTGCAGCATATCAATATAATCGATATGTAAGTGCTGAAAAGGACAATTTGGTCGAGGAATTACTCCTCTAATCATTTGCCATATATGCCCAGCAGTAAACATTTTGACATACGATGCAATTTACTACATAAAATGCAACATGTTCTAACAAATTTGGTATAAACTAACATTCCACAATTGTTGCAGCAACATTTTCCTTAGTTACATGCGCGGGGTAGTGCAGCTGTTCAATTCCTACCTTCAATAATGCTACTGGCATCACCGGCTTTCCAGTGCTGTCTTGTTGCCACAATGCTTCAGTGGAGGATAAAGAACACCCCCTTCGCTTCCATAATTCCTGCTCTTCCTGTGGTGCGCTTCCTTGAATTTCCATCAATTGGGTTCTGTGCAAATGATTGAATATTTTGTTCCCGACCATAATACCGACTATCTTTTCTTTAATATTTGGAGTATCAAAACTTGAAATATCTGCTGAATATGTAACCCTCTTGGCTTCTACGTCTGCGGCTTCATTCCTGCAAAAGAAATAATCTTTATGTTTAGTATGAGCGGTGCATTTAACGACAGCTATGGCTACTGGGAGCTGTAGTGCCTTAATAAGCCTGTCCAATAAGGATGCGTGTTGTACTGGAGTGCGGTCCGCGTGGAGGTTGCCCCTCCTTTTCCAATGCGCTAGTCATGCGTGTACGGGTGACGTCACGTAGGCAGAGTCACTGTACACTGCCACTTCCTGGTCTGCATGATGTTCGAGCGCTACAGTAAGCGCTACTAATTCTGCTGCTTGTGCTGAAAAGTGAGACTGTAGTCTTGCACTTGATTTTTTAATTTTTTTATATATTGTGCAACAGCCAACATTTGACTTTTAACACTAAAGACCTCATTCCAAGATTGGTGGTAGTCATGGCGCTTTTTGCACCATGACTGCCTCCAATAACGGGTCCGGCACCGGTGTTGTTCAATGGGGACTAACCGGTGCAGTCCGACCCTGGCGGGACCAGTAAATCCCCATTGAACAAACCATTCCCCATTCCCATTTGAACCCCCATAGGGCTCAATGGGAATGGGGAGGGTGCTAATAATGGGCCCGCGACTTGCAAGCCTGTTATTAGCGCTCTGGTCCCTTAGTGGGACCCGTAAGAGATGTGTGGTTAGACCACACGTTCCTTACGGTCCCCGCCGAGGGACCTTGGAGTAGGGCGGTAAGGGATTACCGGCACCGGTCTCCTTACCGGTCCCCAGTATCCCTTACCGCCCAAGTCGTAATTACCCACTAAGACAGTAATACATACAAAAAAATAGAACTGAAACACTTCAAACAATTTACAAACTCTCTTCACTAAAATCTTCAATTAAAAGAAAAGTTATGTCACAAAACCTGAATCAAGACATGAGAAACATGAATTATGTAAACAAAAAAGAAAAAGAGCACCAGACAGCATATTCCAAAATAGGCAAGCAAATAAGTCTCCAAAAAGTCAACATTATGCAGAAACAACTCCATTCGGCAAACCAGGAGAAAAAGGAATTCACTGGCTCGGACCTGCACAACTGCGATTACCAGTCAATTCCTTCTCTCCAGTTCAAGACTCAATCACTGATCAAATTAAGTTCCCTTAGGGCTCTGAGGAGTCCCATTGAGAGACCAGACTCCTGACCTGAGGATAATCTCCCCCAGAATTTGTTGGAGTTTAACCAGGATACGTGATGGACAAACCTACCAAATCTTCTAACCCTCATACTCCAAGTGCCCGGGCAATTGGATAATAAGTGTTTAGATGTTTGCAAATCGTTGTTAAGACACTTGTCACAGTATGGTACTGTTTTCCCTTCACTATCTCTGGTGGCCAAAATCTCTAGAGGAGGGAGTAGGTTTAAACAGAATCTAAGGAAGGATAATCCAAGACGCAGATCAGGTGATTTTTTTAGATAGGAAGGGACCATAGATAGCCGCTTATCAACCACAGTAAAGGAGGCAGATCTCTTTGCCCTCCTCATACTGTCTATGGTATCAATCCAGTCACACTGTTTCATCTTTTCTTTTACCTTAACTGGGTTCTGGAGGAGCAGATCAGCATTACAGTCCGCTCTCTCTAATATTGCAGAACTTCTCTGCTGGATCTTGGACAAAAAACATTTTTTTACCAAAATACATTTCTCAAGCTATTTCCTCAAAAAGTGAGTTCTTAGGAGAGTCTAAGACTGATCTGTACAGTGTCAGACACTTCCATTGGAGCCATGATCTAAGGAACAGCAGACCTAATTCATAGCGAAGAGAGACTATTGGGACGCAATCTGGTAATCCAAGTGTAAGTTTCCACAATTTAGCTTAGTCCCACTCAATATCCATGGCTAAATAATTATAGTCCAGGCCAAAACGGACTACTGGAATTACTTTGCCTATATAGAATCTCACAAGCGGGAGAATAGAAAATTAGCAGAATTGGGATTTGATTTTTTTCATTTGTGCTCCCAGCTTTACCTCTTTTAACTCAATTGAACGCAACAAATCGCATTTCGTTGGAAATGAACGGATTGTTGCTCCCAAATAGGTCAATTCCAAAACAGTCTCAATCGGGAGTTGGTCCAGATTCCAGACATAATGCTTTAGTATCTTTCTCGGTTGTATAAATCTTATTATCTTGGACTTCGCTGGATTGATGATAAGATTGTTATTTCAGGCATAATTTTCTACTGCGGACAGGAGACTCTGTAGCTCCACTTGAGAATGATCCAGGACTACAACGTCATCCACGTATGCCATCCAATTGATTTTTGTTTTTCCAAGTACTGGAGATATTAAGCCAATGTCCTTCAGCCACCCTGCCAGTTCTGCCATGAACAGAATAAACTGAAAAGGAGCTAACAGGCATCCCTGGTGGACCCTCTCTCTACCCTAATCGGGTTTGACAGTAGGCCTGATCTACAAAGCCTCACCTGCATAGAGTTGTTGTGGTGTAATTCTCTCATGATTGACAATAAGCTCGGAGAGATACCCCAACCATCCAATTTTTTCCATAGGAGATTCCTGTCAATAGTATCAGAAGCTTGGGAGAGGTCTAACCAAGCCTCAAAGAGGGTAGAACCCCCTCCTTGGCACGATCAGACAGCTCAAACCCAGCCCATTAAGAAAAGTGGATAGACCTTTTTAGCCTAAAAGGAGACCTGTAAAGATTTTGCTGTCTGCATCTAAAAGGGAAATTGGACGGTAGTTAGCTGCCAAGAGTCTATCCCCCTTTTTATAGATCGGAATAACTATGGAGTTTTTCCATGAGTCTGGGAAACTCTTCTGCAATATTATGTTATCAAAATGTTTTTTTAGTGCCCTTGCCCACAGGGGTGGGTCCATTTTTAAGATTGAATTACTCAAACCATTCTGACCCACAGCTCTGGAAGCTGATGATTTCCTTATCAGCATTTCCAGATCCGAGGCAGAGAAATCCAGGGACCACTTGATCCCAGTATTTCTATCCCAGACTATGGCATTAGGGGAGTCAGAGGAGGCGGTCTGGCCATTATAGCAAAGAACAACCTCGCTCTAAGACCACTAGCTCAACCACCTCTCAAATCATGCAAACTCCTCACAGCCAAATTGCCTCCAACTGCCACACCTTAACCATTTACCTAATACATAGGCCACCTGGCCCCATTTGATCTCTTGAGGCAGATTTATCCAGCCTCTTAGCCAATAATATAAAAGAAACCTCTCAAATCTTACTTTTAGGCAACCTGAATCTAGGTTTTAATGACCCTGATGACAAATCAGCACAAGTTATAGCCACCATGCTAGCTGAACATGGCCTAACCCAAAAAGTTCTCACCCCTACCCACAATAAAGGAAGGGCCTTGGACTGGATCGCCACCTTGAACTGCGATACCACCATCACCAAAACCACTCCTCAACATTGGACATACCACTACCTTATTGAATTCACATTATCTCTCAATAAACAAATCAGTAAAGAAAAAATGTTGGCACCACTCCTGCCCACTAGAGCAAAAAAGAATATAACTCCGGACAAGCTCCTGCCATTACTGATGCCAACCATTAATGACCTTCCTGATAACCTGCATCCAGAGAGCTCAGTAGAAATCTACAATAACACTATTAAGAAAGCACTAGACATTATTGCCCCTCTAAAACAGCAAAAAAGTAAACAACAAGCTCACCTAAACGCCTGGTTCACCCCCCGCTTAAAAGAACTAAGAATGCAAAAAAGGAAATTAGAAACTAAATGGCGCCATACCCCTACTGAAGAGAACAAACTGAAACTTAAACTCTTCGCCAATAACTACAAAAAAGAAATCCTACTCACAAAAAAATATCTATTTAATGAAAGAATTGGCAAGTCCAGTTCTAACAGCAGGGAATTATTTGCTATCCTAGGGGAGCTGGAATCCCCTATACCCCCACCCGATAACATAACTAAAGATAAACTATGGTGCACCAGCGTACAAAACGCCCTAACAAATAGAATTAAAACTCTCCAAACTAATATTGCCTTAAAAAAAGACTCCCTAACTACCAACGAGTAACCTCCCAGTTCTCATGCTAGAATAACTAACCCACCAGGCCTGGATCTTTTCAGATTCGCCAAAATCTCCATCCTAGAAACATAAAGGGATATCGCATCACTCAAACCATCCAACTGTAAAGGCGATAACTGCCCATCCCAGCTAATCAAGGACGCTGCCAGGGACCTAGCCCCCTTCATATCCAAATTGATTAACGCATCCTTCTCCTCCAACACCATCCCAAGCAATCTAAAAGAGTTTTGGGTTCTGTCTCTCCTCAGGAAGCAAACTCTAGACCCTGCTATTCCCACTAACTACATGCCCATCACCACAGTACTGTTCCTGCTAAAGATAATAGACAGAGTAGCATACTTACAAATTCAGCAATATCTTGAAACTCACAAACTCCTAGGTGCCCGCCAATCTGGATTCAGACCGCAACACGGCACAGAGACAGCCTTAATTGATCTTAAAACACAGATCAACGAGATCAACGACAAAGGAAATACCGCTATGCTACTCCTCCTCGATCTGTCGGCGGCCTTTGACCTGGTGGATCATACGGTCCTGTGCGAACACCTGGCTTCGGCTACCCACTTTTCAAAGGAGGCCATAACCTGGATCCAATCATTCTTGGACAATCGCACTATGAGAGTCTTCTCCACATTAGCTTCAGCAGACCCCATCAAAATAACTTGCGGTGTACCCCAAAGTTCCTGCGTCTCCCAACCCTATACAACATCTTTACCAAGCCCCTATTTGACAAATTGGACAGTCTGGGTGTCACATACACTAATTACGCTGATGACACTCAAGTCCTCATACCTGTTTCGGGCAATTTTGACTCCGATATGGCCTTGGTAAACAAAATATACCTCATCATTCAGGCATGGATGGCCACGCATGTCCTATGCCTGAATGATTATAAAACCGAAATCCTGCTCCTCAGTTCCGACGCCAACCTAAAAATCTCAGCTCCAACTGCACGGCATTTAATATTGATGGCAATACTATTACAGTAGCCAAAATAGTGAAAACACTAGGCTTTCACCTTGACTCAGCATTGACACTAAAGAAACAAGTGAACTCATTAGCATCCTCCACCGCTTACACGTGCAAGCTTATCAGGGCAAGGAGAGCCTTCCTCACCCAAGCCAGCTGCATCATCATCGCTAAGACCCTAATACTCTCCAAACTGACTATTGTAATGCCTTGTATATGGGAGCCAATAAATACATCATCGACAAACTTCAAACATTGCAAAACAATATCCTTAGAACAGCCCTAAACCTACCCTCCAAGGAACACATCTCTAACAAAAGAAGAGAACACAAATGGCTCAAAATCTGTGACCGAATCTCACTTAAAATGGCATCACTCACCTTCAAATGCCTAAATAACGCAGCCCCCCCTATCTCGCAGCCAGAATAGTAAGAACAACTTCCATCCGCCCCACCAGAATGGTCAACTCCTACTGCCTACAGGTACCTATATTTAGACAAAAAAAACAGGCGGCAGCAGATTCCCAGTCAAGGCAGCCCAATACTGGAAAGCTCTCCCACTCAACATCAGAACAGACCAATCCTGCTACAGCTTTAGGCGGAACACTCTCACCTGGCTACGCTCCAATGACGCCTATGACTAACCTTGCCTCTATTACACTAACAGATCCTATCTAATCCGACTGTATACATGTATATTCCTTAACTGGTATATATGTAAATCTTGTAATTTGGTTTGCCGAAATGTAATGTTTTTATATTCATATTGTGCCTCACCCTGTAACTAAGCTTTTAAGTACTCATATTTTCCTGTTCTCTGTTGCGCCTTGTTACCCTTGGGATTGGCGCGCCATACAAAAACAATAAACAAACAAACAAACATCAATAGTCCCTAGCAAAATGGTCATACCAGACCTGTTCTTGAATGACAGCATCCATTTTTTGATTCTGACTTACCTCATTCATCCCTACCATAGCCCAGAAATGTCTTGAGTTACCCCGCGAGATAGCAGATAGCATTCTCTCCCCATCCTGCTGCCACATAAGATGCCTATGGGCTCTAAGCCAATTTCTATAGTTGTTACTGAGGACTCTCAGACCTTCCTTGAGCTGCTCCAAGTCTGTACAAGATCTCTTTAACCTCCCACTTTGTGTTCTAAGATGCTTCTTATGTTCAGTTATTTCAACATTATAAGTATGTTTATGAATCCTATGTATTTTCTGCGGGTTGGAATCTGTGGGTGCCAAATTGGAAAGAAATAGAGAGAACTCGCTTGGGTTACAAAGGTTCGAAAGTTGTTGGTCTGAGAGTTGATATATCAAACCCCTCAATTCGCAGTTTAACACTTTACCCCCATTGGGAAATCTCCTTACCACATTACCCGCTCTATTCGTGAAGAGCTCCTGGTCGTAAACCAATACATCAGGATCCCCCTCTAACCCCAGTGTTGCCCTTAGGATTACATGGTCATCACTATTCCCCTCCCCCAAATGAAAACCTGAGCAAGTTTCAAAAATACATTTTGAGGAAAAGAGATAGTCAATGGTTGAGAATGCTGGTCCTCTACGCCATGATGGGGCATTTGGGATATCCCCCTGATGTTACCATTAAACATTTGGAGACCCCATTCTTGCATGAAATCTACCCACATTTTTCCGTTGGTGGTCTTCTGACGGGATTCTCCCGAGATTGGGTCCACGGTGGAAATACATTGAGAGTTGAGATCACCCGCAATAATCAGATCATTCAACGGAAATTGCTGAAAACAATCTACCAGGCCATCCGAGAGATTGAGGAGAAAATCAGATAGAGAGATAACATTGGGGTTCCAGTAAACATATACAATGAGGCAGTTATTACCCCTAGTAGCCCCTCTCTTTGTCACTCTCACCATAAGTATACCTTCACTGACATTTAGTACACTTTTTTCAAAGTCTCAAAGATCTCATTAATTATCATCAAAGAACTTAAACTTGTCCCCACCTTTTCGGGGCACTGTGACTTCTTTGGCACTTCAGTTGTCTTAGTCTGATTGTCCAGACTATTTAGGGGTCCTTACACTGAACTGCGTAAGTCGTACATTGCACCCCTGTCTCCACAATCCCCTAGATAGGAAGTCAGTTGAAAGCTCAAAAATTGGGACCTACAACTGATAGCAGATAGAGTTGCCCACTAAGTACCAACAGAGGGGCCAATTCATGGAACCAACGTGCGCCGGAAAAAGTAGCGCAAGCTGGCGCAAGCGTGAAAAAACAGTCGCAAGCGCAGGCGTGCGATTCATGGAAGTCCCTGCGCGTGTTTACCAAGGGATGTGCGCCAAACCCGTGCATGGCGCACACGTCATTGCAACAGCTCGAACGCCGTGTGCGACGCGCACAGGGAAAGCGTACTACGTCCGCGCACACACCAAAAAGTGGGCGGGAAAAGGGGCGTAACACGCAGAATGGGGAACAACGCGTGAAAAAGAAGGCATAACAGGGGAAGTACTGCAGGGAAATACACGGAACGCCCACACGCACGCGAACAACCCGTATTCATGGATCCGAATACGGGTAACCCGCGCACGGCAATAGACGCGCACAGGCGTCAACACGTCCGCCACACGAAGGCAGGCGGAAGCGTCCCCGCGCACAGCATAAAAGTGCGCGCAAACAACAAACACGCACAAACCGCTACGATGAATGCCCCATTTGTCGCAACACTGATCGTGGGACACCGCAGAAGGAGGAGAATAGCCAGGGCCCGAATTTTTTTCCCACGGACCAGCATTTTTGGGATGCCTGCCGACCACGTCTATGGCAGGTATAGGTTTCCACCTCATATCATCCTAGACCTCGTCAGGGAGTGGGAAGATGACCTCACATCACCCACCCTCTGCTCCCAAGCATTGAGCCCCTTGGAGAAGGTGCTCAATGTCCTGCATTTTTTGGCCACTGGGACATTTCAGCGGACAACTGCCATAGTGGGGGGGTCTCACAGGCCACGCAGTCACGCTGCCTACACCAGGTGTTGGCCATCATCAGTGCACGCCCCTCAGTCCGCAGGCACATATACATGCCCCGAACACCTGCAGAAAGGCAGGTCGTGGTCCAGGACTTTTACAGGGTGGCACACTTCCCTAAAGTGCTCGGTGCCATAGATTGCACCCATGTGGCCCTACGTCCACCTAGGGCCACTGAGCACATCTATCGGGACCGCAAGCACTGGCATTCCATCAACGTGCAGGTTGTAAGTGATGCCAAAGGAATCATCACCTCTGTCTATGCAAACTACCCTGGCTCCAGTCATGACAGTTTCATATACCGAATGTCCGCCCTGAGCCGGGCCCTGGAAGCTGGGCAGCATGGCGACACATGGCTCCTAGGTGAGTACAAATGCCTGTGCACATGCATGCATGTCACACACAGACAAATACCAAAACCCTAATACTCACTACTATTATCACCTCCCCAGGGGACAGTGCCTACCCTCTGAGCAACCACATGATGACGCCAATCCGGAACCCCACCACCCCACCCCAGGTAAGATACAACAATGCCCATATTGCAACCAGGGGCATAGTGGAGTGCACATTCGGAGTGCTCAAGTCACGCTTCCGCTCCCTTGACCGCTCTGGCGGACAGCTACTATATGCACCCCCAGTAGTGTGCAGGATCATTGTGGCAGCATGTGTCCTGCACAATGTTGCAACACGGCGGGAGGTACCGGTGGACATGGTGGTGCCCCCACATCCCCAACCACAGGCACAGGCGCTGCCCATGGGAGGGGATAGGGCACGTGGCGAGGCAGCCCGGACCCAGCTTGTGGCCACATTCTTCACCTAAACTCCCACCCCTGCGGAGTGCACACAGGCCTGGCACATACCAGGTGACAATCGATGATGACAAAGAGACACTCAACTGTCACAACCTTACCACCCTGAGAATGTTGCCACGGAAGTACCACAATGTGTGCATCCCTAGCTACTTAAACATAACCAATCCTGTGTCACCAAAAAAGGAACATATGCAAGGTGTGCATTCAAACCCCCACCCCCCAAACCGGCCATTACAATCCCTGGTATGTCACCCAAACCCTCCCAACCCACATCAAACTTGTCTGCCACACCATGACATGGCCTGCAATAGCAAAAGGCCAACACATGACCAATAAGATACGAAGTGACATGTCATAAATGGAAAGTGTCCCGACACAATGACGCCTGACATCGAATTAGATGAAATGACTGACCAACAGCCTCACACACATACCAAGCCATACACATATGCTATCCACCTGTCCTACCATGAACACTACACAGAATGCCTGTTCACATGCACATTTTTTTTTTTTATTGTAACATGTAGTTTATTACAAACTTTTATTACAAAACTTTCGCATCCTATCATTATTATTCTCATTTTCTTTCCATGTACTCTTGGGCCAAGTTGATCAGGTCGTATTCGACTCCTTTCTTTTTGATTTGGCTTTCTCGTCCTCATAAGCACAACACTGTGCTAATAAAGTTTATCACTGAACATGAGAGGTGGACTGAGGTTCCACTTAATATTCGAAGCCACCAATCGTCCGTGTTCATGTTCAACGGTGCAAACTTTCCTAAATGGAGAGTTCGTAAGTCTTTGAGCAACAAGCATTCTGTTATTAAGTGTCTTGTTGATTCTATTTCGATCCCACAGTGTCTGCATAGGTTGTCTGTGGTTACCTGATCGTGTCTCATGAATAACATTTCTTTAGTCTTGATGGCATTTAATCTGAGTTGAAGAAAATCTATCACGGTGATATCGGGAAGGAAATTGCACCCGATATCTAGGCATTACGTTTAATTTATTTTTTTGTGGGTCCGAGTTTTGGAGATGTTGTTAGACCTTCAAGCTTTTGCAGATTTTTCATCCATGACCATTCTTGCAGTTTTCGTTTTGCAGTTTGTGGTTGTGCCAGCAACAACTCTATTTTTATATCAGCTGCTTGCATTATCGCCTTTACTCCTTGTGTCCATTTCTGTGTTAAGCCTGTATGGTGTTGACAGTTGCTTATCGCGATTATTTCGTAGGCTGGTTCCGGTGTTGGCATGTGCATCTTTCGTAGCAGAGCTAACGACTTCCAGAGTACATTTGAGTATAGTTCGTCTAGGGCTAGCTCATGTCTGATGGCGATCATCAATATGTATTTTGGTAACTGCAACACCTTCTTCCAAAATAAACTTTCAAGTTTTGCCCAAATTCGAAGGTCCAGGTTCCACCCTGTCTCAGACCCGTAGGTGATAGCTGGTATTACTTTTTGGTGGTAAAACGTTCTTACTGGAATTAGTGAGAATTTGCCATAGAGGTTATGAATGCGTCTGCCTTGTATTGCCAACGTTTTCATACGTTGTGCAATATCTTGTGCCCAGCTCCATTCCCGTATTGATTTGTTGATAGTTACCCCTAGGTATCTGATTTCTTCAATTTCAGCAATCGGTGTGTCAGCAATCTTCCACTGAAAGTTTTTGTTTTTGTTACCTTTTACTGCTCCGATCTGCATAATTTTCGTTTTGGTAACATTTATCTTTAATTCATTGATGGTCATGTAGTGATAAAGTTGTGTCAGTAGACGTTGCAGTCCTATCTGGGTTTTATCGACTAGGACTATATCGTCAGCATAAGTTATGCAATTGATGTGGTGTCCATTTATTTTTGGTGAAAAGCACTTCACATTACTCAGAGCCAAGGGCACGTCTGCAATGAATAGTTTGAACAAGTAAGCCGCAAGCGGACAACCTTGCTTCACTCCCTTTTGAGTGTTCACGGCTTCTGAGAGGAGTCCTTTTTCATTTAATCTTATCTGAATTGACGTCATTGTGTGCAGTGCTTTTATAGGTTGTAATAAGTTCTCTGGGCACCCCCAAGTTGTTAGTTTCTGCCACAGTTTTTCACGATTTATAGCATCAAATGCTTGATGCATATCGATAAAGGCTATGAATAACTTTGACCTTTTTTCTAGACAGTCCAATTTTAGTATGTTTACCAGGGTCAGGTTGAATTCTGTTCCGACTCCCTTGGTAAAACCAGTTTGACGGCGATCGTTGATTTTCTTCATTTCTGCCCATGCTGATAGTTTCTTTTGTAGGAAGCTCGCAAATATCTTGCCAACTGTATCTAGTAGGGCAATCGGGCGATAGTTGGCAGGATCGGCCCGATTGCCCTTCTTGAAAATTGGAACTATAATGGCCGTGGTCCATGAGTGCGGTATACTTTTATATTCTGTGATCCTTGCAAATAGTTTGGTGATGAAGTTTTACCATTCATCTTTGTTGGCTTTCAGCATCACATTGGTGATGCCATCAGGCCCGGTCGCGCGTGAGTTGTTCAGTTTCGTGATTGCCGTGGATATGTCTTCGGCTTTCTCGCTGCAGTCCCATTCAACTTCCGCTACTTCACGTGCAAGTATCGGGATGCTGTTTTCGTTCGCAAACACTCTATTGAAGTGGATTTTCCAGTCACTTTCCGTGACCCCACTGGCCATTATGTCCGCTTGATTTCTGGAGCATTTGTTTATGATTTGCCAGATCTCTCTACAGTTATTCGATTTAATAAGTCTCAACATTGTTTCGCCTCGTTCTTGATCGCGAAGGAAGGCAAAGGCTTTCACCCAATTGCGGTATTTTTGCTTCCGTTGTTTTATCTTTATGAATGTGTCCAGGCCTCCTTGTGATTTCTGTTTACGAATTTCTTTTTGTGTCTTCTTTTTTTTCTTCGATAACTTTAGTGCTCCAAGCATGGGTGTGAGTTTTATTTTAATGTATCTTCAGGAGGGATCCTTTATTGGTGCGAGGTAGAAGCGAGCGATAATTTGGAGCTGCTTCGTCGAGCATGGTCAAGTTTTGGAAGTTCTTGGTCAGTGTAGTTATTTGTTTACTGTTTAATCTTAATCTATTTTGCCCGTTGTTTACCTCGAGACTCTGGACCATTCTTGTGGTATGTTTTTTCGAGGGTAAGTACATGGTCAGAACTAGGACGTCGTGATTGCTGTTTGTTGTCTCGATTATTCTCAGGTTCATGATTTTATGCCAAGAGTGTCTAGATAACCATATATAATCCAAGATTTTCTTGTGGCCCATGCTGTGCCAGGTGTTCTTTGGTGGTAGATCACCTTCTACCTGTCCATTTGCCATATCGCAATCGCGAGTGTCCATTTCGATTGACCATAGTGCACTTCTTGACAGGTGAGGTGACCTTTTCTTCTTGGGTTCTTTTATTCGGGTCCCATTTGAGTTGAACCAGGTTGTATTCATGTCACCACAGACAATGATGGAGATTTCACGATCAGTTTGTTGATGTTTGTCTATGAGTGCCATTACCGATGACACAAATTTTTCACTAGTTATCTGAGCGGGGTTCCAGCACACGTTGACTAAAATTATGTACTGTTTTTTAGATGTGTTTTCAGTGTGGTGTTGTAACAGCGTGCTTTGCACAAAGATATCTGGGTTCTCAGTTTCAAGCACTTCCCAGTTGGTTCCAATTTTTATTATGAGTCCTGAGAACGGGCGACCTTGTGCATTTTTTCCTGCAGGGTTTAACAAAGTCACATAGCCATCTTTCACCGGCGTGCTCCTCAGCCATGTTTCTTGGAGACAGATTGCGAAGTTGTTACTTAGGTCCACTGGAAAGTCATCGTAAAGATGATGAAATCCTCGTGTGTTCCAAGATATCAGTGTCGACCAATTGTTTTCAATGCTCTGGATTAGCTAATGATTGCTCCTTCCAGTTTTCCCTTTATCACTCGACTGTTGTAGGTTAGGTGTTGTCGTTAGCAGTTGTCTTAACTCATCCCTGCGCTTTGTGTGGCCTGACTCGTTCATGTCGTTTGCTCTGTTTTTGGGTTGATTGTTGAGTTTTTCCGTCCATACTTCCGAGACCTCAAAGCCAAGCAGCAGGAGATCCTCTTTTGAAGCCAGTATGGTCTTTCGTACAGCGTGCGATTTTATATGGAGATGGACTCTGTCTGCATGTGCTTCCGAAATGTATTCGACTATTAAAATGTCATGGGAAGACACCGTTCTTAGAGCCAGTAGTGAGTGTAAAAGTCGCATGACATTTCCTCTGTTTAGGTTGACATTGTTGTCATCTTCGAATACATTCGCAATGAGGATTTTTGAGGCTGGTGGCTTGAGGTCCGCCTTCATTTTCTGTTCGACATGGCTTAGCTCCTTCTGTCTCTGAGCTGCTGTCAGTTTGGGATTCAATTTCACTTGTTTTTTTGGTTTCGAATCTGAGTCCGCGAATCATTGGCTTTCTTTCATCCCAGTTTGTGAGGCTGTGTGAATATCCTTTCCTAGGCCTCTCCCCGAGTTTCCCAGTCTTTTCTTCATGGCACTCTCGCCATCAGAGTTTGTTCCATTCTGCATTTTTACCAGCCAGGGATTTGTTTTTTTCTTGGAGGCATTTTTGCCCTCAAGTTCCAGTGCATTGAGATATGTTGGACTAGCCGCTCATTCCTCTAGGCTGTGTTCATCCCCATAGTCGTCATCGTAGGTCGAAAGGTTGCATAGGTCTTCAGATGATGACACGGATTGAATCGATTGTGCGTCCAAATCCAATCTTTGGCGTTTTTTGGGATTTATTTTCGGTAGTTTAGATGTTGTGAGTTCGGCATTTTTCGTCACTTCCGTTTTTTTTGGTTTTGATGACTCGCCTTTTTTTTCCCTTTCGTATAGACCTGATTTAACAGGTGTGGTTAAGTTTCTTATAAATTTCTTTGAATTGCTGGTTTGTTTGTTCGGCGCACAATGTTTCTTTTTATCTTTTCTCTTGACTATAGGGCAGCAACTTGCTCCTTGCACACTCTGCTTGGAATTCACAGTCGTCAGGGTTTTTGCAGGTCCAGTGAATATTCCGAATGACATTTTTGGTAATGAGCAATGTGCTATGGCCAGAGATTGTGGTGTTTGATTCTTTTCGCAGCAATCTTTATTGGCCGCTTCTTCTGGCTTGTCATTTGTAGCTGAAACGGGAGCTGCACCTTCGATGTTACTGACTTGTTTAGTCTCAGTGGGGTGAGTGCAGTGACTCTCAGCGGTAATTACGTTATTTGAGGGTTTGCCTGGCGGAGCCGTGTTTTCGTCTAGGGTCCTCGGGTATTCCCTAACCCCAGCTTGTTGGTCAGCATTGCTCTTGAGGTCCATCATTTTGGGATCAGAAGGCAATTGTGCCCATTTTGTCACATTGTTATCATTGGGGCTTTGTTCATGGACCTTTTTTGGATTGCTCTTGGTTTTGATCACTTGGTTCATACATTCGATCATGGTTTCCATCAGTTTTTTTTTTTTTCTAGAATGTCTTGGACTGTTATTTCATTCAATCTGTTAAGCCACAATGTAGAGGTTTCGGCTTCCTTGTCGAGGCGTTCTTGCAGCATTGTATTCATGCTTTCCATTTTTGTTAACTTTTCGTTCAGTTGGCCCAGTATCGCCCCATTGTTTTGTACCGTTTCATGCAGATTTTCATAGAGCTTGGTGAACGGGATTAATGCAAGTGATGTTGCAGCCAAAACATTGTTGTGGATCTGTATGGCGGCTGCTGCCGACAAGTTTGATTTCGATGTCGAGTAAGTCTCCTTGTGGCCATGCATTGCGTTATTTCCGTCGCTTAAATTGCTCGGTTCGATGTCTCCTTGTGCTCCACGGTCTGTGATTTCGTTTGTCTGCTTGGGACCACCATTCAAGTCATGTTGTGTTTTTGGAGTGGAGCAGTGGGACGGGGGCCTTGCACTTATCGTCTTCTCGAGGGTCTTTTGGGGGGTCCGTTGTCTCGGTTGTTAAAGGTCAAGGTCTGTGCGACCAGTCCGGCCGGACAAGCGACGCCCGGATCCTCGCTTTGAGTTGGATCATCGATGTGCGGTTGAGTTGAACTGTTGAAATGTGGATTGTATTGCGCGCAGCGCCTAACTTCCATCAGCGATTTCGCAGTTGTCGGGCTCGAAGGTTTTGTTTTGTTGTTATTTGTGAAGGTCTCAGACATGCGTTCCTTCATTGTTTCAAAGTCTGCTTTGAGACGTTCAGTGAGCCGAGCTTCGCGTCCAGCCAGATCCACTTCATACATATGTGGTTTTGGAGCTCTGATCTGAGGTATCGCCGTTTGTGGGCATGTCGTTCATGTGGATTTGTGTGGTGTGCTCCGTGCGTTAAACGTGGCATTCGCCAGAGTTCGTTTCAATCCGCTCTCCATAGCATCTGTGTTTAGTTTGTGTCCATTTGTCTGTTTCACCGCTTTGAGGAGAGACCCTGCAGCAAGAAGCTTGGCTCCTGCGCTATTTGTGATGGTCGCTGTGTTTATCAAACTTGTGCAGGGATCTTGCCCTTTGTCTGGAAAAGTAAATTTCACAAGACTTGTGTCAGTGTGGTGTGAGGGTACTTCTATCTCCAGTAGCTCGATGTCAGTTACATCGAAGGGTGACTGAAAAGCCGTTATGTTCACCTCGATCACGTTTGATGTTGTCTCCATGGTTTTGTTGGCATGCAACTTCTCTGTTCCGTTGTTCGTCGGGGCGCCGCCCGCCTCTTGTTCCTCGGCTGTCTCAGCTGCCATGCGGGTCGAGGCCTCTGCCTCGGCCCGTAGGGCGCTTTCAGCAGCGTTATTAGATGAGGCGTTTGTGTGGGCGTTGCCTTTTGACGCTCTTGGGAGTGTCTCGTCAATTTCCTTTGCCACTTTGTATGCCACACATGGGGCTCTTGTCTGTTTCTTTGCGTTGGCGACACATTCCGTCGCAATTTGGACTAAAGATTTAGGATGCACTTTTATCGGGGTGCATGAGGGGATGTGTCGGGGTTTCGTGCTGAGAGTGCTTGGAAGGTTTATAAATGTTGTTCGCACTTCCTCGCCCTCTTCATGTCCCCCCTTTGACCAGTCGTAGCCATCTAATGTCCCTGTTCGATTTGCCTCATCGCCAAGAACACATGCTATCTTCAGGTTTGCAGTACAGTCTCGCAATTGCGCTGATTGTTTTAGCTTAGCGCGAGTTTGGGGTCCGGATTCAGCCATATATTAGGCTTACCTCTGGGCTTACCTCTGCTTTCCGCTGCTGACTGCTGCAGACTGAACTCTGCGCTCGAACTCCGCGCGCGCTGCGTGCTCGCCTGGACTTTTTAAGGGAAGTGGATGTTGTTTTCCTTAAAGGAACACTCGCCCAGCAGCACAAAGTACAAAATGCACAGAAAGTTGATTCCACCAGTAGCTGCAGCTCCTCTCTCGACCCAGACTGCTGCAGACTGAACTCTGCGCTCAAACTCCGTGCGCGCTCGCCTGGAGTTTTTAAGGGGAGAGGATGTTGTTTTCCTTAAAGGAACACTCGCCCAGCAGCACAAAGTACAAAACGCACAGAAAGTTGATTCCACCAGTAGCTGCAGCTCCTCTCACGACCCAGACTGCTGCAGACTGAACTCTGCGCTCGAACTTTCGTAATCCTCTGCTATTGTGTCACCACTTCCCGCTGCCTGCTGAAAGCCGACAGCACATCTCAAATCACACTTCCGAATTGCGCGCGTGCACATTGTACTAAAAGAGTCCAATGCAAGCTGGACTCCTGCCTGCGCACTCTCAGGTCCAGTAACAGGAGCACTCCAATGCTGAAAAGAGAGCGTGAGTCACCAATCTGAATGTGTGATCACAACACACACACACACACCACCATCCATGCCCCAAAGCATGTGACTTCTCCACAAGCAAACACCCCTGTCTGCTGCTTTGTACCCATACGTTAGCTTGCCCCACCGATGGTTCATACACTGTCAATGCAGTAAGGCAGGCGCATGTGGCCGTGCGGGAAATGGAAGACCAATGTGTCAAGAATCACACATGACACAATGGTCCCTGGCTGACCCGCCAGACGTGTATAGCAAGGTGCAACTTCAGTACAAGTTGCGTACTGGCAGCCGCAGATCACAATAGGCAGTGCACCTGGCAATTAGCACATGCAAATGACATGCACTGGCCACGAGTCCGTGCCTCGCTGGGTGTCCCTGTGCGTTGTAACAGTATATGGCTAGGAATGCTACTACCCTAATAAGTATGCCTCAATGGAGCAGGGATAACTCCAGGAAATGTTTACTGGCCCCTGCATATGCCCCTGACAACTTGTAAAGCCACTTTGCATTTGGCCATCAACGCATGCCAGCTGTACTGTGTGCTTATCCAACGAAGCCTGGCAAAGCTCCCCAGCACTGGTGCTACTTAGCATGCATGTGCAAGTGTCCTGGTGGAAGTTTGGCTGCGGTGTGGGCCCTTGTGCTGCTCACCTTGGCTGGAGATCCTGGAAACACGTCTGCTTCTGTCGGACGTCTTCGCACAAGCCCTGTGCCTCTGCTTGTGCACACATCCACACATCTGCACCACCGAATGTGCCCAGTCCTCTGCATCAGTCATCCCCGTGTCTGCTGGCAAAGGCCATCTGGAGTCTCATTCACCTGCAGGAAGGGCATGAAAGAAAACAATAAGACATGAAAGTTCCCTGTGTGTGTGTCTTCATGCTGGTTGTCACTGGTCCAGGTCACAGAGATACATCAAAACTCCTCCCACCATCATCAACAGGCCAATGGTGCAGGCTACTGTCTACAGCATGAAGTGCATCAAGCACATATACATGCAAGAACAAGACATACATCACAATCCCCATCAATAAATGCATAAATCAATCACACATTCACCCAAATACATTACAGACATCTGGTGGATGAAACGCTAACAATCCCCACTAGGGGTGTCAACACAAGTTTCACAGCAGCAGACAGGCCACAGTCATGAGGCAAGTCCAATGCCCTTGTGTAATATGTTGTTACACCGAACCATCCTAGCGAGCCCATGGATAAGGGAAGCAGGAGTGGGCTATGTGAGTCAGGACCCCAAGCTGCAAACACATACACAAGACAAGCTTGAAGGGCCCAGCTGGAACAGACAGTGGATGCTTTCAAAAGCCACAAAGCACCACACTGTCACATGAATGCACAATAAACAATATTAAACTATATTAAGTAATTAAACTAACAATGAACAACCTACATAACCTAATTAAAATAACTATCAAATAGTTAATGCGTCGTCCGAGTCTGATGAGTCTGCCTCTTCCTGCAAAGGACGACGTGGCACAGGAGCCTGACCACGCCTAGGCGCAGCTTGCCCCTTGTCGGCAGCAAGTCTGCCGGACGGGTGAGCCTGGTTCTGTGCGGCAATGACACGCAGGTCTGCATGCAGAACCTCCCGTGATACACGTGCTTCCTCTTGCACGGTAACACGTGTAGCACGGAGTTCTTCCTGCGTGGTCTCGCTGGACAACCGATGCACCTCCCAGCAAGCATGTAGCTCAGCCGAGATGGTACGCTCAAGCTGGCCAAACCTCTCCTCTGCCCGCACCCTCTGGGACATCAAGAGGACACCCAGAGTGGATCTGAGGGAGGCATACTCCTCCTTCAGGGCCTTCATGTGTGCCTCTGCGTAAGCATCAATTGCTTGACGCAGAGACAACATTTCAGCCTGGCGTGCCCTGTCAGAGGCCGCCATGCCCAGCCTGAGCGAGCGGGCCGTGGACTGCGCCGCCTGCCGCTGGAGAAGCACCTGCCTAGCAGGGGGGAGCACGGATTGGGCCACACGTTCCATGCTCGCAGCGATGGTATGAAGTGCTGCCCCCTGACGTTCGGAATTGGGAGTCATGTCTTGCTCCCACTCAGTTAACCTCGGTGGCATGCGGCCACCGCGTTGCTGGGCTTGACACCTGCGGGACCCAAGGACCGGGCGTCCTCGTTGGGTTGGCACCGCCCGCGGCTGCACGACTACATGCCCCCGTCTACGTGATGCCCCAGGCACATCAGAGACTGTTGTGGAGGGTGACCCTGCGTCCCGATCCACCACAGGCGGAGGTCCCACCACTGACTGGACCCTCAATGCAGGTGTCGCGGACAGAGGAGTGTCCACATCAGAATCACTCACCCCTGACGTATGGACCTGATGCACATCCAACTCAACATGGCTGTCAGAGTGGTCATCTGAGCTGGACTCATAGCCAGCCAAACCCAAGATGGTCTGAAGCACATGTGGGTTCTCGTGGACTACCATCCCACGTCCCCCACTTGTGCCGGGTTGTGCTTGTGATACCAACCCTGTGCCTGGCATGACAACACCATCCTCTGGCTCCATTGCGTCATCACCTGAAAAGTGGAGAGAAAAAATACATCAGGACACATGTCAGAAGCACATAACACACACACACACAGACAGCCAACACATGATGCAGACATGTCACACACAAAAGATAACCTGCCATGCATGCCTGGTCAATTTGACATTGCATCAGTGAGTAGGCATGTCGAACGGTGTTACATGGCTCAGAAGCGGGTTGATGCAGTGCAGAACATGCGTATGTTACTCACTATCTACATGAACAAGTACTTAATGATGTGTATCAAAAATCTGAAAGTCAGTGGAAGGGCTAGTTAAGGCATCACATGCAATGTGCATGCAATGGGTTGCATGGCTACAAGCAAAGCCCCCCCCTCAGTGAAAATGCAGGGATGGCTTGCCTGGTAGCAAAAGGCTGAACTGAGACCTATGTATTGGCAGACAGTGTTGACTGGCATCTATGGCATCATCTGAGTCAACTGACAAAACAGCAGATGATGATGGGGCAGTAAGCAGGACCCATGAGGAACCCTCAGTAGTACACCCGAGTGTGTAAAAGCCACTACACCAGTTGGACAGAGTCAGTGGGCCTGAAAGTGGGGGAGGACTGTGCCCCACACAGACTGTGACACACTAAATATGTGTGGGATGCAGGACAGGGCCAGAGTGGGCATGGGATGGCTGAAGAAATCCCATTAAATGTTGCACATACAAGACACGTACCACAATGATCATCCAGGCAAGGTCACGTAGATATGATATGAGAATGCATTTCTAACGCGCCCATACACAAGTGTTCCAAGGGGAGACGAGGCAGGGAGGGGGGAGCAAAGGGAAGACAGACAACAATCCTACTAGGCCAGGTGTCATTCACATTGCGCAAGTGCATGGGTAGGGGGAAGGGAAAAGTGCAAGGTGAAAGTGAGGGGTAAAAGTGCAGTCCAGGGTAGAATAATAGATTAAAAATAGGGCCAGGTGGTGGCAAGTGCAAGGTAAGTGCAGACAAGTGCTGGGAAGGGGGCTGTAGGGATACAGAGACAGTCCCGCAGTGCAGGGGTTGCCAGGGAGGCAATGCAAGTGGAGGGTGGCCGGGCCAAGGACTGAGATTGGTGAAGTGGGGCAGTTGCAGATTCAGTGCTGTTCCAGGCAACAATTAGAAGGGGAGAGGGGGAGGGAAAGCAGAAGCAAAGAGGAAGGTTTGGAGGTGCTTCTGGAACCGGAGATGGATCACCTCAAGTTTCAGGGAGGCAGGAAGGCAGTTCCAGAGGGAGGCCCCTGCCACGGAGAGAGATCTGCCCCCCAACTCGTTGCTTGAAGAAGCGGCTGAGCCTGAGGGAGTTGGAGGCAGATGAGCAAACAGCATGAGAAGGAAGATATTTAGGAAGAGACAGTTGAAGGTATTCAGGCCCCAGGCCCCAGAAGGCCTTGTGAACAATGCAGAGGGTTATGAACTTAATGCTCGCAGCCACTGGGAGCCAGTGTCGAGCTTCCAGTCCTGGAGAGATACAGTCCCTGGCCCTGAGGCCAGGGACAAGTCTCGCAGTCCTGTCCTGGATAAGTTGCAGAGGGCGGAGTGTAGAGGCAGGCAGATTTAGATAGAGGCAGTCACAGTAGTCCATCTTTGAGAGAACCAGGGCTTGGGAGACAGTGAGCTTCTGGGGGAAGGAGCGGAAAGGAAGAATACCTCTGAGGAGGTGCAGCTTGTAGTGTGACTTCTCAGAGACGTCAGATATGTGAGGAGAGAAGGAGAGTGTAGAGTTGAAGGTGACCACAAGGTTTGTTGCCTTGCAGGCAGGAGCAGGAAGAGGGCCAAGGTAGGCCGGGCAGAGAGATGCAGGGAAGGAGGGAGTGGGTGTGCCAATGAGTAGAATCTCAGTCTTACTGGCATTAAGGCAGAGGTCATTGGCAGTACACCATTCCTGGATAGCAGACAAACAGTCAGAGATGAGGGAAGGAGAGGAGGAGGCCAAGGGTAGCCGGAAAATGAGCTGGAGTATCATCCGCATAGCACTGAAAGTGGCATGCATGGAAAGCACATGGAGCATGAATGGGCACCCATGTCCCTGCGGAGCATCTGCCATCTGCCCAGTCCAAGTGAGACATCCTGCAAGAAGGGCAGAGAACACATGCACGTGAGTCATGCGATGACATAGTTCCAGTACTGAGAGGAAAACCCCCCGGCCTACATGCAGGAGGGCCAGCAAGCAGGAACATGGACTGGAGGGGCGTCTGGGTGACTAGCATGTGAGTCGGGTGCAACTGTGGTGATGAGGACAGTCCCCTTCTGCTCTACATGTAAACCATCCTGCACATCAAGCACGCATCTGTGATGCATATCAGGTCGAACACATGAGAACCATGTACACATACCATGTAGTGGCAGTAAAGCACAACACATCACACAGGCAAACCAGACACGGGCTGCACATACACGCAACAACACTCACTGGACTGGGCATCAAAGTCCTGCATCTCTCCCACACCTTCGACCAATTGAGGTGGAATGAACTCCGCAACGAGTGCCTCGTGCGGAGTGAGGACATCCTCCTCAGGTGCTGGCCCACCGCCAGTCACCAGAGTCATGCTGTAATTAGAGGCACGCTTGGCCTTAGCGCTGCATTTGAGGTCATCCCAACGCTTCTTGCACTCGGCACCTGTGCGCACCTCATGGCCGAATGCACACAAATTATCCGCAACATGGTTCCAGTGGGTATTACGATGGACAGCCGTAGTCTGTGAATCCCCCACTATCATGTCCAGATGGACCTTCATGTAGCATACAAGGGAGTCCAGTTCCTCCTTGGAGAAAGGCTTCTTCCTTGACGTGAAGGAGGCCGTGGCTGTGTCTGGGGTCCCAGCCTGTGCTGCAGATGCAACCTTCCTCCTCTTGGATGCTGGTGCAGACCCTGGCTGGCGATTGCCGCCCTGATCACTATGGCCAGTGGGACCGGTGGATTGAACCAAGGGAGTGGCAGGTTGAAGGACGACCGAAGGCCTGACATGGGTCTGTGGCTGCTGGGTGCCCTGGAATGGACCCTGCACAGCAACATCTGCCGTGCCAGGGTCATTGACCGCGACTGTCCCGAGTGGTGGAGTCACAACCGGGGTGTTGTTGGCTGCATCCGCCCCTGCAGTTGCCAACACCCGGCTGGACGGGGCAGCAGATGACATTGCTGCCCCAGGGACACCTGTCTTGGTCTTGGCAGCCCTGCGTGCACCTCCGGTCTTACTCCTGACCTGCTGAAAATCTTCAAGGGACTCTTCGAGTGCCAACGCAGACTGCGCTGGCAGACCCTGAGCCTGGGTGGTGGTGTCCACAGCTGCACCTGCAGCTACCACTACCCTTGGGGCCCTGGCAGTCGATGGAATGGACTGCCAGGTCACATGGGTGCCAGTGCCAGGTGCAAGAACTGCATCTCCCGGAGCCGCAGGGGGGGTGGCATGGCTGCACCAACACATGGCACATCATTGTGCTCAAGTGGCGCACCCCTGCCTCTTCCCCCTCAGCGACCGCCCTGGCCACCCTGGAGTCCCCCTACTCCCTGGTCACCCCGGCCTCGACCACGCCCGCCATGAGGAGGACACCCAGCAGAGGCGCCCCTCACCTTTGGTAGCCTCCCAACCATGGCACAGATGGAGTAGTGCCGGCACAGATGGAGAAGTGCCAATGGGAGGCGTAGACCACAATTGTCCTGGGCAATTGGGGTGAAGGGGGTGGGATGCAAGATGTCAACAGCACCCCTGCACCTGCAAAGCTGTATGTGACCCCGGTGATGTAGTGACGGGTCACGCAACGCTCAGGCACCCCAAAACTGCAGTAAAACCGTGCACGCAACCCCTACAGCCTACGTGCGTGGAATTAACCTCCCGCAGTACGCGGTGGCACCCAGGAACACGAAAAACACGTACGCGTGGGACACGCAGGCTACCATGACCTCGAAAACGGGTGCGATACACAGGGGCACCCACAGTGGGAAAATAGCGTGCGAAACTCACCGTCTGACTAGCGCGATGCAGAAAAACATGCGTAGCCAATACCCCCGCCAAAAGAAGAGATACGTCCTTGAGAGCTGTGAAGTTGAGATGGTGGCGAAACAACACGAATTAGCAACACACACGTCGGTCTCCACGAAAGGCACGTACAGCGAACTGCCGGGACATGCTCACCTTTAACCCGTGCTGAGGGAAACGCCCGCGCGCGTCACGTCACTTACGCGTTTAGGCCCTTTCCTCGGATGACACGCATTCACACGCCGACGTGCACATTTTTCACATGCTGAATCACAATGCGCCCGCCACAGGGAAACGCCCGCACGCGTCATGTCACAGACGCGCTTACGCGCTAAGGGCCTCTGGTCCAATGAAATCGCGTATGCGTGCTGATGCACTTACGCGCTAAGAGCCTTTCCTCGAATTACACGCTGACGTGGAGAATGTTCACGTGCCAAATCACTCCGTATCAAGCTGGCCACGTGTAAGCACACGGAAGACCACACTCCTGCCCAAAAGGCCGAATTACTGCCCCCCAGAGCCCCGAGCAGCCTCCCACGAGCCATCTGCTGCTGCCTGCCTGCCTGCCTGCCTGCTGCCACCGTGCCCTGCCATTTGGTGCCTGCACATCAGCCATCTGCAGGGGTCCAGTTGCTGTGTCCACCCCTGCTGGAACAGAAGACTCCCGACTGGGATACCATCGCTCCACAGCCCAGCCCCAGGACCCAGTTGCCCACCCACGCCTGCCTCGGGGGTCGCCATGTCGGGGCAAACACCATCCGAGACCACTGGCGACCCCCAGCCAGAGGGGCAGAGGGCCACCAGCTTCACTACCACCGAAGTTGGTGTCCTGGTGGAGCAAGTCCTGGGGCATTATGATGCCCTCTTCGGATCATCACGCGCCAACAAGGATGGACGGGTCAGGATCTGGGATGACTTAGCGGTTGCCATCAACACGGAGGAGGTGGCAACCCGCTCCATCAAGCAAGTGAAGAAGCGCTGGGAGGACTTCAGGTCCAGGACCCTCATGAAGGCCCGGCGCCTCGTGGAGGGGGGCCGGGGCACCATGAATACCATCCAGCTGAGGGTCCTGGAACGCGTAGGCCCAGCGCTCCACGCCCAGATCCTTGAGCGGCAGACCCGTCCGGAGTTGAGCGGTAAGTGGCCCAGCATTGCTGTGTGAGACAGGCATGTTGCAGTGTGCTGGTTGTCTGATACTTGCCTGTATGAGTGTCATAGGCCATGTACGTATGTGTGTGTGCAGGGACATCATGGTCATGCATGTGAGGCCAGTAATGTGTGAACCACATGGTTGGTGCATGTGTTTAAATGCATTATGGGGAGATTGATGCGGAATGGACACATGAAAGCATGCCAGTCTCTGTTCCTGGACATGGGTGGGGGTGAGGGATGGGTGCTGATGCCATGTACATGTATGGTGTCCATGTCTGTGTGTCTGACCTGCGTGTCTGTGACTTGTAAATGGCATGGATGCATGACACATGTCTGTGACAATGTTCAGATTCACTGATGCAGCCTAGTCATCCTTGTATCCACTGTGTCTGGGGTGTAGGAGTCCAGATGGATGAAACTACGGTGAAGTGTGTGCATGTGATAGGCATGACCCATGATGCATGTGAGTTCCAAACCAACATTGTATGTTTGAAGAGTCCTTTGGACATGTATGCTAATGTCCATAGCATGCGCCATGCCTGTTACTGCATGTGTTTTGCCTGCACCGACCCATGTGTTGTGGAGGAACATGATGGAAGTGATGTTTGACAGTGCCACTCATCTGCTATTGCTTCCTGTCTAGGGGACCATTGTACAGTACTCTGATGCTTGTGTTCTATGTCTCGCTCTACACAGCGGCAAGTGAAGAGGAGGGCGGAGACGGCGCTGTGGAGCCAAGCGGCGGGGATGCCCCCACGGCTGCAGCGGAAGGGGTGGGTGAGCCCCCCCAGGGGCTTGCAACGGCGGAAGACGGTGCGGAGCCATCCAGGTTGGTGGTTTCCACAGAGGAGGAGGAGGCCGCTACTGAGCCGCACATGGGGCCTGGTGGGGGCATCCCTGCTGGTGCAAGTGGTGCAGTCCAGGGCCAGGGGCAGGAGGCAGCACAGGTTGCCGCGGAGGAGCCTGTGCATGTCACTGTCCCTGACACTGTGACTGCACCACCATGCACCAGCAGGGATGCCCCATCCCAGGCCCGTCCGCAGGTAGGGGGGATGTCCATGTCATCTGACACTCCTCTACCTGCGGACGAGGGGACCCCTGGCCGTATGGAGAAGGTCCTGATTGGTGTCGCGTTGCGCGCGGGTGTCATTCGTGATGACGTGCATGCTTTCCGGGTTGCACGCACGTCATCACGAAGAGGACCGTGCCGACGTGGCCCAGTTGGGAACGACCATGGTCGGGGGTTTCCTACATGTGTCGCCCACTCTGGCGACCCTCTCCTCCTCTGTGGAGGCTATGCGCCAGTCGTACTCCATGCCGTCTTCCGGCCCAGATGCCACCAGGGCCCCCTGTGGACCTGCCCCGACCAACGCAGCCAGCTCGGTGGGGATCCCATCCCTGCCACAGTCGGGAGTCGGAGGTCCAGCAGGGGTGGGCACACCAGCAACTGGACCCCAGCAGATGGAGGATGTGACGGCATCATCGGGCAGGGCACGTGCACGACGGCATCGGTGGATTCCATCAGCCGAGTGCCTCGAGGAGATACGCAGGGACCTGGGGGTCCGGATGTCATCGTCCCTGTGAACCCTCGGGGACATGGAAGAGGACCGCCTCCGGGACATCGAGCAGGAGTTCGATGATGCCCTGGCCGGGAACATCTAGAAGTGAGCCGTCAGACTAGCCCGCTGCCTTGTAAATAGTTAGTTAGTAGTTAGTATTAGGTTTCCTTTTGTATTTTTTCTTATTTTGGACCGCTTGTGGTATGGACCAGATTTTTGTATATAGTTTTTTCATTAGGTAGCATTTTTTTGTAGGTTTCATTTATTGAGTTGGGCTCATGGACCCTGGATTGTTCTGATGTACATAGTTCGCCATTGGATTCTTCTATTTTTTTATTTCTTTTTTTTTTCACCATGGAGCAATGGTTTTTACTTTGGTTTTTCCCTTGGATTTTCATTTTTTGGACAGTGACTTTGGACAACATTTCATTTAGTTTTTCTTGGGATTATGATTTCTTGTTTTGCCTTTATTTTCGGACATGGACCATTTATTTTCTTATTTCCATTGTTGTGTGTTTCAGTTGTTTTACATTCATGTTTTATTTAATATATTCATTTTGATACTTCGATTGGTGGTATTGTGTCAATGGTTTCATGCATGTCATGATATGGGTTTTGACATTCACTTGCACCCATTGTGTGTGTTTGTGGGACATGTGTTCATTTGGATACTTGCCATTGGGGTTGTATCATGTGATTGGCATTTCTATGTGGGTGTATGCAATACTTGGGTGGGTCTTTGGCCTGTGGAGGCTGGGCATGAGGGCCAGGGATCTAGATTGTGATGATGTGTTGGCTGGGGGACATGAGTGGGGGCCTGCTGGCAGGTGCCCCACACTGCTGGGGCGCGGGGGTGCTGGGGGACATGAGTGGAACATGAGTGGGGGCCTGCTGGCAGGTGCCCCACACTGCTGGGGGGTGGGGGTGCTGGGGGACATGAGTGGGGGCCTGCTGGCATGTGCCCCACACTGCTGGGGGGCGGGGGTGCTGGGGGACATGAGTGGAACATGAGTGGGGGCCTGCTGGCAGGTGCCCCACACTGCTGGGAGGCGGGGGTGCTGGGGGACATGAGTGGGGGCCTGCTGGCAGGTGCCCCACACTGCTGGGGGGCAGGGGTGCTGGGGGACATGAGTGGGGGCCTGCTGGCAGGTGCCCCACACTGCTGGGGGGCGGGGGTACTGGGGGACATGAGTGGAACATGAGTGGGGGCCTGCTGGCAGGTGCCCCACACTGCTGGGGGACGGGGGTGCTGGGGGACATGAGTGGGGGCCTGCTGGAAGGTGCCCCACACTGCTGGGGGTGCTGGGGGACATGGGTTGGTGATCATATTGCAACGTGACATGTGGCTTGGCTGGGGGGCATGGCCATGGTGGATGGGCTGCCTGTGGAACATGGCCAGGGGTGCAGGGTAGTCCCCTGTGGTGTGGGCTGCCTGCAGGGGCCGTGGAGGGGGTAGAGGGGACACCTGGGAGGACCCACGCTGTAATTTCACATGTAATTCTTCCCGGGCACCCCTGAAATACACGTACCCAGCCCAATCGCGTGTGGAACTTCCCGTGCACCCCCGTAATACACATACCCAGCCCAAACGCGTGTGGAACTTCCTGCGCACCCCCGCAATACACGTACCCAGCCCAATCGCTTGTGGAACTTCCCGCGCACCCCCGTAATAAACGTACCCAGCCCAATCGCGTGTGGAACTTCCCACGCACCCCCGTAATACATGTACCCAGCCCAATCGCGTGTGGAACTTCCCGCGCACCCCCGTAATACACGTACCCAGCCCAATCACGTGTGGAACTTCCCGCGCACCCCCGTAATACACGTACCCAGCCCAATCGCATGTGGAACTTCCCGTGCACCCCCGTAATGCATGTACCCAGCCCAATCGCGTGTGAAACTTCCCGCGCACCCCTGCAATACACGTACCCAGCCCATTTGCGTGTGAAACTTCCCCCCGCGCACCCCTGAAATACACGTACCCAGCCCAATCGCGTGTAGAACTTCCGGCGCACCCCTGTAATACACGTACCCAGCCCAATCGCGTGTGGAACTTCCTGCGCACCCCCGTAATACACATACCCAGCCCAATCACGTGTGGAACTTCCCGCGCACCCCCGTAATACACGTACCCAGCCCAATCGCGTGTGGAACTTCCCGCGCACCCCCGTAATACACGTACCCAGCCCAATCGCGTGTGGTACTTCCCGCGCACCCCCGTAATACACGTACCCAGCCCAATCGCGTGTGGAACTTCCCGCGCACCCCTGAAATACCGTACCCAGCCCAATCGCGTGTGGAACTTCCCGCGCACCCCCGTAATACACGTACCCAGCCCAATCGCGTGTGGTACTTCCCGCGCACCCCCGTAATACACGTACCCAGCCCAATCGCGTGTGGAACTTCCCGCGCACCCCTGAAATACACGTAGCCAGCCCAATCGCGTGTGAAACTTCCCGCGAACACCAGTAATACACGTACCCAGCCCATTCGCGTGTGGAACTTCCCGCGCACCCCTGAAATACACGTACCCAGCCCAATCGCGTGTGGAAATTCCCGCGAAGCCCAGATTTACATGTACCCCGCTCGCACAGGGCCTATCGCGTGTGGGACTTCTCGCGCACCCCTGGATGACACGTACCCAGCCCAATCGCGTGTAATACTTCCCGCGCACCCCTGAAATACACGTACCCAGCCCAATTGCGTGTGAAACTTCCTGCGAACACCAGTAATACACGTACCCCGCTTGCCGTGCTGGTATAGGGTTGGCGCAGCCCTTTGCACTGGATTGGGGATTTTGATGGCTTTTCCCTGCGCAAGGGGCGTTCTGGGGGGCGTAACTTGTGCTGCTGCAGGGTCGCTGCGCCACTCTGCGCCACGGCTGGTTGTGGATGTTGGAATCCATGAATACGCCGTGCGCCTAAATGTGTTTTGGCGCACACGGGTGGCGCAGACTGCCGCACGCGCACACTGTGCACCAGCCGCGTACGCCACTTGTGCGCTGATTTCTATGAATTACCCCCAGAGTCTCAGGTAAGAATCGATAGACCGCTCCAATCAAAGAGATCAGCGTCAATTATAATACCAGAAGCGTGGCTCAAAGGACTAGGTCCCGCAGTCACCACTACCTCAGGCTCACCCCACAGGCGGCACTACCAGAAGACTCAGTTCAGTTAGAAGCAAGTTCACTGATGGTAATATCTAGACCCAGTTCACTAATTCACTGCAGTCACTGCACTCAGACACAGTATAGAGTAAAAACGCTTCGGTACCCGCTAGATGTATAGGGCTAACAGGTTCTTTGAAGAAATCCCACACAAAATTTTTGTGCCAGTAAGAAGAGGCTCACCAGATGGCAAAGCAAATTTACCCCTCCTTGGAGGATCGTTGCATACAGTCCACGCCACCGGTGCCCCCAAAGCACATTGGAGCCTACTGCACGGTCCACTAGTGTGCAGCCCTAAATGGACAACAATAGTCCGTTTCAATGTCCAGTGCACAGCACAGCCAAACAGTGATAATAAGCGCACCTTTTACTGGTGCAGGCTTCACACCGCAAGGGCGGCTTTGCTGGGAATATATGGCCCGCACTTCCTGAATGGGCGGAGCTTCACACTGCAAGGGTCCACGGCTCTTAAGGGAACAGAGCCTTTGTTTTCTTTTGAGGTTCTGTAGATCTGTAGTTATGAGATCCCTTGAGAAACTGTGTTTACACAGTAGCAGGTCACCTTCCAGCCCGCTTGTGTCCACAAAAGAAAAGTCCTCCAAGGGAGACACGTGAGCGGCAGGTAACGGAAGCAGGAGGCACAAGTATCTGATAAGTATTCGCACAGCACAGCCAAACACTTCACTTGCTGCAACCTCAAACTCGCCATTTGCTCTATATCTTATTACAGCTGTGGCAGAATACCTCTCTCCACTAGTTTGGTCAGTTTTCGAAGAACCATCAATAAAGAGAATCTCCCCTCCTGCCAATGCATTCTCCTTAACGCGCGGTTTGTCATCATAGAACTCTTTAGAATTTGTGCAGTCATGCACATTCTCGCCTTCAGCTACTGGCTCAGCTACAAATGTGGCGGGATTCACAAATTTACATCTAACAATTTTAATCAAAGGGTTTGAGATTATTACTTCATAAATAGAAGCTCTCTGGGATGTTAAAGTGCCTTTGGGCTTCTCTAAAATGTAAAACAAAGCATGTTCTACAAAAAGAGTCATAGAGCAGCCCATTACGATACTCGCAGATTCCTCAATTGCGAACGTAGCAGCTGCCAATGATTGTTCGCAAGGAAAGTGTCCTTTCATAACTAGGTCTAGATTTCCACTATAATATGCCAGGGGTTTGTACCCTTGTGTAGTTCTCTGTGTAAGCACTGCAGTCATAATTGTTCCATTTGTGTGTAAAAACAAGAAAAATTCCTCTGCATAATTGGAAATTTCTAAAACAGGAGCTGTACAAATTGCTTTCTTCAGTTCTTCAAATCCCTCCTCCATTTCCTCAGTCCATTCTATTTTGATCTTGTCTGCCTGTGCTTTATTCAAAGCCTGCAAAAAGCGTTTTGTGTATGAACTATAGTCAAACACCCAGGCTCTTACATATTTACACAGCCCCAAAAACTGCTGCATCTGCTTTACCGTGTGCGGTTTTACAGTTTTCAGAATCACCTCAGCTCTTTCAGGTGTCACTTCCTTTCCCTCATGTGAGATCAGTTGTCCTATATATAACACTTCTTCTTGACAATACATTAACTTTTCGTTGTCTACTTTATATCCTTTGTCTGCTAGGATAGACATCAATTGAATCGAGTCTTGTCTGCACTCATCTTCTGTTGTACTACAGATTAAAATATCATCTAGGTACTGTATCACTGCGCTTTTCAAATCAATGTTGCTTATGTCCATCTGAAGGACCCTTTAAAAGATCGATGGAGACTCACAGTACCCTTGGGGCAACCTAGTATGTTTCAGACAAGTCTGGCGGAACGTAAATGAGGTCAAGTCTTGTGTGAATTCTCCTATGAAATTCAATGAAAAAACTTTGTTAAAGGGACGTTATAGTTAAGTTGCACTAATAAAAACCTATGAAATTCAATGAAGAAACTTTGTTAAAGGGACGTTATGGTTACATGTAAAACCAAAAAACTCCAGAAATTCCCCAGTTATGGTAAGCTAAGGTACCATAACTCGCACCACCACGTGCACTGCTAAGACTATTACCCAGGACATCAAAGATGACATCACACATGTCAATGATGACATCACTGATGACATCACATGTGAAATAAATTTTGATGAAAAGTCCCTACAAGGAGTTGTGTTTATATTGTTGGTAACACGATGTCCAGCACTCTCTCCCCTCACGGTGTGTGCTGGTACACACTGCAAGACTTTTCAGGAATTAAAATGCAACATTTTTTTTTGTTCGATGTAAGTGATATTTGCGAATATTCAGAGTAATTATTTAGGGTTATTCGAAAATGGAAAGTGGAAAAAATGCTGTTTGGAGGATGAAAAAGGGTGAAATGTCATCAGGCTAGAGGTGGGGAGGGGGAAAGAGGACAGCATGTGAAATTGGGGAGCTGGGAGTGGGTTGGGGACCAGGTTTAGAGCTTGAACGTGTTTGCATATTCTAGGCTATTTTCTCATATTCAGGGTTATGTTTCCTTAGTCAGCATTACTTCTCCCCATAATCAGGGCTATTTTTGAATAGTCACAGTTATAGTAGAATTGAAATTGTATATTTTATAACACTCTTAATACCCAGAGGTTTCTAAGCACAGACCCAGGGATCGAACCTGTGTTGCTCTGTGTCGTCTTGCTTCCAAGGTGAGCACGTACCCCTGAGCTATCCTCCCAAGAAACCTCAATCAGAAGTAAAAAATGTGTCACTCGGATGAGAACCAGGGTTATTTGTAGTCCGTTCCTAATATAACCGCAGTTATGGAAGTTTTTTTAAAATAGAGTTAAAAATTAGATTAATACCAAAAAAAGTGGAATTCTACAGCTACAGTGAGCTGTGGGGTAACCTATTGGGGCAACATGTCATGGGGTGCATTATGGCTTTACCAGTGAGCATGAACGGCATGCTCACCAGCCAGGCCCTGAGGCCCTGGCTATTGGACCCAAAAGACATGTGCAGTAGCCCCTCCAAAGGCGGTGGCCATCTAGTGGGTACAAAGGAATCATATTGGGGGAACATATACAGTGGACACGGCCGAAGGCCATGGCTAGTGGCCCAGTAGTGTTTTAAAATATACAGTGGGCACTGTTGAAGGCTGTGCTCACTGGCCAGGGCTGAAGGCCCTGGATAGTGGGCCTGCAAAGCATGTATAGTGGCCCGTGGCCATTGCTAGTGGCCAAGTAGTGCTTTAAAATATGCAGTGGGCACGGCCTTCCGCCGTACTCACTGGTCAGGGCCAAAGCCCTGACTAGTGGGCCCGAGGCATATATATACTGGTCACTGCCAAAGGCTGTGGCCACCTAGTGAGTTGAAAAGAAACAAATCAGGAGAACATGTACAGTGGACACAGCCGAAGGCCGTGACCACTAGCCATGGGCGAAAGCAATGGCTAGTGCCCCGGTAGTGTTTTAAAATATACAGTGGGCACGGCCAAAGGCCTTGCTCACTGGCCAGAGAGAGTGATGGTCGAGAGAAAGGCTCCAAGTTCCACCTGGGATGGGAGTCGGAGAGAAAAGAGGTTAACCACGCCAGAGCCTGACCGGTGATGCCCATGGTGTCACAGAGACGTGCAATCAGGATGTTGTGGTTAACCGTGTCAAAGGCGGAGGAGAGATCAAGGGGAATGAGAACGGGGAGTGTTAGTATCAAGATTTGAGAGCAGGTCTTCACATGTTTTCAGAAGAGCAGTTTGCGTGCCTCTGGATGCTCTAAAGCCAGACTGACGGTGATGGAAATAACCAATAGATTCAGTGTGGAGGTTCAGCTGAGTGATAGCCAACTTCTACAGGTGTTTGCCCAGGAAAGGAGTGATAGAGATTAGGCGGTAGTTTGCAGGAATGGAGGAGTCAGCCGAGGGTTTTTGAACAGAGGGTGCACAGGGGAGTGCTTGAGGGCAGTTGGAAAAACTCCAGTGGAAAAGGAGCGATTGCAAAGGTCAGCCAAGGCTTGGGCAAGGGAGTCAATGTTATCCTGATGGTTTTGGAGGGGCAGGGGTCCACTTGTTTGGATGAGGCCTTCATGGACCAGACTTGTCTGGCGACCTCATCAGGTGTGACGGGTGAGAGAGAGGAGAGGGGAAGTGGAGGTGGTGCCAAGGGAGTCACCAGTGTTGGTGTGTGCTGTGATGAGGGGGGAAGGGAGTAAAGGATGTCTTGGGTTTTTGTGGTGAAGTGTGCTGCCAGGGCAGAACAAAGGTCCTGGGTGGGAGTCACAGAAGAAGAGGCTGCTGCAAGATTGGCCAGTTCCTTGCAGACTTTGAAAAGTTTGGCCGTGTTGTTTGATGCAGCGGATATGAGGGCTTGGATAAAGACTCTTTTCTTGGAGCGGATGCAGAGTCGCTATTGCCTTTGAAGGAAGCGGCAGGCCAGTTTGTCAGATGGTCCACCTGATGAAGTCCATTTCTGTTCAGCTGCCCTACACTTGCATTTAAGGGCAGCGAGGTTGGAGTCGTACCAAGAGTTGCACTTTTTAGAAAGCTTCAGTCGGACCCTCATGACAGGGGCAAGAGTATCAAGAGTGTTGGAGATAGAGAGATTAAGGTTAGTGAGGGCTGTGTCAGGGTGGGAGTCAGCCACAAGAATGGGAGAAGGAGAGTAGCTGGAGGCAAATGCAGCCACTGTCACTTTTTTCATGGGTTTGGTGACTTTGAAACCAAGTGGCTGTGCAGGGTGTGTCGGTGCAAGAGGAGAGGAGAGTTTCAGGTGTGTAGATAGAAGAGAGTGGTCAGTCCAAGAGAGAGAGGAAGTGAGAGGGATAGAGAGTGGGATGTCAGTTGAGATGAAAGCATCCAACGTGTGGCCTGCGGTTTGCATGGAGCCAGAGGGTAAGATAGAGAGGGAGAGAGAGTCACATAGGTTGAGGAAAGGTCCTGAGGATTCAGGAGAGTCCAGATGGATGTTGAGATCACCCAGCAGGAGGAGTTGAGAGGAGGAGGAAAGTAGAGAGGAGGGCAGGGCAGCCCATTCAGAAAGGAAGAGAGTGGACTGTCCAGGAGGTCAATAGAAGGTGGCCATAAGGAGAGAATATTTAGGAGAGAGTGAGAGCCTAAGTAGGGATAATGGACACAGGTATCCATTCAGGGAAGATCAGCGCTACTCCACCGCGTTTCTTCTTTGGCCTGGGCACAGAAAGGATTTTATAGCCTTCAGGGAGGAGAGTGTCAAGGCCTGTTATGGAGCTATCCTTGATCCATGTCTCAGTGATGGCAAGCACATCAAGATCCATGAATTCGAGAAGGTTGCAGATGTCAGTCAAGTGTTTTACCATGGAGCGAGTGTTAAAGGTGGCAATGTGGAGCAGCTTGCCATCCTTGAAGGTATTCAGAGGGGGCACAGGGGACAGTGTTACCCCCCCTCCCCCGAGGGTGGCAAGAGGGCCAGAGGATTAGTAGAGGATAGCAGAGAGTCAAGTCCGACAAGTGAGCCAGGACAGTAAGTCAAGACACAGGCGCCTGTGCAGAGGAGGAGGCGGGAGGCACAGTGGGCAAGGAAGACTGTGCAGATGAGGAGGAAGGCACAGTGGGCCAGGGAGCCTGGCCAGAAGTGGAGGTAAGGTTAGAGAGGCAAGGGAAGAGTCTGTCAAAGAAAAGAAGGTTGGGTTGAGGACCCTGAAACATGATGGTTCTGTTGAAGTAGACATTAATGATGATTCTGGAAATGGTGAAGAGGTCCAGGAGAACCTCCCAGTGAGTGCCACCATTAATGGGAGAAGTGGTGATAGGAGAGAGAAAGCCGACCATGTAGCAAGTCCATAGGTCAGGGCATAGATGAAGAAAAGGATGTCAGTGAGAGTCTCTCTGGCGGAAGTCGTGACATAGGTGTCTGCAATAGGAAGGCCTCAGTTGGAGCCCAGTATGTCGTTCTTACGTTTCTTCCGGCAGGTTTTAGTGATAGGAGAGGGATAGGAGATAGCAAACATAGAAGATAGGAGAGATAGATAGAGACATAGCTAGCTGTGGTGTGAGGAGGACACTTACCAGTCTGAAGTACTGAGGCACAAGGAGGAAGTGGGGAGCACAGGGGCAGAGACAGTGGGTAGTGTACACAGATAGTCAATTTTAGCAGAGCAGAATGAAAACATAAAGTAGCCACTGCACAAAGCTAATCACAAATTACAGGCAAGCAGGCACTTTCTACAGCAAAGGGGGCACAGCTAATTCTGATTTACTTGCAAGCAGGCACTTTCTAACAGCAAAGGGGGCACAGCTAATTACGATTTCCAGGCAAGCAGGCACTTTCTAACAGCAAAGGGGGTACAGCTAATTATGATTTTCAGACAAGCAGGCACTTTCTAACAGCAAAGGGTGCACAGCTAATTACGATTTTCAGGCAAGCAGGCACTTTCTAACAGCAAAGGGGGTACAGCTAATTATGATTTTCAGACAAGCAGGCACTTTCTAACAGCAAAGGGGGCACAGCTAATTACGATTTTCAGGCAAGCAGGCACTTTCAAACAGCAAAGGGGGCACAGCTAATTACGATTTTCAGACAAGCAGGCACTTTCTAACAGCAAAGGGGGCACAGCTAATTTCGATTTCCAGACAAGCATGCACTTTCTACAGCAAAGGGGGCACAGCTAATTTCGATTTTCAGATAAGCAGGCACTTTCTAACAGCAAAGGGGGAACAGCGCATTTCGATTTCCGGACAAGCAGGCAATTTCTAACAGCAAAGTGGGCACAGCTAATTTCGATTTTCATCAAACAGCATGGTAATTTGCCGAGAGACGGACTTTGAGGGGCACACAAAGCAGTGTAGCCCTACTGTGGAATGGTGGTAGAGTCAATGAAGAGGTGCAGAGGAAACAGAGTCACAGAGAAACGAGGAGCAGGTTCAAAGTGGCAGAGTAAGATTCAGAGGAGAGAGGAGTTTTATGATGCTGTCGCAGCTGCAAAACTCACTTGATAGCGCAGCTCGGGGGCAACAGTCAGGCATATTGATGGCAGAATGGAGGTTAACGGAGGCATTTTCAGGAGCATCTTAGAATAGTGGTATCGGGGGAGACAGTTTCCCAGGGCACGTCTAGGCAACAGACAGGGCAACAGACAGGGCCTTAGATAGTGGGCCTTTGAAGGGATGGGCCAGCTAAAGGCTGCCGGTCCACCATAGGCCGGTAAGAATAGTAGGTAGTCAATCGTCAGGCACAGAGAGGCAGATGTAGCTGGCCACAGTGAGCCATCAGTGGACAATGCCAAAGTCTGTGGCCACCTAGTGGGTTGAAAAGAAACACATTGGGGGAACAATGGCTAGTGGCCCAGTAGTGTTTTGAAATATACAGTGGGCACGGCGTTCCACCGTACTCACTGGCCAGGGCCAAAGGCCCTCACTGATGGGCCCGAAAGATATGTATAGTGGCCACGGCCAAGAGCCGTGGCTTCCTAGTGGGTCAAAAAGAAACATATTGGGGGAACATGTACAGTGAACACGGTAGAAGGCAGTGGCCACTGGACATGGCTAGTGGCCTGTAAAAAAACTATTCTATAACATAACCCTTGAAATTCACAGAAAAAACATTAGTTAAGGTACAGTTAAGTTACACAGATTTAACGCAACAAAACCCTTGAAATTCAGCCGTTGTGGGAAGTCATGAACAGCTTAACTCGGCCTGTTCCTGTTGCAAAGTCCTAGAGCACAAACATTTTTATAAGAGACGTGATTAACAATGACATACAAAATGGCCTTATGGGGGACATGGCATTATGGGGGACATGAATGGGAGTGGGCCGAGGTAAGCTGGACATGACTTCCCACAACGGCTGAATTTCAAGGGTTTTGTTGCGTTAAATCTGCGCATCTTAACTGCACCTTAAGTAAGGTTTTTCAGTGAATATGTATATAAAGAACCTTGATTGGGCATTCCTTGTTTTGGACTGTTTTGGACTGTTATGGGGTCCTACTGAATCCCAAACACTCCCCCCTTGGGAGCATCGCCTCCCTCGGGCCATGTTACCACCAAGGACAATGGATGTACCTCTCTTGGCTGTGCCTGTTTCCCCTGTATGATTGGGATCACTGGTGGTCTGCAGAAGAGTGAGTGCTGAGTACTGTGGTCTGTAGAAGTGTGAGGGCTGAGTACTGTGGTCTGTAGAAGTCTGAGGGCTGAGTACTGTGGTCTGTAGAAGTGTCAGGGCTGAGTACTGTGGTCTGTAGAAGCGTGAGGGCTGAGTAGGTGGTCTGTAGAGGTGTGAGGGCTGAGTACTGTGGTCTGTAGAAGTGTGAGGGCTGAGTACTGTGGTCTACAGAAGTGTGAGCGCTGAGTACTGTGGTCTGTAGAAGTGTGCGGGTTGAGTAGGTGGTCTGTAGAAGTGTGAGGGCTGAGTACTGTGGTCTGTAGAAGCGTGAGGGCTGAGTAGGTGGTCTGTAGAAGTGTGAGGGCTGAGTAGGTGCTCTGTAGAAGTGTGAGGGCTGAGTACTGTGGTATGTAGAAGTGTGAGGGCTGAGTATTGTGGTCTGTAGAAGTGTGAGGGCTGAGTAGGTGCTCTGTAGAAGTGTGAGGGCTGACTACTGGTGGTCTGTAGAAGTGTGAGGGCTGAGTTGGTGGTTTATTCGCTACTCACCGCTCTACCCCTGCAGAGCAAACGTCATTTCGCCACACTGCGTGTATCCTGATTCTTTTTGTCCTGATTACTGATAAAGATTTGCTTTATTTACACAATTAAGAACCATAAAGTGTGTATTATAACCTATATTGCATGCAAAGCGACATTCCGTGCTGCCCACACCCTATACAGCCCTGCGCTGCTTTCCAGTAAAGACTGCGATTTGAACAATACAATAAAGCAAATCATTAAACATGTGATGCACTCTGTGTCTTCTTATTTACTCCCATTGCAGCTGTAAAATACTCTTCCCAGAAGAAGCATCCATCAAGCCAAGTTAATATTCATAGGACACCTGCGTTTCCCGGTGAGGGCAGTTCCTTATGACCTGACGATAATGCTATATAAGGCCTCTACCCCCAGACCAGCAGTCACTGGCCCCAGGTGCAGACACACCACAAACAGCCATCCCCAAAACAGACATCCAACAGACTCCTCCATCCCACAGACACCACAGCGACCCAGCATACCACACCGAGGCGGCTGCATCAGATCGCAGAGATGAAGGCACTTCTTGGCGCTATCCTTGCCACTGCCGTCCTGGTGGGCACAGGTAAGGCTTCCGTTGTGTGTGTGGGGGGGGGGGGAGCTCTGCAGGACTTCTACCCCTCCCTGGGCTCTCCAGTGAGTGCTGCTGCTGTGGGTAGGGCTGGAAACTACCCAGAGCAAAAGTATTCCCTGACCCCTCCCTGACCCCTCCGGACTTGCTTTCTATAAAACATCTTTTATCCGTTTCGTTTTTAATGTATTTTAAAAGCATGTTATAAAAGGCTACTTTCATCAACAGATTCATGGAGGCATCTAATTAAATTGTTTTAAAGCTAAAGCAATTTCATAAAACAGATGCGGAATTTTAAAAGAACTGGGGCCCTACAAATCCCCTGAATGTTTAGATGATATGATATGGCATTTATAACGCGCCTATACACACGTGTTTCAAGGCGCGCTTGATGATGATAAGTTATGAACGTGCATTAAACTGAGTGAAAGTAGCACGAGCTGAGCACTCAATGTGCATAGTGCACCCATTCATCCCAGAACCTTTCCCCAGTACCAAGGATGAATTACCCGCATTTCAGCAAAGATGTCCTTCTAAAAGATGCACTCATCTCAGTACCCTTCACCAGTACCAAGGGTGAATTACCCGCATCTCAGCAAAGATGTCCCTCTAAATGATGCACTCATCGCAGAACCCTTCACCAGTACCAAGGATGAATTCCCCGCATTTCAGCAAAGATGTCCTTCTAAAAGATACACTCATCGCAGAACCCTTCACCAGTACTGAGGAAGAATTACCTGCATTTCAGCAAAGATGTCCTTCTAAAAGATGCACTCATCCCAGACCCCTTCACCCGTACCGAGGATGAATTCCCCTACCTTTCAGCAAAGATGTCCTTCTAAAAGATGCACTCATCGCAGAACCCTTCACCAGTGCCAAGGATGAATTACCCGCATCTCAGCAAAGACGTCCTTCTAAAAGATACACTCATCGCAGAACCCTTCACCAGTGCCGAGGATGAATTCCCTGCATTTCAGATGCATTTTTGCACCAAGACTTGCACCGATAATGGGTTAGATTCTCAGAATTAAGGTCCGCGCATGCGCTTGTTTTGGAACTGCTCAGGTCACCTTATGTCTTTTTAGTGAGCCTGGACCATAGTGAGCAGGATGCACTGTCCAGCCCCCTTGCATACATTAGTGCCAGCAGTGCGCATTGTCCAGCCCCCTTGCATACATTAATCTCAGCTGTGCTCACTGTCCAGCCCCATTGCATACATTAGTGTCGGCAGTGCGCACTGTCCAGCCCCCTAGCATACATTAGTGTCAGCAGTGCGCACTGTCCAGCCCCCTAGCATACATTAGTGTCAGCAGTGTACACTGTCCAGCCCCCTAGCATACATTAGTGTCAGCAGTGTGCACTGTCCAGCCCCCTAGCATACATTAGTGTCGGCAGTGCAGACTTTTCAGCCCCCTTGCATACATTAGTGTCAGCAGAGCGGACTTTCCAGTCCCCTTCCATACATTAGTGTTGGCAGTGCACACTGTCCAGCCCCCTCGCATACTTTAGTGTCAGCAGTGCGCACTGTCCAGCCCCCTAGCATACATTAGTGTTGGCAGTGCGGACTGTCCAGCCCCCTTGCATACATTAGTGTTGCCAGTGCGCACTGTGCAGCCCCTTTGCATACATTAGTGTCAGCAGTGCTCACTTTCCAGTCCCCTTGCATACATTAGTGTTGCAGTGCTCTCTGTCCAGCCCCCTTGCATACATTAGTGTCGGCAGTGAGCACTGTCTTGCCCCCTTGCATACATTAGTGTCAGCAGTGTGCACTGTCCAGCCCCTTGCATACATTAGTGTCGGTAGTGCTCACAGTCCAGTTCCCTTGCATACATTAGTGTCGGCAGTGCGCACTGTCTTGCCCCCTTGCATACATTAGTGTCAGCAGTGTGCACTGTCCAGCCCCCTTGCATACATTAGTGTTGGCAGTGCACACTGTGCAGCCCCCTTGCATACATTAGTGTCGGCAGTTCTCACTGTCCAGTCCCCTTGCATACTTTAGTGTTGCAGTGCGCACTGTCTTGCCCCCTTGCATACATTAGTGTCAGCAGTGTGCACTGTCCAGCCCCCTTGCATACATTAGTGTCGGTAGTGTGCGCTTTGCAGCCCCCTCGCATACATTTGTGTCAGCAGTGCGGACTGTCCAGCCCCTTGCATACATTAGTGTCGGTAGTGCGCACTTTCCAGCCCCCTCGCATACAATAGTGTTGGCAGTGCGCACAGTCCAGCCCCCCTGCATACATTAGTGTCAGCAGTGCTCACTGTCCAGCTCCCTTGTATGCATTAGTGTCGGCAGTCCGCACTGTGCAGCCCCCTTGCATACATTAGTGTTGGCAGTGCACTCTATCAAACCCCCTTGCATACATTAGTGTCGGCAGTGCGCACTGTGCAGCCCCCTCACATACATTAGTGTCAGCAGTGCACACTATCCAGCCCCCTCGCATACATCAGTGTCGGCAGTGCGCACTGTGCAGCCCCCTGGCATACATTAGTGCCGGCAGTGCGCTCTCTCCAGCCCCCTTGCATACATTAGTGTCAGCAGTGTACACTGTCCAGCCCCCTCGCATACATTAGTGTTGCCAGTGCGCACCGTCCAGCCCACTTGAATACATTGGTGCCGGCAGTGCGCTCTGAACCTAATGCATTACAGACTTCCAGCGCCCAGATGGCTACTTGCTCCTGTCATGGGCCGGCCTTAGGGTAGGGCTGCCTAGGCCACCTCCCGGGGCGCCATTTGCCCCCCGTCATGCCAGCTTGCGGTAATCTTTCAAGGGCTCCCCCGAGGTGCCATGGTAGGAGAAGGCACGGCAGGCGCCCTATTGAAATGAAATGTGCCCCGCTCTTGTACTGGCACCGCACTGTCCAGTGCAGGACAGGCGCATTTAACAGCAATAGGGTGCTGATGCTTTCACATCGGCACCCTATTTAGGTGATTACCTCCCCACTATGGTGCAGGAGCGGCTGGTTTTCATGATTAACTCTCAGCTCTGGCACGGGAGCATTAGTTAAAAAAACAACTGGCCTAGAATGGAGATGCCTGGAGTGTATTGTGACATGGCTGCAGAGGTCTCTGTGGAGGACCCCTGCAAGCTTCCCCATAGAGATGCCTGGAGTGTATTGTGACATGGCTGCAGAGGCCTCTGTGGAGGACCCCTGCATCCTCAATGAGTTCCAGCCCTGCTTTAGGGGTGGCCATGGCACCGGGGAGCTTGTGCTTTGTCACTGCTCGATAGTCTCATGGGGTAGTGGCAGTGTTGCAGCATTAAACCTTTTGGATCTTTTAGCAGCAATTGGCAGCAGCTACCAGTAGGATTAGATGCTTGCCATTAGAAAGGATAGCATGGCTTCTAAGCGGGCCCTGTCACAGGGTGGGCATTGAGTTGAGAGGAACACAGTGCTTCACCCTGTGAGCACCAGATTGAGCGCTTAAGCTGCTATTGACTCCCACCAGGGGTTGCACCTGCACAATCCCACGCTCACAGCATATCAAGACCAACTGGGTATATTCAATGCACTAAAACTTCAATGCAATAGCATATCTTTATTTTAATTGCGTGAAATAACATGTATTTGCTTATCATGCATAATAATCATCTCCTGTCCTATTCCACGGGATCTATAGATCCCTAGGTTACCGGCGGCACTGATTGCCTGCTGTGCTATGCATGTTTCACACTGTAAGCTTCTTCAGGGCCTGCGCTGTGAAGCAATTTGGATTCTTCTTCTAAGTGAACCAGATGTGTAGGCAAGCATTTGCAACAGGGGGATAGTGTATTGTACACTTGGCAGAAGACAGGGCTAGGGGGGACAATAAAACACTTTTATCACTTGCATCTTTGCCCTCGACCCACCACATACCATTCTCTGGCACCCCGGCTCACCCTAAGTCCATGTGTGCCCTACTGGGGAAAAGGGTAGGTCAGGAAAGGTAGTAAGTGCAAGGATAGGCCACCCCCCTATAAAAGTAGACACTGGGCTAGATTCAGTACAATGCAACGGTATCTGCAGAAATGACCGAATACAAAAATACCTCTAGAAAGAGCCCATCTTCTCTAGTCCAGGCATCCCTACTCCCCAGCAAAGTGCGCATAGAATGTGAACCTACTGTCTAGATTCCGACTGTCACTAGAAGTGAAGGGCTAAAGGAAAGGGGTCTTATCTGTCTAACCTCCTTCAGGGGCTTCCTGTACTGACCCTACACTACCCAGTGGTCAGTTATGTACAACTGTCTGGCTAACTATCGCCCAATCTCCATTACTCCCTTTCTGGGCGAACTCCTGGAAAAGCTGGCCATCTCTCAGCTTAACCTTCATTCTGATTCTGTTGGCTGTCTCCATGACCACCAGTCTGGTTTCAGAGCAGCCAGAAGCACGGAAACTGCTCTCCTGAACATCCGTGAAGATCTGCTCTCCAACCTTGACTCTACATTCCCTCTGTCCTCATCCTCCTCGATCTCTCTGCTGCCTTCGACACGGTTCGCCATACCATCCTGCTCAACCGTCACTGTGAAAACCTGGGTATCACTGATCAGGCTCTGGCCTGGCTGACCACTTTCCTCTCAGAGCGACCCTCCCAGGTCCAACTTGGGTCCTTCCTTTCGTCTATCTTCCTCTCTACCAGTGGTGTTCCCCAGGGGTCTAACCTCTCACCCTGGCTTTTTAACCAGCTCCATGGCAACTCTGGCTCACTGCATTGCCACTCTATGCTCAAATTTCCAGTGCTACGCTGACAACACTCAACTCATTTTCAGGCTTCCCTAGGCCACCTCCTCTCCCTCCCTCATCGCTGATTGCCTAACTGCCATTCAAGATTGGTGTGCCGCCAATGATCTTTGTCTGAATGCCAGCAAGACAGAGATCCTCCTCATCGGCAACCCTTCTCCATACTTTCCCCTCTCTCTCTGGCCGGCCTCGCTTGGCCATCCTCCTATCCCCACATGTGAGGCTAAGAATCTCGGTGTCATCTTTGACTCCACACTTTCCTTCTCCGCCCACATCTCTGAGGTCTCTCTAAAAAGTAAAACTTCCTATTGCACCTCCTCAGAGGCACTCTTCCTTTACTCTCCTTCCTCCAGAAGCTCACTGTCTCCCAAGCTCTGGTTCTCTCTAGGTTGGACTATTGTAACAGCCTCTTTCTAAATCTATTTGCCTCTACTCTTCGCCCTCTGCAACTTATCCAGAACTGAAATCTCTCCATTGGTGCCCAGTGGATGCAAGGATTAAATTTAAAACCCTCTGCATTGTCCACAAGGCTTTTTGGGGCCTTGGTTCAAAATACCTTCAGCTATCCCTTTGCAAATATCTCCCCTCTTGAGCTCTTCGCTCCTCTACCTTGAACTCCCTCACTGTCAGTCGTTTCTCAAAGAAACGAGCCGGGGGTAGATCTCTGTCTTCGGCCAGGGCCTCCCTCTGGAACATCCCCCCGCCACTCCAAAACTTGAAGAGAACCATCTCCGGTTCCGGAAGCACCTCAAGACCTTCCTCTTTGCATCCACCTTTGCCCCCCCTCTCCCTTGCTGATCTGCTCTCTCTTGGCACTGTGCATCTGGCCACCCTCCATCCCCTTGGCCCAGTTACCTGCTCACCCTGCCACCCTTCTGCAGTGCCTCCCGGCCACCCCTAGCACGGGGGACTGTATCTGTACCCATACAGTCCCCCATTCCCCCATTTTCTTCTTTTTATGCACTTATCAGACTTATCCAGTTCTGCTGCCGTAAACACAGCACTTGCCACTTGCTGGCTGCACTACCCCTGTTTATTGCTCCATTATATATTGTATTTGTATTTATTATTATTTATCTGTTTATCCTCTGCTCTGCACTTTCCACTCTCCCCCTTCCATGCACTTTTTCCCCTTTCCCTTTCACTTGCACGATCTCAATGTCACTGGGCCGAGTAAGATCGTTGTTTTGTTCTCCCCTGTTCCCCTCCCTTGCCTTGTTGTGCTCTGAAACACTTGTGTACGAGCGCGATACAAATAAAATATCATATCATATCATATCAATATACAGTGTACTCTGCCTTTCAGACACTCTGCCTAATACAGCCTCTATCCTACCACGTCCACGCACTCCTCTCCCTCTCACTTCCTGATACGCCCCTCTTGCTACCCTCCTCTCTTCCACCTGCCTGCCTGCTTCCCTGCCTCTTCCTCCTCTATCCCTCCAATGTCTCCCACTACTTCTAAAACCTTGCTCCACCCTTTCATGTTGCTACGCTACTACTTCCTCCTCCACACTAATACTTCCTCTCCACAATCGTACCTTCTATTCAGACATCCTGCTCTCACTCACTCAAGCACTTCACATTCACACCTTAAGCTCCCTCTCCTAAGCACACTCGCCACTCTCAAAGCACATTCACAACGCAGTTCCATTTGCACTCACTAACCAATACCCACATCACCGCAACATTCCACTGCACCATTCTTCCTCCTGCTGGTCTCTTGGTCTGCAACCTCCTCCACTGACCTCGCAGAACCATCTAACAAGGTCCTGCTTCCTGGGGTCTCATTTCACCCCCTCCCTATCCTCTGGTGGTTCTGCTGTCCCTGGTCAATCTGTCCCTGTCTTCCGCACCCTGGAGGCGTTCCATGTAACAAAGCTTTTATATGGTGCATTAAGCCCTGGCCGCTTTCACCGCACAGGGCTGGCACAGCAGAACAATGATGTTTTGTGTACAGTGTTGAAGTTCATGTTATGGGTGTCTGGTCTGGCATAACGTAAGCAAAACAAAGAGGTTATGTCTGGAAGGTTTTGAATGAATCTTAAACCTCTGGTAATTGCTCTGGGCAACCCTCCAGACCGTCGTTCTTCGCCTGCCAATCCATTACAGAATGGGGAAAGACCACATGCAAATCAGGCTTGACCCCACACCCCAAAGGGGAAGTCCAGCCCGAACTGCTAGGTCATATCCCTTCTGCGCGAGACCACAAGCATCCCCAGACATGTTTCAGCCTCAGTGGGCATCAATGTGATGCAGCTTGCGCCTCGAGGCACAGCAGGCACGGGACCCATGTCTGGGCATATCCAACCCACTCAAGGTGGCATAGCAACACCCAATGAGGCTGAAACATGCCTGAAGGAGCCTATCCTGTTAGGATAAACAAAGTATCAAAATACAATAGCCACAGTGGTCTTGTCAAGCAGTGGCTACGCCCTCAACATACTACAGCCAGTCCCATCCCTTATGAGGTTCCACAGGATTCATACTGAAATGCCTGTTAATTACTCGGCATGTGTGGCCCCTCACTAGTTGACATACTGCTGAGGTTCATGGAGCCAGTTAGCGATTGGAGGAACCTTTACAGGTTTACATTATATGAAAATAAAACGTGTATTTGTGGAGGTCTTGTTATCTCCTGACTATCTGGCTCCTCGGAGTGGAGAAGGAGAGAGTGGAGTCGAAGGTGACCCCAAGGTTTTTTGCCTCATAGGTGGGTGTGGGTGCAGGACCAAGGGAGGCCAGCTAGAGTGAGAGTGGGAAAGCGAGAGCAGGAATCCTGATGGGAACAATCTCAGTCTCACTGGCATTGAGGCAGAGGTCGTTTGCAGAACATCATGACTGAATTATGGCCAGACAGTCGGATATGAGCGAGGAGAGTTGCGTGCCATCCGCTGAACATTGGAGTTAGAGGTTAAATTGGCAATCACACGTGCCAGGGCAGCCATGTAGGAATTGAAGAACCAGGGGTATAGGTTAGAACCCTGGGGGACGCCACAGGCTGAAATAGTGATAGAAGAGAGAAAGGACCAAAGTTCCACCTGGGATGGGCGGTCGGAAAGGAAGGAGGTTTACCACACCAGAGCCTGACCCTTGATTCCCAAGGTGTCACAGAGACGTGCAATCAGGATGTTGTGATTTACTGTGTCAAATGCAGAAGAGATGTCAAGAAGAATGAGGACAGAGGGAGTGTTAGTGTCAAGATTTGAGAGCAGGTCATCACAGGTGTTCAGAAGAGCAGTTTCCATGCCTGGATGCGCTAAACCCTGACTGATGGTTGTGGAAGCATATTCAGATTCATTGCGGAGGGTAAGCAGAGAGATAGCCAACTTTTCCAGGAGTTTGCCCAGGGAAGGAGTGAAAGAGAAAGGGTCGTAATTTGTCAGAGTGGAGGGTTCAGCCGAGGGTTTCTTAAGCAGAGGGTGTACTTAAGGGAAGTTGGGAAAACTCCAGTGGTAAAAGAGAGATTGCATAGGTAAGCCAAGGCCGGGTCTACCTGTCTGGATGAAACCTTCATGGACCGGAATTGTCTGGTGACCTCATCAGGTGTAATGGGAGTGAGAGGAGACGTGGTGGAGGGGCCAAGGGAGGTTCCAGAGGTGTTGGTGTGTGATGTGATGTAGAAGAGAGAGAGGAAAGGATGACTTGGGTTTTTGAGGTGAAGTGTGCAGCCAGGGCCGAGCAAAGATCCTGGGTGGTTGTGACAGAAGAGGAGGCTGCTGCAGGATTAGCCAGTTCCCTACAGACTTTGAAAAGTTTGGCCATGTTGTTGATGCCACAGAGATGCAGGCTTGAATAAAGACTCTTTTCTGGAATGGATGCAGAGTTGATATTGCCTTTCAAGGCGGCAGCAGGCCAGTTTGTCAGAGGAGCCGTCTGACGAATTCCATTTCCGTTCAGCTGCCCTACAATTGCGTTTAAGGGCAGCCAGATTGTAATCGTACAGAGAAATGCTCATTTTGGAAGGCTTCAGTCGGACCCTCATGACAGGGGCAAGAGTATCAAAAGTGTTGGAGATGGAGATGCGGGGAGGAGAGTAAGTGGAGGCAAAGGCAGTCTCTGAGACTCTTTTCATCGGTAACTTTGAAACCACGTGGCCGCTCCGGGTGTGCCGATGCAAGAGGAATGGATAGCTTCAAGTGTGAAGAGAGAAGAGAGTGGTCAGTCCAAAAGAGGTAGGTAATGAGAGAGATGTCGGCAGAGATGGAAGCAAGTTTGGTCCGCTGTGGTGGTAGAGACAGAGGATAGGATAAAAAGGTAGAGAGAATTGCATAGATTGCAGAAAGGTCCTGAGGAGTCAGGAGAGTCCAGATGGATGTTGAGATCTCCCAGCCGGAGGAGTTGGGAGGAGGAGGAAAGTATAGAGGAGGCGAGTTCAGTCCATTCCGAGAGGAAGAGAGTGGACTTGTCTGTGGACAACAGAAGGTGGCTAGAAGGAGAGAAGATTTAGGAGAGAGTGAGAGCCTGCAGACTAGGCACTCGAAGGAGGAGTTGGCCTGAGTAGGGCTGATGGGCACAGGTATCCATTCTGGGAAGATCAGGGCCACTCCCCCTCCTGCCCTCTTGTGCCTGGGCACAGAGATGATCTTGTATCCTTCAGGGAGGAGTGTGTCAAAGCTTGTGACAGAACTCTCCTTGAACAACGTCTCTTGATGGCGAGCATATCATGATCCATGAATATGAGGGGGTTGCAGATGTCAGACGAGTGTTTGACAGCACAGCGAGAGTTAAGAGTGGAAATGTGGAGGACCTGGCCCTCTTTGAAGGTCTTCCACAGGGGGGTGCAGGGGACAGTGGTCCCACCCATGGGTGGCAAGAGAGCCAGAGTGATAGTGGTAGGTGGTGGAAGAGCCAAGGCCGACACAGGAGCCGGGACATTGAGGAAAGACAAGGGAGCCTGTACAGAGGAGGAGGAAGGTACTGTAGGCAAGGGAGCCTGTGCAGGGGAGGAGGAAGGAACAGTGGGTGAGGGGGCCAGTGCAGTGGAGGAGGAAGGCACAGTAGTCAAGGGAGCCTGTGCAGAGGAGGAAGAAGGCACAGTAGGCAGGGGAGCCTGTGCAGAGGGATAGGTAGGTTTGAGCAACAAAGTTGGAGCCTGTCAAAGAGAAGAAGGTTGGGTTGTGGACCCTGAACCATGATGGTTCAATTTCGATAGACATTACTGATGACCCTGGAAATGGCAGAAAGGTCAAGGAGAACCTCCCAGTGGGTGCCACCATTAATGGGAGAAGAGCAGATAGGAGAGAGAAAGGCAACAATGTAACAAGTTCATAGATCAGGTGAGGTAACGACGAAGAGGTCTGTGAGAGTCTCTCTGGCAGAAGCCGTGACATAGGTGCCTTCAAAAGAAAGGCCTGTGTTGGAGCCCAGTATGTCCTTCTTAAGTTTCTTCTGGCCAGATTTAGTGATAGCATTACATAACAGCATAACATCTCCCCCTCACCTATCTCAATAGTTGGTTACATTTCTTCTACCAGTCTATGCGGTGTCTTGATCAGTCTCCTGGGCCTGCCCTTGTTGGTTATTTCTTTTAGTTCTTGTTCCCTGATTTCATTATGCATTTGTGGCTGTGGGCCTCATTATGAGTCTGCTGGTAGCACAAGTAGGTTACTGGCAAACTCAACTTACCTTTACCAGCACCTGATATCCCGGTGTTACCGGGATATTATGGGCGCCGGCAACGGCGCTAAGTTCCCATTCCATGGAGTCGGGCTCCATGGAATGAGAACTACAGAATCACTGGCACCGCTAACGGTGCCGGTAATTCAGTAAATTCTCTGCTGGTATGGGATTTACTGCCGGCGGGTCGGGCCTGCCAGTAGTTCACTGCCCCTACGAGCAGACTTGGAGTATGCCAGTCCGGGAAAAATGGCAGAGTCGGTTGTATCAGCTATTTTACCAGCATTTCTCCCAGATCAGCTTACTCCGAATGACCCCTTACTCCTAATGACTCCCTCTCTCTGGAGCCACGACGACGTGGCCTGCTTTACCACACACCCGGAGGGTGCTCTTGATTTCTCTTGAGGCCACATTGTGTTCTCCTCTTCACATGAGGTAAGACCGCTTCTGGTAACGTGGAGATAACTTTAAATTTGGAAATTACATAAAAGCTAAATATGTTTTATTGTTCTGAACGCTGCGACCTCCATGCTGCATTTTTGCTGCCCATCAATCACACTGGGGTGGCGAGCATGTGGCCAAAGCGGTGAACCATTTAAATTGCCCTTTTTTGCCTAGTGGTCCTTGTGGCAGCTACAAGATGGCCGCTGTTTGCCTTGCACCCTAGTAGAAGGCTTGGAGTTCTCTACTCTCACTTTACCTGCATGCTGATTGGCCTGGGAGCTTAACATATTGGCCTGTTGGGGACCGGCAGGTTTTAGCTGGCCCCCTCTCCAAAGGCCCACCTCAAGACCTGCAACATGGACCCAGCCTTCTTCTCTCCATCTCTCTGGAGTCACGATGATGTGGCCTGCTCTACTAAACACCCGGAGGGTGCTCCTGCTTTCTCTTGAGGCCACATTGTGTTCTCCTCTTCACATGAGGTAGGACCACTTCTGGTAATGTGGAGAGAACTTTAAATTCGGAAATTACAGAAAAGCAAAATATTTTTTTATTGTTGCGCTCTTCTGAACGTTGCAACCTCTGCCTTGCATTTTTGCTGCCCATCTATCACACTGGGGTAGCGAACATGTGGCCAAAGGGTTGAACTATTTAAATTGCCCTTTTTTGCCTGGTGGTCCTCGTGGCAACTACAAGATGGCCACTGTTTGCCATGCACCCTAGTAAGAGGCTTGGAGTCGTCCTCTCTCACTTTACCTGCATGGCAATTGCCCTGGGACCTTTACATATTGGCCTATTGTGCACAGGCAGGCTTTTGCCAGCCCCCTCTCCAAAGGCCCTGTCTATTCCCGTGCACGTTGCCTGACTGGGTTTGTGGGTCCTCTCCTACACTGCCACGTGCACATGGAGGCCGAGGAGAACTCCACACGCTCAGGATACCTGAAATCAATGGAGCATCTAACATTTCTCTGAAGGTTAGTTCCCTCAACTAACTTCATCAACTCTCTTCCTACACACCTGTTACTGTCCCACCTCCCACTCTTTGATTACATTAAATCCTTTTATCATCGAGTTGATTGCCAATAACAGCTCCCATCTGGTTATCTGTAACCCTTTGTCATTTATTGGATTTTGAAGTCCTGGCATAAATGTAGCCGTAAGTACCACTGTTGTTTTGCTGAACAGCTTGTGTTCATCTGCAATGTCACAGTATGCCTTTTCTGATTTTGCCGAAAAAAGTAAAGTTGTTTGCAAAGGTAATGCCCTCTCAAACCTATGTTTCTACATATGTACCTTAGTATACTGGAAAAAACTTCATAATAGAATGCTATTTGGATTAATGAATTGCTTAATGCACTACGTTCCTCATGATATTTATTCCAATGATCCATGACACTTTTTTATTAACATGACAATAAGAATCCCTTGTACAGACTTTTCATGAAACGTAAATGCACATGTGAAATCTTCAGTGATGTCATCAATTATATTTGCGATGTCATCTTTGATGTCCTGGGTGTTAGTCTTAGCAGTGCACGGTGGTGGCGTGAGTTATGGTTGCTTAGCTTACCATAACTGGCTAATTTCCAGGGTTTTTCGGTTTTACTTGGAACCATAACGTCCCTTTAACAACGTTTTTTTCCCTGAATTTCATAGGTTTTTATAGCGCAACTTAACCATAACATCCCTTTAACAACGTTTTCTTACTGAATTTCATAGGTTTTTAGTAGCGCAACTTAGCGCAACTTAACCACAACGTTCCTGTAACAAAGTTTGTTCACTGAATATAGATGTATAGATAATGTAAATTTGATAAATATTTACTAGGATGCCCTTAGTTCATATACATATAAAATGAATATAATGAACCCCCTACCTGCACTAGTGGGTCTGATATCCGCGGACCATGCACGTGTTCGCAGACAGACTCGGACAACATCAACACTATCCAAAAACTCAGGGGGTATGTTATATAATCCAAAAAAAAACACTAAACATGTTCAAAAAGCAGCACATCAATAAATTACATTCAATAATAAATAAAAAGTTAAACTGTGTTTGTAAGACACTAACAGTCCAATTACATAGCCTATGCAACAAAGTAGAATATACCAAAACACAAAAAATATGCCTCCAACAGAATTACCTCACAGAAACTGCACAGCAAAAATCAACAGGACACCTTTGCAGCAGTAACAACAAAACTTAGCAAGAAACTAGTGAGTACACTACATTTATTGTATACATTTATAAACTTGCTGTATTAGGTAAACTAAAACAAATATTTTCTTTTTTAACACAGAAATGTCTAGTACTTTGGAATGTTTGGAAGAATATTTTCCTCGGGATGAAATGAGTGAAGACAGTGATACTAATGGTAGACACTACACTTCTCTATATAAGCCAGTTAATAACCATGACTTTATGTGTACTTAACAATTTTTTTTTAACAGACCATACAGACATTAAAAATAATACAGAACCTGAGACGTTAGAAAATGATCTGCAGCGAAAGGAGCTAAAAATGGATCTATTAATGAAAATTGTCATTCTTTTAAAAAACTTTGTCGAGGACCATATAAAAGAAAAAATAAATATCACTATGCCACGTGTACCTGTACCCCCTATCCATGTCCCAGCCAACTATCCCCAAAAACTCCCCAGCAAGAAAAACATTATGATGAGACTTCAATCCCTTCCTTCCCTACCATCAATCATGTCCAAACCCCTAATTCTCCTGTATTTGTATACGTTTCTGCTTCCCCCTCTCTTTCATAATTTGTATACTTTTATAAAATAATAAAATATGAAGTGTGTTGGTAGTATATTCCTCTGTGTCTTATTTCTTTTAAAAAGGCAGTTAGGGTGTCCGCGGACAGCACGGCTGACTGGGATGTCTTCAATTAACCAAAATGGGGGTGTTCGAAGGACACTATGGGCCTCATTACACGGATGGCGGTAAGGATTTACCGGTACCGGTAAAATACCGGTACCAGTAAATCCTTACCGCCTTACTACGAGGTCCCTTTGCGGGTTGGGGGATTTAATGCCTGCTTTTTGCAACCCGCAAAGGGACCCAGGGAGCTAATTACGGTACCGCAATTTCCGGTACCGTAATTAGCGCCTTCCCCATTATGCCCTATGGGGCAAAAATGGGAATGGGGAAGGGCAATGGTGGAAGGGGGAATTACCGCCCCGCCAACCTTGGAATGGGGCGGTAATTCCCCTTTCCGCCAAGGCGGTGCCGGTATTTTACCGGCATGAACCATGGCGCTAATAGCACCATGGTTCTCCGCCATCCGTGTAATGAGGCCCTATATCTCTTTGTACTGTTGGCAATAAAAATGGAGGTGTCCTTAGGACACACAAGATGTCCGCTTGTCCGGAATTAACCAAAATGTGGGTGTCCTAAGGACACTATACCTTTTTACACTGTCCTCAATCAAGATGGAAGTGTCCTTAGGACACACAAGATGTCTGTCTGTCCATAATTAACCAAAATGGGGGTGTCCTAAGGACACTATACCTGTTTGAATTGGCCATAGTCAAAATGGGGGTGTCCGCAGAACACTATAGACGTCTGCATGTTCGTAGCTATGCAAAATAAAGTGTCCTAAGAAAATGTTCCCTGTTTGCATTGTCCGTAACCAGAATGAATATGTCCATAGAACACATAGCCCGTCCGCCTGTCCGCAAAGTTGTGACGAACATTTATTTTGTTTGGGGACCTGAACACTATCCGTAGAACACCCACGCGCATGCGTGGCACTCCCTTGGCCCCTAGGAACATTGTGCCTGTCCGCAACTGTCGGCCGCACGTGTGTTGCACTTTTAATTAGTTTGGGGACTGGAACACTGTCCATAGAACACCCGCCGTCCCATTCGCCAACAAGTCCTCAACGTTATCATGTGACCGCACACGCGCTAAGCGTAACGAACAGTGTCCGGGCCCCCGGACACCTAAAAAGTGTTTTACTCAGCAATCCAAGGTTATTTTCCTGGGAAAGTTCACCCTTGCACATGTCATACACCATGTCCCTGGCAATCTGCATACTTTTTGGAATTTTCTTTTCTTGGTGTTCGAAGTGTTCGGGGACAGCACGGGTGTCTGCCAAGCGTGCCCCAGCACCCCTGTAAAAGGCCACACCCCAGAGTTGCTCCTTATTCTATTTTTGGGCTTCCACGACAGAGACTGCTCCTTGCTGCATTGGATTGCTCTTGCTCTTTGAAACAGCTGTCCTGATGGCATCCATGGCTGCTGCTGGTGCTACTGCTGTCAAAGCAGCACCCTCACACCCTCCACCACCAACACCTCCCCAAGAGCCTGCAGAGGGGAACAGGCATGAGGATACAGAGGAGAGTGATGAAGAGGATGGAGAGGATGAGGTAGTGGAAGTCCCTACTACTAGTTAACACCATGAATCTTGGGTGTGGAGGTTATTTACCACTCTTGATGGAGTACCAAAAGCACGTGTTTGCCATGTGTATCTCATCTGTTTTTGTGATTGTGGACTCTGGAGCACACCACTTCAGTAGCCCCATTCTTTTGTGTGTTACACAGCACCTTCAGTGCAGTGACACAGGGTTGTCTTTGAGACTTCCCACTGACTCCATTTCTGGGACTGACTACTGTCCCCCAGAAAAGGGTAAAGTTGCCATTAACTTTACATAGTCAAATAACCACAGATCCAGTACACCCCATCTTACATGGAGTATTGGAAAGGATTAATCCTTAGCCCTTTTTATCTGTCCCTCCTGGAGCATTGTTTTGCTCTTTTAACATTTAGATTTGGCTGGTGGCAGTGGTATTTACCCTACCTTTTCTACCGCGATTATACTATATAAACGTGGTATTGTTTTAGGCTTTTATATTAGCCTCAAACATAAACCCGCTTGACCAAATACTCTTTCTTTTTTGCTCCAGTCAGGTTTATTCACCATTTCATTTTGTTAAAGTCCTTTTTGTGTTTTACTTTGCGCGGCAAACCAGGCTTGCCTTCTTTGTTCACCGTCTTTTGGCGGGCTTCTGCCAAGAAGCCCTCCTCTGGGTGCCTGGGTGTCTAGGTGGGCTGAATGTGAGGGAGGGGTGTAGTCACCCCCTGCACAGGGTATCCTAGGAAACCCAAGTCGCACTTTGCCATGATTGGCTGAGGTGGTTGTCCGGGCTGGACAACCTCCCTTCTGCGTGATTAACACCCAGGCTGTGTGAATGGGGGATTTTCGCATAAAAGGCAGGACTCTTGGGCTGGAAGTCTGAGTCACCACTGGAACTACAAGGAACCAAAGAGAAGCGGAAAAGAAGACGGCTGTTGCAACTAACCCGTCCCGGTGAAGCCCTGCTGCAGTCCTGAGCTATCTACCCTTCGACGACCAGAGAAGATCCAGACCGGAGTCTTCTTCCCTTGAGCCTGTTGGGGTCAACCAGCTCACCTTCCACAGCCAGAGGATGCTCTTTGTGGTCAAAATCGCTGCACACTGCTGTAGTGGTCCGGATAGCCATCTGAAGAGCCTCTCCTGTTTTTAAAGGAGCGCACCTTTCATTCACTGTCACTGCTGCTGGCTTCATCCCTGAGTGGTGCAGAACCCTCCAGACGTCCTCCTTCTCGTCTCCACGACTAAAGCACCAGGAACCGTGTGTCTGCAGGAAACTACCAGGAACAACTGCCGTGGCACCAGCTTCTTCCTTGAATAAGGTACTGTGTTCTGCTTCGAGGAACTAGGGTGAATCCCTTTTCTCCTCCTCCAAGGCTTGCCCTTGTCTTCCTTCCCTCTTATAACTTTGCTTCCTCTGTTGACAATATCCAAGTACTCCTGGCAACGTTGAATATTGAACTGTCTGACTGTGTGATCCTCGACAACAGGAACCCGGTTCCACTTGACACTGGCTCCGGCCTATTGACTTTTGTATTTCTGTCAGCAAGTGTTCTCTGATTCTGTCTGCCTTGACAAAAGTATTGCCTATGATTTTTGCCCCAACTCTCTTTGGTTAACTCAGGTCCTAAGTGTGTTTTTGCCCCGGTAACATTTCTTTCCGCGGATACGCGTATCTTTCGTAAGACCGAACTGTCATTACTGTCAAAAAGTGATCGCATATGTATTCCCGGTAACGTCTTTTGTTTCACAACACCGGTCCGTTAAAACATAGGGTACTTACCTTGAGTTATTCTGTGCCAAGTGAATTGGTTGTTTGTAGTGTATTTTACGTGTGGTTTTTAATTTAATAGAAGTGGTGTGTTTTACAGATGGTTTAAAATAAATGTACTTATATTTTTTACCTGAAACCTTGAGTCAGTGTTTGCTTGAGTCACAGTAAAAGGTCCCTTCGTGTAATCTCTGCTACTGCTCATATACTCTTGAGATAAGCCTGGCTGCTCCGCTACTGCTACCACTTTAACATAGTAGTACAGGCTTGTACCAAAGGTGAACTTGTATTACCACTTGTAGTCTTAATCGCGGTGTCCGCGGACAAATCGAAAAATCTAGAATTAAAATTTAAATAGTTGACCTCATTTCCCCTTTGAGGTGGCTCTGAAAAGAGCCTTTTTTTGTTTTTTTGCAGTTGCTTCAGAAACACCTTTTATTTTGTATTTTTTATTTCCTTATTTTCCTCCAAAAATCTTCACATTAGCTTCTCCAAAGCAACCCTTATGTTCCAAAACAGCATGGCATTTCCCATAAAAGATAAAGACATGTTATCTTCTTTAAAGTAATCAACATTACCAGCGTCAGTGTTCTCATTGTTGCAAAAGAACATGCCAGCTCTAGTCATAAAAGCAAACATGCCTCGGTTTATTAAGCACCTAGCAACATTTTGCTGAGGACAAAAAACAGAACTATTGTCCCATACTGCCCTAGGTAGCAAAGCAGAAAAAATAATCTTGGCATTTGGAAGTAGTTTCATTACTGCCTGAACCAAGTTTTGCAGATCTTCCAACAAAGTAGGGGCACTGACATAATCCAAATGCAAAGCACCACAGTGCAGAACAACCACATGTGGACTGTTAACCCTAGCCATATCTTGACAAACTTCTACCATTGCTTGCAAATTGAAACCAGGCACAGTGCTCCACACCACCTCCACTCCTTTTACATCAAAATTGTTTCCCACATTCCTACATTTTGCATACTGCTCCAAACCATTCCCAAACATATCTCCAAGCACCACCACCCTGACTTTCTCCACATCCGCCATCTTCACTACACACAGCCTCTCTCAATACGAAGCAGAACCTCAACACCTGATTGGCTAATCCTCAAAATACACTCCCATTTCATGCTTGCAAGCATGTGGCATGTCCTGTCTGCAAACAGCCGCAATGTCCACAGAGCGCATAAGTAACACTGGGGCAGACCTTCCACCCATCCACTTCATTCTCTGCACCATTCCCTCATTGGCTACTGTTAAGCAGTCACACAACCATCCACCAACCACATGCAAGACCTCTACATCTAACTCCATCATCACAATTCACACTTTAGATGTACTGTTGATCACTCCAAGTACAATTGCACTGTGACTGCAAAGCACCTACAGCAACTACCAGTAAACTCTCCAACATTTCTACTTGCAGATTCATGCACATCCACATGCATGAACACAAAGTACAGGTATGAATATTTTTTGCACAGTACATCATACATGCCAACATACTGACCCACCTGGGGGGGACATTTCCTCCGAAAAATCGGGAGACAACATTTGAGTCATAAGAATGCATTGGGCAAAGATGTATTTTCCGCTGGATAACGTGAAAAATAACAATATTTTTCACAGAAAAATCGGGAGCCTCCAGCCAAAATCGAGAGGATTGGCATGTATGGTACATGTACATCTCCTGTATAAATGCATATAAACAGAGTAACTACCACTTACCCTGTGTAACCTGTAAAACAAGCTTACTTTCATTTCTCCCATCTGCTATGATCAAGTGTCACTTGCAAAGTTGTCTGCTCTCCAAATTTTTATTTACCCATATCATTGACTGCAATGTGCAAACTGTTATTTTCTTCATTCATTCTATCATTTCTGTAACCACTGCCACGTATTTATCCACATTTCAACCATTATAGTGCATAAGATGTACATAAAATTTCCTTTCTATACATTCTTCATATTTCACATACATTCTATCATTTCAACTTCCTTTTCAAATGACTATATAAGTAATCAGACACAACACACACAGCTATCTAACAAAGTGTCATTTCATGTTAAAAGATGGGAGAAATAACAGTATAATTATGGAAAAAGGCTTTCTAGAGTGTTATAAAATTACACGCAGTCAGAATGAGTACATGCATCTTTATTTATGCACAATATAATTTGAAAGGCTCCCAGCTGAAACAACACCACTGCCTCTGCAACTGTTCTTCCAATCTAGACAGCTCTCTCATTCCAGCTGTTTGCCCATTCCGTTCTAGATTTCACAACAGCATTCAACTATGCACAGGTGCCGTCATAACTATCACATCATCTACAACTATGTACGGTGTTGTAAAGCAAGACATACAACATCTCCCCCTTCCCTTCAGTCTGCAACACAAGCACCAGGTCCTTCCTTTCAAACCTTACTTTATTTCAAACTCTCCCATCTCCAAGCACCACAGAATCACCCAGTACTTTAGTAATCACCTACTGAGTAATAAGCTGCTGGCCCCCTCAAATCCTTCTGATTTATTTCCCACACCTTCACAAATGCATACATTGCATACTTTTCCGTATAGTTCCTGCCATTTACCCTGTAAAAATAGCAAACAAAGCATACGATTATTTCTTCTATCTACTAACATCCAATAACACCGCCTTAAGAAGAAAAGTGTGCTCTGTGGGCTTACTATTGTACTAATTTCTAAAGCACATTCAACTAACAGATTCTAAATAAAATATACAGAATGCACATAGGCAAAGAAAAGTGCATGTACATGCTATGCACAGTTATCTGAAAGCACTACTACTGCAAAAACAAAGTAATCCATGTCTACATTAACAATAGTATTTATTTTATTTATTTATTTTGCATTTTTAAAGCGCTCACACAGCCCAGGGCATCGAGGCGCTGTTACATTAATTGTTTTTGTTAGTTGCATAATTGTTTTTTTTTTACTTAGTTGCGTATTTATAACACGCTTAAATACCCAGAGGTTTCTAAGCGCATACCCGGGGATCGAACATGTGTTGCTTCGTGAGGTCTTGCTTCCAAGGCAAGCACGTTGCTGCTGAGCTATCCTCCCGGGACAGTGCTATTAACACACATATTTACCAACTTCTTTCTTTCACAATTGCAGTGAAGACCACTCTCCTGAAAAGCAGCAGCGTCTTAAGTACGAACGAGAACTCAGAAGAAACCTACTCTTTCCATCCAACAAAGTATGTGCAATACTGCCATAATGTTCTAACTGTTACTCAAACACTGTAGAACACGAGTATTCTAGAATAAACAATTGTACTAACCCTGCAACATTAGATTCAGTATTAGTGCTTCCCCTCACCAGCTCCCTACTTTCTATTGTAATCTGAACACCAGTATAGTAACACACAAATACAAGAACAGCATTCCCAACCTGATGTAGCAGCCCATTGCAAAATCACACACCTCTACATACATCCTTACCATCATACTCAGACACTCATGGACAAAGCACACATACACTGCACAACAGCCCAACCCACTTTCTTTTTTTCTCTAACAGACCCCCAAGAATGCCTACCAAAAAGCAACTCCCTAGAAAGCAACGCAAAAGTAAACAAAATCAAACTAAAACTCTCCAAAATAAGCATCCACCTCTAGCAGAATTTGTACAAAAATGTCAAACAAAACAGCTAATACAGTCATTAAGCGAAACAAAACAAGCTTCCACCATAGAAACGTTGCCTCCTCTTTCAAAATGTAAAATGAAACAGAAAGTGATTAAAAACACTGCAGCTTCCACTAGTGCTAACACTGCACCTATAAATCATGATGCAGCGGCAAGTTAGCATACCAAAAGAATAATTTTACAAAGAAATGTCCACCACAGAGTCCTTCAGAACCTTATAAAAACAGGAGAGCAATCACGCACAACCCTTAAAACCTACCGTTGAACATTAATCCTAGAAGCTCTCATAGACAGTGCAATCCTTCTCAAAAGGAAATTATTTATTTTAGTTTAAAACAGAATGAAACCACTAACAAAATTAATTACTAAACTACAAAAAAGACTTCTCAATAAATGTAATATCAACAAAAATAACTTCACAAACATCTGTGGAGGTGAGTCACACCACAAGCACAGAACCATATTTCAATGAAGAAGCATAGAAACAAAAGCAAATAAACCCAATTGCCTTACATAGCAGTGGGCAAGGGTATGAAAAACGTAATAATACCATTATGGAACAAGAAACGCTGCTCACAAAAATATCCCCAGAAAACTCAGTATCACCTGTCCATTCCACTAAACCAATACGTCCAGTCTACAACTGGCCGTGTGCACATCAATGTGTAACATTGCCAACAAATCTTTCAAATCTATACGCCAGTTCCTCAATCAGTATGTAAAAAGCAAAGACAAATTCAAATTTAAACTACTACACAATATGGACCCATGTCCAGTGCGCAAATACACAGGACTACAAGGACATTCATTAGCCTGCATTTCTGGACCTATTTGCAAAAGCACCTTCCATCATATCAAAATGATATCAACAAATCATTCAACTATAAATCTGGTCCATAAACTGTACTATGCCAAAAGTCCTGCTTTAGCACTAGCCACCTTAAATAACAATCTTCTACATGGTACAGCCAAACAACTACTCAAAGAAATAGAGCATATCCAGAGAAAATATTTTGAAATTGAAAGCCACTTACAAAATGCAATAGATTTACAACAGACTATCAACAACTGTACAGATGGCAACTTTCTATAACACACATACAAAAAACAAATACTAAAGTTTAAAAATACATCTGCTGAAGTACCAAACCATGTGTGTGTATGTTGCCGCAGGACTTTTTATAAAAACAGCACAAAAACCGTAGACATAACATACATCTCTATCTTATAGCAATAAACAAATCTGAAATTACTGATCCCTTAATACTTTGCAGTTACTGCACTGCAAAACTTGACACCAACCAAACACCATCACGTGCTGTCACAAATAACTTGGAATTATTCCCATTACCAAAACCCCTGCAACAACTCAATTTATATGAGAGCATCATAATTCAAACAGTGCACCCATTTCAAGCAATAATACGCCTTCAACCAAAAACAGAAAAACTACCTCCCTCTGAATTAGTGAAAGGCATTTGTGGCACAGTAGTTTATTTGCCATTAGATCTCAAAGAAAATGTACACACTCTGGGAGTGCAACGTCCAATAGATCAATCTTTAATTATCATAGTAAATGGCGTACTTACAAAAGACAAAACAATTTGGCAACATCTCGTGGACTTACATACATTTAGACAAGCACTGCAATATCTAAAAGACAACAATGAATACTACAGAGAAATTAATATTGAAGAAAACCTGAGGAAAACCACTGAAATAATTCAAGAGTTATCAGAAACTGGTCAATTTCAAATTCTAGATCCTGCTACAGAATCCAATATTTTAGACAATTATACAATTCACCCATTACACTCTAAAGACACGATAGATGATGCACATAGATGATACACTGGAAACGTACCAAATGCGACAAGCCAAATGATCTCCAATCAGCATATGGGAAAAAAGTATAGCAGCACGTGCTTTTCCTCTCCTCTTTCCTCCTGGAAAAGGAGGTAGGTACTATGATAGACCCACACAAATAACAGCATCAGAATACCACTTTCTACGAATGTATTCTGAAGACCCCAGATTCAGACAAAATGTGGAATACATATTCCACCTTCTCTTTGAAAGTGAACTAGCAACTCTATGCTACGGAGTTGCACACACATTGAAATCAGGTACCCATTTTCAAAATATGTCAGCTACGGAATTACTATAAAAAGTGCAAGAAAAAGATGAGATTTTACACTCAAGCATTACAAATCTTTTAGCAAAAATGTGTGGTACAAAAGAATACTGGTTCTGACGTCATGGCGATGTACGCTGTATGATGAGAAACCTTGGCCCACCCACCTGGTTTGTGACATTAAGTTGTGCAGAATATGCATGGGAAGATTTACACGATTTCCTACGCATAACAAACAAAAACAAAACAATCATAGATATAAAAACACCAGGAGAACTCTGCTCTCTAGATCCTGTGAATGTATCAAGATATTTCCATCATCGCTTCATTGTTATGCTACACTTTATTTGTAATAAAACTGTTCCTCCTTTCGGAGAAGTGCAACACCTCTTTTGGAGAAAATAATAACAAGCCAGAGGAGCACCACACATCCAAATGCTTTTTGTGGATTAAAGATGCTCCTAAATTTGGTCAGGATAGTGATGCCACTGTTTTGCAGTTCATCCAAAAATATGTCACTTGTGAAATCCCTTCACAAACAACACATAGTGACCTTCATGCACACATTTTACAATTTCAAATACACAAATGTGTGAAATATTGTCGTCGCAAATATAAAAACAAAGGGAAATACTACACCAAATGCTGCTTTGATTTCCCTAGACCAGTTTCAACAACAGGTCAAGTAAACAACTTCATGTGTTCAGTTAGACATAGTGTCAAAGGTATGCAATCATTGCCCTCCTATGGAGTGCAAACATAGATGGGCAGTACATTGCAGACAATTCCACTGAAGTTGCACGATTTGTCACAGCCTACTTAACCAAAGCAGAGAAAACAGAGCTTCAAGACCTCTGGGATGACATATCATCTGACAAAACACTATCACAGAAATTGTACAGTTTAGGGATAAAAATGATCTCTCATAGAGAATGTGGCTGCTATGAAGCTGCAGACCGTTTAACCGGTACTACTACCTCGTATGGAAAATCTGACAATATAGTTTGGCTAAGTCTTGGTCCTGCTAAATCTAGAAAAAGAGTTCTCAAATCATATGAGGACATAGAAGAAACAATTGCCAAAAATGATCCCAACAGCCAAGACATTTTGAAAAACAATTTACTAGACACATACTACCCAAACAGGACTACAACTTTGGAAACCATGTGTCTATACCACGTAGCCCAAAATTTCACATACAAAAATAATATTAAACCAGATGAAAAGAAAGGTAGATACAGAGTAGCAGATTGTGAAGGCAGCTTTGTGAAACTTGCCAAACACAGCTTAATTAATCATATTACATTGTCATTAAAAACTCCTCAACATAAAGAACTGTATTACATGTCCCTGCTACAACTTTTTAAACCATGGAGAAAAGAAGAAGAGTTACTGGATACGTATGACTCCTATGAAGAAGCTTTCAAAGCAAATGAAAGCACTATAACAGACATAAAGCTTACACAGTACCAAACAATGTTGCACACTGAACAGCAACACAAAGAAGAACTCCAGACCCAACTAGATGTGGACACTCCTGATAGTAGTCAACCTTCTGTAACAGGAAGCCAAGAACCACTTGGAAAGCCACCAATAGCAAATGAGGCAGAATTAGCCATGACAGAAGTAGAAAACACCATATGTCAATATGAGCAATCTACAGAAGACTTTGCTGTACTGAAATCACAACTAAACAATGAGCAGCGTAGCATTTTCCAAGAAGTAACAAAACAAATTGAACATGGTGTGCAACATGAAAATCAAAACGGTACCTGCCAAGATTAAAAACTTATACTGCTATACATGAGTGTCAAGCTGGATCAGGCAAAACATTCTTAATCAAAATCATCAGCAAGTTCCTCCAACAATTGACAAACAACCAACTGTCAGCTGTTGTAACTGCCCCCACAGGTTTAGCTGCCTACAACTTAGGCGATGTCACTTTACACCGATTACTACTCCTTCTAGTAGAACACCAAAACAAATTAGACTATTACAAACTTTATACAGAAGCTGTAATGCAACTACGCGAATGAAAATTCTACTAATAGATGAGGTGAGCATGGTCTCCAACCTAATGTTGGATTTAATTCACCTCAGACTACAAGAGGTCCTCAAAACAGACTACAAAGAGCTCTTTGGAGGAAAACACATTGTTGTTTTTGGAGATCTTCTTCAATTAACACCAGTAAAAGCTGAACATATTTTTAAAACGTTAGGGCACAAACTGTGCCGTAAAACTCTTGGCAGCATAGGAAATGTCAACCTTTGGCAACATTTCCAATACACAGAATGAACTGAAAATATGTGGCACTCTGCAGACCTGACAAACGCCAACATTTTAAAAAGTATTAGAGTTGGTGTACTATCTCAAGAAGCACAAACTATATTAAAAACCAGGCACATCCATGCACACTATAGCCATAACTCATGTGCTACTGATGTCATGGAACAATTAGCACACAAAAATGTCAATTTTATGTCCTTGATGCCAACCCTTGCAAGCTGTTCAAAATTTAATGAAACAATGTTAAAAAAAGAAATGCAACCCATAGTTCAAATTGCCTCCACAGACAAACTGGACGTACATGGTATGACACTACCTATGTGTCAGCAAGCCACAACAAGGCTAAACACCTTGGAAAACTCTATCTCTAACACAGCTGGTTTGGAGAAAATATTAAAAATGATCTTTAAACTGTAGAGTAATGCTTAAACGTAACCTTGATATGGACCAAAGACTAGTTAATGGAGCACCTGGTACAGTTGTTGGCTTTCAAACATACCCACGTGACAACAATATTCAATTTGTCAATATTATATTTGACAAACTATCCGAAGTTAAAAGGATTGGATGCTCAACTGCCCGCTTCCTTCTTTTCAAAGACATATATGTACGCAGAGAACAATTTTCTCTAACTCTATAACATATGCAGTCACCATTCACAAATCACAAGGTCTTACCCTAGATAAAGCATTGATAGATATTGGTAGAAAAGTCTTTAAAGAAGGCATGAGCTATGTAGCACTATCACGCTTACGTACACTTGACAGACTATTTCTAATCAACTTTGATGCAAATAAAGTAAATGCTAATATTGCTTGCATTCTAGAATACAACAGACTGCGTTCACTCTACACCCCCATCTAAAAACCTATCCTGTTCCGCAAATAGCCAAACGTTGTAAAGGAAAACTATTTCAGACTCAATCTATGCAGGATCTCACAGCAATTCCTCCAAAGAAAGTAAAAGAAGGTAATACTTCATCAAGGACCACAGCCAAAGAAGAATCTACTGCTCAAAGTAACTCAACTACCTCTTAAAAGAAGCTGTGCACACTCCCAACAAATGACTTGGACACAGAATTGTCAGGTCGATTCAAATTTTCAAATACAACTGGTGTAAATTGCTACGCAAATGTAGCAATAAATATTCTATTCCAATTGCCACCAATTATTGACAACATTTACTTACACGGTACAGACCAATTGTGTTTGCAAATGTTAGTCCTTCATAGAAATGCAACCAACAATCCTGACAACACTTACAGTGTTTCTGGAATAAGGCAGGAATTGGACTACTGTGCTGGAATGGTCAAATTCACTTTAAACGCACAAGAAGATCCACAAGAATTTCTGATGTACTTACTACAAGTAGTAGAAAACAAAAACATACCTATAAATTAAATCTTCCAGATTTCATACACGTGGAAACATACATGCACTCTTTGCAGCCATGTAGTACAAGAAGAAGTTCCTAATGAACGCTTTGTGTATTTATCCATACCTAACTGTGAATCCATTCAATTTCAGCAATTTGTACAACATGCAAAGCATGGCAGATTATGTACTACCTGCAGTTCCGATAATCGTTACACCTTACAAATACAGACACATAGTAGATATGTAACAGTAATGCTTTTACGTTATAACGCAGATGGTACCAAAACAACTGCAAGCTGACTGGATTCACACATGGTCAAGTATCACTTGGTAAGAAAATCTTCACAACAATAGGTATAATCTACCACGCAGGAGCACCAACCAATGCAGGTCACTACACTGCATATATAAAAAAGAATTGTGGATGGTTCGAATGTAATGATAGTACCATTACTCTAAAGCAGAGATTACCAGAAAATCTTGTAAACGCTTACTTAATATTCTTAAAACCAAAATGTAATAACTAATCTGTGTATGACATAAACAAAACTTGAACTTCAAAACTATGACCAGTTAGAATACGCCAACAGGTATCTAACTGGCCCAAGAATCTGCAACAAAGAAACAGATAAATGAATACCACTAAAATGAAACAAGAAATAAACAGTTAGAATACGCCAACTGCTATCTAATTGCAACAATACCACCACCACTTCCAAATGAAAAACCATACACCTAATCAATTCCTCCTATTTAAATCAATGAAAGAATATATTGTACCACAACGTAGATTTTTATTTTTTAATCCAGCATGGATTATTTTCCCACAGGCCCAATGATTTAATCAACAAACACAGGAACTGAACAAATTGCACAGTACACTGGTTTGAACTATAGTACTTCTAAAATACTAACTATGAGGGTCAACAAAATACAGAAATGTCTGCTATGCAATGCAATACTCATTATAAACTACCTACACTAACATGTGATTGTTTATTTCATCACAGTGATTGAAAAGAATGTGTGCTCCAACTACCCATGTCATGAAAAAACTGCATACAACCACAAAAAGTCAAACAGTAAGCATATAATGATTGGACTCACAAACACCACAGCATAACACACCCATTCAAGCAAACACCTGACCATAAACCACAATCCAAAATGTTTGCTTCCATGGGTATCTTATGCTGCAGCGCTTGTTGCCAAACACTACAATATTGACTGCATGGCCTGGCCAAAACTCTTCATACAGCCTCAACAAAGGAAACAGTAAGTATATAATTATTAGTCACAAACACTACAACATAACACAGCCATGCAAACAAACACCTCACTAATAAATACAACCCAAAATGCCTAGAGTCTTCAATACCAACAATCTGAACACAATCCAACAAACAAACTAACACACATCATCGCACTATCCTATAAACACTATTACACTACTACCAATCAGTACTCACATTTTTGAAAACATATCCCCTAAGCAGCCCACATACCACAACCAAAATGTTTGGTAGCATTGTAGAGTTATGCTGCAGTGGTTGTGGCCAGGGCCTAAAGACTTGGGTGCATGGCCTACGGCCTACAGCCTTCGGCCATTCACCCAAGACTCTAGGCCCTAGCCACAACCACCGCAGCATAATACACCCATAGAAATGAACACCTACCAAATGACCACAACCCAAAAACGTAATACAAATACCTCAAAACTATCCACTTCAATTAACATTCTAAAAAATAATTACAGCCAATGTACAAACTCTTCAATACATACCCTCTTCACCCAATACTCTTCTAACGACCCAAAACCAATATCATACTAAAGTAAAATAGCCAGTATTGTGCCCAGTGTTAGTATGTCCATGGAAAACCACGGTGGCCGTGGACACCTCTAACACATCACGGCCTTCTCCCACCTAAACAAATACAGCATTTGACCCATCTCTTACTCCCCACCCTCTCCAAGCACTCATACACACCAACACACTCCCCAAAATTGGATTTATGCTCACTTCCAACGCATGTCTGCGCATCCAATATGGCGGGAGCATAGAAATAATTTGGCGCACTTCACGCCTCATCCCAGCCAATCAGAGAACATGTTGCGTGTCCGCGGACATGACGCAAGCCGATTATCCAATTGGTGTCCTGTCTGCGGAGTGAAGAGGGAAATGTGTCCGTGGAGCAGACATAGATATCACTAATTTTTGGAGACCTACTTTTTGGTCGTTTTAAGAAAAACTACTGGATGGATTTTCACCAAATTTACAAAAGCACGCTTTCGGGACCAAGCCGTCGCTCCTGCCGCAAATTTGGTGAAAATCCATCAAGCAGTTTGGGTTGTAGGCACGACAGAAATGTTTTTCTCCATTCAGTCTATGGGAAAAAATGAAATTTTGGGACCCCCCCTGGACCAGACCTCACCAAACTTAACAGCCCTGTAGTTATGGTTAAGTTGCTAAACCCATAGGAAGAGCACTTTTTGGGCGGCTTATAAGTTCGCTCCCCCTGGATGAATCCTCACCAAATTTTGCACAAAAATGTATATGGCCCACTCTGAATTTATTTGGTAAATTTGGTGAGGTTTCATGAAGGGGGGGCAAAGTTATAGGGAGGGTTGCATAAAATATTTTTTTCCCTTACTGAATGGAAAAAACTTTGCTCACGCCTACAGCCCAAACCGCTGGACGGATTTTCACCAGATTAGGGGCAGGAGTGGAAGCTTAATCCCAAAAGCGTGCTCTCGTAAATTTGGTGAACATCCGTCCAGTAGTTGTTTTGAAAACAGGCAAAATGTAGGTGCCAAAAAATGAGTGATATCTGGCTCTGCTCCAGAGCCATTTCCTTGTATGCTCCAAGGATAGAACTCTGGTTGGCCCAGAGACTGCGTGATGTTAGCAGACATATGACGTGATCACTGATTGGCTAGCAGGACCCGTGATGTGCGTCATATTATTCCGAACTGCCTGTCATGTTGTATCCACGGATATCTGCGGATAGCGCAGCGTCGAACAGGACTGGAAAACATGTTTTGCGTATCTGATGTTGGGAAGAGGAACTGAAAAGGGTACGGGAATTAAATATGGTTATTATGATGTATTTGTTTAGGTGGAAGAAGACTGTGTGGGGCTTAGCAGGCTGTGGACACAGTGGTAATCCAGAGACAGGACTACTGGGCGGATTGTCTGGTGAATGGAGGAAGGCTTCATTAGGGTAGGTGAGTGGAATGTAGGTGATATGAAGATGTTTGCATAGGTTACAGATAGCTCTGCACAGAAGAATCTAGGCAGTAGCACAACTACTGGAGTTTGATATGGACATACCAGCAATAATTTATCCAGGTGCCTGGATTATGTGTGTGGTGGTTGTGGCTACTGTTTAGATTCTGCATGAATTACTGTTCAGAGGCTCCCAGGCTGGTGGGGAATATGAGGCTCACTTACATTGGTTCCCACAAGTCCTCTGGGACTTCAGCCGGCGCCCAGGTTCCTTCTCATGGACCACCACGGCTGCCTCCTTTCACGGGTCTCCTGCTGCTCTCTGCCCTGCTGGGCTGGTGTCAGTTTATACACCTGCAGCCCCTTGGCAGACTGCAGGTGTGGAGCTCTGATTTGTTCTGCCTGGCCACAATTACAGGGACATGCCTGACCCTCACAGTTCCTTGCAGACATCTTCTTCGGCCCAGTACCAAAGTGGTGTAAAGGGGTATACTTCATCCCTCTTAGTTGCATCCTCTTTGTCTCAGTACTGTCAACTGTTATATATAAAGAGTTAGGGGAACCGGCTAATTACAGCCAATAAAGGTTGGGGGAGGTTTAGGGTGTCATTAGGGAAAGGGGAAACCATGTCTCACCCAAGGACACCCCAGTCCCAGTTCTCAAGGATCCTCCACCCAGGTTATTCTCCCTCGCTTCTCCAACACCAGGGTCAGGCTTCAAGAGCGATGGCCTTTCCCTGGCCACCTGCGCAGAGGATCCAATGGGAGTCAGAGTATGAATACCCTCAGGTTTCTCACATACCCTTCCCCAATGCGGATTCGACCGGGGTACTTCACAGGAAAACTGGGAGAGGAAGTCCACGTTACCTTGCTCTCGGCCTTTCCGTTGTTTAACTGTGAAGCAATACGGCTGAAGGTCCAAGAACCAGTGCATTACTTGAGGGGTGGACTCCTTCCTTTGACTAATTCAAAATAAAAGAGAGTGGTCTGTCACTAAGGAAAACCTGCAACCTAAGAGGTAATACTTTAGGTGAATTATGGCAAATTTGTTGGATAGTGAATCTAGCTCCATGACTGAATAGTTTTTCTCTCTGGGGAAGAGTTGTCTGCTGTTATATAAGTTGGGATGCTCGAATCCATCCTAGTTTTGAGACAGAACATCTCATAATCCCATTAAGGAAGTTTCAGTCTGAAGGATGAAATCAGCCACGCCATAGATGAGGCTTTGGCATAGGGCCTGTTTCAAGGTCGTATAACAGATTTCTTCCTATTCCTCCCACCTGATCTTTAGGGGCTCTGCATTTTCAACTTGTCTGTCACTCTGGATGTCTTGCTAAATAAATCAGGATTAAATCTGTGGTAATACCTGATTAGTCCCAAAAAGGCCCTTAGCTCTTTCTTTGTTTTTGGAGGGGGTGTATCTAGGACAGCCCTTCCTTTGCTGATTGGGCCAGTTTACACTACCTTGGATTAGAGGTTAATACCATTTTTCTCAACACTCTCATGATGGTATATAGGTGATACAAATGATCTTCCCAGGTTTTGCTATGTATTATAATGTCATCTATATAGGCTCTGCACAATTCTGATTATGTTTGTAAGATTTTATCCACAAGTCTCTGAAATGTCACCAGATCACAGTGTAGAGGAGCAGCCGACTGACTCTACAGGAAGCCCCACCCCCCTACTGCCTGTATGTTGGAAGCCTGAAACTGCACCATGCTTGACACCAGTAGTTGTGACCATACCGCGATGAGTGTTCAAGAAAAGGTATCCGTTAAGAAAGCCATACCAGATGTATGCACAAAGAGATGACAATCTCTTGGTAGAGGTCCCCGAAGGAATATGAAAACAAGGGAAAGAGAAGCTGGTGATGTCACAAGAAGTAAGAGTGATTCATTAAGAAGATAAGAAGAAGAAGAAGATGTATGGACCTTATAGAAACTGATGATGAAATAAGAAATCGAGTGAACGTTCCGATTCAGAAAAGAAGATTGCATGTGTGTGTGATGCACTGCAGAAAATGCAAGCCGTTCAATGAATGTACAGATGCAGCAACGCAAGTAGATTATGTGATCATAGAAACTGGCTATATGAAGTGAACAGACTGCAGGTGAAGCCGGCATTATATATGTAGAAACTGGAGATCAGTGTCGCAATTTTAGTAACCTCACACCCACTGAGAAAGAAGGATCGAAAACTGTGTCGCAGCAAGGAATTAGCTGGGAGCGTGGAAGAAGCGAGAAGGGCTGCCTGGCCTGGTGACAAGACTGAAGGCAGCCAAGAAATGGTTATTTATCCTCAAAGAACAGTGAACGTGAGAAGCTGAATTATCTCTCATCAAGGAGCAAGGAAGGAACACCATGAGTGCCAAGTTTATTAATTCAAGACAATTAATTGCAATAAAATGTGCTGAATTGCGGTGTCCTGTCACGTGAGCCAAGGATGGAAATAGAAGTTGGGCATGCAGACCATAACTGTGATAAGCGTGTACCCATGCTCCCTTATATTGCCAGAGAAGAGAATCTACTGCAAGGCCAAGTTCAAAGACAGTCTGCATGGCAGAAGGCATGGACAATGAGAGATGTGGGGCTAATTGGGCGGTGAGGTGAAGTCCAGTTCACCCCTTGGCACCTGGGGTATGAGCTTTCATGCTGCTAGTGAGCCGAATGTTCCAGACATAGCACGAGCGTGCCAACCAATTGTAGAGGGCCATATAACGGAGGGCCTTATAGTTTAGGAACCAATCGTATTCTGTGTACGTGTTGAGGATGATTGCACTAGGGGCAGGCTTAAGAGTAATGTCCTTTCACAACCCTACTCTGTATAGAAAGTATACTTAAATATTCCCCTTAAGCCAATCCCGACCCTTAGTAGGTTTTTCTTATTTGCCACATAGTATGACCTCACTTATGACACATTTTTACTATGGTTCCATGTCATTTCATCGTGGGATGTTTTTTTTGCAGGGTTTTTTACCGCAATTTTTTTCCGAAAAAACCCATCGAATTTGATTTCTTTTTTGGGGGTTCCCCCCCCACCACCCCCCTCCCCCATTTTCGAAAAAATTTGATGGGTTCTTTTCCCCCAAAAAAATTTGCGGTAAAAAACCCTGCGAAAAAACATCCCGCGACGAAACGACGTCGTACCTTTAGTATATAAGTGTGTTTATATGTAAAATACATTGAGAGCTCGAGCAAATGTCCGTCAATGTCCGTTGTAACTCCATGTTTTAGACAATTGATTTTAAAACAGTTGAATGGGACTTTGCCAACTTCCTGAGTCAGTCTAATTATTTGGTTACTCTGCATCCCATCCTTTGCATGACATGTTACTGATTAAGGACCTTATGTTCAACCATGTAGCCCGAAAGGTAAACCTTTGAATTGAAACAAATCTATGGGAGTGGCAAAGGCAGTTTTTCATTATCAGGCCCATACAATGAAACTTGCCAATATCCCTTTGTAAGATCAAGTGTTGACAGCATTAGCCAGTCGATCTATCAGATCATCGATACTGGGCATTGGGTAAGTGTCAAAAGCAGAGGTTGCATTCAATTTACGAAAATGTACATAAAATCTCCAACTTCCATTGGGTTTTGCCACTAACTTGAGAGGAAGGACCAAGGGCTATTAGAGGGTTCAATGATATTAGCCTCTTGCATGGTTTGTCTTCCTGAATTATGGTTTCTTTCTTAGCCTCAGGTAACCGATATGGCTTCAGATGTATGACTTTGCGTACAGGAGTGCGGATATGATGATAAATCCCTTTGACTCTTCCAGATTCTTCCCGAAATACATCAGTGTACTGCCTTATAAGCTCATACAAATCTTGTTTCTGATTGTTATTAAGGTCAGATGAAATTAAGGCCTTACTTTCTGCGTCTTCTAATAAAAGGCGAGATAATATTATGGCCAGAGACTGGGATTTTCCTTCCACTCCTTTAATAAGTTTATATGATAGATTTGTGTTTTAAGGCAGCGGTCTGCTTGTGAGATTTCATAATTACATGCACCTGTTTGCTCTATTACTTTGTATGGTCCATGCCATCTGGACATTTGTTTATTTTCCAATAAAGAAAATAAAACCTTTCTTCATAAGCCTGCCCCATGTGCATCTCTTGGTATGACTCTGACTTTCCCACTCTGAAACGCAAGTGCAGAGTTGCTGAGCGGAAATTGCAAGCCTCAAGCAATTGTCTGAAAAACTGGCCTGCCGCCTGCTGCAAAGGCAGTATTGTTTCTCCTTCCGCTCAAAGAAGAGGGCTCTTGCAATGTATCTTGATCTTGCACAATAATGCTGCGCTCGGTACTAGTGCTTCACCTTCAATCGACCAGCCAGTCATGATGGCATCCATTACCATGGAAACACTAGCCAGTTCTTGTCTTTCTGTGTTCACATGTGTATTCTGCTGAACAGTCTTTTGTGTGCTGGTACTTCATCTAATGTTGCTTCTGTCACGCTCGAGAAGTAATTCCCCCCTCTTTTCACTCCTCTGTCTGTTTCTCTTCTTCCGCTGTTTTCCATCTTGGGGAATGTGTCATGCTTCACATCATCCTTCGGCATCACCAACAAGGGCATGCTGATGCGCACCAACGAACAGTCGCCTCCCCAATTCGGTGTTAGTTTCTCTTGATCTTTAGATGCATGTGCTCAATAGTAGTCCATAAGCAGTGATGTTCCTGCTCTCATCTCCCTACTTTCCTCAACCTTCTTGCATCCAACATTTTCGTCCACTTCTTTTCACTGTTGTGCTGGTAATATAAGGCTGGTGCCTTCACAGTATAGGTCCTTCTTCATTATCCACCCAAGTCACCATCTTCGCTTTCTTGTCCCACTCTGTTAGGCACTTATCATATTTTTTTTTTCTTTTTCTTCTCTCTTTTGTTTTTTCTTTCTTCTTTTATTATTTATTTATCTATCTTTTCTTATTTCTTTCTTGCAGCTTGCTCACTGGTGCATTTGGTCATTTTTTTTTTCTCTTCTCTCTCTGGCCACTTGCTACATACAGTTGTTCGTCAATGAGCTGCCAGGAGTTGTTCATCATTGGTAGTGTCTTTATGATATCTCCTTTCATAGGGGATTGCCCTTTTTTTTTTTCAATCTCAATGTTGCTGTCTTCCCTTGCAATCTTCTTCACACCTTGGGATACATGGGCGTCATGCTCTGCTGTAGTAATTTCTGTTGTAATCAATTCTCTCACGGCATATGTTAAAGAGCAGTCAGGACAGCTCTCTCCAGTGGTGTCCCTACCAATTTTGTACATGTGTGCATGTTGTTGGTCACTTCTGCTATGTGTGTTATGTGTATGTTTTACTCCCTTTGTGTCTGCGCTTACCTCTCCTTACTTTAGCAACAGCTTTTCCTCACCCACTGATGCCGTAAGTCTTCCTGCTTAGGTTAGGGAATGTTAGTAGGGGATACAGCGGTAATGCTCACTATTACATATCATTTTTAAAGGACCACCCCCCATTATTTCGTTCATCATTAACAGTCCCATCGTGAAGATAAAAGTCCTTATTTCCTTGCCCATAACCACTTACGCTGCTGGGTCCTTGCAGCTGATGAGATGATAAAGTTGCCCGCCTGAAAATCACAAGAAAGGCGTTAATACGTTAGTACTTGTTAGTAACCTCAAGCTCCGCGAACTAAACAATCACTAAGGGCAAAAATGAAACCTCACCCCTGACACTTCTTGTTGAGGGTTCCTCAATGTTGCTCGGACAGTATATGCACTGTATTCAAGTTGGGGAAAAGTTTGGGCTTTGTATTCAATGTAAGCGAGGAAATATACTTCAGGGAAACGTGCTCTAAGGGTCTGAGTTTTCTGACATAGTGGGCAAATTGAGTGGGAAACGCTTCAGAATGGTTGAATGAGTAGGCCTCAGGGTGACTAATGGGAGATAACATTAAGGAAATTTCCTACACAATTCTAACAGCATACATACGCAACAACCTGCATGTGCGAGACAAAAAGAAAAGAGAACATGCACGTGTCTACACAGTGTGGTGTAATTTTTCACATATTTTTACAACGTTCTTTATTCAGGTAGTGCAGGGCTTGTTGGGGCAGTGTTTGTTTTAGTCTGTGATCTTGTGACCACGGGGTGGGCAATGGGTAATTGTTCAGTTTTGTCTTTAAGGGGCTTGGTGACCCTGTCGATCGTTGCCCCCTCGTTGCCAGGGTGGCCACCGCTTTGTAGGGCTTGACGCCTCACATATCTAACAAAGTCTGTCAGGAGGGCAAATGTCCCGCTCTAGTCCCTAGCCATTCGGTTTTAGTCGTCCGTTGTCTTCAGGCCTGCCTGGGTCCTTTGTATCTGGCGAGAAATGAAAAAGAAGCACTTGAGATATGAGAATTTACATATTTTTCAATTTCTTGACCTAACCTCTATGCACTACTCTTGCACTATTCAGTGTCCTAGTGGGAGGAGCCAAGGGTACATTTATGCACCATCCTATTACCACCTGGTGGCATTCAATGGCGGTCTGACTGTAAATTGTTACACAATTCGAAATTTACCTGGAAAATGGGTAGGCACTTAATTTAGGTGAAGATACTCATGACACACTTTGATCATATATACGCAATTTAGGTGCTAGTGTACAAATGGGCCTTTGAGTCTTGTATTTACTGTACTTTACTTTAAGCTATTTATGTTGAGCGCCTTTGTCCCGGGGCATTATGCGCTGACAAGCTAAACAGGGAAGCATCAGGGTGGTAAATCTGTCATATAGGGTGGCTGTGTGTCTAAGTTAAGGGGATCATGTTACTTAGTTAAGATAATTGCAGGGTTTTTAAATCTTTTTTTTCAATGGCTCTTCTCACAACTTCTCAGGGCGTGCCCCGCAGTGAACTGTAGGCACTTTAAGCTGGTACTAATGAAATTTGCTACCAATTATTCGCTACCTGTCTCTCCCCCCTCTTTTATTTATTTATTTATTTATTTATTTATTTATTTATTTATTTCCTCTTTTCTTTCAATCCCAACCGTCACAATTTACTCCCATGTCCTGTATCCCACTACATTTCCACTTGTTAAACTCTACCTACTCTGTTAATTACTCATTTAAGTCTAGTATTTTATTACTCCACTACTTTCATTACTGTTACATTTAAACAATATATTTCTACTCCCAAATTTTAATACAACCATTATTCTCCAATTCGTGCAGCAATGATCTCCTTCCCTATATGTGTTCGCTAATGCATTTGTGCCAGTGCTGTGTTTAAAAAGCGCTAGTGGCATTACCACTTGCACTGTGTTATTTTGTCGCCAAAGGGTGTCTGTTGGGAACATGGATCATCCACCTTTTGCCCGCACTTCTCTCCTCCCGTAGTGAACTGTCAATAAGATGCACGCCTCCCCCCTCAAGTGCACTTTTCTCTACCTTGTGTGTCACATTCAAGTGCTCTGTGTTATTCGTGTATGCATGAGCCCAGTCTCCTCGCTGAAAGATGTGTGCTCATAATGTAGCTAAATGTACTCTCTTGTGATGCGCTATCTTTATGCACCCCCCTCTGTACCGTGCCCCTCCACTATACCTAAACAATCTTCCTTACTTTCAACATGTGTATGCCTGGTGTTTAACAAGTTGTGGCTTTGTTTGTTAATAAGGTGGTCATATCCACTCTGCTCATGATGTCACAAATTTCTCTTCCCTAATGCATGGCCTAGTCGCCCCACTGTCACCCAGAAAAGAACATTTTCTGTTACCTACACCACCCCTATGCAATTGTCCTCTGCAGTATTGAGTGTGCGTGAGTGTGTTTGTTGGTGTGCGTCTCGCCCGCTCTGTCGGGGAGGTGGAGCATAAGCGTGTCTGGCAGAGTGAGACAAATCAAGTTTTTCTTGGGCTGTCCTATTAATGGTATAATGTCAATCTATGTCCTTTGAAATGTTTGTTCCCCATCAAGAAGACTCCTCCCAGTCATGTAACCGGTACTGTTGCTATTGTGTCAGTGTTCTGTATGGGTGCTGGTTGCTGTGCAGTGCCCCTGGGTTGTGGTGCTTGTGAGTCCTGTGGTAGTGGTGCTGTCATTTGTTGTGTCTGTGTCTGTACATGTAGGAGAAGCAAGGGGTAGACGTGCTGTCATTTGTTGTGTCTGTGTCTGCACATGTAGTGGTGACAGTGCCTGCGTTGGTGCTTGTGGTGTCTGCTGAAATGATCCCGTCCTGCCCCATGTATCCTCCCCACATGGGCGGTGCATATTGTGGTGGTTGTTGATACTGCTATTGTGATGCTTGTGCGTGTGAGTCGGGGCTGATGTTAAGTGCCCCTTCAATTGCATACTTTAATAATTTATTTTGTGCTTACTTGGCCTCATGTGCCTTTCTCTGCCTCTGCCGTTTGTTTAACACAGTCAGTTTCCAGCGCGCTATACTTCCTGCCTCCCGTCCATAACCCCATGCATGCTGCACCACCCCCTACCGAGCCTCTATCATATTTTGCTATTATGTCTTATTCATTCCTTCTCTCCTCCTCCCATCTCTTCCTTTCCCATTCCAGTGCAACCCACTCACTTACCACTTTTATCGTCCGTTCATCATCCTGCTTTTGTACCCATTCCCTTGCCATCTATCCCTTCTCCACGCTCTTTTCCCATAAGCTCCCTCTCAGCCATCCTCCTCCATTCCCTTTCTTCCTTTTCCAGTTCCCCCGCTCCCTTCCTGTCTCTCTCCCTGCACTGCACTTTCTTTTCGTGGTCCCTCTCCCGTCTCTCTTCTCCCTCCATTTGCAGTGCCCAGTCAAGCTTTTTGTGCTCCTTCTCCCCACTCTCTGTTGCTATTGTTACTCCTTGCACCTCCCCTGTTATCTTCCCTTTAAATTTAATTCCTCTGTACCTGTGCCTTCGAATCTGCTTTCATGCACTGCAGCCCTCCCTTGCTCGCTCATGTGCTGCTAGTGGGTTGTTTTGCACCTTCCTGTTTGTTCTCTTTAGTGTATTGTGATTGTTTGTGTGTGGTGTTTAAATGTCCTTCTGCTGCTCTAAATTCTCTCATAGAATGCATTCCTTTCTTACCATCTGTGTCCTCAAATATTACACTCCCGGAGGTGCAGAAGGGTGAGACCCCTCTTCCCTCGTGCTAGTTCAGCATCTGCTGACTCCTCACATCTTCTATTTCCCTCATGCGCACAGTTGAACTGTAGCCATGTGCTTTTAACCCTCTTCCCGTGTAAGTGCTGGGTATGTGTGTCAGTAGCGATTGCTGCACACCTCTGGAGAAGCTGCCAATGGCAGCCATGGTCTTTTTATGTTTTTATTTTCCTTCGGTACCTTTTAATCTTTGCACACTATGTTTTTTACTAATTTAGTTTGGCATGGGGCTGTGTCCTACATAACAGTTGAAGGGGAGTCATTTCTCTATTATGTGATACCTTTTACCTCACCTCAAGTTGAATATTTCGATAGTCCGCTGTTCAGGGAGCAAAAGTTAGAAGATAATTGAACATTTTTTTCAACTTCTGTGAGCCTTCTTGGCTCCGCACCTTAGCCAGTGCACTCCACGTACAGCCCATCTTCACCAAACCATTGCCTTCTCCGGCACACCCCCACAATCTTGCGCATGTGTCTTCCACAAACCGCCTCTGGGTCACCTCTTCTTCCTCTCCAAATCCACACCACTATCTCCTCACCATCAAAACTCTGTGTCCTATGCATCAATCTGAAGGAGACGTCACCAACTAAAAACATAGTACAAATGAACAGACAAATGTGCATACACAGAACAATAACCCATTTCTTCCAACCCCACAAAAATCCCAAAATAAAACCCCACAATCCCCACAGCTGTCTTCCTGCTTCAACTGGAACAAGGTAAACCACAATAAACTCTTATAATCGGACTGCGCACGCTGCGTCGCCTCGCGTGTGATACGCCCTTCACCAGGGGAGCTTAACCAGCCAACTATCTTCCGCACTCAGGAACAATCTAGCTACCTCCTGCGGGGAAACATCATCCACTCACTGAACTACAACGCTCAATCAGCAGGGAACCTCACCTACTCATTGATCTATAACGTCAATTCATAGGAAATCCATACCCCCGTACATGTAATCGCCATCCAGACCAACCAGCGCGGCACTCCGTCCTCTACGTGGGGAGTCACTACCCCACCCAATATCCTCATAAACACAAGAAGGGACCACTGCAACCGCTCCAGTCCCAACTACAATTCACGTGCCGATCACCACCAATACGCCAAATTTTTGCGACAATGTACAATCTCCCACCACCCAATTTACAATACCTCCCCCCAGTTTCTACCCAAACAAAACAACTTAAAATGTCTGCAACATACTGATCAACAATACATCATAATACTTGAAAAATTTTCCCATTGTTACCCCACACAATCACACTCTCCCCTCAAAGCCCATGTTGCTGGTTGCTTGAACTTGTACTTACATTTCCTATGCTGCACTGGCACTTGCTCTGCTACTGGACACCCCCTCAAGGCGCTTCACCGGACCCCTTCTCCTGCAGGGCTCTCACCTGCCCTCAAGCGGGGTATTTCCAAGTGGCCCCTGATGCCTTTAGCTGGTTACGCATTTTCCGGTGGTCTTCAGGTGCAGGCGAGGGTCCCACAGCTTCCTTGAGTCCGCGGCAGGGAGTGCAGTTCAATGCAGGGCAGTGCCCATTCATCCATGTCTTACAATGAGCAATGAGCCTCACAGAGGGCACCAACTTGTTGGGGAGAAGTTAGACCCCCACCCGGGCTACTGGGGGTCTGAGCCATGGGAGACCCCAACACCTCCCATTTTGCCCAAAGGAATGCAGCAGAGACCCAGCAGGCAGCCACATGTTCCAAACTGCGTTTATTTCTGGGCAGCAGAAAAAAGAAAAACACACAGAGAGCTTTGTGCACAGTGAAAGTCCAGGCGCCGTCTCCCCCGGGGCTGGCTTGCAAGCCAGCTTTGTAACACACTGCAGGCTGACCTCACAGAATTGGATCAGCTCCCAGAAACCTATCTCATCCTGCTATTGGCTGCTAAGTGATCGGTTACCTATGTAACCATTATAGGGAGCCTGATAATTGGACATTGGACTTTTGCATCAGTGGGTTGGTTTAGCTGCACCACCCCCAATTACCTAACTCTGAAATTGTTGCAGTATGAATCTGTTCCCATCTCTTTTAGGCGAAACAGACTATTTCGCCCCTCGGCTCTCAGTGTTCACTAGCCAGAGCTGAGCCATTCTTGTTACAATTATGTTTCAAATGGTGTGTGAGTCTTGTGAAAATGTTTTTCGTTCCCATAGAAAAAACACTGGGCTCTGGATGTTCTACCGTGGCTTACTCGTATTTGTGGAGAATTAAAAGATATTTGTCTGCCAGGGTTCACTGTTGTTCAAAGAAAGCAATCTTATCTCACTCTGCGACCTTGGCTGCTCCTGGGTTTGCGAGGAGTATTGCTGAAGGCAGCGCAAATGAGATGGACATGGGGCAGAAGACGCCAAACCCGGTAGTCAATACAGAACCACATATACCCATTTTCAACCTAGCGAATCTTGATATAAACCAATCTCAGATATCAGTTTTATCCAAAGGCCTATCGTTTGTTCGAACAACACAAACAAACTGGTATACCACAGAAATGGAGCTTCGTAGATTCCTTAGGACTATCAGACTTACAGCATTCTTTCTAAACTCCCCCAGCATAACACCAGAATTAGACTCCGGTCTACGTGTTTCATCTACTTTCACGCTCCAGGATAATCAGATCCCAAGAGAAATCTTGACCTTTGAAAAATGTGTTTTAAAGGATCTACACTGTTTGAAAGGAAAAGGAGAGAGAAACTTTCTCAAACAGAACACGTCTAAAGATAAACATAAAGCTTTAAATGATCTATCACGGAACATGGTCATAGTCATAAAGCCGGCAGACAAGGACGGAAGCATAATCGGGATGACTAATACCCAATTCCTTAAGATGGTGAATGTGTTTTTAGACGACACAGAAAGCTATAAAAAATTGAAGAAAGATCCAACTAAGGAGATTAAAACAGAGATTGAACAAGCTGTAAAATATGGCTATGACCGAAACTGGATCACTGATAATGAATTTGAATTCCTGGCAACCAGCCAAAGCCGAACTCCAACTATGTACGCATTACTTAAGATTCACAAAAACTCAGTGAACTCCCTCCCACCCCCCGGGAGGCCTATTATATCTGGATCAATATTAAAGCCTTTATGCAAGTTCGTTGACACCTTTCTTAAACCCATGAGTGTGCGAACAGATACATACTTGAGAGACACCACAAACACAATTCAGAAAATTTTGAAAATCTATATTTTGACATAACTAAACAAAGACTGGATACAATGGACATACATTGACATAAAATCACTGTGCACCAGTATTCCTCAAGAACAGGCCATTGAATGTATACAAGGTCACTTCACTGAATTCAATCTACAAGAACGTGTTCTGCATAACTTCATCATTGAATTTATGGGACTTGCACTTTGCAGAAATTATTTTGAATTGAACTGACTTTTATCTACAAACTAAGGTACCACGATGGGGGCAGCCTTCGCGCTGAGTCTGGCGATTCCGTTCATGTCCAAATTTGAGACCGACAACATTCTGTATGATACAAACCCATATATAAGAAACATCTCAAATTGGAAATGTTTCATTGATGATATTATTTTTATTTGGGAAGGAGTGGAAACAGAATTGCAGCTCTTTCTAACCTGGATCAACCAAATTGACAACAGCATCCAGTTTACAATTGAAAATTTCAATGAATGCATTTCAAATCAAACATGACAAAGGTAAACTGAAATGTTGCCTCTACAGAAAAGAAAGTACTAGGAACACTCTTTTGCACTATTTGAGAGACCATCCTCAACACTTATGAGATAATCTTCCATATGGACAGTATTTACGCATAAGGAGAAATTGTACAGACTAAGCAGATATCTATAAACAAGCGTATGACCTAGATGCCAGACTTTGAGAAAGAGGTTATCCCAAAAAACACAGCAACCGATCAATGAAACAGGTTTGCTTCACCGATCATGACTCCCTTTTGACACCCAGAATCAAAACATCTGAAAACACTAGAATGACATATATTCTCACACATGGGTCCCAGACCTTTCAAATTAAGAAATTAATTTCCAAAAATTGGGAAATTGCAAAACTAAGCTTACCTGACAAACCATTGTCAAGATATGCGTTGAAGAGAGCACAGAATGTGCGGGACAAACTTGTACATTCTAACTTTCGGAGACAACCTGCAAAAACTGGACTATGGAATTGAGGTCCACAACAGGGCATTACCTCTGTGCTGCATGCACTGTATTTAATTTCACCAAGAAAATTAAGGAATTCAAAATCGGTGACCAGACATGGACTTTACCAATTTTATCCAACTGTAAAACTAAGCAAGTTGTGTATTGTATTGAATGCCCATGCGGACTATGGTATGTTGGGCAAACTACCCGTGCAGTCCACATCAGAATTTCAGAACACCGGTCCCGCATTAGGTGCAAAACCACAACTGCCCCTCTTGTAAATCACTATATCGAGCTACAACACTCTGCTTATGACATTCTATGGTGGATCCTGGATGTTGTTAAAAAGTCAATGAATACGTCCAGATGTCTGCTTCAAAAGTGTAAGTGAGCGTCCCCAAAATGCACCCCCCATTAACTGAGAGGCAATGAAGGACACACCCCAGGAGGGAATGAGACCAAGACAAGTGCGGCTGATAGCAAAAGGGATTTTTATCTAAGTCAAAATAGGGCATGCAAAGAACTCTGCAGACTCCGAGAGTGCTCTGTCTGACAACAGCAAAGACAGTCCTACTTATTACAAAACTATGTCATGCATGACTCACACTATAGGGTGCACATAATCTCGGGGATTGGGTGACGTTGACTAGCTAGTATACATCATATAGGGTTGCTGTTCCAGGATTGGCAGACGTCTGTGCAGTGCCACGAGGGGTGGATGGTCAGCTGGGCTCATCAGGGTGGAGCGCCGCGCCGGACACAACTTGCAGTGATGATTGGTGCCTTGTCTAACACTTTGCCCTTGCGGCCACACACTCACATCCATTCAGTTCATTCTGAACTATCAGTTACCTTATAACTCATGATGGTACCGTGACCTTATGCTCAGGAGGAGACAGTGATATTGATATGTTGTGGGAAGTGTCCTCGCACATCTGTTGCAGTGGCACCTTGAAAACAAGTTGGCCTCATGGGTCCATGTGCAGGGGCAGGGATGCAGGAGGGGTCATTGGATTACCCTGTCCATATGGGTGTAGTGAAGGATGGTATTACAATCTATTGGTACAAGGGTAGGTGCCCCCCTTCGTCAGCCATTAACTTGGGGTTAACAGGGATACCAATGGGCCGTGGGGGGCATGGAGCTGGTGCCCTGGAGACGGTGGGATTTAGGACCAGGTAGCTCATAATTCATAGAGCCGGCAGTGGCAACCTCTGCCATGGGGGATTTGAATGCTTGGATCGGGCCAGTGAGATTGGGAGGGGAGGCCAGGCTGTGCTATTCGAACACCAGCTATCCTTGGAGGGCCTGGGCGGGAGAAGGGGGAGATGGCCTTGCAGCTCGGGACATGTCTCTACACAGGGCAGCGTATCATACCTTTGGCAAGGGGTAAATACCAACACTTGGGTCTTTTAAGGCTGTGCATACACATTTACATTAATAGGGTTACAGGCCTGTGGGTTTTATCATTTTAGCACAATGTTACATATCAGGAGTTGACATAGGAACATGAGGTAGCATTAGGTTGGATCGTGTGCCAAGAGGGCAATACGTAGTATACCATGATATATTCGGGCTCTCTTGCCGTTGCGGGTTGCCATACATTTCAGATAAACTTCAATACATTCTGTACAGTAGCGATCACATATTACTCTTGGTCCACACATCGCCATGATAGCAGCAATCGTTAGTCAACATTACACATATTACATAAATGCATATTCCATTGCACAGGAGATTTGGGGGGGGGCTCGTGGGGGTGAGGGATGCCATATATTTTCTTGGGGCTGGGTGCAGGGTCAGGTCATGCAGGGCTGAGCTGGTTTCAGTTCCTTTCAAAACCCGCCCGGTCACGGCTGGGGCAGTGATGTACAGCGGAAGGCTGAAATGTTACAGTGTTTATTTTGTTGTTTGTTCGTGTCTGGTTGCTCGTGAGAACAGGCCTTCAGCGTATCTACCATGAGGTGGGGGCTGGGGAAGTGTGGCACGGTCAAGTGAGGGTCAGGCTGCAGTTTTTTGTGCATGGGAGCTACTCTGAATGTAGTGGATCTTAGTGCCGTTTACAAGATGGAGTTGGCCTGATGTAAAATGGAGTCTATTCTATGCCACGTATCGCAGGTGAGCAGCCTCATGTGTCGGTCTGCAGCTGCCCCGTCACCTGGGCCCTGGGACAGGGGGGCCGTCGACGAGTCATGAGTCTCCTCTAGGGTTGGAGATGTATGAGAGGGGGGTCTTATTGACCTGCCCTCCCCTACAAAAGGAAGCTCGCTGGATTTATAGAATGGAAACTCATATCAAAGGACTCAATGAGGAATTCATTCCCCTTTGTAAATACGACAAACCTTACTGCAAAACATTGTGAATATCCATAGCGCTTTGCAAACTGAGTAGCCCTTTTGGTAGTTTGTCACATTGACTCTTTCTGCAAATGCTCTGTCATGATAAAACCGTACTGCAACAGTATCATGAATGCCTGCCAACACTTGAAATACGAATAGCGGTTTCAGAATTCAAAGTTCGGCACACTGAGCTATTTAGAAACTGCTTTTAAATGCCTATAGTGGTTTGAAACACGAACAGCGCTTTCCATACTTCTTTTTCTGGTTCAACAGGCCGATCTAATTTGCAAACGCATTGATTTGTGTTTAGCATTCTCAAAAATGTCTTCATTGTAAATATTGTGAACTTTCAGAGGATCGCATTTTAGAATGACTCGCTCTCCTTGAATCTCCAGTGCCCATATTTACCTACCAGCAATACGAAGTAGCGCTTGCACATTCTACATTTGGAGCACTGATTTATTTGAAAATCATTTTTTAATGCTTACAGGCCTTGTAACATGAGCAGCGCTTTCCACACTTCATTTTCCGGCTCCCCTAGTGCTGACACACACAACACGTTTACCTTGTAAAATGGGCCATCTCCACTGCGTCTTGCTAAACTGTTGCTAAAGGAATAGGCTTTACTTCAGTGTTGTTAGTGTAATGAATGGCAGAGGCGGTACATGGGGTTACAGAGGGTTTTAATGTAGAGACCCCAGAGCACGACTCACTCCAAGGAAAAACAGCTGCAGAAACACACACATCACATTCTACATTCTACATTCCATCACAGATTCCAAGCTAGGCATTCTACTACATGACTCCATAACAGGTAGTAACTCAGAACATGGAAACCGAGCCACAGATAGATACGTTTCCATGGACACAGGTCTGAACATAAGTGCGTAAAGGCGTTTTCTGACCATAAATCAGCTCACTGTAACTCGTCCAGAAAAGCAAGCGGTCTGGTTTGTGTCTTACGAATAGAATTCATCTTTTGTTAAATGAACAGGTTGAAGCCTAGACCTATCACCAAGGCAACCATCATGCACATTCAGACTAGGCTTGGCCCATTGATCCAATAGGATTGTGGCATGCAACTCGTGCGCTGGGGGCACGGATTGTGTGCACCAAGAGGAAATGTTCTTCCATTTTGGCAGTGAAACTCAGTCGAGTGAGGCATTCATTGCTCTTTGCAGCCTCCATTGAAACGCCAAGTTCTGATGAAGAGGGAGCTTACACACACGAAACCGGCATGACCAAGGTAATTTACAAGAAAAACAGGAAAATACATTAGTTAACCTTTTGTACCTCCTTAAGTAATCGGAACAATGAAGGGCACACTATAAATACACATACATGTGTGTGTTTAGGAAACTTGGGGAGCTCACTACGGAATTTTGCACAAGCTTGAAGAATGACATTAAAATCATCTTTGCCAGGAATTTAAAACACGGAGTCCTCGCATTTAACGTTGAAAATCCAGGTAGGCTTTAAACCCTTTACATTGATGTTCTAGTAACACTGCAAACGTTGCGTACGTCAAGTAGGATTAACTCCTACCACTATATTTTTTTTATCAATAGGTCACTGCTCAACAGCAGACCTTTGATGCTTGCAGTCTGGCTCTGTTCTGATGCATTTGGAACTAATGGGCTTATTGAACTACTCCAAACCATCAGGTCTGATGAAACATTTTACACAACTTAAACTTGACTTTAGTACTTTAGCTGTCAACACTTGCTAGAGTCCATAATGAGGAATTGTTTTTTGCTCATAGACTAAGAAGCTGACTACTGGTTGGATCTCCCCACCCTCTGTGTTATGCTCTTCATACCAACAAGGGCCACCACCAGCGTGTCCCTCCGTTTGATTACCCACTAAATGATTAGGTAAGGTTCTTTTAGGCCAATTTAAGTGAGTACAGTCAAACTGCACTTAACATGCAATGTATAAGGCACTCCCGTGCCTGAATGTTAACATTTTTTTCTTATTTTTTAATTTTACTTTTTGTCTGCTTCCCCGTAGTGGTAAATTCGCCCTGAGGAAGGCTACTGACATTATACCCAGCATGTGGCTTGTTTGCCAAAACTTATCTGGATGTTTATAGATCTGATTATAGACATTTCTATAACCAAAAACCTTAAGTGTTTATGATGTCCTCACATACATAGGCAGACTTGCTCAGAGTAGAGAAAAACATTGGATAGATTATTTGGAAGTTCTTGTGCACACTCTATGTGCTTTTCTATTGTCTGTTCTTTCATAATAATTTTGTTTCATGCTTCTCTGAAACACATTAGAAAGTGTTCTTTGTATTCTGACAATAACTGAGTTTTTGTTTTGAACACACTCTATCCATGTTTTACACATTTTATGTTTTCTAATTAAATTCTAAAAATACATTTAAAAATGTTGAACTATATTGATGTTTACATTCAGACTTACAATGGGACAATTTTGAAGGGATATCCGCTTTGTGTAAACCTACACCGAAATTTTAAAAAAGGATTGGATTCTATAAATTATACTACTGCAGCTTTTTGGAATTACTTGTACCCGAAAATGACTCAATCATCAGGGCCGACAGAAATACCAGCAGAGGTGGTGGACTCGTGATTATCTCTAAAAACACACTGGGCATAAGAAAATTTGATAGTCATCCAATCCCATCTGGAGAACTTCTCTCCATCAAACTTCCCCTTTCAGCTGCACAAACACTTCTCTTCCACATTTTGTACAGACCCCCGGAACCTACTTCCTCCTTTGAGGAAGACCTCACCCATCTCCTCACCGAGAACACCTAACCTAGCTCCCAAATCAGGCTCCTGGGTGATCTGAATCTAGATCTACATGACCAACCAGATGCAAATGCTACTGCCTTACAACATGCTCTCATAGAACTAGGTTTCTCACAGTGTATTTCCAATCCAACTCACTGCAAGGGCAGAATCCTGGATTGGGTTACAGACCTAAACTGCAACACTAAAATCATCTCAAATTCTCCTTGCGCCTGGTCAGACCATAACGTCATTTCATTTGAGATCCAAGTCCTCAGTCAACCACAACACAATGACCATCTAGCTCCCCCGGCCTTAACTAGAAACAACCGCCTAATCACATTGGAGAGTGTACTCCCCTTATGTCAACACATGCCCAACCCTCAGAAGAACCTAGATACAGATCCTACCAAACTGGTGGACCTATATAATCAGAACCTACTCCTAGCCCTTGACCAACTAGCTCTGCTTAAACTGAGAAAAGCTAAACCTACAGCTCACCTTAACAAATGGTTCACATATGAGCTAAAAGAATTACGTAAAATTAAAAGATACTCAGAAGCCACTTGAAAAAAAAACTTTCGATCCAGAGTAAGGAAAACTTCACCACTGCCTCCAATGCCTATAAAGTCGCTATCTTGAAAAGTAAAAGCGATACTTACAACAATAGAATACACAATGCCAAATCCAGCTCTAACGAGATTTTCTCCATTCTCAGAGAGATGGAGTCACCCATCTCCCCGCCAGACTTGTGTAATAAAGACATCCTCTGGTGTACTAAAATCCAAAAGGCTCTTCTAGACAAAATTGCTACATTGCAAGCCAAAATTGAAGTAAAAAAACTGTCTTGAATCAACCTCCAAACCAAGCGAATCCCTCGCCCCACCTCCCATACGCAGCAACCCCCACTCCTCGACCGCCAATACTTGCACTCGTTCTGCATTCACCCCAGTCACACCTAAAGAGGTCGAAGCTATCATTGCAAGCCTTATGCCTTCCATATGTCAACGCGACATCTGCCCTGCCACCATCATAAAAGTGGGGACTAAGGATCTCCCTCCTTTTATCTCCTCATTCATTAACTCCTCTTTTGCCTCATGCAACGTCCCCAAAAATCTTAAAGATGCATGGGTCATGCCTCTCACTAAAAAACCTAAACTTCACCCTAATAATCCTTCTAATTATAGAAATATAACAACTGTGCCCTTCCTCCTGAAAATACTAGATAAAGCAGCCTACATCCTGATACAAAACCACCTCGAAGCGAATAATCTCTGGGGCTTCCAGCAATCCGGGTTCAGAACCAAACATGGTACCAAGACAGCTCTACTGGATTTAAAATTTCAGCTGGACGATGCCAAAGACAATGGAAAACCAGCTTTACTTCTTCTACTTGACTTATCGGCAGCGCTTGATTTAGTTGACCACAATATTTTAACCACTCATCTTGCTACAGCAGCCTCCTTTTCCACCAAAGCAGCTGCCTGGGTCCATTTCTTTCTCTTAGACAGATCTATGAGGGTGTATTCCCCCATTGCATCTGCAGAACCCTCTCCAATCACTTGTGGAGTCCCGTAGGGATCCTGCGTCTCCCCAACCCTGTATAACATATTCACAAAGCTCCTATATGACCACCTAGATGGCCTTGGCGTATATTAAACAAATTACGCAGACCATACAGAAATTCTCATCACACTTTCATGAACATATGACAAAGACTCAATTCTTCTGAATTAATTATACAGCATGATTCAAGCATGGATGCCCAAACACGGTCTTTATCTAAATGATGACAAGACCAAGCTACTGTTCATCGGCTCCAGGCAGAGACTTAACAAGCTTGGTCCCCAATATACCTCCTTCAATATCGATGGGAACAATATCAAAGTAGATAAGGATGCCAAAACACTTGGAGTTTATCAGGACTCGACCTTATCTCTCTCCAGACAACTAAATGCTACAACATTGTCAACGGCATACACGTCCGAACTAATAAACGCATGTAGACCCTTCCTGTCCACCAACAACTGCATCACACTGGCTAGGGCACTCATACTCTCTAAATTGGACTATTGCAATACCCTATACTTAGGCACAAGTCAACGAAATTTAAACAAGTTACAAGTAATACAAAACAATGCCCTTAGAGCAGCCCTAAACATTCCTCGCTCTAACCATATCTCACAAATTAGACGTAACACCAAATGGCTCCAAAATCAAGACCAGATCACATTCAGGACCCTAATTATCACCCACAAATGTCTGACAAATTCTCCTCCTAAGTACCTGATCGACAAATTCTCCCAAAAAGGTTCCCTCTAGACCTACCAGAGCCAATTATGCCCACTGTCTCAACATCCCCAAATTCAAACTGATTAAAGCTGGTGGTTCTAGCTTCCCACTGCTGGCAGCCAAGACCTACAGTGCTATGCCCCCTGCACTAAGAGCAGAACATTCCTTCCTGTCCTTCATGAACAAGGTACATTCCCGGCTTTTCACCCAGTCTAACTAATGTCACCACCAGACATCCTTTGCTAGACCGTTGCTCTAACCACTGACACTATAAGGTCCATGGTCTAGATACACAACATTATGTGACCACCCTTCTTCAGGTCCCACGCAGAACTCCATTTGCTATCACCTCGAACTTTGTATATATCTGTCTACTATGTCCTATGTCAATTGTAAATATGTGACTTAATCTGTAATAACAAGTCTTGTGCTTTTCTTGCTATGTACTGCACCTTTTGTCTACTCTTGTCATTAACTTATCCTGGTAATACTACCAGTTCTTTGTGACAGTTTTTGTATACTCAAGTAAAATCGCCCAGATACCCCCGGGTTCGGTGCGCTATACAAGCAAATAAACTAAACTAAACTAAACTAATGACAGTCTCCTCAAAACAGGTGCTGCCCTGCTCTTCCAGAACTAAGGACAACATTTATGTATTCATTTACTTGTATAGCATCAGGGCACACATAGACTCGAAGGACATTTATTAGACAGGACTAAACATGTATGTGGCGATCTCAGGGAAAGGCAAGGTGGTGCAAGTTAACACCCTTAAACAGTAATGTTTTCAATTGGGCACCAAAGCTGTTGATATTTTTTTCCAGTCAGAGTTTGCTTGGAAGCCTATTCCAAATCTGTGCGGCCCTAGTCGCGAATGCTCAATCAAATTCTCCAGCCAACTTCCTAATCTGAGCGATTTAATTGTTCCCAAATTGGCCGACCTTAGTGCCTGGCTGGGGATGTAGGGAACGTGCAGGTCTTTCGATAATTTGGGGCCTGACCATAAAGACACTTATGGATGATGTTGGATTCTTTGAAGTGGATCCGGGCCACAGTAGGCAGCCAGTGTAGTGATTCTCTCCCTGTGGCGTTATGTTCCCTTCTCGGGATGCCCTCAATGATTCTAACTGCGTCTTTTTGGAGAGTTTGCAACTGCTGGGAGAAATTTTTCTTAGCCTCAATCAGCAAGGAGTTGCAGTAATCATTATGTGATAAGATAATGGCTCGGCCGATAGAAGCACAGATCTCTTCTGACATGAGTGGTTTAATATTCCTCATCAGTTTCAAGTAATAGTTGCAGTTTCTCACAGTGTAAGAGGTCTATACTTCTGAATTGGTGTCTGAGTTAAAGAATACCCCTAGTGTCTTAACTTTGTCCGTCACTGTAATGACGGAGTCTTTGATGCTAAACTGTCAGTATTCATGACCCAGCTGTGCTCTAGTCCCTGTACTCCCGAACAGTAGCAGTTCGATCTTAGATTCATTAAGGCAGAGCCAATGCTCCGTCGTCCAATTCTCTATTACTAAAAGTATATTAGTCAAGTTCTTGCTATCCTTCTCATAGTCTCCAATGATTTCCAGAATCAGTTGTGTTGTCAGGGTAGTTGGTAAACATAACCCCAAGTGACTCAAGCAAGTCACACAGTGGTCCGATGTACAGATTGAATAGGGTTGGTGAGAGACATGCCCCCTGTGGCACTCCATACCAAATGGGGGCTGACTGAGAGGAGACACCATCCCATGAGATAGAGGATTGCCTATTGGATAAGAAGGATCTGAACCAATTTGTGGTATGGGACTAGCACTTCCCTACTTTCAGAAGAGTGTCTATGAGGAGGTTGTGATCTAACAGATCAAACACAGCAGAATGGTCAGGAAGGATCAATAGTCCATTCTTTCCTTCATCTGCTAGTTCTAACATGTTTGTCTGTAGGTCTAGAAGGGCTGTCTCCATGCTGGGATGTGCCCTAAAGCTGATTGTTAATGATGGAGTATATGCTCTGTCTCCAGATAACCCTGCAATTGTTTTGTGGCCAACAGCAAGAAATTAGTATTGGTAATAGGTCTTAAATTCTTTGCCTCCTTTGGGACCAAGTCTGCTTTCTTCACTAAGGGCGAGATAGTAACGCCCTTAATTTTGCCAGGAACCGAGGCATGGTCAAATAAGGCGTTGACCAGTCTGGTGAGTAAGGGAGCACATTCCTTGCTATGGTCTAGGATATCCTTCACAGGGATAATGTTTTTACTGCATGAGGTAGGATGCATTTTTGACAGGGTGGACTCCATTTCAGATATGGTCACATGTTTAAATGCAAAGCATGATCGGTCACGTGGCCTATCCTGGTTGTTGCCAGCCTTGGGCTGTTTGTATGTTCTGTTAACCAAATATTTTTCTATTTTATTCGGAGCAACCTTGATTGTATTGGCAAAGGCCGTTTTCACGTCATTACAATTCTTCTCTGTGTGATGAAAGGGTTGGGATAGGGCCTTTGGTTTCGCCAGCAATTTCAAAATCTCAAAGTTTTTTAGTGTTGTTTTTAGCTCCCCCAATTTCCTTCTCAAATAAGTATTTTTTGGTTGCAATAATCTTAACTTTATACTTTGCTTCTAGCATCTTCCATCTTTCGTTTTTAGGGACAGATGGATGTGTTACCCATGCTTGTTTGGAGCTTCTTTTCAGTTTTTTAAACTGACAAGTTCATCAGTGAACCATTTATTGTGATTTTTATTCTCTCTCACCATTTTCCTTGCCATGGGCGCTACTTGATCTAGCATCTTCGTTAGAGATGATTCATTGTATATTCCTACAATCTTATTTGGGTTATCAGCGTTGTTGGTAGAGGACAAAATTCCCTGTAAGCAGTTCTTGGTATGATGTGGGTTAACCTTCTTGAAATTCCTGTTATAAACCACTGTAACCGGATTCAGAGAATTTTTGGGAATTTCCTTTAAGTAAAGTGAGCATTCTACAATGCAATGGTCTGATAAAATGCATGGAGTCGTACTTATCATTTTAACCTCAAGGTTTCTGGAAATCACCCAGCCTAAGATGTTACCCGAAATGGTGGTGGGTTTGTCATTTTCTGTTTTACAGCCTAGTTCCTGGAGCGATTGTTCCAGGATTGTGCTGCCAGCGATTTAGATCACCAACTACTAAAGTGGTGCAATTGGGGTCATTGATGTTTTTAACCAAATGTAATAGCTCCTCATTAAAGTGTGCCATGTCCTGAGGGGGCTGATAAGGTAGGATGAGATTAAGACAGGTGGGACACATATCTTCTTTCACCCCTGCCTTGGCTGACTTCTGTAACCACTCTGGACTGGGGGTCCTCTTCCCATCCCATCAAGCATCTGTTATCTATGGACACTCCTCAGAGAGAGACAAAAGAAAATCAGACACCTGGAAGCATTTCCATCATGGTATTTTTTTGTTGGAATGACAAGACACACTCAGGACACTCTCAGAGACATTTTCCCTTTCCCCTGCTTTTATAGCACCAAGCCCTTATTAGCATAGCTGGCATCCCCAATTTTCTCTGATGCACACAATTGATAAGCTTATTTTAGACTTGGCCGAACACAACTGTGACAGTGCTCAAATTCTGCCAAGAACACCGTCATTGCATCAATGTCTACTCCTTATCTGATTGTCGTGGTCCTGCCACGTTAGTTAATGCCTTATACTGTTGGAGAAATAGATATACTCTAGTATATGGTGCCAAATAATACAGATGGTCTCTCAGAATGGTGTGCATGACACACGTTGTGCCCTCTTCATTAAGAACATAGATAATGTATCTAAGTTTCCCTTGCTTTATCTGGCTTCATCATAATTGTAAAGACTGGAGGGGGGGTTATCTGTACTCCTGCCCTCTATATGGCAGACTAGAAGCACAGAGCACCCTAGCCAAGATTCATTATTGTGGTATTAATGGACAAGCAATCAAGGCTTATCTCTCAGGAGGTGATGCAGGCTGGTTCTTAAGTACAGTGTAGTCCCCAAGCCCACACAAAGGAAAGTCCACACACCATGTTACTGAGGACACAGTTCTTTATATAAATAAGGTTCCGAATATATACATACATAATAACAAACTTTGTGCTCAGGCAATACTATAATGATAAATGTGCACCATATCTCTGTGGTACCACAATTCACTCTTGACTCCACTCCACTCTTAAAATGCACCAACTGCAGATAGTTGCAATGACATACAAGTTTAATAGCAATGTGAACCAACACCAGACATAGGAGGAAAACAAATAGTTAAACGATTGGCAGAATACTTGGTCCCTGCAAAAGACACAGTTCTGTGTGAGGATCCCGCCACCTGGGGTACCTGTAGCTAAAGTATATCAACAAGCTCTGTCCATATATTAATTGTTCTACTACCCCCAATGTACCTGGTTTAGCAGAATTCTTTGATGGGTCGTTGACAGATCCCTCTTGTGTGAACTCCCTTTAAGGCAGGAGCAACGGATCGTCGAGATTTCTCAAGGAAAAGATGAACAATGTCATTGAGGTAGCAGCTTCGGGCCTGGCGGTGCTCGTCGATGATCGGTCATGGATGTCCTGCGAAGATGAGGCATGTGGTACACCTCGATGACGAGAGTTTGCTGCTGCAAAGCAGACCGATGTGGAACGTTGACACAGCTGGGGGCTGGGTCATCAGCATTTGGTGTCAGCGATCAGGACTCGACCACGGCTGGCTTTTGGATCTTCATTGGCAGGAAACCCACTGGCAGAATCTCCTCGGTTCATCGTTGACCTTGACTTTCTCCGGCGGGACAAAGTGGTCGATGGTGATGAGCAAGGGAGTCCTTGATTTCAAAGTGTCTTAGGCAATGGAGCATTGCGGCTCCGGTCGACGAGGTTACAGCGGTCGACAGTGATGGTCACCAACGGCCTCGATGTCCTGGCACTACACTTCAGATTCCTCGGCAGTCCCCATCTCCAGTCTGTAGCCTTTCGAGGACTGACTTCCAGGGGACATTGGTGAAGGTTAGCTGGTGCACAATGTTCCCTCGCAGCTCAGGAAGAAGTCTCCTAGCCAGGTCCTCTCCAGGATCAGTTCTTGGAGATACAAAAGCTTTTGGATTGCGTCAAGGAAAGCAACAGCAAAGCCTTCTTCTTCCAGCTAGGCTTCAAGGTAAGCATCAAGTTTCAACTTCAGCATCTGAAAAATTCCAGTAAGTGAGAGGTCCCCGAATATACTGTTCTGTCTCTCATTCACACTGCTGAGTCAGGCCCAGGCAGCCAATCATTCAGAAGGGCATTCAGCAGACAGGCAGCCAATCAGGCTCACAGTGCATTCAGGCCATTCTTCTCCATCCAGACACTCACAGCAAAGAATGTGGATTGGGACAAGTACCCAGCCATTCAGCACTCCACGCTGCATTCATACCAGTTTCGGGAAGGGCTGTCTCATTCATTGTGTCACACACCAGAAACCAGACACCCATAACATTAAATGTATATTGGTCACACACTCCATTCACACAAGTCCCACCCCTAGGGTGTACCCACAACATACAAACACTGGGAAGGCTCAAACCAGTCTGGCCTGGACTGTCCCACAATACCATATATGGAACTTCCACCCAACAGCCAGTCAGGGGAAGGGACAGAGCGAGGGCTTCCCAGGTCTTTGGGAAAACAAGATAACAGGCAATAGAAAGCAAAGCCACAGGGGCCATTTTGTCGCCTATCAGGAATCAACTGATTGAAATGACAGGGCCTGGGTATCCCAAAATGGAGGATACTCAGAGCACCTGTCAAACTCAGCATGGAGCTGCCACCAGCACATACCTTGCTCTGTGAGTCACACACAGGTACCCAAAAACATAAACTATGGGTACAGGGTTGTACGCCCACCCATGGGTGCCATAAGGGTATCCCATGGGTCTGTTCACCACAACCAAAAAGAGAAAGCGCTGCACTGCCATGACTCCCAGATGCATTTCCAGCATCACTGAAATCTTCTCTGCGTTCTCAGCCAAATTCCAATTTTAACCTAACAAACCTAATTACCTCACTGCGAGGTGCTGCCAAAGACTGTCTCCAATGTATCAGCCTCTGTTGCTTGTCTGAAAACGTTTTGCATGAGTCATAATCTCTCACAAATGGCTGAAGCCTTGGAAACCATTTTGCACTTGAGTCATTCGTTTTGAAATATATTTTTGTCTGGCACTGTATTTATTCTTCAGGGAGCTATTATTTATTTAATTAAGCATCCCTCACTTTGTATCTTTTATTCATAATATATCTGTATACCCTTATGATATGTGTGTGATATTTAAAGCACCGTTAATTTCCTGGGTCATAATAACCCAAATATGCACAGTGACATGTGTACCTTTTACCTTAAATAAAGGCACTCTAATCCTGATTTCTGCGATAATGGAACCATTTGATCTGCCTATCATGTTATCTATATTCAGTTGAGGGGTAGGGGTTGGCACCCCCTATGCATTTCCCCCCTCTAGTCGATATTCCACCAGTGTTCAATATTCAACCACTACACCCAGTGTCCATCCTCCACCATATGCAGTGTCCCTATGCATCCCTATCTCAGTCACCCCCTCAATGTAATGCTCAATCTCATCATCAGAGTTATAAAACACTTCTAAAGAATCAATAATGTCTTCAACCATATTGTATTTCCTAATCTAAGATATATTTATGTCTTTTCTGTCAAAAGAATATGACATATGTTTTGCCCTCTTTTAATCCTTGTATATACGTATCCCTAAACAGTAACTTTGTTTGCTCCCATCTGGTTCCCACCCCTGTTACCCAATAAAATATTAAAATAACATGCACAACAAGTGATTTTGGCCACCATGAGAATCGGGAGAGATCATTAGAACATTTGCTCATTCATTGAGGGAACCCATCAGCCCATTTTCTACTGTTCCTTCCACGTGCAACATTTTTATTTATATATGTACATTTTCTTCTTCCTCCCACCCCACGACACTTTCTTGGTCCCTACCCTCTCCCATGCGTGTTCAGTTTCGTCTTCATCTTACAGTTTCGTTTTCATCTTATTCATCTTCCATCTGCACATCTTCCACTCGATTCTTTAGTTTCCTTAGGACTTTCTCGATTTAATCCATATTTTATTTTTGTTTGTCCTTTGGGCTACTTTGCAGCAAGTTAAAGTTCAATGGCCCCTTAATCCATAGGCTAGTCTTATTTGGATCCACTGTTTTGTGATCACTGAGGACTCGGACCCTCAATCTTCTGATTCAAATAGAATAGCCATTTGGGGGGCATTAGATTGTTTCTGGGGGATTTTCATAAAGACAGTCTTCAATTTTAGTTGCTACTGGGCATCTGACTGGGTCCCTCAAAACCCTTCTACAACAAGGGCTTTTGTCCCTGCTCGCAGGATCGGTTGGTTGCCTTTAATCACTCGGAGTGCAGGTGCTGCCCGTCCATCTGTAATATAAAAACTGGATGAGTTTCTTGAAGAAGTACATTTTTGTAATCAGTACTCTACTTTCAAACCTAAACCTTATGGAGATCATATCCCTTTCTTTAAAGCACTCCTATCTCCTAAAAACAATTGCTACTGAAAGTTCTCTTTTTCTAATATAATACAATGGCTGCTTCCTTCTCCCTTTGCTGCATATCTCAGTGTTACATATGCTTCAGATAAACAGGCTGATTCCTGGTGTGTCTATGACATAAGACCATAAAGCATATACATCTTTGTTTTTTCCTTCAATTGCCCCATTTTTTCATGGGCTTTTTTATAGTGTGCTTATTTTCTAAGTGAAAAAGGAAACATTTTCTCTGTGGCTGTGTCATTCTTCATGCCACTAGGGTCACATTATTTCCTTCTGTATGATAAAATAGTAATAGACACAACAAACAACATTACTAATGCAAAATGTTTTTTTTTAAACTTATGCTGCTCTCTTTCTTTCTTCTTGGCGCATCCATAGATAATATGGTCTCTTGGTCCCTAGAGGCAAAGTTATGATAAGCTGACAAAGGGACCAGTTATTCCTTAAACTAGGCCTTAGTTATTCAATTTTTCCTTCAATTTGATGTTGCTGGTGTTATTTCTTTTTATCCTCAGCCCAATAAAATGTAAGGTTGCTTTCCTGAGAAAACAAAAAAAAGATGGTGCACTTTTAGTCTCTTCTTTTAACCCCTTAACTGCCAAGGACTTTTTTGGTGATTTCAGTATGTCACTAATCAATGCCTTGTAATCTTTTTGTTACATGAGATATCTTGGCCAAATTTGGCATCTTTTCTTCCCACATGTAGGCTGTCGTATCGCTACCCAGGAATCCTAATTTGCTGTAGGGGGGTGAGAGTAAATAACCAAAAACAGAGAAAATGTTGGGTTTTTAAAAAAAATGACAATAAAATGATGTACAAAGAAGCCTGTGGTTTTTTTCCTTGTAAGAGCTAGGAACACATGGTTTGCTGTGCTGAATTCCCCAATATCCTGGTTTTGAAGAACATCTTTAGTGGAAACAAAAACAAATAATTTTGATGTGGTTATCAACAATTTTATGTGAGAGGTAGGAGATTTTGGCCTTTTTTTTCCAATAGGACATGCATGGACGGAGTGGATGAAAAGGGTAAGTAAGAAAGCTGAACTGGGCATACATTTCCAAGTTTAGTAATGGGTGAGTTGTGCAGGTCAGGCAACAATTAGGTAGGGGAAAATTCCATGGTTTGGAGAAAAAGCGAGAAAATTACCGAAAAAAAGGTATGTGGTGGACATGGTTGGCCGGGTACGGCAATGGCTTCTATGAATTTTGAGAAAAACAATGCTCTGCTACATTCCCCTGACTCTTGCAGTTAGGAAATCACACTTTTTCTTTAATGTTTCACAAAACAAGCCCACAAGCCAAAAACAGACCCATGGTCACAGGAGTTTTATGCTTACGGCCTGAACAGACATACTTGTGTAAATCAGGAAAATAAAATGTGGTGAGGAAGGGCAAGCATACATTTTTGAAAGAGCACAGGCAGAACTTTTCAAGGGTAGGTGACTTGTGCAGGTTACAAAAGAGTATAGTGCCTAAAGCAGCGACTAAATGTAGGTCACATTTGCGAAATTAAAGGGTTGTGTGACAAAGGGGTCAAAACATTATGAAAACCATGCAAACCAAACAAATGTACCTTCCCATGTTCCCACAGGTGTCCTGACAGAAATGATACCTCAGATGCGTGGGTGCACTTACCTGGGCGCAAAGGGGAAAGCCTAAAACCCAGCTAACCCCAAGTCTTTTGCCACAGCAGAATTTCAGGAATTTTGCTCAAGCGCACACCATACAGATTTGGGCCTAGGGTGTCGAAGCCACCAAGGAAAACAGTGAACCCCATGCATTTACGAAAAGAGGACACCCATGGAAAACCGCAGAGGTCTGACTTATGCAAATCGGCCCAGAATGTATTACCCAGAACCCCCGGCAAGTCCGAAATGTGGCAAAAAAACTCAATTTCTGCACATTTCGCTCGGCTCCCCCACCGAAACATGCTGCCAACAACACATGGCCTACTTACTTGGCGCAAAGGAAAAAGGCTAAAGCATGGGTAACCCCAAGTCTTTTGACACATCATATATTCAGGAATTCTGCTCATGCACCCAACCTACTGATTTGGGCTTAGGGTGTCGAAGCCACCAAGGAAAACAGGGAACCCCATGCATTTCCAAAAAGAGGACACCTGTGGAAATCTGCAGATGTCTGACTTGCGCAAATCGGCCCAGAATTTATTACCCAGAACCCTTGGCAAAGTCAAAATGTGGCAAAAAATACACAATTTCCGCACATTTCACTTGGCTCACCCACCGAAACTCGCAGCCAAAAACACATGGCCTACCTTCCCGCGTTCCCAGGGGTGTCCCGATGAAAATGGTACCTTACATGTGTTGGTGCACCTACCTGGGTGCAAAGGGAAAGCCTAAAACACGGCTAACCCCTAGTCTTTTCGGACAGCAGAATTTGAGGAATTTTGCTCAAGCGCACATCACACAGATATGGGCCTAGGGTGTCCAAGCCACCAAGGAAAAGTGGGAAACCACATATTTCTGAAAAGAGGACACCCGTGGGAATCTGCAGAGGTATGACTTGCGCAAATCGGCCCAGAATTTATTACCCAGAACCCCCGGCAAATTTCGAAACGCGCGTACCTGAGTGAGAATGGGTACATCATTCGTATAGTAAGTTCTCTTTAGTACACTCAGGAAAGAGTAAAGTGCTGACAGTAAGCCCTTTCACATGCACCTTTCCTCACACTTCTCATACAAACAGGTCATAATGCAGTTGGACAGGCAAGGTGGGATAGAGCACAAGGAGGATTGTCCTTGTGAGCAGTGATGCCACGGCAAGGCACCCACCGTATCACTGGCCATTCGTACCCCTTTCGTGTCTGCAGTCAGTAGGCATCCATTTCAGCAGTCTCACCTCTGCCAAATCACTAGCGCCAGAGCAAGCGTATCTACACTTGAGCTTATCTACACTCTTATACCATGTGGACATCTGCTCACAATGCAACCATGTCTCTAGCAATATCTTGTACATCATTTACCAGCAATTGCATATCAACTGTGTCTGCATTCAAATTTTATGTGGCTGCAATCGTATGTGGACACTGATAGCAAGTGCATATTGACTCACTTGGCTACCTGCCCTACAGACGCTGTCTTCCACACCAACTTCGAGTATGCCCATAGCAACTCTGTTGAAACATTCATACGTGCAACCGTATCCACACAAAACACACACCCTGCAACATGGCAGTAATTTCTGCAATGCTGGGAAAGTGCATTCCCAGAAATGACATATGCATGTTCTACGTAGCTTTACCTCATTCACACACCAATCGTGTCCATTTCAATCCTACAAAAGACATGTCACTTACACCACACATAACGTTAGTTGCAGTAAAACAATAAAGAAGGCAGGATGTTACGAGGTACGCAAGACACTGCCGCCATACAGTTGGTGTACAAATACCACTTTTATGACACTTAGACCTCAAGGGAGGGAGCCAAAGTAGCGTGTACTATTTTCAAAATACACCCCTTGAGTGGAGGGATCCTGAATGGTCTTCTGGTCTTCTCCAACGCACCCCTCGAGTAGAGGGAGCGAGACTGGCATTTCTTTGCATGCCAAACCTTAGTTGGAAGGTGCCAGAATCGCGTTCTTTTACAATGTATGCCGGAAGCGGAGGGGGCTTCCCTGACATTTTTTTTTTACGGCAGACCCGAAGTGGAGCAAGCTGCACTAGCGTGCCTTACCAAGACACCCCAAAGGGGAGTGACCCAGAGTGATGTTCCCTTCTTCTCCAAGGCCCTCCTCAAGTGGAGGGAGCTGGAGGGAATTCCTTTCCAAGATGCGCCTGAAGTGAAAAGAGCCTGAATTGTGTTACTTTGCAAGTCACATCTTGCACTGAGGGAGCTAGACTGACATTTCCTTCTCAGGCAAGCCTGAAGTGAAAGGTACCGGGGTTGTGTGCATTTCCAAGGCAGGCCTCAAGTGGAGGGAGCAGGACTAGCATTGCTTGCCAAAGCACACCAAATGGGAGTGAACCACAATGGAGTTCCTTTCTTGTGCATGGCACGCCTCGAGTGGAGGAATCCGTAATGAATTTTCTTTCGCAGGCACGCCTCAAATGGAAGGAGCCTGATTTGCGTTACTTTGCAAGTCATGCCTTGAGCTGAGGGAGCAAGACTGACGTTTATTTCGTAGGCAGACCTCAAGGGAAATATACGGCAGTGGTGTGCCTTTCCAAGACAGGCCTAAAGTGTAGGGAGCAGGACTAGCCACGCTCATGGAGGCACGCTAAATCAAGTGAAGTGAGTTAACATCCTGTTGCATTTTCACTGAAGGTACACCTCCAGGGCAGGGAGCAGGAGTGCCATACCTTTATAAGACATGCACGAATTTAGAGCCTAAGGGTCCTTATCAAGGAATGATGGCCATTTTCGGAAATCAGTCGACCTCCCAATATTTTTCCTTTGTATGATACAAAAGGAAACAAGGTTGAAAGCAGAGGGCAGGCTGGGAAGGGCATTGGGGACAGTACACCCCAGTATCCTTCCTCTTTCCTTGTTTTGTACAAACCTTACATTTTCTGTAAGGATGTGTCTTCGTGGCTGTGGGAGGAACATAATCACCAAAGTGTTGATCTTGCAATCTGGCCACATCTTCCTTCTCTCCTTTGGCAATCACGTTCCCATTTCCTTCTGCTGACATACTTCCTTGCCTTCTATTACAAATTCTATGAAAATAAACTGTGTGCATCTGCTCTTCCTCTTGGAAGCACACTAAACTTTTTTGAAAAGCACCTTTCCTTTTTTCCCAATTACTTTCCATCCATGCATCTAGATTTTTTGTAATTTTTTTAATGGTTTCTTTCCGTTGCCTTTTTCTCATCTGTGTAATTGGCCCATGCATGCTTTATGATATGTGCCCTTTCAAAATGTCCCATTTATACCTAATAAAAAAGCCTATATTGCTATAAATTGAGATTACTGAATCAGGGGTACTCTAGTGTGTGCCTAACAGGGAAAGTATCCGGCATTATTTCCAAAATAACTAACAAACCCCTTAAAATGGGAATTGGCTTGGGTGATTTAACAAAGTGACCCAATGGGACCAGCCTAGTTCACATATGTAAAAAAAAAAGAGGTTAGAGCGCCCCTCTGCAAGAAAGAACACGGCATGATAACCTGTTCTGTGGAAATGTACCCACTCAGAGTACCAACAGCAACCCCAGACACATGTTTCAACCTAGTCGGGCCTCATCACTGTACCTTTCACAAAGGAGCAATATCCATTTGCATATCAGTCTTTGTCCCGCCCACTTGAGCAGTTCAGCACCAAAATGCTATGGTACTCTTCCTTTGAACAAGAGTACCAACAGCAACCCCAGACACTGATGAGGCCGAGTCTTCCTCTAGCACCTGGCTTCAACAAAACATGGACAAATGCCATGAAAAAATGATGTTCTCAAAACCTACTCAATTGTCAATTTCTTCAAATGGTGTTTGTCATATGGACCTACAGCTGAGCTTCCCTACTCTAGAAACACAAACATTACATGTGTGCGTCACAAAACCCCCCAAAAAATGAAAGTCAGTTAAAAACCAGAAGCCATACATTTTTAAAATCTGTCTCTGTCCTCAATTCATTCCATGCATGATCATACATGCATCAGCTCTAGCTCCACTCATTCCCACTCATTTTTATCACATTTTTGTGATTTTTTATTTGTCAACGTTAATACACATATATACACACACACTTGTCATTTCTATAAGCTCACCATCATTTTGCCAGTGTCTTATAAAAGTATGTCACTTTACTAAAAAAACAGCCTCCTTTCACTTGCAGAACTGATTCATAGCTAACCCCAGAGTGATCTCATGTTTCCGCTCGTCTCTTGTTTTTTACAAGGAATATATTTGGCTCTGTTTTTCTGCAACTGTTAATCACTTCCTTGCATTGTGGCAGCTCTTATCTCAGCTTTGAAAAAGCCTTCAAAACTCCCAAGTCTATTTCAAAGCAACAGAATGCTGCATTCGCTCACGCCGCGGTTTCTATCAACTATGCACACATCGTGCTTTTAACGTGAATACATTTCTATCTTTTTTTTACTCTTAGGGCATGCCATGTACAAACTGTCTTCATTTTTTCTAACAAAAAATAAAATCACTGTTGTTTTAGCTCACAACCCAGTTTTGTTTTAAGGAATGCTTTCAATTGCACGCTTTCCTAGCCATAAAACTGTTTGCAAAATCTCCCACTTCTCTCTTAATCATCCTCCTTCGTTTGTTTATGTGTTCTGCTAATCAGATTTATATTGCTCTGAGCTTTTCAGTCTGTCAAGAGTTTTATCTCTGTGCGTATGTTGTTTTTATTTATTTTTATCCCCTTACTTTATATTAATCCCTTGTTTAAAAAAGTGTAACAAAATGGTGTTGTGCATAGGTGCATGAGAGGAGTGTCCTCCATAATGACAAGTCAGATTTGACTGTCTATACTTACCAGATCCTTGAATAAAGCCTCTAATTTAACTTAAATCATCACTTTTAACAACAAATATGAGCAAGCATCATCAATTGCTGCTCAAACCTCTTATTTCAATCGCTCCTCGATAGTTTACTTGACAAACATTCAGACTATTCAAACATTACACATTACTAACACTGTGATCAGCTTTTCTCTCGCCTTGACTCTATACCCGGTACAGGGTTTTAAACATCACCTTACATAATTCTGATTATGCGTTTTATTTTTCTGCTCTACTCCCACTGGAGTTTCAGATGTTTCCTTCTAACTCCCTTGAGTCAGGGATTCCTAGGTGCGACCTTTTCTTTTAACAATATTTCCCGTTACTCAAACATTATCACAGTTCCCCTTAATATGTACATAAACATGTTTATTAATTTTCTTTTGCCTCTGTCTTTCATAATACATACGACAATTCATAGATGCTAGGTGAGCTATGCTGGCGGTCATGAGGAGACATGCCTCTGACAAAAATTAGATCATACTGCAGCTTGTCACTCACCTATCATCTTTTCAGGCATCTCCTCTTGTCCGTCAGCCACCTCCATCATGAAGCCTGGGTCCTTGTCCCTGAATTTTATGAAGGACTTTAATTCCCCACATTGGGCGCCACATGAACTGAGGGTCCTCTTCCCATCCCATCAAGCATCTGGCATCTATGAACACTCCTCAGAGAGAGACACAAGAAAATCAGATGCCTGGAAGAATTTTCATCATGGTCTTTATTTGGTGGAATGACAAGACACACTCAGGACACTCCCAAAGACATTTTGCGTTTTCCTTGCTTTTATAGCACCACGCCCTCATTTGCAATAGCGGGCATCCACAATTTTCTCTGATGCACAAAACTGATAAGCTTATTTTAGACTTGGCTTGACACAACTATGACAGTGCTCAACTTCTGCCAATAAAACCTTCATCGCATCAATGCTGACTCCTTATCTGATTGTCGACGTCCTGCCAAGTTAGTTAATGCTGTATACTGTTGGAGAAATAGATATACTCTACTATATGGTACCAAATACTACAGATGGTCTCTCAGAATGGTCTGCATGACACACGTTGTGCCCTCCTCATTAAGAACATAGTGTCATGATCCCTAGCAGAAGACAGTCATATAATGTGGGCAGGGCCTGGTCACTGAGGGTTGCTGACTGGCGGGGACAGCAGTTTCCTGCAAGCAATGGCTGCAGGCTCCACCAAGAATGCCCCCGCAGCAGGATGCCAGATTGAAAACAAGATGGCTCCTGGCAATCCATGCCTTAAGTATCCTTGGTGGTCTAGTGGTGCTGAGTGCAGCCCTGGGCTATATAAACCCCACCCTGGGCCACACTATGTACTTTGCGTTTTCTCCGGCTTTGTGTGCAAGCAGTGTAACGCTTGCCATTCTGTTTAGAATCCACATGCTACGGCTCCAGACCATCTGCCACTTCGCTTACCTGATTTGGATCCTGCAGTCCCCCAACACCTTCTACACTTACCGCTGCTGCAACTGGACTTTCCTGGACTCTCCGTTTCACTGCAGCATTCCGCAGCTCCTGGAAGAGAAAACACCAAAAGTTGAATTTGGAGTGCAATGCCTCCGTGGTGCCTCATCCCCATCAGGTCAGCTTACCTCTGTCTGCAATCTGCCGTTTCTGACCTCAATCCAGTGCTCCATGCATCGGGGTGCTCTCAGTGAAGCAGCGATCAGGAAGCACAATGTCGCAGAACCTGAAAGGTAAAGAAGAAAGACACATGTTTTAAAACACACTTTACAAATATGAGACACTTTTAACAGCGTGCTTTGCAGAGGAGAAAGAGAGAATTCTACGACACGCTTGGCTCTCAAGCACAGACATTATTACAGAATATGAGAGGACATTAACAACGCAAAGCAAGGACACTCACCTACAGGCCTCGCATGCTCCGCAGCTGATCTGGGCCTAAAAAACTCCAGTGAAGAAATTGGAAACAGAGCATGCCTTACGTCCTGGACACAGATTTGGTATGAAGGAGAGCAGGATTCTTACACTGCCAGCCAGCACACCCTGGGGGAAGTAAGGGAGATGGGGGAGAGAAGAAGCATGGCTGTTTACCTTTCCTTGTTAGCCATCCATAGGTTCACCCACAGGATCCAGCACCAACCTCACCTTCCTAGGAACCCTACCAAATCACTTACAACCGTATTGTATGCTGGGCAGACAGCCTTTCAGCGCAACAATGGGAAGAGTGGTTTGGTCTAAGCACCACACAGTCAAGGACCACACTTCTGGCATCTGGACCAGGTACTCCTGCAGGGCACCAGAGGTAAGCGTTACAAATAGAAAAATGTATCTAATCTTCCCTTGCTTTATTTGGCTTCATCATAATCTTGTCTGCTTTCTCTGCCAAATTCCAATTTTAACCTAACAAACCTAATGACCTCACTGCAAGGTGCTGCCAAAGACTTTCTCCAATGTATCAGCTATGTTGCTTCTCTGAAAACATTTGGCATGAGTCATAATCTCTCACACCTGTCTTGGCTACCTGCCCTACGGACGCTGTCTTCCACACCAACTTCGAGTATGCCCATAGCAACTCTGTTGAAACATTCATACGTGCAACCGTATCCACACAAAACACACATCCTGCAACATGGCAGTAATTTCTGCAATGCTGGGAAAGTGCATTCCCAGAAATGACATATGCATGTTCTACGTAGCTTTACCTCATTCACACACCAATCGTGTCCATTTCAATCCTACAGAAGACATGTCACTTACACCACACATAACGTTAGTTGCAGTAAAACAATAAAGAAGGCAGGATGTTACGAGGTACGCAAGACACTGCCGCCATACAGTTGGTGTACAAATACCACTTTTATGACACTTAGACCTCAAGGGAGGAAGCCAAAGTAGCGTGTACTATTTTCAAAAGACACCCCTTGAGTGGAGGGATCCTGAATGGTCTTCTGGTCTTCTCCAACGCACCCCTCGAGTAGAGGGAGCGAGACTGGCATTTCTTTGCATGCCAAACCTTAGTTGGAAGGTGCCAGAATCGCGTTCTTTTACAATGTATGCCGGAAGCGGAGGGGGCTTCCCTGACATTTTTTTTTTACGGCAGGCCCGAAGTGGAGCAAGCTGCACTAGCGTGCCTTACCAAGACACCCCAAGGGGAGTGACCCAGAGTGCTGTTCCCTTCTTCTCCAAGGCCCTCCTCAAGTGGAGGGAGCTGGAGGGAATTCCTTTCAAAGATGCGCCTGAAGTGAAAGGAGCCTGAATTGTGTTACTTTGCAAGTCACATCTTGCACTGAGGGAGCTAGACTGACATTTCCTTCTCAGGCAAGCCTGAAGTGAAAGGTACCGGGGTTGTGTGCATTTCCAAGGCAGGCCTCAAGTGGAGGGAGCAGGACTAGCATTGCTTGCCAAAGCACACCAAATGGGAGTGAACCACAATGGAGTTCCTTTCTTGTGCATGGCACGCCTCGAGTGGAGGAATCCGTAATGAATTTTCTTTCGCAGGCACGCCTCAAATGGAAGGAGCCTGATTTGCGTTACTTTGCAAGTCATGCCTTGAGCTGAGGGAGCAAGACTGACGTTTATTTCGTAGGCAGACCTCAAGGGAAATATACGGCAGTGGTGTGCCTTTCCAAGACAGGCCTCAAGTGTAGGGAGCAGGACTAGCCACGCTCATGGAGGCACGCTAAATCAAGTGAAGTGAGTTGACATCCTGTTGCATTTTCACTGAAGGTACACCTCCAGGGCAGGGAGCAGGAGTGCCATACCTTTATAAGACATGCACGAATTTAGAGCCTAAGGGTCCTTATCAAGAAATGATGGCCATTTTCGGAAATCAGTCGACCTCCCAATATTTTTCCTTTGTATGATACAAAAGGAAACAAGGCTGAAAGCAGAGGGCAGGCTGGGAAGGGCATTGGGGACAGTACACCCCAGTATCCTTCCTCTTTCCTTGTTTTGTACACACCTTACATTTTCTGTAAGGATGTGTCTTCGTGGCTGTGGGAGGAACATAATCACCAAAGTGTTGATCTTGCAATCTGGCCACATCTTCCTTCTCTCCTTCGGCAATCACATTCCCATTTCCTTCTGCTGACATACTTCCTTGCCTTCTATTACAAATTCTATGAAAATAAACTGTGTGCATCTGCTCTTCCTCTTGGAAGCACACTAAACTTTTTTGAAAAGCACCTTTCCTTTTTTCCCAATTACTTTCCATCCATGCATCTAGATTTTTTGTAATTTTTTTAATGGTTTCTTTCCGTTGCCTTTTTCTCATCTGTGTAATTGGCCCATGCATGCTTTATGATATGTGCCCTTTCAAAATGTCCCATTTATACCTAATAAAAAAGCCTATATTGCTATGAATTGAGATTACTGAATCAGGGGTACTCTAGTGTGTGCCTAACAGGGAAAGTATCCGGCATTATTTCCAAAATAACTAACAAACCCCTTAAAATGTGAATTGGCTTGGGTGATTTAACAAAGTGACCCAATGGGACCAGCCTAGTTCACATATGTAAAAAAAAAAAGAGGTTAGAGCGCCCCTCTGCAAGAAAGAACACGGCATGATAACCTGTTCTGTGGAAATGTACCCACTCAGAGTACCAACAGCAACCCCAGACACATGTTTCAACCTAGTCGGGCCTCATCACTGTACCTTTCACAAAGGAGCAATACCCATTTGCATATCAATCTTTGTCCCGCCCACTTGAGCAGTTCAGCACCAAAATGCTATGGTACTCTTCCTTTGAACAAGAGTACCAACAGCAACCCCAGACACTGATGAGCCCGAGTCTTCCTCTAGCAGCTGGCTTCAACAAAAAATGGACAAATGCCATGAAAAAATGATGTTCTCAAAACCTACTCAATTGTCAATTTCTTCAACTGGTGTTTGTCATATGGACATACAGCTGAGCTTCCCTACTCTAGAAACACAAACATTACATGTGTGCATCACAAAACCCCCCAAAAAATGAAAGTCAGTTAAAAACCAGAAGCCATACATTTTTAAAATCTGTCTCTGTCCTCAATTCATTCCATGCATGATCATACATGCATCAGCTCTAGCTCCACTCATTCCCACTCATTTTAATCACATTTTTGTGATTTTTTATTTGTCAACGTTAATACACATATATACACACACTTGTCATTTCTCTAAGCTTCCCATCATTTTGCCAGTGTCTTATAAAAGTATGTCACTTTACTAAAAAAACAGCCTCCTTTCACTTGCAGAACTGATTCATAGCTAACCCCAGAGTGATCTCATGTTTCCGCTCGTCTCTTGTTTTTTACAAGGAATATATTTGGCTCTGTTTTTCTGCAACTGTTAATCACTTCCTTGCATTTTGGCAGCTCTTATCTCAGCTTTGAAAAAGTCTTCAAAACTCCCAAGTCTATTTCAAAGCAACAGAATGCTGCATTCGCTCACGCCGCGGTTTCTATCAACTATGCACACATCGTGCTTTTAACGTGAATACATTTCTATCTTTTTTTTACTCTTAGGGCATGCCATGTACAAACTGTCTTCATTTGTTCTAACAAAAAATAAAATCACTGTTGTTTTAGCTCACAACCCAATTTTGTTTTAAGGAATGCTTTCAATTGCACGCTTTCCTAGCCATAAAACTGTTTGCAAAATCTCCCACTTCTCTCTTAATCATCCTCCTTCGTTTGTTTATGTGTTCTGCTAATCGGATTTATATTGCTCTGAGCTTTTCAGTCTGTCAAGAGTTTTATCTCTGTGCGTATGTTGTTTTTATTTATTTTCATCCCCTTACTTTATATTAATCCCTTGTTTAAAAAAGTGTAACAAAATGGTGTTGTGCATAGGTGCATGAGAGGAGTGTCCTCCATAATGACAAGTCACAATTGACTGTCTATACTTACCAGATCCTTGAATAAAGCCTCTAATTTAACTTAAATCATCACTTTTAACAACAAATATGAGCAAGCATCATCAATTGCTGCTCAAACCTCTTATTTCAATCGCTCCTCGATAGTTTACTTGACAAACATTCAGACTATTCAAACATTACACATTACTAACACTGTGATCAGCTTTTCTCTCGCCTTAACTCTATACCCTGTATAGGGTTTTAAACATCACCTTACATAATTCTGATTATGCGTTTTATTTTTCTGCTCTACTCCCACTGGAGTTTCAGATGTTTCCTTCTAACTCCCTTGAGTCAGGGATTCCTAGGTGCGACCTTTTCTTTTAACAATATTTCCCGTTACTCAAACATTATCACAGTTCCCCTTAATATGTACATAAACATGTTTATTAATTTTCTTTTGCCTCTGTCTTTCATAATACATACCAGAATTCATAGATGCTAGGTGAGCTATGCTGGCGGTCATGAATAGACATGCCTCTGACAAAAATTAGATCATACTGCAGCTTGTCACTCACCTATCATCTTTTCAGGCTTCTCCTCTTGTCCGTCAGCCACCTCCATCATGAAGCCTGGGTCCTTGTCCCTGAATCTTATGAAGGACTTTAATTCCCCACATTGGGCGCCACATGAACTGAGGGTCCTCTTCCCATCCCATCAAGCATCTGGCATCTATGAACACTCCTCAGAGAGAGACACAAGAAAATCAGATGCCTGGAAGAATTTTCATCATGGTCTTTATTTGGTGGAATGACAAGACACACTCAGGACACTCCCAAAGACATTTTGCGTTTTCCTTGCTTTTATAGCACCACGCCCTCATTTGCAATAGCGGGCATCCACAATTTTCTCTGATGCACAAAACTGATAAGCTTATTTTAGACTTGGCTTGACACAACTATGACAGTGCTCAACTTCTGCCAATAACACCTTCATCGCATCAATGCTGACTCCTTATCTGATTGTCGACGTCCTGCCAAGGTTAGTTAATGCTGTATACTGTTGGAGAAATAGATATACTCTACTATATGGTACCAAATACTACAGATGGTCTCTCAGAATGGTCTGCATGACACACGTTGTGCCCTCCTCATTAAGAACATAGTGTCATGATCCCTAGCAGAACACAGTCATATAATGTGGGCAGGGCCTGGTCACTGAGGGTTGCTGACTGGCGGGGACAGCAGTTTCCTGCAAGCAATGGCTGCAGCCTCCACCAAGAATGCCCCCGCAGCAGGATGCCAGATTGAAAACAAGATGGCTCCTGGCAATCCATGCCTTAAGTATCCTTGGTGGTCTAGTGGTGCTGGGTGCAGCCCTGGGCTATATAAACCCCACCCTGGGCCACACTATGTACTTTGCGTTTTCTCCGGCTTTGTGTGCAAGCAGTGTAACGCTTGCCATTCTGTTTAGAATCCACATGCTACGGCTCCAGACCATCTGCCACTTCGCTTACCTGATTTGGATCCTGCAGTCCCCCAACACCTTCTACACTTACCGCTGCTGCAACTGGACTTTCCTGGACTCTCCGTTTCACTGCAGCATTGCGCAGCTCCTGGAAGAGAAAACACCAAAAGTTGAATTTGGAGTGCAATGCCTCCGCGGTGCCTCATCCCCATCAGATCAGCTTACCTCTGTCTGCAATCCGCTGTTTCTGACCTCAATCCAGTGCTCCATGCATCGGGGTGCTCTCAGTGAAGCAGCGATCAGGAAGCACAATGTCGCAGAACCTGAAAGGTAAAGAAGAAAGACACATGTTTTAAAAATCACTTTACAAATATGAGACACTTTTAACAGCGTGCTTTGCAGAGGAGAAAGAGGGGATTCTACAATGCGCTTGGCGCTCAAGCACAGACATTATTACAGAGTATGAGAGGACATTAACAACGCAAAGCAAGGACACTCACCTACAGGCCTCGCATGCTCCGCAGCTGATCTGGGCCTAAAAAACTCCAGTGAAGAAATTGGAAACAGAGCATGCCTTACGTCCTGGACACAGATTTGGTATGAAGAAGAGCAGGATTCTTACACTGCCAGCCAGCACACCCTGGGGGAAGTAAGGGAGATGGGGGAGAGAAGAAGCATGGCTGTTTACCTTTCCTTGTTAGCCATCCATAGGTTCACCCACAGAGTCCAGCACCAACCTCACCTTCCTAGGAACCCTACCAAATCACTTACAACCGTACTGTATGCTGGGCAGACAGCTTTGCAGCGCAACAGTGGGAAGAGTGGTTTGGTCTAAGCACCACACAGTCAAGGACCACACTTCTGGCATCTGGACCAGGTACTCCTGCAGGGCACCAGAGGTAAGCGTTACAAATAGAAAAATGTATCTAATCTTCCCTTGCTTTATTTGGCTTCATCATAATCTTGTCTGCTTTCTCTGCCAAATTACAATTTTAACCTAACAAACCTAATGACCTCACTGCAAGGTGCTGCCAAAGACTTTCTCCAATGTATCAGCCTATGTTGCTTGTCTGAAAACATTTGGCATGAGTCATAATCTCTCACACCTGTCTGAGGCCTTGAAAACCATTTTGCACTTGAGTCATCGAGACAGAAACATTGCTCTGCCTATCATGTGATCTATATTCAGTTGAGGCGGAGGGGTTCGCACCCACTATACAACTCCTTTGCCAATGGCTCTTTCCCACAGCCACTCAATCACTCCATTGTTCACCCTCACTTAAAAAAAGACATCTGCTGACCCTTCTTGCCCGGCTAACTATCGCCCTATCTCCATCACTGCTTTCCTGGCCAAACTCCTGGAGAAGCTGGTCAACCCCCATGCCGAATCTGCTTGATATCTCCACAACCACCAGTCTGGCTTCAGAGAATCCAGAGGCATGGAAACTGCTAATCTAAACACCTGTGAAGACCAGCTCTCAAATCTTGATTCCAGCTCTTCCCTTCATTCTGATCCTTCTCGATATTTCCTCTGCCTTTGACAGGTCAACCATGCCATCCTCATAAATTGTCTCCATGATACCCTAAGCATCACGGACTGAGCACTGGCCTGGCTGACCTCCTTCGTTTCAAACGGACCTTCCCAAGTACAATTAGGCCCTTTCCTCTCTACCACCTCACTCTCTACCTGCAGCATTCCTCAGGGCTCTATCCTATCGCTGTGGCTCTTCAATATCTACCGTGCCCCTCTGGCCCACTTGATATACACCTTCTTCCTCACTGCCACTGTTATGCTGATGACACCCAGTTCTCCTTTAAGCTTACCTTCTCTACCTCCTGTTCTTCCTCTCTCATACTTGACTCACTGGCTGCTATCCTGGCATTTTTTCTGCTAATCTCTGCCTTAATGCCAGAAAGACTGAGATCCTTCTCATTGGGACGCCTGCTCCCTGTTTTTCTGACACTCTCTGGCCGCCCTCCTTGGGCCCCCTCCCATCTCCCTTGTAAGTGATTTCAATCCGGCACACACCCAAGTCAAAGCCCAGCATGTAGTGCACAATTAAAACCCTTATTTATTTTGTTCTACAAGTTCAATATTCTGAACGATATACCACTCATATCACGCCCTTCTCCTGAGACCCCCCCTGGTCACACTGAACCAGGAATAAGGCTAGTTTGAAAAGGTAAATATTTATTTATGTATTTGGAATTTAATCACAGTATATTTTAATAGGTAAACAACAATCACCAACGGGGTGACAGAACACTGAATAATATACACTAGGAATAAGTAAGGAGCAAAACGAATGCAGCACAAAAAGTAATACTTTTGTGTTGGTTCAGTTCAGATAGCACTATGGTTAGAGGTTCCCCCTGCAACACCCCTCAACCCCACAATAGGTAATGGAAAGAGATGGGATGAGAGAGCAGGTATTCAGGAATAGCACAAATCAAACAGAATATCAGTCCCACTTACCCCCAAAAAACACAAGAGAAAAAACGGAATAGACTTTTCAGCTGCAGAATGGCTTTTAAATTGACTGGGCAAAAACACCAAATATGATCAAAAATACTTAAATTGTTGTAAATTCCTATGGGAGCCGCTTTGAACAGTTGCACACAGTCACAAGCAATGGTGTAGTCCAAAGAAAACATTTGAGATCTTAAAGTCCAACATCCTGATTCATGGGATTATTTGCGCGTAAAACGCCCATTTGCGCGCCTTTCTGCCCGAAAATCCCTGTTTAAGGTATGGGGATTTTTGGGAAGAAAGGCGCGCAAATGTGAGTTTTACGCGCAAATAGTCCATGAATCAGGGTGCAAGTCCGAAACAATTTAAGGCTATTTCATACATGTAAAATTGCTCAGGATTTTAAAATAGCGGCAAACTTTTCTTTGCGCGGTTTTGGGTTCTATGGATAGCTATGGATGAAAGGTACAAGTAGGAGTTGAAATTTAATTTCTATCACAAAAACTGAGGGAGTTATAGAGGTTTTAATGAGAGGCGTTTTTCAAAAATATAGGCACGAATTTGGACAGAGGCTTCAGTTTTAAAATCAGAAAAATATTGATTATGGACTAGAGCATCCAAGCTAAGCCACCAGGACGGCACAACATAAGAGTCAGGAGTGATTTGCGACTCAATCCTGGTTCCTCGATGTCCGCCTTGGAGCGCTAGGCTGGTCACTCGAATGAAATTTATAGATCAAAGTTGACAAAATGACCAGGAATAGGATGCTTTTACAGATAGACAGAATAAGATTTCCGTACGGATTTAGACAATGTACTGATTATGGAAGTAAGAATAGTTCAGAGGTTAGGAGGGGACAAGATAATGCACGTTAATCAACAGTTTCTAGCTTCCTGTTAATACTCACAAAACAAATGGATTTAAGGTTTTGGACCGTCAGGATTCTGGACCATTGAATCGGATCTATCAGGGACTGACAGCTGGAAACATCGGACTGGACAGGGTCAGCAAGGCTCTCAGGTCACAGCACGGCACAGGACTGCACGGGATCTGCCCTTCTTGGTTCTGAGGATATTTCAATTCAGCAGGCAAGCATTAACAGCACGCCCAGCTGCATTTTGATGCTTCCCCTATGCTTTTGGGGATTCTTTTCTAGAATTTGAGACCTAGCTGAGAATGGTTCAATGATGCATAGGCCTTTGCTTTGCCAAGTTTCTGGAGTCTGGAACAATGAAGATGTAGATTTCAGCAGCAGAGCGCTCTGCCAGCTGTCAGGAGAGTGAGTGGATTTGTGAGTCCCTATGTGTTGTCAGCTGTCTCTATTTATGCTTTCAAATGACATCACAAAGGGGGTGTATGGGCCGGCTTAGCTAAGCTTGCTCCTGTGTGCTGGGGTAGACCACACTTTATCTCCGCTTTGCAATTTGAGTGATTGGATCAAGGTCGGATGATGTCACATTTTATGGTTTGCTTTACAATCCTCAGAGACCTCCCTTTAGCCACTGGTCTCAAAATCAGATTTTATGCTACACACACATTTCTACATTTGTCACCTTTATCCAAATCACACACAAAGATGCCATATTCTATGTAGAATCTTTTCATAGAAATCTCGCAGCAGTAGGATCTTGTATCCACTTTCTACAGAATTTTGTCCTTTTCACTATGAACACAATTTCCAAATTTTAAGCAACCTTCCACAAATGTGTGTTTTTAACATAGGGATGCGTGTGTACATTTTCACAATTCTAACATTAATACATTTTGCATAAAATTACATATCTTGCCATTCCTGTCTAGAACATGGTTTTGCCAGCTCTTAAAACGTTCAACCAGAAATTAGATTAACAGATATGTCTTTGGTATATTTATCACCACTTTGAATAACCGGTTATGAGTCTTTTAAAAATTGTTCTTTGTTCATGTTTAGCAACAGATGGTCAACCCCCTTTTGTCTCCCTGCAGTCCATGGGCATCCCCCTCCTTGTTTGTTCCTTCCAGGAGGCATTTACGACCACCTTCACATCTCCAGTATCCTGGGCTGAAGCTCTGTCATTGTTTCTTCTCTTTCCATAGACAAAAGTCTGGGCTAACCAGCTATTACAACCTCCCAGTGAGTTTCTGCTGAGAGGAAGGCCCTCCATCTGGGAGAAACCTGCTTTTCCAGTTCTTGCAGCTCAGCCAGGTTGATTTATTCTTAATTAAAATCCTGCAAAACCAAACTTGTTGCATTAAACATAAATACGTTACTTCCTTAGCCTTAAAATCTGTGGGATAAAAAGCAACTGCGATTTATTTTCTTTTTAGCAAAAAATCCTTTTTATGTTTGCTAATCCAGCAGACTTTTTAGTTTTAGATCCCTTTAAAGTTTCATCAGTAACCCATCTGACACTACAGGTAGCCCCGGGTACTGCACCCCGATTTTGGCATGGGCTGTCAGTTTTCAGACAATCCAGTTTATATTAGAACTTGTATGGTCACAATACTTCATTAAATACATGAATTTTAGCACCAGGCAATATTTTGAATGTTGAGAAGTTTTGTGTTATAGGCATTTTGGAGTTTTTAGCAACAAAGCAAATGTCATTTGTAGGCACATTTCGGGGTTTCACTTGCAAAGTGCTGCTTCTCTCTCTGCACTCTGTTTGCTGGTCATGGAGCCCACTGGCATTTCTGCAGGTTGTGCTCTATTCCCCCATACATGCACCATGGGTGGCATGTTGTTAATCCCTCTTTTTGTGTGCTGACGCACACAGTTTTTGTAGGTTTTTGTAGGGTTTTGTAGGTTTTTGGCACGCACAAGGGTTTTACCGCCATTGTCGCCATTTCTTTCACCATAACTAGCAGGGTGATGCTGCATAGCATAGCGGAGTGGGTCAATACATCCCACACCCTCTTGTGAGGCAGAAAACCTTGTTGTCATCTTTGGCTCTTTCCTTCTCCCCTCACATCACGGACTTTGCACAGAAGTCCCACTTTCAGCTCTACCTCCTCAGAGCCATTCCCCCTTTCCTCGCCTTTCCCCAGGAGCTCAATGTCTCTAGAGCTCTGGTGCTCTTTATGCTTGACTACTGTAACAACCTCTTCCTCAATCTGCATCCTTCCTCCCTGCACCCTCTTCAACTAATCCAGAATAGGGCTGCAAGATTTGTCCTTGGCCTCAAGACTAGGGACCACATCTCTCCAGCCCTAAAATCTTTCCACTGGCTCCTGGTTGCTGCAAGGATCAAATGCAATACCCTCTGCATCATCCACAAGGCTTTCTGGGGCCTGAGACCGCGTTACATCCACCTATCTCCTCCTAAATACATTCCTGCTAGAGTCCTTCGGTCCTCTATCTCCAACTCCATGCAGATCAGACATTTCTCCAAGCAGACAGTAAGGCGGGAAATCTCTTTCTTCAGCAGGAGCTTCCCTCTGGAACGGCCTTCCTGCCCCACGCATACTTGAGCCGGATCTCCTTAAGTTACGGAAACTTCTCAATAGCTTCTTTTTCTCCTCCTCTTTCGCTTACTTAAGTCCCCCTACCGCCGCAACTGGAGCCTGGTCCCTTGTGTGCCTTACAGGGGCCAGGCCCTCCTCGTCCAGTCTCCCCCAGCACCCCTTAACCAGAACTGGCCCTCGGGCACCATTCCCACAATTAGCCAGAATCTAAGGCAGTCATAGTGGCGTTGTGTCAAAATGAAAAGGGCCTGTGCCTATTGCCAATCCTTACGCTAAATACTTAAAAGAAGTGTGGGATAACGTCCTTAAGAAAGAAGGAAGTGTTCACAAATAATAAGTTTGGATGCAGTACTTGAGGTCTCCCTTCCCCATGTTTTAAGCACAGGATAAGGTAAGATTCTGGGGCACAGCACACACTCGAGCTTTCCCAGAACGAGCCAACAATTCTGCTCTCAGCAGTCAGGGCCTTTGGTGGTTAAGTCTCTTTTCTACAAAAAGTCTCTAGCCTCTGTGGGCTGGCTGTATTCAAAATAATAAACAAAAGTTATTTTCTGCTTGCTCGTTGGATGATGCCTCTCACCCTTGGAGGCGCAGATCCCAAGAAAGTTTATTAAAGATACCAGGACCTCCGATAGCTATGTTTTCGAAGGCCTGTGGTTCAAAATAATAACAAAAGTTTAAAGTTTCTTTCTGTTTGCACGTAATCTTCGGGTGATGACTGTTCACCCCATGGATCTCCCTCGTTCGGGCTCCAATACTTCTGGCATTCACAAATCTTCGGGTGATAACTGTTTGTTCACCCCTTGGATCCGCCTCGTTTGGGCTCAGACCCTCTCGACTGTTCGCTACCCTCATTCGGGTTCACTATGGCGTTCATCACAAGTCTTAATATCTTTTTGTACAGTTCACTGTGGACATCCCTCGATCGGGTTCACTCTTGTTAGCAAACTGCATTTCAGGACTTTAGACTTCACCCCCTCTTTACCGGCAGCCCTTGTTCGGGTTGACTTTTGCCAATCTTGTCTTTTCTATTCAACTGATACGATGCAGGATTCACTTCCCTTAACTTCACAATCATCTGTCGGTCAAAGACTTTTGACTGCACAGAGGATTTTACAAGACACCTGTATGACCACTTTGACTGGTAGTTTTTAACATTCGGGAAATCAGCCAGAGAATTCCTGAGTGAGCACCAAGTAGTGCCAGACTCAAAGTTCAATTAGCCATTTGCTACTTTGCGTTCAACAACCGCTTGACTTTCTTTCTCTTCTGAGTCAAGGTTGGTACCATGGAGACAAGTGTATCTCCCCGGTTTGGTCATCAGCAGAGGAGGGTCTTGTGTACCGTAGACATCTGCTGCAACACATGCTGGCTATTGTTCATGGTCTTACGATCCCTTCTGCAGAGGTTTCACGGGCCTTGGTTGGAAAGGGCAAGGTTGCTTCTCTCCTTGTCACGCTCTCAATATGTGCTGTCTTTCTCCTGCTCTTGAACTGCCGTTCAATACGAGCAAGGCAGACCACACGTCCAGGGAGTTAGCTCCCTGGACGTGTGGTCTGCCTTGCTCGTATTGTGCTCTTGTGCTCTACCTTTTTTCCTCGTGGGTAAGGGAAAGGGCCATCAGGTGGGGGTGGTTACAGTCAATTGCCTGACTTTTCCTGACCCTGGTGTTGGGACATGACAGGTAAATAACTCAACTGCTAATCCAACTTCCTTCGTAATATGCAAAAGTGTTTGCATCGGAAAAGGGGGGGGCAAACTGCTTGTGTATACTACGTGGTAGTTTGGGGAAAAGTTGTCAGAAGAAGGGGAAAACCGCATCTCATCCGTCGATGTCCCACTCCCCGAGAACCCACCATCCAGCCATCCAGGTGATCCTCCTTCAATGGTCTACTCCTCAGGAACTGGATCCAATAGCAATGGCAGTGTCCTAGCCACCTGGATGACACCAGAATGACTGGATTACAGATACCGGGCACTAGTCAGGGAGACACCTTCAGGTTCCTCACATGCCCTTCCACTGTGCAGGGTGGATATGTCTGTTCTTTGTCCCATATTAGGAGGAGAACAGGGACGAGATATATCCATGAACTCTTGCATAACTTTTTTCTTGGCTCCAGTTGGTTTTCGTAGAGGTCTGGAGCTTTTCATTGCTTTCTCTAAAGTAGCCTATAAACTGGGGTTTGAGGGTTGCATCTGGTGTCATGAAATCTGCCATTTCCCAGTTCCATATTGGAGAGTTTCGGGAGGAATAGTCTGTTTGCCAGCTACTCTGGGGTAGAAAATCTCCAAATGGAGGTTTATTTTTCTATAAGAGATGTGAAAAGGTAGGGAAGTGTCATCCCATGATAACCTCTTCTGGGAGATGCACAAATGACTGGACCGGGTTTTCCAGTACACTGGAAGGACCTAAGTGGGCATTTCCACAGTAATTACTTGAAATTAACAAATTACGTGCCAACGCCATTTTAAGTGTATATGAACAGCAGGGACAACCAGCAACGCATATCCACGCGAGCATGGTGCCCTGCTGTTTAAAGAGTGCAACAAAACAGGTAAGAATCCCCTTTTGGAGAGGAGAATTGCTGTCATTTGGAATTTGAGCTGTGTTCTATTGTGGAACCCCACAACATTGTACATTTTTTACCATGGAGATTACCCTCCAGAAATTAGCTTAAGAAGAACATAACAGGAATACAGTTGCATTACAAAGCAATACTGTTTGAGGGAATATTTTGGAAACTCTTTTGAACAAGAAAGAAATTATCAATAAGGCAATTACAAGCACTAAGGTAAAAATATTTTTATACACTTTTGACAAAGTATACAACATAGACCTGGTTTATTTATTTAATTGTGAACCAAGATGTTGGTAGTTTTTTATTTTTTATTTTATTTTTATATCTTTCTTTGTAATAATAGTTCCTGAAGAAGGTCTTCTACAGACCGAAATGCATTGGACGACAAAAATGGTGCTAAAGGCCTGCCATGAAGTGTAACTGAATAAACAATTAAAGTTTTGTTGAATCTACAAATTTCGTCAAGAATTTTTTCATGAACAATTATCAACTCTAATTTCTTAATTTCAAGTAATTACTGTGGAAATGCCCACATAGATCCTTCCAGTGTACTGGAAAACCCAATCCAGTCATTTGTGCATCTTTAATCGACACCAACCCTTGCAAACGGGGAGTTAACTGGCGACAGGACCAAATAATTTTTGTTTAAATTTTTGAAACTTATATGAAAACCAAGAAAATAGGCTGTGCCCACTCACTCCCTTTTCCTAACTTCTTCTGGGAGCCCAGGTATTATGGCTGAAAATATTTCACAAGATTCTCCCCTGATGTTTATGTGTATGGGTATCTTGGGGTACACTTTGTTATCGCCATGCACAAAGGTGACTCTAACTAGGGCCGCATTCTCTAGGTCCTCAGTTGAGACTAAATCAGCTCGGATAGCAGTCTGCTTACTACCCCAGTCAATTAAGGCCCTTACTTATCTTTCGATTACCCAAGCCTTCTTGTGTGTAAATTCTGTAGATGATTGGTATAAACAGATATTAAAGATTTCTATCTCTTCCTCGGGATCATCCCATTCCTCACCCTTTAGACAACCTATTTCCATAGGTTTATCCTTTAGATTCTTTGGACAGTACCGGGCCACATGTCCGGGTTCCATGCAGGAAAAACAGATAGGATGAGATGGTCTACTTCCTTTTATTTCTTCCTTTTTGCTTTCCTCTTTGGCTTTGGGGTCAACCATTTTGATGTCTATTCTTTCTCGTAGCAGTCCTTCCCTGCCTTTATATAATCCCCTGGTTTCTTGGTTCCATGAAGTTGAGGTCACTGGATGGATGTATGATCCCTCCGTTCCTCCCAACAATGGGCTGAATGGAAATGTTTATCTGCGTCTGAGGGGTTTTGCGCAGTCTCAATGGCCATCATTAGGGTAGGTAGATTTAACTGAAGAACAGCTTTTTGTAGAAAAGTGGGTAAGGAATTAGTAAACTGTTCCGGGGTGATCATTTCTGTTAGCTTGTCCAAGTTTTTCCCATTGATCCATAGACCCACAGTGTTTTTAATGTGTTCACCCATTTCTAAAGGGTTTTCTCCTGGATTTAATTGAATAGCCCTTAACTTCTACCGATAAAAATTGCAGGTTTGCCCCACTCTTTTTAGCAGTCCATCTTTGATAGATAGAAAGCTGGCTCCTTGGGCGAGATTCAGTAGTTGATATGAGGTTTGTAACTCGCCTTTCAACATAGGTCCCAAATAACATCTTTTAAGATTCTCCTCTCATCCCAGTTGGGCTGCTAGACGTTCAATGTTTAGAAAGAGTTTTCTCATATTTTCACCCTCTAGATATAGTTGAATTACCCCTTGTAGTAGTAAGGGTCTTGCTTGTAACTCAATTAGTTTTGTTAAGATCTCTTGGAGTGTACCCTCAGCTTGTAGTTGATGGGCTGCTAACTGGGCAATGACATTGGTTCAATCGGCCATCTCTTCTGGGGGTGCGAGAGTCCCTTCCGTGGATGGTTCAGAATCAGAAAAGAAACAAGTCTCAATCCCTTTAGATAAAGTCTCAAAATCTTCAGATTCTTCAGAGTCTGAATCTGTTGAGGGACTGGACTTTGGTAGGTCACCCTCTAGTACTGATGGTCCCGCGACTAATGGTAATTGGGTGCCAAAAAAAGGTTCAGAGGGAGGAGGATTCAGGGCACTACGTCTAACAAAAGAACAAAGGGGTTGTCATGATCTCTGCTTCCAAAAGGTCAGGGTCTTCCCAACTCCCTTGGAAGCAGATCCATAACCCAGGTTCCGAGTGCCAACCAGTCCCAATTGGGACCTTTTGGACCCAGTCCTGGCGCAAGTGGCACCAGGCTCATAAATATGCCCAGTCCCAGCGCTGGAAGCGCCGGGCTCATAATGCTTGGGTGGACTTACCTGCAGCAGACCATGCTGCTTACTTGCCTGCCAGTTGAGCCTCTGATCCTCTTCTGTTTGGAACTACTTTTCCTGTTGGGTGGGGCTGGAGCCACTCCCTAGATTTAGAACACTGGAACTCTTCTGGAAGGCAGGAACTCTTTTCTTACCAGGAACTCTTTTCTTACTTAGGCGTGGCTGTGGAAGGAGACACCTAAGCACTACAGGAGGCTATTTAAACCACACCCGGTGGATGAAACTTGCTTTGCGTTATTCTGCACTCTCTGCAGCAGGACGCTCATCGTGTCTTCTGCATCCAGTCCTGGGCCTAAGGAAAAAGGCTTACCATCCTGAATCCAGTCTTCAGCAACACCTATAAAGACAAGAAAGAACAGGTTAGCATTCCGGCATCGGAAAGGCAAAGGCTTACCAACTCTTTGCACGCTCCGGAGGCCTTCGGCGCTACATCCGCATCTGAAAGACAAAACAAGGTGCGTTTAAAGACATTGGGGAACTTTAATACTCACGTGCCATTACTCCTTTCCACATCTAATCCAGTGGGTATTCCGGCACCCTGCAGCCGCTCCGAACTCGTACCTGCAAAATAAAAAGACAGTTAGAGTGCATCGTGAAGCAGGCAACAAGCGCTTACTCACGTGCTTCCAGGCGCTTCTATTCATCACACGGGCTCCATCTTCAACTCACTTCAGCCCGTCATCCGCCATCGCCGGAAACCTGCAAAACAAGAGACATCAATACTAAAGACTTTAAAAAGACATTTGGATGACTCGAAACTTACCGTTCGTGCAGTAAACGACGGACAGCAGTCCTCTGAAGTCAAGAGGCCTGCGCTACCTATCCAGTGAAGAAACTGGCTACAGCACCCTGCCCCGAGGCAGATGGAGAGCTCGGCATTCACTTACCTAAGGTGAGAGCGTTAACCTTTGGGGTCTACAGGAGAGGAGAAGAGGAAAGAGATAGGGACACCCCAATAACCCCAGTTCATTAACCCCATATTTTCTATCTGCAGACATCTTACTCTACACGTCAGGCATACAGTGCACAGAGGTCCAGCCCAAAGAGCCAACCGGGTGCTACACATCACCTTTGAAGATACGGTAGTCGCCCAGTCAAGACCGGCGCCTCTGCGAGAATCAGGTGAGCGTTACAGAACGCAAAGCCTACCGCAAAACTCTCGCCCAGGCACTATGGAAACCTCGGATACTGACCCCCTAGCCCGGTTACTTGGGGAACTAAGGGCAGAAGTGCATGCAACTCGTCAGGAAACGAATGCTCTAAGAAGGGAACTAATTATTTCCAAGGAGAGAACAGACAATCTTGCTAGACAAGTGCTACAGTCACAAGCCGGACAGACCCCGTTACCCACATCAGGGGCAAATCTTCCTTCAACATCCTCTATGAATCCAGTGCAGATCAACCTACCTGGGAATGTACCTCTGGCTCCGCCCGAGCGATTTTCTGGTGACCCAAAGAGGTTTGCAGTATTTATCAATCAGTGCCGGTTGCACTTCTTATGCCGGCCAGCAGCCTTTCCAACTGATCAAGCTAAAGTAGCTTTTGTACTTTCGTACCTTAGTGGCAAGGCGGCAGACTGGTCGATCCCTCTAGTTCATCAAGATGATCCGGTTCTCCATGATTTTCAAGCCTTTCAGCTTAGTATGGAAAAACTGTTCGCAAGACATTCACAGGGACAGGCCTTGGACAATGAGCTTCTTTCGTTGCGACAGGGTAATCAAGACCTTTTGGCTTATATTGCATCTTTCAATAGACTAATAGTGGAAACTCAATGGCCTGAGGACAAAAGGATTACGCTGTTTTATAGAGGTCTACGTGGAGAGCTCAAAGACGTTTTAGCCCAAGTAGTGAATCCCCCACAAGACTGTTCGGATTACATAGACTTGGTCCTTCAAATAGATCACAGGCTGCAGAACAGGAAGGCCGATCGTTCCAAGTTTGATGCTCGAGTATTTTCCAAACCGCCAACTCCTTTCAAAGGAGTAGACTCCGGGGAATCCATGCAAATAGGGGGTCTGAAAGGTCCTCTAACACAACGGGAGCGGGAAAGGATGAAACAGTTGCAATTATGCCTATATTGCGGAAACTCAGGGCACTTTCTTCGAGACTGTCCGGTGAAACCTGCCAAGAAGGCAGTAGGAGCTGCAGTTACCAAAGTTACAAACTCTGAGCAGGGAAACGACCTCGCCCGACAAGAATAGAGGTCCTCTTGCCGAGCGTAAAAACCAGTTCCGTGACCTCGCATTTCGTGATACCTATGGTCCTCATTAGCCCTGATAATCCGGATCGATTACATGCAATTGAAGCTTACGTCGACAGCGGTGCCATCGGCAATTATGTGGATCATGAAATGGTTTTGAGGATGAATCTGACTCTTTGTCCCAAGGCTGTAAAGGACGTCATTACTACGGTGGATGGTACGGAGATAGCCTCCGGGCCAGTAACGCATACCACTCAAGAAGTGACGCTAGTAAGTCAAGATGGACACCATGAGAAGATCGTGTTCGATGTGATCAAGGCCCCTCAGTTTCAGATTATTCTAGGAATACCTTGGTTAGAGAAACACAATCCTCTGATCGATTGGCGAGCAAGAACGGTCCAGTTTCCAGAATGTGTCTCTACTTGTCACCCTCCACCTGGTGTTGCACTGGCCGCAATTTCTTCAGAGACTCCCCAGTTACCTCCCGAATACCTAGAATACCAAGATGTTTTCCGGAAGGATCAGGCTAACTCTCTACCTCCTCATAGGTCTTATGACTGCCAGATAGACCTGATACCTGGATCTACTCCTCCTTGTAGTAGAATTTATGCCCTCACCGAGCCTGAGAACCTTCACCTTCGACAATACCTGGACCAATACCTGGCAAATGGGTTTATTCATCCTTCCAAGTCCCCTGCTTCTTCAGCTTTGTTCTTCGTTCCAAAAAAGGAAGGAGACCTTAGAACTTGTATCGATTATTGCTCCCTGAACCAGATCACCGTTAAGAATAGATATCCGTTACCTTTGATCCCTGAACTCCTGGACCAAGTCAGAAAAGCATGCATATATACAAAGCTGGATCTTAGAGGAGCTTACCACTTGGTACGAGTAAAAGAGGGCGATGAATGGAAGACGGCCTTCCGCACCAAGTATGGGCTATTTGAATATCAGGTCATGCCCTTCGGACTTTGCAATGCCCCGGCCGCCTTTCAATATTTTATGAACGATGTCCTCAGAGAGCTCATAGATGTATGTGTTGTTGTTTACATTGACGACATCCTCGTTTATTCTTCATCGGAATCTGAACATCGGAAACACGTGAAAATGGTCCTCGAAAGATTGCGTCAACACAAACTTTTCGCTAAGTTGGAAAAATGTGTTTTCAACGTGACTGAAGTTGAATTCTTGGGATTCATATTATCACCTGGCGGGGTGCGTATGGATTCAAAGAAGGTCGATGCAGTTCTCAAATGGCCATCACCATCCTCCGTAAAAGGTGTGCAAAGCATGTTAGGCTTCGCTAACTTTTACCGCAGGTTTATCCCCGAGTTCTCTCGAATAGTCCAGCCCATCACTGCCTTGTTAAAGAAAAACAAACGTTTTGAATGGTCTACCGAGGCGGAACAAGCTTTCCAGGATTTGAAGACTAAATTTATCTCTGCACCAATCTTAAAACACCCTCGCCCCGAACTCCCCTACATCGTGGAAACTGATGCTTCAAGCCTTGCCATGGGGGCAGTTCTATCACAAAAGGACCCGGTAACCAATCAGTTGCATCCCGTGGCATTTTGGTCCCGCAAATTCTCGCCTCCTGAAGTCAATTACACGATTACTGACAAGGAACTTCTGGCTATCAAGTCTGCCTTTAAGGCTTGGCGGCATTATCTGCTGGGGGCCCGACACACCGTTACTGTGATTACGGATCACCGAAACCTGCAATATTTGAAAACCGCAAAAGCCCAATCCTCTAGACAACTCCGTTGGGCATTATTCTTTGCCGAGTTTGACTTCATAATTACCTATCGACCAGGTACAAAGAACGGTAAAGCCGATGCCCTTTCTCGGATGGGAGTGGAAGAACACTTGATCAACCCTAAACCTGTACCAATCATTCCCGAACAAAGAATTCTGGGTGTAATCGCCACAGAATCCATAGAGGAAGTTAAGGATAAAGCCAGGCAACTTGTAACTCCAGCAGATATACAGAATTGGCATCTGCAGGGAAAGGACTTTGCAGTAAAGGACAACTTATTGTATTTCCAAGAACGATTATACCTACCCAGCACAGATTTACAGAAAAAAGTAATCTCTTGTTATCACGACTCTTTAATGGAAGGTCATCCCGGTATAGCCAAGACCTCAGAAAAGATCAAGCGCTACTTCTGGTGGCCGTCTTGGAAAAAAGATATCAGAGACTTTATAATGTCCTGTGGAGTATGCGCCCAAAACAAGAGTCAAAAGGAAAGACCAGCAGGCCTCTTACGCCCTATTGACATCCCACCTCGCCCTTGGCATACGCTTTCTATGGACTTCATCACTGATCTACCTCCATGCTCCAGATACAATACGATTCTAGTAATCGTGGACTTATTCTCCAAGATGGCGCATTTCATTCCGCTCAAAGGCTTGCCAACAGCAGCAACTCTGGCCCGAGAATTTCTGGAAAACATCGTCCGACTGCACGGTTTTCCTTCGGTTCTAATTTCGGATCGAGGTAGTCAATTTATTTCTCATTTTTGGCGAAGTTGCTGTCGGTCGGCTCAAATTGATGTGAGACTATCGACCAGTCACCACCCTCAGACCGACGGACAAACCGAGAGGACCAATCAAACTCTGGAACAGTATTTACGCTGCATGCTGCAACAAACTGAAAAAACTTGGAAAGATATCCTTTGGATAGCCGAGTATGCCTACAATAACTCTGTCCACTCGGGAACTGGGAAAACCCCGTTTTTTCTTTTGTACGGCAGTCACCCTCGAACCTCGGAGTTGGACCCCCTCCAAGATATTGAAACACCAGCAGTAGACTACCTGCATTCTACAATCACCCAAGCCTTTAAGGAAGCTGTTTCTCACCTTCAAAGGGCTAAAGAACAATACAAGAAAGGAGCAGATCAACATCGGAAGGAAGCCCCTCACTATCAAGTAGGGGATCAAGTCTGGTTATCCACCAAATATCTATCTCTAAAAGGGCCACGCACATTCAACCCAAGATACCTTGGTCCCTATTCCATCACTACCATAGTAAACCCAGTAGCGGTCAAGTTGGACTTGCCCCCGCACATGAAGATACATCCGGTCTTCCACGTCTCTCTATTAAAACCCGTGCAACCTCAAACCCGACTAACCAAATCTCCAAAACCTATCCTAGTGGATGGAGAACTCGAGTTTGAAGTCAAAAGCATTCTGGACTCCAAGATCTCCAAATCTAAACTATTCTACCTAATTGACTGGAAAGGCTACGGCCCCCAAGAGAGATCCTGGGAACCTGCTGAATATGTCCACACTCCTCGCCTAATCAAAAGATTTCACCGAACATTTCCTGACAAGCCAAAACCCCCGGAGAAGCGCGGTTTGGGAGGGGCCTTGAGGGGGGGTACTGTCATGATCTCTGCTTCCAAAAGGTCAGGGTCTTCCCAACTCCCTTGGAAGCAGATCCATAACCCAGGTTCCGAGTGCCAACCAGTCCCAATTGGGACCTTTTGGACCCAGTCCTGGCGCAAGTGACACCAGGCTCATAAATATGCCCAGTCCCAGCGCTGGAAGCGCCGGGCTCATAATGCTTGGGTGGACTTACCTGCAGCAGACCATGTTGCTTACTTGCCTGCCAGTTGAGCCTCTGTTCCTCTTCTGTTTGGAACTACTTTTCCTGTTGGGTGGGGCTGGAGCCACTCCCTAGATTTAGAACACTGGAACTCTTCTGGAAGGCAGGAACTCTTTTCTTACCAGGAACTCTTTTCTTACTTAGGCGTGGCTGTGGAAGGAGACACCTAAGCACTACAGGAGGCTATTTAAACCACACCCGGTGGATGAATCTTGCTTTGCGTTATTCTGCACTCTCTGCAGCAGGACGCTCATCGTGTCTTCTGCATCCAGTCCTGGGCCTAAGGAAAAAGGCTTACCATCCTGAATCCAGTCTTCAGCAACACCTATAAAGACAAGAAAGAACAGTTTAGCATTCCGGCATCTGAAAGGCAAAGGCTTACCATCCAGAATCCAGTCTTCAGCAACACCTATAAAGACAAGAAAGAACAGGTTAGCATTCCGGCATCGGAAAGGCAAAGGCTTACCAACTCTTTGCACGCTCCGGAGGCCTTCGGCGCTGCATCCGCATCTGAAAGACAAAACAAGGTGCGTTTAAAGACATTGGGGAACTTTAATACTCACGTGCCATTACTCCTTTCCACATCTAATCCAGTGGGTATTCCGGCACCCTGCAGCCGCTCCGAACTCGTACCTGCAAAATAAAAAGACAGTTAGAGTGCATCGTGAAGCAGGCAACAAGCGCTTACTCACGTGCTTCCAGGCGCTTCTATTCATCACACGGGCTCCATCTTCAACTCACTTCAGCCCGTCATCCGCCATCGCCGGAAACCTGCAAAACAAGAGACATCAATACTAAAGACTTTAAAAAGACATTTGGATGACTCGAAACTTACCGTTCGTGCAGTAAACGACGGACAGCAGTCCTCTGAAGTCAAGAGGCCTGCGCTACCTATCCAGTGAAGAAACTGGCTACAGCACCCTGCCCCGAGGCAGATGGAGAGCTCGGCATTCACTTACCTAAGGTGAGAGCGTTAACCTTTGGGGTCTACAGGAGAGGAGAAGAGGAAAGAGATAGGGACACCCCAATAACCCCAGTTCATTAACCCCATATTTTCTATCTGCAGACATCTTACTCTACACGTCAGGCATACAGTGCACAGAGGTCCAGCCCAAAGAGCCAACCGGGTGCTACACATCACCTTTGAAGATACGGTAGTCGCCCAGTCAAGACCGGCACCTCTGCGAGAATCAGGTGAGCGTTACAGGGGTTGAACCTTCAGTATTATTCAATCCCACTGCTGCATGTTATAGTGTGAGATAGGAAGGTTGTCTAGTAATACCCAAGTCCTAAAGAACAGATCTTGCTGACCAGTCAGAATATGTAATTGGGAGAACAACGCCTCTTTGAGTGTGGATACACAGTCAGAGCCAAGGAGTTCAACAATCCTGTTTTCCCCTTCTGGAGGTACCACAATTACTAGAATGGGTTTCAATTGTTATCAGTTGAATTACATACCACTGCTGACACCATATGTAAGGAACACATGGTGGCAACAGTAAAGAGAGACACAAGTGATCCCAGTTCAAGGGTGTTTATTAAACTGCAAAGGTAGGTTGTAAAAATGCCTAATCTAAAACTAAATCTAAGATGGGAGCAAGCTTCGACCATCAAATAATAATAAGGCAGTCCTAGTGGCTTTGTGTCAAAATAAAAAGGGCCTATGCTAAAAAAAAACTATTGGAAATCTTTACGCTAAATACAAAAAGAAGTATGGGATAATGTTTTTAAGAAAGAAGGAAGTGTTCGCAAATAATAAGTCAGGACATGCTCAAGTTTTCCCAACATGAGCCAACAGTTCCACTCTCAGCAATCAGGACCTTTGGTGGTTAACTCTCAAAAAGTCACTTGCCCCGTGGGCCTGCTATATTTAAAATAATAACCAAAAGTAATTTTCTGCTTGCACATTGGATGATGCCTCTCACCGTTGGATCCCCCTCTTCGGGCGCAGATCCCTAGAAAGTTCCTTAATGATACCAGGATCTCACATAGCTGTGTTTTCGAGGGCCTGTGGTTCAAAATAACTAAACAAACGTTCAAAGTTTCTTTCTGTTTCCAAGTAATCTTTGGGTGTTGGCTGCTCACCACTTGGATCCACCTCCTTTGGGCTCAGAAACCTCTCGACTGTTTGCCTCCCTCGTTCGGTTTGACTATGGCATTCTCTTAATATCTTTTTGTACAGTTCATTGTGGACATCCCGCGATCGGGTTCACTCTTATCAACACTCTGTATTTTGGGACTTTAATCTTCACCCCCTCTTTAGCGGCATCCCTCATTTGGGTTCACTCTTGACAATCTTGTCTTTTCCATATAAATCTTACAATGCAGGATTGATGTCCCTTAACGTCCCTTAACTTCACAATCTTCTGTCAGTCAAAGACTTTTGAATGTACAGAGGATTTTACAAGACGCCTGTATGACCACTTTGACCCTTTTCCTTGCCTTTCCCAAGGGCTTCTGGTCGTTTTAACATTCAGGTAATAGCCCACAGTTTTCCTGAGTGAGCACCCATGTGGGACTGGGCTCCTCTGTTGCTGGTTTTCCCCCCTTTTACATCAGTTGTATGCTTTCAAAGTTCAATATGCCGTTTGCTACTTTTTTTATCAGCACAGTTCATTTTTTTATCATCTCTCCCCTTGACTCACCGGCTGTAATGAACCACTTGGCTTTCTTTCTCTTCGGAGTGAAGGTTGGACCATGGAGACAAGCATCTCTCCTGGCTTGGTCATCAGCAGAGGAGGGTCTTGTGTACCCTAGACATCTGCTGCAACACACGCTGGCTATTGTTCGCGGTCTTACGATTCCTTCTACTGAGGTTACACAGGCCTTGGTCGGACAGGGCAAGGTGACTTCTCTCCTTCTCACAATCCCAGTATGTGCCGGCTTTCTCCTCTTGAACTTCGGCGCTGAGTTAGTTCTCTGAGAATGTGGTCTGCCTTGCTGGTATTGTGCTCTTGTTCTCCACCTTTTTCTTCCCGTGGGGAAGGGAAAGGGCCGTCGGGTGTGTGTGGTTCTGGTCAATTGCCTGACTTTGCCTGACCCTGGTGTTGGGACATGTTAGGTAAATTGTTTGAGTGTTAGTCCATCATCCTTTGTAATATGCAAAAGTGTTTGCGTCAGAAAAGGAGGGGCAAAGTGCTTGTGTTTCCTATGTGGTAGATTGGGGAAGAGTTGTCAGAAGAAGGGGGATACTGCGTCTCACCGTCAATGTCCCACTTCCACTCCCTAAGGAAACCCCATCCAGGTGATCCACCCCCATTGGTCCACCCCCAGGAACAGGATCCAATAGTGATGGCCATGTCCTAGCCACCTGGATGACAGACCCCTGGGGACTAGTCAAGGAGACACATTCCAGTTTTACACAGCTTTAATCATGTGACCCTGTACCAAAGACCTTATAACCGTCATGTGTTCTTTCAACCTATTCCCAGTCTCGGAGACGGGAATGGGAGCTTCCTCTCTCTCTCTCATCCCATGTTTCCCTCAACATATTTCGGAAATCTTGTGGTTCTTGTCCATAACGGAGTTCAAACGGAGAAAATCCTGTTGAGGCCTGAGGAGTTTTCCTAACTGCAAACAAGGCCCTGGGTATCATTTGGTCCCAATTTTTTCCATCTAGTTCGACTAACTTTTGGAGTATGGTCTTAAGAGTTTTGTTAAATCTTTCCACGACGCCATCTGTCTGTGGATGATACACTGATATTCTAAGGGTAGAAATGTGCAATAGTTCTTTAACCTCCCCCATAAGCTTGCTCGCAAAAGTCGAACCCTGATCTTTTAAGATCTCCTTCGGAAACCCCACCCGGGAGAAAAAAGGGAGTAGGTGTTTCAAGATATGCTGTGCCATGTTGGCTCTAAAGGGGAAGGCCTAAGGATAATGAGTGGCATAATCTACATTGACTGGAATGTATTTATTCCCCAATTTAGATGTCTCTAGGGGTCCCACAGTATCCACACCAATTATGGAAAATGGAACCTCAATTATTGGTAACGGATTCAAGGGAATTGTGGCGGAATATGGGTGCTAGTTTTCTGGCAGACTGTAGATTTTGATATCAGCATGAAATTTTGGCCAATAGAACTTATTTGCTATATGAGCTTGAGTTTTGGACTGCCAGTCAGATGTGAATGTGCAATCTCTATTACCACCCGCTTATGATTCGTAGGGACCGCCAACTGTGTTTTTACTAGACCTTCTGGAGTGGTAGCTCCATTATAAAGAAGGCCATAGCTTAAAAAAAGAAGGGCCCCGCTTTCTCACGATCCTCTGGTTCCGCTACTACCTGCAAGAATGCCTCAGCCAAAAAGGAGTAATTTCTGTGAGCAAAAGCTAAATATGGGAGTGTCTCAGGATCTTCCTCTGTAAGTTTTCAGTTTTGAGAGGTCCATCAAAGGTCTCGTTAGCCTCCCCAAAACCTGGAGTCCTCCTAGTCTCAGGAGGTTAGCTCAGGGGCAACACGCTGGTCTTGGAAGCAAGACGAGGGGGAGCAACACAGGTTCGATCCCAGGTCAGCGCTTAGAAATCTCTGGGTATTTAGCATGTTATAAATAACCCATTACAATTAAAATATCAAATATCTGTGCTTTCCTCCCTAGATTCTTCCTTAAGCCTAGGGAACACAGCTTTTTCAAGTCCCCACTGAGCAACTTTGTCCCCATGGTGAATCTGGAAGGTGTACTTTCTGTGATTTTGTAATAAGACCTTAACATCCCCCATGAAGTCTAGGTCTATCACCCCTGCTAAAACATAAATCCCAAATCTCCATGCTAACCCAGATTTGGGCGCTAATCCGATGTGTATATCAGGGGGTGGAATTAAAATCAAGAGAGTAGGTATCAGTCTTCTTTCACCTGGAGGAATTGTCTCATCCCTACTAGCACTGCCATAACAAGTGACCCACTCGATCCCACTGCCCAACTAAACAGTTTAGATGCCATGGGATGTGAAAGACATGTGCACCTTTATTTCCCTAAGGAGTGACCCGCTCGATCTCACGTCCCAGGTAACCAATTCAAATGCAATGTAATGTAAAATACTTGTCCATCTTTCATGCCTTAATGAGTCACTCACCGGATCCCGTGACACAACTAACCAGTTAAAATGCAATGCAATGCCAAAGTCATGTCCACCATTCTTGCCTTGAGGAATGACCCACTGGATCCCATGACACAACTAACTAGTTAAAATGCCCTTCAATGTGAAAAACATGTCCACTGTTCCTGCCTTAGGGAGTGACTCACTCTACCCCACAGCCCAACTTACCTGTTAAAATGCCATGCAATCTGAAAGACATGTAAATCTGTCCTTCCTTGAAGAGTGACCCAATGGTTCCCACGGCCCAAATAACCAGTAGCAATGCCATGTGATGTAAAAGATGTGTGTACCTTTCATGCCTTAAAGAGTGACCCACTGGATCCAGTGACACAATTTACCAGTTAAAATTCCATGCAATCCGAAAGACATGTCCATCTTTCTTGCCTTAACGAGTGCCTCACTTGACCCCATGGCCCAATTAACCAGTTAAAGTGACATGCAATGTAAAAGACTTGTCCACATTTCATGCCTTAACAAGTAAACCACTGGATCTAACGACACAACTGACCACTTATAATGCCATGCAATTTAAAGGTCTTGAAGTGTGGCCCAATGGATCACCCAAATTGCATGTTAAAATGCCATGCAATCCAAAACCCATATCCACCTGCCCTTCTTTGAAGTGTGATGCAATGGATGCCATGGCCCAAATTACCAGTTGAAATGGCATACGTTATATAGTGACCCACTTGATCCCACTGCACAAATAACAAGTTAAAATGCCATGCAATCTGAAAGGCATATCCACCTGCCCTTCCTTGAAGTGTGATCCAATGGATCCCATGGCCCAAATGACCAGTTGAAATGGCATACGTTATAAAAGACAGGACCACCTTTTATGCATTCATGAGTGACCCACTTGATCCCACTGCACAACTAACAAGTTAAAATGTTAAACAGACATGTCAACCTTGCCTTCCTTGAAGAGTGAACCACTGGATCCTGTGACACAACTGACCAGTTAAAATGAAGGACAAGTCCACCTTTCATTCTTTGAGGAGTGTGAGAAACCTAATGGTATTCCCCAGTTTACTCTCCCTTTATTCCAATCATCATACACAGTTAGTTTCCCCCATCCCAGTCAGAAAATATAAATGAGTGCACAAACTATCTGAGAACTACCTGTCCCACAGTGCCTCAGATAATTGAAAAGCGAAGGGAATGCAGGGCAATGGGAGAAAATTACACAGGCTTGTGACTCGAAATCCCCCCCTTTCTCCTATTCAAGCCAGAACCCTCTCCTCTTTATTCAGGGGTTACTTACCTTCACACCCCATATACCCTTCCCCAATCACTGGGAAGAAGAAGAGTAAGGAAGAGGAAGGAGGATTTTCAATAGGGATCAACAGGGAACAGCTTCCTATGGAGAACGGCCATGTTGTTACCTTAATGTAGTCAGGCAAAGTCAGGCAATTCATTTAAATCATCCACACCTGACATCACTTACCCAATATGCAGAGTATAAAAGGTGTGCTTCTAAACAGCATAGTGAGCGAGCTGGGAACCGCTGGACCAGAAGCAAGGAGGGGCGCAGCGTGCCAGATCGCGATCAACTGAGTGAGAAAGGCTGCAGTACAGCAAGGGAGCCGTTCCTCCCGAGAGCTGGAACCGGGAAAGAATTTGCTACGGACATTGTGTGAACAAGTGCTTGTTCCCCTGTTGGTAAAGAGAGCCCAGATGTCAGAGGCGCAGTGACAGTGAGCCCTGATCCCAATGCTAAAAGAAGGAAATTGTTACAGTGCCACACAGCAACCAGTGAGTGTCCAAAGCTCAGATGAACCCGGTGCACGTGTGCATCAGAATTAAGTAAATACAACTAAAAGAACTTTTAGTGTATATATGTGAAGTACATTGCCTCCAAGGAAAAGGCATGTGAGAGCAAGATTTCCAAAAGCCAAGTAAGAGAAAGAACAGTATACAAAGGTTGCAGAAGCAGTGCATTCTGGAACTGACTATAAAGAAAATGAAAGAGAGAAAGAACATGCACATGATACAGTATAAAGAGAAAGAGGCAAAAACAAAGCCTTATGGGACACATGGTGAGAAAGTAAAAAGTGAACCTAAAAGGACCGGAGACAGGCCACAGCCAGGATATCAGGAGGGGTCCCGCACAAGGCTGGGGAAAAGATACTGTGCGTTTTCGAAAAGGCCCTGATATTAGGAAGTAAGATTGAACTTTTGAAGGGAAAGTCAAAATGGTCCTGCGGAGGTCTGTAAGAAAACCCCACGCACATTCGAAAGTCTTCGACATCAGGAAAAGGTCAGAGCCTGACCGAGGGAGACCGGAATTATAATAGGTTAGGAGAAGGGAACCCCTAAAGGAGGTGAATGAAGCTTGGGGGAGGGAACCCCTGTGTTTTGTTTTGCTGTGAAATATCTGAGCCCGTATCAGGGGGACCAAGGTGGAGATTTGCTGTGAAAGATCTGAGCCCGACTGATGGAGACCTACATGAACCTTTGCTTTAAGAGGTGTGAGCCCGACAGAGGGAGACTGACGTGAACTTTTTAGTGAACTGTGTTTTGGAAATTGAAAAGTGAGACTTTAATGTGGAAGGCCAGGCGGGCCTCAATCCACGTTTTGAACTGCCTTCGTGTGGTTTTTACAAATTGTACCTTTTGTGTCAGTGTCATACTTGTGATACCATGCCTCCCTTAAAGGAGGGATCCAATGGATCCCACAGCCCAACTCACCAGTTAAAATGTCATGTGATGTGAAAGACATGTCCACCTTTCATGCCTTAGTGAGTGACCCTGGATCCCTCAGCACAACTAACAAGTTAAAATGCCACGTGATATGAAAGACATGTCCACCTTTCCTCCCTTTACAAGTGATGCACAGGATCCCATGGTACAACTAACCAGTAAAAATGCCATGCAAGATGAAAGACATGTCCACTTTTCCCACCTTAACAAATAGGCCACTGGATCACATTGCCCAACTAACTGGTTAAAATGTCATGTAATCTAAGGACATGTCCACTTTTCCTGCCTTAACAAGTGACCCCCTCAATCCCATTACCCAGCTAACTAGTTAAAATGCCTTGTCATCTGAAAGACATGTCTACCTTTCCTGCCTTAACAAGTGACACACTCGATCCCATGAGCCAGCAAACTAGTTAAAATGCCATGTTTTCTGAAAGACATGTCCACCTTCCCTGCCTTAACAAGTGTCCCACTGGATTACACAGCCCAACTAACTAGTTAAAATGCCCTGCAATGTGAGAGACCCACCAGCTCACATGCTGAGACTTTCTGCAGTCTTCAGTTCTCTAGGGCTGCCTCCAGGAGAGTTAGAAAGACAGAGTGAAAGGTGGCAAGAGACAGGTATAGGTATTAGTGAATTTGTGCTTTATTACATGAACGAAAGTGATATTTTTCTAAAATTGAAAAACAAGGAAGTGACCGAACAACTGCACAGGCTGAGTATGGGAGTCGTTTCACCGGAATAGGAGAGCACTCTCACCGAAATAGTGGGGATTGTGTGACTGGAATAGGAGAGCTGTATCACCAGAATAGGGGAGCTGGATCACCGCAATAGGAGAGCTGTGTCCCCGAAATAGGGGAACTTGTCACTGGAATAGGGGAGAACTGTGTGACTGGAATAGGAGAGCTGTGTGACCAGAATAGGGGAGCACTCTCACCGGAATAGTGGGGACTGTGTGACCAGAATAGGGGAGCTGTGTCAACGGAATAGGGGAGCTTATCACCCGAATAGGGGAGAACTATTTGACTGGAATAAGGGAGCTGTGTGACCAGAATAAGAGAGCACTCTCACTTGAATAGGGGGGCTGTGTGACCTGAATAGGGGGGCTGTGTGACCTGAATAGGGGAGCTTTGTGACCTGAATAGGGGTGCACTTTCACAGGAATAGAGGGGCTGTGTGACTGGAATAGGGGATCTGTGTGACCAGAATAGGAGAGCACTCTCGCCAGAATAGCGGGAATCTTTTTTTTTTTTTTTTTTTTTTTTATTGTATATGGTTTACAAAAAACCTTTACAAATAGAACAAACTTTATAATTAAAAAAAACAAAATAGTAAAAAAAAGAAAGAGATAAACATTCATTGCTTTGCATTTGCATTTGAAAAAAGAAAAAAGAAAATACCCGCTAAAGAAATACGAAATAACAGATTTACATAAGTTGCAAGAGTTGGCAAATTTTACAGAAAAGGGACAGACAATAGATAATCAACCGGTTTCAGATTTGAAATTTGATTGTCTAAGATTAGTCAAGTCAATATAAAGTACTAGTTACAGAGAATAACAGATAGAATAAATACAAGGTATAAAATATGAAATACATTGCTCATATTAAAAAACACTGTGCTCCTATAGTAAAAAAATTCATAGTTCCAAGAATAGGAGCAAAAATCAGACCAAAGGGGCATATAGGTCAAGGGCTCTGATAAAGCCCGCCACAGCCAGACCAACCTTGATGTTCGAGATTGAGAGACATTGTGACCAAATCCAATTGTCTACCCCAAGTCGCCCCATAACATTAAAAATGCCTAGATATTTGTCCCTTAAAGAGGTCAAAGCCTTGCAATCAAGAATGAGATGCCGAGAAGTTTCAGTGACCCCCAAAAGTTTGCAAAAACGACAGGTGGGATCCAAATCAGAAAACTTCTTCCTTTTACGTAGGACTTCCCGAGTGGGAAGAAGGTTCCATCTGAGTTTTATAAGAAGAGAGCGGTAGTGTCTATTAGGAAATTGGAACAAAATAAAGGACATCACACCTCTCTTCTTATGATCAAATTGAAGATCACTCAGTGAGGAATAACCATGAAGTTTTTCGATAGTGTTACTCCAATCATGGCTGAACAGAGACTCCTTTACCTTGTTAGGGTTTGTAAGTAATGTGTCCCTGTCGGAGGATATATCCATCAGGGTCTTATCGCAGAGAGTGGAGAAAAGATGGAGATATATGTTGTGGCCCGAGTGTGTCTGGGAAAAAATCGTGTGGCCCACATCAGCATATAAAGTATCGGGTCTGGGGGAAAGCAAGGCTGAGAACAATGAGAGAACCTTCCAAAGAATCCTAGCTCGTAGAGAAACCAGACCCAACTCATATCTAATGGCAACAGTAGGAATTGAATTGGGCAGTTTTAAAACTTTCCTCCAGTAAATACCTTCAAGAGAGTCCCAGAAGGGCAGAAGTGTAAGGTAATGGAGTTCCATACCATACAATAACTTTGGAGTCACCTTACCCTTGAAAAAGTCTACCACAGGTTTAAGGGAGAACGTACAATATTTATTCTCCAAAGTACGTGATTGGGAGATGAGAGGGAGCAGTTTCTGTCTAAGAAATCGTCTCAGTTCTATCACCGATGGTTGGGCCAAGATCAAAAAGCCCAAATAGACGATTTTGTTAACTCGAGAAATGTTTGTTCCCCCCATTTTCCATACTTTGTTGTTTCGGGTTCTCCCCTTTGAGAATTCCATGATACGTGTTTTACCAGGATTGATCTTCAGCCCATTTAGCAGTGCATACTGTTCAAATTTACACAGGAGCCTCTGCAGGCCCACTTTGGTCTGGTCGAACAAGAGAAAGTCATCGGCATATGCCAACCATGAGAATCTCAGGTCCCCAAGTTTAGCACTCACCATGCCTGCATTTTTCAGGAAGTTATCCACATCCGCCAAATAGAGGATAAATAGACAGGGAGCTAACGAGCAACCCTGTCTCACCCCGATACGCGTCCTAATCCTCCTAGAGAGAGTACCAGCCAAATCGAGCCTGATGTGTACCCCCGAGTTTTCATAGAGGGCCATAATGAGAGAAAGGAGGCCCGCCGGGATGCCCCATTTAGTTAATTTTTCCCATAATCTGGATCTAATGACCAGATCAAATGCATTGGATAAATCAATTGAGGCGACATACAAAGGACCATCAGATTTTCCCCAGGAAGAGGTCTGAAGGGCAGTTATAATAAGACCATTGAGATTGGTAGAGTGGCCGGCCCTGAAGCCAGTTTGGTATTTGGGGAGAATATGATTGTCCCTAATCCATATGTTAAGATGGGAGAGGAGCAGAGAAGCAAAAAGCTTACAGTCCGCGTCTATAAGAGAGATCGGTCTATAATTCTTTACCTCAGAGCGTAAGCCTCTCTTAAAGATTGGGACAATATGGGCCGTATGCCAACTCATAGGGACCTTCCCGGAATTTACTACGTCCTGAAAAAGCAGGAAGAGTAGATTGGCCCAAATCTCGGGCTCGGCTTTGAATGTATTGTTCGTAAGGCCATTTGGGCCTGGCGCCCTAGATTTCTTAGCCTTAGAAATAAGACAGAACACTGTCTCCAGATCAAAAACTGGTTTCCATGTGTCATTCGATGGGTAAATCATCAATGCATCCGAAGCCAAGTCTTCCTCCCCAATATCAAAAAGTTTAGAGTAATAGTCAAACCATTTGGCCTCTGGGATTGCATTAAGCTGATCAGCCATCAATGTGTTATCAAGGCTGGAAACCGAAGCCCAAAAAGCCCTCACATCTCGTTTTATTAGTACTGCAAGCATATACTGTGCGTCATTTTGAATCATAGTAATTTTTCTATGCTTACAGTAGTTTTTGTATTTTTGACGAATGGTTTTAATTTTTGTTGTTTTATCTGCCCAATCCATATCTAGGGCTTGAACATCCCTAATAAGTTTCTTAGTAAGGGCCTTAACATTGGCCAATTGTTGGTCGAAACTATGGTTGTGAGATTTTTTGAAGACCCCTTTCCTTAGCTGGCCATAAATACTACTCTGTAAGACATTGAGAAAACTATCAAAAGAAGAAGTGTTAAAGACTGCTATTTTCCAGCAGAGCGAGGTGTGGTTAAGGGAAGAGATCAGTTTATTATTAAGAACACTGATGTTAAAAGGAGACCACCTTATCCCTGTCCCTTGCCTAACAGTATAAAGCTGAGTGGGTCCACCCTCCGGCAGAAACTTGGTGAAAAAGGGGCATAGAAATTGAACCCGGAGAATACCATGATCGCTCCATGAATTAAAGGACACCTCGACATTAGAAGAAAATGGAATCAGGGAATGGTCGACAAAGACGTAGTCTAAAGTGGAGAATGAGGACGATCTACGCCAGGTTGGGCAGGAAGGATTAGTAGCATCATAATGGCTGTTAAGACAAGTTAGGCCAATTGAATCCAAAGCCAGATTCCAAGATCGGCCCCATGTAAGTTTTAGTCCTATACGTGGGTCGTCTTCCATAACCAAACCCAGGTCATCATAAATGGATTCCCGACAAAGAGTGCAGTCTGAATTTAGATCGCCCGCCAAAATGAGTTTGCCCATGGGGTGCAGATATCTCCAGGCAAGGATTGTATCAGTTAACTTCTCCAGAAACAATTCGAGAGGAGAGATTCCCGTATGCCAGTAAACATTGACCAAAAGAAAGTAACAATTAGAATCCGGAAAAAACACCTCTAAGGCCATAAAGCCAAAAGGTGTATCCGAAAGCTCCTTAGCAACAGAGCCGAAGGAGGTTCTTACCCCTATAATGAGTCCCCCCGATGCGCGGCCTCCCAGGCTAGGTTTGGCACATTGAGAGAAAATATCGAATCCATCAAGAACTGGAGTTGAAAGTAGCCAAGTTTCTTGGAGAAAAAAACAATGCGAAGCCTTAATCACGGCAACCGTTTCTAGGTTCGTGAACAGATGGGAATTACCTCTAGAGTTCCAAGAAAAGAAACTGAAGCTATTTAGATGGCGGGCCTTCGAAGAGGATTCTGATTTAGCGGGAATTAAGTCATTTCCATAAGCCTGCGGTGACATGTGCCCAGCTCGCGGAGTCTCCATTAGATTTGGGCAAAAAATGCCTCCGTTGGGGTGGGGGAGTTCTTTCTGGATGGTAGACCATTGTAAGATTACCTCTATATTCAGCCCCCTCTCCGTTATTTTTGGCAAATTGAGAAGAGTCCACTATTTTTGCTTCAAATCCTAGTTGCTTCAACCCTTCCATATGCCCCATGATCAAGTTTAAAACTACCTTCGATCTAAGAATAATATTACTAACATCTACCCGATCATGGAAAGGGAATAAAATGCAATCTATGTCATAGCTAGAGATAAGCGAAAGCGAAGGAAGTTGGTGAAAGATTTTAAGTATGTTACCACGATTTAAACAGATTGGCATATCTTCGCCCCAAAGACTGGAAAGCTGTATAACATCACCAGAACCTTTTGTTGTAGCAGAGACAGGTAAGGACTCAGTAATTTTTTTGGTAAAGTGAACAAGGGGGTCAGCCGCCAGATCACAACCCCTTGCCCCTCTTAGTATAGTCCTATTGTGGTTGACATTTGGCCCCAGTGGAAATCTTTCCCAAGATTTGGAAACGTTCTTATTATGGGCAAAGTCAAACCCAGAGGGGACCGCTTCTCGAGCCGCAGACATACGCATATTTGAGATGCTAAGAGAAGCAAGGTTAAAAGGGGGGAGAGTCGATAAGACATTGTCTGATCGATCTGTCATATCTCCATCCCTCTTAATGCAGTCCATATTAACATGGGGCTCCTCAGGAGCAGACAAGAATGCCGGGTCAGAAGGAGAGAGCCGAGTAGTAGGAACCTCGTCCTGTGACAAGCTTACGTTGGAATTAGACACTGTCACCTTGCTGATCTTGGGAACAAGTAGTGACTGAAATAAATGTTTAACCATATCAATGTTAACCATATTAACAGTCGGCGTAGTTAGAGAAGTGTCCGGATAATTCAGGCTTTTTCCAGAAGTAGACTCCAGAGAAGTAGAGGGGAGAATTGCTTCTGGGGCAGAGTCCATAGCCTCCGCTGCAACAATATCAGTAGGCAGTGCTACAGGGTTGGTACTAGTGGATGCTGGTACGGTAAGAGGTGTTATCCGAATGCTAGAAACTGCAATTTCACCAGTACCCACAGTCCTTGGCCCCGCATCTATAGAAGCAGAGGTATTAATCAACATACCCACCGCATCCGTTAAAACAGATGCAGGTGGTAAAATAGGTGGAGCATTGGTGGTAACTGGAGTGGTCACATGAATGGAAGGGGGGATTGGTTCAACAGAGTTATCAGTCCCCTGTGGAACTGCAACAGTGGTTGAAGGGACTAAAGAGTTTGCCATAAAGAGGTTTTTGAAAAATTGATTAGTATACGAAGTAATCTTTTTGACATTCTTCTGATTTTTAGTTTTCTTCATTTGTTGGCTCATTTTCCTTTTCTTTCCTAGACAGGGGGGGACTTTTGGACAAGAATTTTCCTCTGGGGGCTCAGAGGAAATTGCTGCGATTTCTGGAGTTAGGCTAATCATGTTTTCTCCTAAGGATGCGATATGGTCACCTTTAGAACGGACGGCCGACTCTGCAGTCCCACCTGCACATGAACGATCTTGTATAGAGGGTTTGAGGGATACCCTTGGCAGATCCTCCTGTACTTTGTCCTCTCCTCTTTCCGTAGAGAATACAGTCGGGACACTGGGAAGTATATCTGTAGGGTCGTCATCCTCTCGCAAACCATCAGAGGCAGCTCGGGGAGTCATAGAGGAAGGGCCCCGGGAATCAGGATCTAGTGGTTGGAGAACCAGAAGACCCGGGGCCGCATTGGGGTCCACCCCTAAAGTAGTTGCCGTAGTCCCCGTAGGCCCCTGATGTAAATCGTGTATAGGGGCCAAAGGTGGATTGATGGAGGGAGGGTCAAGACCTTGAGTGTTCAAAAATTGATTTTCTTCTTTTATAATTTTTACTAAATCTTCAAATCTATCTAGGCCCTCCAGCCTAGAATATATTTCAGAAAGTATACGTGAATGGGATGTAACCTCTGACCAGATGTTATCATAGAGACTCACAAAGGAACTCAGAACCATATTCAACGCAGAGATAGTTGGATGAGAGAGTTTAATTCTATCATCAACATCTTTAAGGGTATGATGTAGAATAGACTCACTGGGCGGATCAGTTTTGAAGTCCGGAAGAAGACCTCTTTCTTTTAACCAGTTTTGTTTTTCAGTATACTCGTCAATAAAGTTAGTGAGATCTGAAGGGGAACCTGCCCATGATTCATCACAAATTTGTTGTGTTACATTATTTGTTTTGTTAAGATGGGAGTCCAAGTGGCTATCAGCAATAGCCTTATCTGCACATTCTATGATACTGATATCGTCAATATCCTGGACTGAGAGATCTTCAATATCCAGTTTCTTAGCTACGTTAATTAAGTTAGTGTGGGCCGGGGTATGTACTGGAGGAAGAGGGTAAGGAGATTTAGCCAGAGTGCTAGAAACAGATTTCTTACCAAAAAAATGTGTGATGTTTTTCCCCTGGATTGGATTCCCCTGAGTACCTAGATTAATTTTTATTTTTGATATTGAGTTACGGGGTTTGTTGAGAGGGGTTTTGAACGGCAAAGGGATCCCATTAGGGGAGAAGGGAATTCCCACCACACTAGTAGAAAGGTTAACGTGAGAAGAGGCTGTGTGCTTAATATCACTAAGTAATACTTTGGATCCTAAAGAGGGTTGAATGTGAGAGATAACAACGCTCCCACTGTCCTTCTTCTCTAATAGTTGTGGTACAGTAACTTCTGATTCATCCACCAAGACTGGGGGTATGGGCATACTAGGATTCAGTGAGGCAGTCATTGGAAGAGGGATATTAGGCAAAGGGTTGTTGTCATATGCCATATTGCTTTTTGTCTTTGAGAAACTGACCCCGACCAAAAGATTGGAGGCAAGAGTAGCAGCTAGACGTTCTTCCTGAGTATCTATAGAAATGTCATGTATTCCATTGAAAATACAGTTATTATGAGCTGTGTTACGTAAAGTGATACCCATAGCATTGCAAACCTCAGGCCTCTCTCTCACATGAATTTGGGCCTGGGCTATGTCCCTTAAAAGGAGAGGGTTATAATGGGCCTGAAGTGGAGCATCATCAGAACTCCCCATAGCAATAGGAATGGGGGTTTCTGGCACAATAACTGTAGATGGCATGGAGGGTATACTGACAATGGGCGGAGGGGACAAAGGAGGTGAGACCTCCATAGCAGTCTGACTTCTAAGTCCCTTACGTGTCATTCAGATAAAACCTCAACCTGACAGTAGGCAGAATGAGAAAGAAAATAAAAGTTATGTCAGAGAAGGTACCCAGAAATACGCTAGAAATAAGCCTAGATGTCAGGGGAAGTTAGACATAGAGACACACAGTAAAAAAATACTAGGCAATTTTTAAATTTTAAAAATGCAAGTGTTAGAGTATGGCACAAATAGCGAAAATCAAACTCTGAAAGACCAGTATATTGTCTAAAAACCCTATGAAGTATATATGTACCCTAGCATTAAGAGCGAATTAAAATAAAAAGCAATGTTACACACTCAATTAAATAAAAGTTTTAGTAAATGAGTTGTGTCAGCGTAATAGTCATTTTCTGGGAAGGGAACGCCCGACGGCTTGTGGAGCTGCCAGAGTCCGACTCTCCACCCCAAACCCTCGTAGTAAGAATACAACTTCAATTGGGTTGGCTTGGGAAGGCCCGGAACAGTGTACTCACAGATCACAGCCAAACAGCAAAACAGTATCTCCAGCCCTTACAGTCTCCAGGGCTTAACGCCGCAAGGGCGGCTGAGCCGGCAACTTGTGCAGGCTGGCAGTCACGTGCTGTGTCACGTGTTCAGGAAGGGGTCCGCCCCCTCCAGGAAGCAGAATGGGCTGCAAGAGCTCTGCTCGCAGTGCAGCTGTGAGGGATGGACCTTGCAAGCACGAGCGTTCGAAGGAGAATGAAACGCTCCTTCCAATCAGCAGGAAATACGCCGCAAGGGCGGCTGAGCCGGCAACTTGTGCAGGCTGGCAGTCACGTGCTGTGTCACGTGTTCAGGAAGGGGTCCGCCCCCTCCAGGAAGCAGAATGGGCTGCAAGAGCTCTGCTCGCAGTGCAGCTGTGAGGGATGGACCTTGCAAGCACGAGCGTTCGAAGGAGAATGAAACGCTCCTTCCAATCAGCAGGAAATACGCCGCAAGGGCGGCTGAGCCGGCAACTTGTGCAGGCTGGCAGTCACGTGCTGTGTCACGTGTTCAGGAAGGGGTCCGCCCCCTCCAGGAAGCAGAATGGGCTGCAAGAGCTCTGCTCGCAGTGCAGCTGTGAGGGATGGACCTTGCAAGCACGAGCGTTCGAAGGAGAATGAAACGCTCCTTCCAATCAGCAGGAAATACGCCGCAAGGGCGGCTGAGCCGGCAACTTGTGCAGGCTGGCAGTCACGTGCTGTGTCACGTGTTCAGGAAGGGGTCCGCCCCCTCCAGGAAGCAGAATGGGCTGCAAGAGCTCTGCTCGCAGTGCAGCTGTGAGGGATGGACCTTGCAAGCACGAGCAAGCACGAGCGTTCGAAGGAGAATGAAACGCTCCTTCCAATCAGCAGGAAATACCGGGAATAGCGGGAATCTGTGACCGGAATAGTGGAGTACTATGTGACCTGAATAAGGGAACTGTGTGACCGGAAAAAGGAAGCACTCTCACTGGAAAAGGGGTACTCTGTGACCGGAATAGGAGAACTGTGTGACCGGATTAAGGGGATCATTCTCACTGGGAATAGAGGCACTGTGTGACCGCAATAGGGGAGCTGTGTGACCGGAATGAGGGTACTGTGTGACCAAAATAGGGGAGTTCTCGCACCGGAATAGGCGGACCTCCTACTTGCCCACAATCCTCAGTTCATTGCAGGTCTAGGCAGATCATGGGACCTACCACTCCACGGGAGGGCGCGGAGGATCGGCAGTACTGTGATGAAGAAGAGTAGGAATTGGAGTAATGAAGAGTACTGGTAAGTGATCGGAGCATTACCTTCATGTTCCTCTTCCTCATCCTAGTACTTACCTATGAGGTATACCCAAGCAAGAAGGAAGTGGAAGGGCCCAATGAAACACATCAAGCAAGGTATTAATGCAGCAACAACAAAAATGTATTGTGTTCAAAGGAACCAATAGACAGTCACCGCTGGGCCACTGACAGCACCCCCACACCAAAGTAGCCATCCATGGGTTTCCCAAAATTGAGCCGATAGTGAGTGATAAGGTATTCGGATCCGGCCAAGTAGCGGCACAGCAAATCTCATGCAGAGGGATATCCTGAGCATCAGCCCAGGAGGCCGACATACCCCTGATGGAATGCCCCTGGACCCTCAGAAGAACTGGAAGCCTAGAAGCCAGGTAGGCCATGGAGATAACCGCCTTTATCCCGTGACTAATGGAAACCACAGATGCATCTCTATCCAGCCCGTGGCCCCAAAAGTCACCTTAAGGCTGCCAGACCGCCGAAAGGCCTCTGTCTGGCAAGATATGCCAAGACCGTCCACCTGACATCAATAGAGTGCCAATCCACCTCCTCCAGGAAATGGGGGTCCAGAAAGAAAGCAGGAGTACCACATTCTGAGACAAATGAAACTTCGAGGCCACTTGAGAGCCTTCCACCGGGCACTAAGAGTAGCAATCGCCAACCCCTTATCGAAACCCATTGTGGAAAAACTGCAGAACAGCCTGGAAATCACAGCCAAGGGGGTGGGTGGTACCAGACTCCTTGCACCAGAGGAGGAAATGAGGCCAGTTCTTACCATGTGCCTTCAAAGTACTACCCGGTTGCCCCTTCCCCTTCCCTGGTACTCCCCCTCTTCCCTTGCACTTCTCGTTGTCGTACTTGCACAATCTGAATGGCACAAGGCCTAGTAAGATTGTTGTTTTGTCCTCCCTCTGCCTTCCGTCCCTTGTCTTGTCACGCCAAGAAACACTTGTGTACAGGCGCATTATAAATGACATATCATATCATATCACATAATATTCAAATGGAAGCTCTTTTGGTATGCTTTTCTATGTCTGCCTCCTTCTCTACTCATATAATAATTGTATATTACCCTCCTGGCGTGGACTCTCTGTTGTGCAAGCTGTTTTCAAAGCTTGCAGCAACTCTGCAAATTAAATTTTCAAACCTGATAATTGTCAGAGATTTGAATGCACCAACCTCTCCTGCGGCCACTCAGTTCTTTGATACTATGATTGCTCTCTGTCTCAAACAACATGTTGTGGAGCCTACTCATCTTTTGGGCAATAGACCTAATTTTATTCAGACGATTCGCTTGTTTATGTTTCTACAGTTCTTTAAATCTTTTGCTCTGATCATTGGGTTGTGCCTTTTTTAATGCAGGCTTAGGTTGCACAGGTGCACCCCCAGACACAGGATATTCTCAAACGCGCGGTGTCGCGTGTCGAAATTTCCAGTCATGTGACTAACATGTCGAAATTGTAGCAACGGTAGGGTGGCCTTTTGTAAAGGGCTAGTATACCATATATTTAAGGAATATTCTTCAGTCTTATTGATTATCTTAGTATATGTTCATCATAACTATATTGTGTTGGTTTTTATTCAGTGTTTTTCAGTCAATTGTACAATTTTTACCTAGGCGAGTCCTGTGCAGTTATCTGCACACTAGGACACCTTGATTGTGACAGTTGTTATCCTCCAAACTGGTTTCTCCTGACTGTGCCCAGTTGCTGTGTGCTAAATGCTTTTCATTTGAAATACAACTCCAGTGATACATATTCATCAAAAATGAATTCCTCTTGGAATTTTATTCCCTCAAAAGTTTCTTGAATTTTTTTATTCACATTCCTTTTTAGCCATATGTTCAAGTATATACATTTCCTTAATGCAACTTCTTGTTGACAATCTTATTCCTTGCTTCCCACATAATTAAGTTCCAACTTGACATTAATGCTTCAATTCTCTCTTTTCTCTCTCAACACGTGTTTCCTATGATCTATTGCCATGGTTCCTCAGGAGTGAATCTAATACCAAAAATACCTCAAAAAGTATTTAACTTTCTCAGAATCACTAGCTCCACACTTGCTGTTGCGAGCCATGCACATACCTACTCTGTCTTTCTCTTTAATTCCTCTCTCTCTGTGGTCATTCAGATTTTGCTTGTTTGTTATACAGTTGTTACCTTAAAATCAATTTTCATTATAATGAGTTGCCTTATCTCAACTGAATTTCTTACATGTTCAAGCATTTCCACTTTTATGCATCTGGTGTTAGATACTTTGACCTCTTTTTCCTCCTCCCAAGTCATACCCCTCTTTCATACGGTGCTGAAGCTGAACTACATAGAAACTTTTTATATATGTAATATAGAGCTTGGAGTTTACACATTCTTCTTTAGCTTAACCTAAACATCAGACCTTCTCTTATTGAGTTTAGTCAAAAAATATATATAATAACTTCCAAGTAGGTGCTTCCCCTTCCCCTACCTGTTCCAATAGTTCTTAGGATACGATTGTCCTCCTCTGTCCATTCTGCACCATTTTTAAGGCTCTTTCTGAGCTGCTTTTTATCCGTTTGTGTGAATCATGTCATCACGTATATTATCTAATTCTGCCCGAGTCAGTACTCAATACTGATTTAAATGCTCCCTTCACCCAATGGGTGTCGATGTTACAATATACTGGTATGGTCAGATTATTCATGCTGTTAATCCTAGTCATCGGATAAACATTATTCATGCTGTGATGCTGTACAGCGATTTCCAAATGGGAAAACATTCGGCCAACTTGGAAGGGGAGGTACAGTGTCGAACATACTAGGACTGCTCTATAGGCTTATGTCAGGGGTTTGAGGGCAGAGACGTGCCCACAAAGCCGAGGGGAGAATAGTGCACAAGAGATAGGAGTGTAAGGAATCCTGCAGACAAGAATGTGTAGGCAATAACTACAGACAGGCAACAACGGCATTGGACAAAAAAGAGGCAAAGTACAAGTAAGACAAACACATTAGGTCCCCAATTGTGGTGTACACAGAGTGCAGGAAGAGTTACCCACAGGGTCAGGGGAAACTCTAGCCTTCTGAGCTGGTTACTATTGCAGGGCCCCACCCTGAATGCTCATGAAAAGGAGCAGCAGGCGTGGGTGTCTGAACCCTAAAGCACGAACAAGGAAACAGTACTCACAAGCCTGAAGCCTGTACGGGTCCAGCAGGAACTGAACAGTGACAGGACCAGCACACTTTTAACAATATGACAAAAGGTACAATACTCACACGCGACAACGGAAAGGGGCAGAAATAGGCTGCTGCGCAACCCAGCAGCCAAACTCTGAGTAAAGGAATTAAACAAGCACAAGTGAGGACAAGAACAGTAACACAAATATCCAGGGAAAGAATAGGAAGTTAAAATGAGCAAGGTTCAGGACAGAGAATAGGGGAAAAGAGAACAAACAAGAAGACAAGAATCTTAGTGCCAGCTACAGAAGACTGGAACTGCAGACTATAAACTAAGGACTGGAATCAATAAACAGCAGACTGCACTATAGACCAGGAACAAGAAAATTCAGGACTCGGATAACAAAGACTGGACTACAGACTAGTAACAAGGAACTCTAACTATGGACTGGAATAACAAAGGCAGAACTGCAGACAGATAACACGAACACCCAGGATTGGAATCTAAGAAGCTAAAGCCAGGTAACACAGACTATGGGCACAGAACAAGGAACTTCAGGCATGGAACATGATAATTGGTAGTAGAGAGCAAGAGGCTGCAGACTAAGAACAGAGAACTGCACGCAGGGGTTCAGGGCGGCAGTGCAGGAAGCAGAGAGGTGCAGTGCACAAGGCAGGGGAGTGCAGGCAGCGTAGCATGGCTGCAAGCCAGGGTGCACCGGGCACTGGAGCAGGAGCATGTGCTGGTCCTGGGAAAGTAAAAGCAGCACTGATCTTTAAAGCATCTGGGGATTGTAGTTCCAAGACTGCTGCATAGGAATAGCCAATGAATGAGATTTGACCCGAGGTGCATTATGGGATATGTAGTTTGCGAAATTAAGGAATGAAGTACCAAAAACTTGCAAATGGAAAGTAAAGACAGAAATATGAATATGTATTGTCCAGGGAGGAGTACGGTGATGAATGAGCCCAAAATAGTCCACAATTGGTACCAATTGGTCCTCCAGGGAGCACCGTCATGAGCTTACTGGTTTGTCCCAATGAAATGCATTAAGACATAAGAGATTAATAATATGAGTGAGCCAATAGCTAATTGTCTCATGATGCTTTATCTCAGGAGTATGCTTAAATCCTATCCCTTAAATCCTGAAAGCTGCCTGCCCGATGAAAGTATTGTCGGGAGAAGTATTCAAGATGCTTACATGTGTTGACTAAGTAAGAATACTGGGATACTATACTGGGATAGTGTCTCCAATATTGTCAGATATATTGATTTTCAAGCGATGATCTCCACTGGACCCAGGCGTGCCTATTAATTAAGGAATCATTTTTCAATTCCTGCCTGTATGTCATGTGGTATCAAAACGACTCGCAATCATGATTTACCATTTCCACAGTATATTGTACCAGATATCTTGTGTTACCTCACAAGCTCTACTGGCCATTTTAGGTCAAAGGCATCTGGATTACCTAGTCATGATAGTATCAAGCTAAATGGACTGAAGGCAGCAACCTATGTTATCTTCTTGCATGTATACCTTGATATACCTACCAATCTTGGATCTACTGGGGTGGGTCCCACATTAGATGTCTATTGTATTGAGTTAGTACCATCCATTACCAAAGATTCTCAGTAAAATGTTGCGCATTGGTGAAAATGAATCTAGCTAGTACAGAATTATCACCAGAGAATGTGAGTTCCAAACATAGAGCACAGCTGCTGTTCCTTACGGAGAAACATAGCTGTACGGTCTCCTTACCTTCTTGGCAGTTGGATCTTTTCAAGTACAGTGCAGGTCAAATCATCAGCTCGATGGCCCTCCCTTATGAAATGTTCAGATGGAGGGGGGTGAATTGGTTTGTTTGAATGTATGATTTATGTTCTATGATTCTTGTCTTTATGGTCTGTGATGTCATACCTACATATCTGAGGTTGAAGGGGCAAGTAATCAAGTAAATAAGAGACATGGAGTTACAATTGCTAAATAGCTGTTGTATCCACAGTCTTCACCACCCAAAATCGATCTTCTGAGTTCATTTAGTTTGTGCACATACTGTGCCTGTCACCAGAGGCGTTGCTAGGGAGGGGCTTAGGGGGCTATAGCCCTGGGTCTTTTGGATGTAGCCCCGAATAGAATCTCAGAGGCTACAACCAAAAGGCTAGCTAGCCCCGAGTCCCAACATTAGCGTAGCCCTGGATGTTTTCCAGACCTAGCGACACCCCTGTCTGTCGCGCAGGGTGCATGCCCTGTGATGCTCTGAGTGCTCCATAGTTCTTTTTGGCTAGAGCCACTGTTATTTGTGGGTCCTTCTCTCTAGACTGTGTGAACCACAATGTCGATTAGATTGTGCCTCTGTTTCACAGCAAATCAGGGTCTCGGAAGGGGAACCTTACCTGTGTTCAAAATTGGCCACCGTTTTAAGATCTCTCGCCACAAAGAGAGAAAACTAAATATCGACACAAGTCATCAGGAACACTGATGAATGGCCCAGTCACTCTTAACAAGGTTTTCTGCAGCCGCCTCCCGATTCCTGCATCTAGCTTGAAACAAGAAATCACATCAGTTCAAAGGAATGGGAGATAACTTGACTGGTGAACGAACACTCAGACAGAGGGACATTTCCCTTTCATGATTTGCATACTTATTTAACTTTTCCAACTGGTGATTCTACAAGGAGGGCTGAACAATGGAATTGGGATTTAAAGATTAGACAGTTTACTACTCATGGTTGTCAGTTACACCTGAAGAAGGGGCTAACAGCCTCGAAACGCGTAGTGTGCTGTGCCTTCCGGAAGTATCGCATTAGGAACTACTTGTTTTGCTGATGTGGTGTGGCCTTGACTGGACACAGAGCTGTGATCATTTACATGTATATATTGAGTGAACTGTCCTGCAAAGCATTTTGTGAACTGTTTGATTAATTGTTTGATGAACAGTATTGCCAGATGCAACAAACTCTTCTGTTTATTTATGTGTGGAGAGTAACAATACCTTGGTCGGCATTAAGTTAGATATTTTATTATTGAAACTGTATATATTTTTCTGAATGAAATTAGGCACATTTGGAATGTTTATGTACTTTTGATGCATGAGTATCTGGAATACATTTGTTTTGTGAAAGCAAATAAATTGTTTTCCAACTACTATTGGAAGAGGTTTTTTAGGACCTCGTTAAGAGTGAGTGGGCCATTCCTCAGTGCTTCTGATGACTTGTGTGGATAAATCCTTAGATGTCGTCACTTCTCCCCGAGAGGGAGCCCCTTCCCATAAGGCCAGGGAGGTGAGGCCGCAACCCGATAGTCCTCGTGGGGGTGGCACTCAGTGGGTGGATCTCATGGGGAGAGACTCCCCCTCTAGGGGCAGGGACGACCATCTAAGGAGCCTGCGGTATGATACACCTCACCCAACATCCTCCTATCCCATACACCCCACCTCCCTCTTACAAGCCTCAATGTACGACTGTGAGACTAAGAGCAACACACCTACTGAGACGCGGAAGAGGAGCTCTCACTGGACTAACACCATCAGTGGAGACACTGAGACGAGGAGGAGGCACAGAGGCATGACGAGCCCTCTAGGGACAGGGACGAGCAGCTAGGGGGATCGCGGTATGATCCACCTCACCTGACATCTTCCTATCCCATTCACCCCACCTCCCTCTTACAAGCCTCCATGTACGTCTGTGAGACTAAGAGCAACACACCTACTGAGACGACGAAGAGGAGCTCTGACTGGACTAACACCATCAGTGGAGACACTGAGAGGAGGAGGAGGCGCAGAGGCATGATGAGCCCTCTAAGTACAGGGACGACCAGCTAGGGGAATCGCGGTATGATACAACTCACCTGACATCCTCCAATCCCATTCACCCCACCTCCCTCTTACAAGCCTCCATGTACATCTGTGAGACTAAGAGCAACACACCTACTGAGACGACGAAGAGGAGGGCTGACTGGACTAACACGTCAATGGAGACACTGAGACGAGGAGGAGGCACAGAGGTATGCCGAGCCCTCTAGGGACAGGCATGACCAGCTAGGGGAATCGCGGTATGATACACCTCACCTGACATCCTCCTATCCCATTCACCCCACCTCCCTCTTACAAGCCTCCATGTACGTCTGTGAGACTAAGAGCAACACACCTACTGAGACGACGAAGAGGAGGGCTGACTGGACAAACACGTCAATGGAGACACTGAGATGAGGAGGAGGCACAGAGGAATGACGAGCCCTCTAGGGACAGGGACGAGCAGCTAGGGGGATCGCGGTATGATACACCTCACCTGACATCTTCCTATCCCATTCACCCCACCTCCCTCTTACAACCCTCCATGTACGTCTGTGAGACTAAGAGCAACACACCTACTGAGACGACGAAGAGGAGCTCTGACTGGACTAACACCATCAGTGGAGACACTGAGAGGAGGAGGAGGCGCAGAGGCATGACGAGTCCTCTAGGGACAGGGACGACCAGCTAGGGGAATCGCTGTATGATACACCTCACCTGACATCCTCCTATCCCATTCACCCCACCTCCCTCTTAGAAGCCTCCATGTACATCTGTGAGACTAAGAGCAACACACCTACTGAGATGACGAAGAGGAGCTCTGACTGGACTAACACCATCAGTGGAGACACTGCGATGAGGAGGAGGCACAGAGGCATGACGAGCCCTCTGGCGAATTGGAAAGCACAGTCTAGATCCCATTATCCATTACAGATAAAAAGTTAAGGAGGACTCAGATGGGCGTCAGACCCTCCTGGAGGTACCACAAGCGAGATGAACGTCCTGCTTGGGAAGGAGACAAAGCTGCAAACCTGGGTCGCGAAAAGGCGAATCCAGGCATCCTTACCCAGTCCTCCGTGCACGTGCTGACTGGAAAGCAAGGAGGACGGGGGTCTGGGAGAGAGAGGCCACCGGACCATGCAGTCCCTGTGAGACGCACAGCCTACCCAAGAAGAAACACTGCCAAACCACTGTGGGCTCCATGAAAGCAGGAGAAGAATGAGGAAAGACATCAGAGATGTTGGAAGAGCCCAAGAGTGACAGAGAAGATCCGGCAGCAACCCAGAAGGTACAGGGGCTGCCTGGGGCTGCCTGGGTCTTAGAGGGGAACAGGACAAAACCTGCAACCAGGTCTGTGACCCAGAAATAATAACACAGAAAACCTGCAACAATTACAATACCTGGCAGGATATATACCTGAGTAAAAAGGAAAAAAGATACAGTGAAGAAAGCCAGGTCTCATTGGTCATCTTCTTCGTGGCAGAACCTGGCTGGGAAGGAAACCAGGTCTGCCCAGAATGAGCCACTAAATAAACTTGGGTTTGGGACCCACAACAACTGCCTTGATAAGACTGAGTAAGGCCAGGGGAAGGGAGACATCCCCCTGGTATTGTGAACTGTGAAACCCTGAGAAAGGCCAGTGAAGGGAGACATTCCTGGGTATTGCGAACTGTGAAAGAGAGCCTGAGCGATGCCAGGGGAAGGGACACATACCTGGGTATTGTGAACTGTGAAAGCCTGAGTAAGGCCAGGGGAACGGAGACATTCCTGGGTATTGTGACCTGTAAAAGCCTGAGAAAGGTCAGGGGAAGGGAGACATTCCTGGGTATTGTGAACTGTGAAAGCCTGAGTAAGGCCAGGGGAAGGGAGAAATTCCTGGGTATTGTGAACTGTGAAAGCCTGAGTAAGGCCAGGGGAAGGGAGAAATTCCTGGGTAGTGTGAACTGTGAAAGCCTGAGAAAGGCCAGGGGAAGGGAGACATCCCTGGGTATTGTGAACTGTGAAAACCTGAGTAAGGCCAGGGGAAGGGAGACATTCCTGGGTATTGTGAACTGTGAAAGCCTGAGTAAGGGCAGAAGAAGGGAGACATCCCTGGGTATTGTGAACTGTAAGATTCTGAGTAAGGCCAGGGGAAGGGAGACATACCTAGGTATTGGGAACTGTGAAAGCCTAAGAAAGGCCAGGGGAAGGAAGACATTCCTGGGTATTGTGAACTATGAAACCCTGAGTAAGGCCAGGGGAAGGAAGACATTCCTGGGTATTGGGAACTGTGAATCTCTGAGAAAGGGCACGGGAAGGGAGACATTCCTGGGTATTGTGAACTGTGAAAGCCTGAGTAAGGCCAGGGGAAGGGAGACATTCCTGGGTATTGTGAACTGTGAAAGCCTGAGTAAGGCCAGGGGAAGGGAGAAATTCCTGGGTATTGTGAACTGTGAAAGCCTGAGAAAGGCCAGGGGAAGGGAGACATCCCTGGGTATTGTGAACTGTGAAAACCTGAGTAAGGCCAGGGGAAGGGAGACATTCCTGGGTATTGTGAACTGTGAAAGCCTGAGTAAGGGCAGAAGAAGGGAGACATCCCTGGGTATTAGGAACTGTAAGATTCTGAGTAAGGCCAGGGGAAGGGAGACATACCTAGGTATTGGGAACTGTGAAAGCCTAAGAAAGGCCAGGGGAAGGAAGACATTCCTGGGTATTGTGAACTGTGAAACCCTGAGTAAGGCCAGGGGAAGGAAGACATTCCTGGGTATTGGGAACTGTGAATCTCTGAGAAAGGCCACGGGAAGGGAGTAATTCTCCTGGTAATTGAGCTAGCAAGGAAAAGCAGGCCAGTGATCCAGTGGAAGGGAGTCATTCCCCCGTGATACAAAACCATTGCACTTTCTGGTGCAGAGTCTTATAGGATCTGCAACCCTTTTTGTTTGCTTTGGAAATACTTATACCAGGGGAAGGGAGTCATTCCTCCTGGTAAGGAATTTGTAATCAGCATGTGCCACCCAGTCCAGGAGGAAGGGGTCCTTCTCCTGGAGCAAGAACGTTTACACATTATTCTAGTTCAATTATAAGTTTAAGGGACAGAATCAGGGTTTTGCCACATGACAGTGGACTCTTTAGTTTTCAAAGACATCCGGACAGACCCATTAGAACTTTAGTTGAGGCTGGGATACCCCTCTTAGAGATGGGGAGAGTTAGGTTTTCTCTTTATTTTCTTGACTAATACAAGTCTATAGCAGTCGTCATGCCACGTGTGCGTCAGTCTCCCCCTTCTGCGCCCTTACATGACAAACAGTCATCATCAAAGTTATCGGGGCAATGGCTGAGACATTCGTGGCATTAGTAGTGAGTTGTGTCAACTGCTCCAATCTATCAGTGCATGGGGTGGGGTAAAGTTGGAGACCTACTACATCTGCCATGCTTAGAAAAGTGTTTTAGAAGCCTTAGGTAGAGAAGGAGGATTTCTTAATTCAAAACTTTTATTTAATTTATTTAATATTCGTCTACAATTTCATTCAAACTGATCTGGCATTCAGAACATCTTTGTCCATACTAGAGGGTGCCAGTCTATTTTGGTAATCCCCCAAAATGCAGACATAACATATTTATCACACAGTTAGTCCACTCCACCACTACACACAACATAACCACACGAGCACAATATCACAACAAAGCAGGAGGGTGAGTTTAAGCATTAGATAGACAGATCCAACCAACAACTGTGCATCATCGAAAAAATGATACATGAACTTACAATAATTCCAAAAGTGCTGCCTCATTTTTGGTGATGTGCACACTAAAAACGTAGCTTGCGTTTGTGCTGAAGTTGTTCATCATCAACATGGTGGCATAGCCCCACATGTGTTAAGACAGAGGGGGTCATTGGAAGCCTGCCGGTAAAAGTGGCAGTAATGCAATTACTGCCACATTTACCATTCCACCGAATTATGAGTCAGCGGTAATACCGTTGACAGTAATACAGTCAACTGTAATTGACTGTGTTACAGTTGGCAGAATTACCTTTGGTAGAATTACCACTGAGAACAACAAAGCTGTATTACTGTTGAATTACAGGTCAGGACACAGTGGTAATGCCGCCAGAATTTGGCAGTAATACCCCTGAAAACACAGCTCAGTTACCTCCACCTTGCAGATGGAGGCAAAAGCAGAGAGGTGCCACTAATGAAGTCACAGGTGCACCCAATCCACTCTAGAGGGCTACATAAGGCACACACCTTCCCCAAACACACTTTCCAACACCATGCTGCCACTAGCCATTGCGACCTGGGATTTGCAGCTGCTCACACTGCGCATGGAACTACAGAGGCAGGAAAATCAGCCCAGAGCAGGAGGAGGAGATGCCCTGGAAGGCGAGTGCCCATACCCAGGTTCAGGCCCTGAAACTGTACCATCCTGTACATCCAGCTGGTAACCCTGTATGGCTCAACAGGTAATCCATAGGTGAGCTGCTCACCATAATCCAGGGGGACATTGAGAGCAGGTCTAACAGGCTAAAGCTAGCGTCTGTCCTGCAATTCCCGATAACTCGCACCATACATCACTCCATGGCCATGCTGTACAGCATGTCACTGCCAACATTTTCATTCAAGCTTGGGCAGGTGGTGGAATCCCTCGTGTGCCATGTGTCACAGTATATCTCTGCCCACCACCCTGGCACAGGAGCATGCCATGAAGACACGGTTTCATGCTGTGGCATATGTGTCAAATGTCTTGCAGCCCTATTCTGTATCTATGTGGTGTTGGTGGCGCTCCAGGCACATGAAGTGGTGCACTCACTGAATGTCCAGGTCACCTGCGATCCAGATCTGTACATCACACATTACTGTGGCCACTTCCCTGGTTCCACCCATGATGCCATGGTACTACTCAATAGAACAATGCCTGGATACATGGAGAGGCACAGAGGACACCAGACGTGGATAGTGGGGAGTACAAGTGCCATCACACTATATCAATGTGCTGCACTAGAGAAAAGCACAGTGAGGGTTGGGGGCATGGGGACAACAGCAAAATGCATGCCCTCACAAGGCCATGTACATACAGGACTTGCCCTCTCACCCCACAAAGGCCAGCATACAACTCACAGGTCTAGGGCATGATAGACAGTGCTGTATGAATATGCATATGCATATTGTCATAACAGCCTACCAACACACACACATGAATACAGGTACCACAATGCAACATGATACATCCCTAATCATTGTACCACATAGTGCGATAGAGCACCCAAGAACAGTAACATTGGTAGTTGATAGTCCAAGTACTCAGGTACACGACGCCATCATGTAAGAGACACAGACAACAGAAACCTGTTGAGGTGCAACTAACCAACCATCAGGTCACATGCATGAGAGCAACATAACACAGGCACAATGGCATCTTGCCATAACAATTCTGGGACATCTTGTGCACCTGACTTGCCTGCTTGTACTTTTGGATTACTAGCTCTTATTTCTGTTTTAACTGGTTTTATTAGTCGAGCAGTTTTTGTAGCTTGGGATTTTATTTCTGACATATGTTTGTTATCTAAGCTGAAATCGCAAGTCGGGAGAAATTCAGCACCTCTAGGATGGTAAAGGTATTGACTGACTTATCTTGGACTTCGTCATACTTCCTCTCTATGGAAGCTGTTGATGTAACGATTACCATCTCACATACTAGAAATTGTAGGAGAGGCATAGGTTCATTGGCCACCCATTGTTGTGATTCCTTCGGGTGCCCTCCCCAACCCTTGGTACATATAGGCTTCTGCTTCTGTCCTTTCAAGCACTGAATTGTGCAGTGCGACGAGGACACTGATAGGGAGTCAGTGAGGGGTGGAATGGGACTATGGATGCCCCCAAAGCTAGTCTTAAGTACCTCCTGCCCTTATTTCTGTGTCTGCAAACTTGCTCGGAGCTTGTACTTTTAGATTACTGACTCTTATTTCTGTTTTAACTGGTTTTATTAGTCAGGATTTTATTTTGATATATGTTTGTTATCTAGGTGGACGGTATTTTGCCAAGACTGTGTGAGTTTGTTATTATCTGTCTGCTGTAGGGAAGGCATGCTATCACAAGTATTGACACTGACACAATGGGCACAATTTGTAAAACCTTTATTGAAAATAATGCGTTTGGAGAAAATCCTATTTTGCCCTATAATTAAGATGGTAGTAGTCTCGAACATCAAATGATAAACAAAAAAATCCTAGTGAAGTCTGTAAAATCAAAATGGCCTATGCTAACACAAACCTAATGCCTGCCCTATCTCTTGTACAAAAGTGTAAAAATGAGAAATGTATGCAAAAGGAAAAATCAGTGTTCAAGTGATAACGTGACTGAACCAGCTCTCCTCCCCATGTTAGCCCTCACGGAGTAATGCGATCCGTGAAGGCAGGATCATACACTCTGGCTCGCACAGTTTCCTACACAGTTCAAAAGCCGTGGATCGAGGCTCACCTGACCTTCCACGCGAAAGTCTCTTTCTCTGACTTCAAAATATATGTTTCAACCAAAACCTTCACAAAAGTCCCCTTTTGCCGGGCTCAGACCTTTTACCACGCAGCTCTCATAGGTCGCCCTCTGCCAGGCTCAGACCTCTCATGATAAAGTTCAACTCAAATTTGTAAGGGGGTCTCCCTTCCCCAAGCTTAGAATAATTCGGGTCTCCATCTGTCGGGCTCGGACCACTTTCGGATGTCGAAGTCTTTTGGATAAGCATGGTTTTCTTACAGACCACCGCAGGACCACTACGACTCAATGTTCACTATTTTACTTTCACTCTTGCCATTTATTCGCCTTTTTGCTACAAACAATATACCTTTCACTGAGATTTTCGAATGGGCTACTTCCTTTGACTGGACCACACCGTTACTTAGTATTGCTGATTTTTCAGCTGCATTTTACTTTAAAGTTCATTCACGGGTCTGCCTTTCTTCGCATCTCATCTTCACGTGTGCAGCCTTCATTTGTGATATGATGTTGCTACTTCATTCACTTTAACACACACCAGTCTTTCAGGTCGCTTACCAACTCACGGACTGAGTGTGCTCCTTTCTTATTTTGCGGTTTCCAATTTTCAAGACAAGGTTAGTACCAGAGACTTGCCTTCACATACCCAGCTCTGGAAGCTTGGGAAAGTCACTGGCGTCCTTGAAACACAATGCAATCTTCATGTGTGGGATCTGTCCTTCTCCACGTGTCTTTCACGGTCTTTTGGAGGCAACGACCTCCAGTTGGGAAGCCTTGTGATTTTCAGCCCGCTGCTCTTGTCCCTTGGTCCGTTGTGCTGCTCCAGTAGGTGTGCCTTTGTCCCAGAAGTTCTGCTCATTCTCGTGGTCTGCCTTGCTCGGAGTGTGTCTTTAGGTGTTGCCTTTTATTCGTGTGAGGAGAGCTATTTGGTATTAGTTGTAGGCATTTAGGGTAAAGTGCCTGACCCGATTAACGGGACAAGTCCAGTACGATGTGAGAGAGTAGTCCGGTTACTCTTAGTCACACTCTTACTTGGCCCAGTCTTTGTGTTAAAAAAAGGGGGGGTTGGAACTTCAGTAAATCCTAAAAAATAGGATGGGGTAGATGAACAAAAGAGGGGGGAATACTGCGTCTCAGCATCAGCTATCTCAGCCCCTCTCCCCAAAGACATCTCACCCAGGTAATCTTCCGGCACTGCTCCAGCCCCAGGTTCTGGATCCAAAGGCAATGGCCGTGCCCTGGCCACCAGAGAGACACAGTGAAAAAGTAGGTTGTAGGTCTAAGAACCATTGCATGACTTAAGGGATAGAGTCCTTCTGTTGACATATCCATACTAAAGGTGAGTGGACGGTGACAAGTGTGAACTAGCTCCCTAGAAGATAGTACCTTAGGTAGGTGATTGCCCATTTGATGGCAAGGGCCTCTAATTCCAAAACAAAGGGCCTCATACACGGGAGGCGGAATAGCACCATGGTTGCCGCCGGTACCATACCGGTACCACCATGGAGGAAAGGGGAATTACCACCCCATTCCAAGGTTGGCGTGGCGGTAATTCCCCCTTCTTCCATGGCCCTTCCCCATTCCCATTTTTGCCCCATAGAGCTCAATGGGAATGGGGAAGGAGCTAATTACGGTACCGCAAATTGCGGTACCGTAATTAGCACCAAGGTCCCTTTGCGGGTCCCAACTTTAACGGCTGGTCTACACCAGCCGTTAAGGTCGGGTCCCGCAAAGGGACCTCGTAGTAAGGTGGTAAGGGTTTACTGGTGCCCTTACCGGTACTGGTAAAACCTTACCACCTACCATGTAATGAGGCCCAAAGTAATTCTTCTCACATGGGAAGAGTTTACGACTGGTCAAAAGGATAGGATGTTCTAATCCATTGCATATTTGCGATAGAATTGCTCCTAACCCTGTGAGAGGCATATTTTTGTAACACAAACTCTTTTGGAAAGTCTACTACTTTTAGGATTGGGTTCAGACAAATGGCTTGGTTTAGGTTGTTGTAACATGCATCGTCCTCATAATTCCAATTAATCTTCTGAGGTTCAGCATTCGTTAGTTTGTCTGTTAACCTAGCCGTTCTATCTGAGAAATATGGGATAAACCTACGGTACTAACCGATTAATCCTAGCAATTCCCTGAGATTTCTCTTGGTCTTGGGTGTGGGGCATGTAGGACGGCTTTCACTTTTTCTTGTTATGGCTGTACACTGCCATTCCCTACAAAGAAGCCTAGATATTTCATGGCCGATTCAGCCAGCTTGCATTTGGATGGGTTAGCAGTTAAGCCGGCCTCTCTCAGGGTCCTCATAATAGTAGAAAGATGAAAAAGATGCTCTTCCCAAGTTCTACTATAAATGACTGTCGTTAATATAGTCCCCACAGATAACGGAGTAGGGCTATAATATCCTGTCCATAAGTCATTGGAACGTGGCAGGGTCCCGATGCAGGCCAAAAGGAAGGACTTTGAACTGGAATAGTCCCAGAGGTGTCATAAAAGCTGTCTTTTCCTTATTAGGTACATATACTGGGGCACGCCAATAACCCTTGGTTAAATCTAGGGTTGAAAGGAATGTGGCCTTTCCAAGTGGCTCTATTAACTCATTGATGCATGGCATGTGATAGCCAGAGATGGTGTTAACCTGCCGTAAGTCTATGGAAAACTTCCTGGAATGATCGGGTTTAGTTCCCAACACAATAGGGGAGGACCATTGGGAGAACCATGGACTTGAAGAGGGCTCGATTATGTTTGCCCTCAGCATTTTCTTCACTTCCTAGCCAGTCAGATAGCACAGCGAGTAGAGCGCTCGCTTTGACATCCATGCAGAGCCTGCTGATGCAGGTTCAAATCCCGGCAGGGCTAAACTCAGCCTTTCATCCTTCCGAGGTCGATAAGTGAGCACCACAGACCATGGGAAATAAGCAGCGCTCAGATACCTGAGGTTTCACAGTGCTATATAAATACACAAACAAACAATTTGTTTTCGTGCTTCTGGGAGTCTAAATGATTTCAAATGGACCACTTTCCCTTCGGAGTTCTGATATAACAATAAGTACCATGTACTCTCCCTGGTTTCTTGCGGAATACATCGGGGAATGTTGTAATAAGGTCGTTCAAATCTTCTTCAAATCTTCTCGTTTCTGTCTAGATAGTTCTTGGGGAATAAGTTCAGAGTTATCTATCTCCTCTGGTACCAAACAAGACAATAGGAGGAGGTAACAAAAGGATTTTCTTTCCACTCCGTTAGGAGATTTACATGGTAAAGGTGAGTCTTTTATTTTCTATCTGGTTGGGCTATTTTATAGGTACAGGTTTGCCCCAACTCCTCATATGGCCCATGCCACTTTGAGACAAGTTTATTTTCAGAGGTCGATAAGAGGACAAATACCTTCTCTCCTACTGAAAAAGATTTTAAATTCACCTTCCTGTCATAGGTGGACTTCTGTTGGGCTTGAGCTTTCTCCATATGATCATGGACTAGACTCTGGATGAGTTTCATGTGTTCTCGTAATCAGGTAGCTGTTTGTGAGAGGGGAAGAGGTGCCCCTTCTCTCTCTTTCCAGTTCTCCCCGGAGCATGTCTAAGACATCTCTATGTTCTCTACTGTAAAGTAGTTCAAAAGCAGTGAATCCAGTAGATGCCTTAGGGGTCTTCCTTATTGCACATAGGGCCCACCGGACCATGCGATTCCATTCCTTCCCATCCTCATCTACCAATTTTCTCAAATCATTTTAAGGGTCTTGTTAAATCTCTACCAATCTGGGGGGCGCTGTTACGCGGCACACAAGATGTCCGCTGCCTGAAAGGCTCCTGCAACAGCACCAACATCCTGATTTAAATTCTTAGCCAAATGGTATCGATCGACCTCTGGAGTTTTCACACATTTGGATGAAGTGCTATGGCATTAATAGAGCCAAATTCCACATCGGAAAACAGAACGGGAGGTTTGAATTGCACAGTCTCCCTGCAGTGGCCTCTACGTGCCTGTTCGGCGAGGTATGGAAGAGGAGTGCTCCTATCCCATATGACTAAAGTTGGAGTCCTGGATCTCTGGCAGCCGACGGAGATCGCCCACTCAGGCAAGGTGTTCAGATAGTGGTACCTATCGCAACACAACACTCTCCCGAGTGCTGCCGGTCCTGATACACCGGGCTTAAACCATTGTGGACCTAGCAAGCGGATGCGGAGTGCCGCAGCCCAGCCTGGCGCACTGCACAACAGAACCAGCAGTTCGGAATGCTCCTTGCACTAAGGGGGGGCCATCACGGCAGAAAGTGGGCTGAGGTGCCGGAACCTATGCACCACTGGACTGATCCGTACACCATGCAGAGACTGGATTGGCAATGAGCCCAACTCTGCGGCCGCCTGCTCAAGATCTTGTTGGACCTGTCCCCCCCTGGGCGGCTGTGTCCGTGGCTTGCCGAAACATCTGTAGCGGCCCATGCACACCCCATCTGCACCAAACAAGCCGCCCCTGATCAGTTGGGGGAGGGACGCACACTGTCCTTCACCAGCTTGCCCCACAGAGGTGGGTTTGCTCCCCGCGGTTCTCGCTTGGGGCTTGTGCTCTACGTGATACGGCCCACGATTGGAATCCTGAGAGCTGCGTTGGGCCGTGCCTGTCAGGAGGGGAGCACAGACAGCTGCAACATCCTCACCTGGACTCTCTATCACTGGCAACTTAATGCCCGCAGCCTGACTCAGCGGAACGTTGCCATAGAGGAAGCAAGTTCTGCGGGGCTCCCCAGACACCGCTGAAGGAGCGGGTGCCACTGCTACTCATCCCTGCACAACGCTGTGCCTGCCCTATGACCTGGGGCACCCGGCCAAGGCCCAGAGCGAGGGGCCGCTTCCCCTGGGGTGAGATTCGTCATCACAGGATTTTTGCTCAAACCTCCATTATTGTTTCCCCTGGGAGGGGCCACCCTATCCACCTTGAGGCCCGGTCCATCTGCCCACGACCCTCAGGACAGCTGGAGGAAGCCCCCAGCTGGTCCGGCTACACTCCTTATCATTGCTGCTGCCCACATTAGCCCCCACGCCAACATAAATTCCACCACTGGAGACCACACCAACAACTGCCTCCACACGATGGATCTACTTTTCACAATTGTACACAGAGAATAAGGCACTCTCCTGTGATATTACGGTCTGTATATCTGCCTTTCCCTGCCGTCTTCCAAGTGCACGCCGCGAACAGCTCCCCTGCTCTCCACCCTACCACCCCCTTTCAACAGGGCTGCAGATCGAACTGGGGGGCTCGGCTGTGGAGCTCGGAGCTCGGGGTCGGGCGCCTGGTTTGACACAGCCTCCCCCGAATGAGCTTAATCTACCTGCCAGTCAGAGAACATCGCCATATTGGGCTCTGGCATTACCAGGTACATATTGGCTGTAGTGGAGGGCGCGGACTACCCAGGGAAACATCAATCAATATCGCGATATTGACTGAGCATGGTTTACCCCTTGTGTTAGCATCACTGTAAAGTCCCTAATTGGCTAAATAGTAGGGGATAAATCACCGGCCAAGTGGATCCTCGGGTATTGACAGCAGACAAGGCGGCGAGCTGGCTGTCTGCGAGCACAGGTTACCCTTACACAATCAGCCGGATTGTGACGCTGTGGTGAGGGAGTCACCCAGAGGCCCTCACTTCTCACTGCTCTGTGATATAATATACATCACTCTCGCCGTTCTGATCCCTCCAGGCCTCAACCGGCACCATCACCGCCCAGGGGTTTCTTGGTGGAGTCAATATCATGGTCAACCCTAAGAAGCAGGCCAAGATGGACCAATTTGCTCGTCTGGATCAATCCCATCCTTCGCCATCTCCATCTCCGACCCATCCACCGTCCCAAATAGATGTTGCTGCCCTGAATTAACACTTCTGGCTCTCAAGAACAGCACGGACAACATAGGTGCAAAGATAGATGCCCTGACATGCAAAGTAGATGTCTCCACCATATAAATAGATAAACTGTGCGGACGCATGTCGGAAGCCGAACAACGTATTGGAGAAGGTTAGGACAAGGTATTAGTTTTCCAGCGGGTGATGGCGGAGCTACAGCAGATTGTCAAGAGGTGGTTGCAAAAAATGAGGATCTGGAAGGGCGCCCCAGACACAACAATGTGAGGGTCGTGGGCGTCCCTGAATCGACCGCAATCAACAATAAGGAAACATTTGTAGAGACTCTATTGATCGAGATCCTGGACAACCCCCCAATCCCTCCCATGTTCATGGTGGAGAAGGCCCATCACTCGCTGGCTGCTAGACCTCCCCCAGACTCCCCTGAATGCCCGATTGTTGCCAGAATCTTCAATTACAGGGATCGAGATGCCATCCGTCAAGCTTCCAGAGAAAAAGGAGAGCTGCGTTGGCGCTCGTCCACCATCAGATTGTTCCCAGACTTTAAACAAGGGGTGCAGGACCAACGTGAAACATTCCAGGCAGTTGAACATGACCTCCCCAAGAAAGCCATCAAATATGAAATGCTATACCCTGCCAAATTTCGTGTGCAGCACAATGAATCCACATTCTTCTTCACCTCCCCAGTGGCTGCGGAACGCTTTGCCTCAAACCTTCCCGACCCTGGTGGCTCACCTCGCCGTTCTCCGCAACATGAATTTCCATAGCGCCAACGCTCCCCCGTCTTCATTTGCATGGCTATAGCCTGGTTGCGACTCCGTAGCACTCCGATCCTGGCCCCGAAGCAACACAAAATGGCCATCACCTATGGGCTCGTCATAGCCGTCCCTAGCGCCTTGTTGCCCGCAGCCACTTTGGGACTATCTCTCTCTGTCCAATAGATGGACAAGTTTGAACAGGGGGGGGGCGAGTACGTTATTGTTTCTGGCGTGGGTGGGATTGGGGAAAAGGGTATGCTGCATTTTCAGCCGTTTTGTATGTTTTTAATGGTTATGGCTGTGACCATTCAGCTGGAGGGGTTTATTGCGATTCACAAGAGTAACATGCACACTTTCAGATCAGACATCCGAACACATGTTTACTTATCTTGCACCATGACTACAAACGATGAGTCGCAGAGCGAATTATGGCTACCTCTAGAGTAGTGTAGAAACCAAGGGTGTCGCTGTCTGTCCTGTCCTGGAATGTTAGGGGGCTCAAGCACAACAAGAAATCGTGACTGATAGCTAATTTCAGCAGGAATCACGGTGTGAATATATTATGTTTGCAAGAGACGCACCTCTCGCGGGATGCTCGCCTCCCCGGGTTTGCAGGATGTGGAATTCATAGACCCTATTCATCTTACACATCACATTCCAGAGGCGTGGTCACTTACATACATGGGTCCCTACAGTATAGACTGCATGAATAGATTGGCGATGCAGAAGGGCAGTCATTTTCCTAACGGGTGAAATCTATGGCATGATGCTCCCATTAATTAATATATATGCCCCCAACACAGACTCCCTTGAGTTCTTTCATCAATGCGCCAGGCACATTCATAAATACCCAGGTTACGAGATTATATGGGCAGGCGACTTCAATCTCGCCCTCACACTGGGGTCAGACAGGTCGACCACTTCACAACAGACCCTCCAACTAGCGGTTAAAATGTGTTCCTCTATTGCCCAGTACCACAATCTTCATGACGTATGGCACACTGCCCACCCTGCAGACTGGGAATACATGTTCTTCTCTGGGGTGCACGGAAGCTCCTCGAGGATTGATTATATAATGGCATCCACTCCAGTGCTTAGAGATGCGGTCGAGGCAACCATCCTTCCCCAAACCCTCTCCGACCACTCTCCTGTGTTAATCCGTATTGCCCCTTCCACGTATCCCCCACAACGCTCAGCTGGCGCTTAAGAGCCACTGCACTGGAGAACGGGGCGTTTAGATCTGAAATAGGCCAGGACATTCAAACTCTTTGAGGCTAATGAAGGGTCCATACCCGATCAAGTCGTAATATGGGAAGCCTTTATAGCGTATATGTCAGAGGCAGCTGTATCTCGGAGGAGGACGGGGTCCTGAGGGCTATCCAGAGATCGATGCGGGCTCTTGACCTCAAAATCCAAGATGGGGAGAACAGACAGGGCGCTTCAGACATGCTTGACCTCTGCTGGGAGCTATTAACTCTCAGGGAAGAGGTTCTTCAGCTTGCAACTAGTGAGGAGAGGTTCATTGGGGGTCCGATCCAAGTGGCAAGGTACAGTGAGGGTGATCGTCTGAACAAAACCCTGGTCTGGGCCATTAGAAAAGAACAACAACAGTGGCGTGGCCTGGAGCGCGAACTATGAAGCCGCTCTTGTAATGGCCTCCGTACGAGACCCGCGGCGATGACAAATAAATCACTCTGAAAGGATCGGTCTGCGGCATGACTAGGCTCACAGGCAAGGCGAACCCCTGAGGCGTCGGCGGGTGCCCTGTAAGACGACGTCGCCTTCCCCGAAGCCTGAATCCAGCCTGTTCCCCGGAGGCCACCTGCCGCCTGGCTCCGCTCCCAAGATGGCGGCCGGGAAGTGATCTATCCGTCGTCCCCAAGACGGAACGAAGTGAGCTGCGATCCAGAGGCCTGGCAGCTGGGCCCAGCCTGACATGGGCTCCCGGCCTGCCCACCGCAAGCACTAAAAGACCCCCTCGTCCCCGTTGCTGATACCAGCTAACCAGACCCCCAGCAGCAACATTGCAGCCTCCCCGCCCCCCATCACGGCGGCCTGGAGTCCCAGATAACTCTGTGAGGACGCGGCTCCCTACAGAGGAGACGGTGAAGCCGAGCCCGGGCACCCGCTCTCCCAGTGTCTGTGGGAGTGGACCCGCTGATCCATCCTACCTGAGGCCGGGGAGCGCCGGGGATCCACGGGCCTCCGGGTCGGCTGGGGGAAAGACAGTCGCTCCTCGTGCGAAGGGTGGGCCCGACCGACACACGGGGGCCGCGTATCTGGAGCTCCATCCCTGCCTTTAGTTACGGCCGAGCGACCACCTCCAGAATACCGTGGCCACCCTCCTTGGCTGGGCCCCCCACAAGCTGTGCCCTCAGACATCCCGGAGGATCTTACGCGGAAGCGGCTGCCAACACACAGCTCCCCAGCTCCTGAGCCCTGAGCCCAACCCCCTGAACCCGGATGAGGTATGAAAATCTCCTGAAACCTGAAAGAGCTATATCCACCCGCGGTGGTCCATAGAACCGGTCCGGGTCCCCCGTCCGACCAGAGACCTCCTGATACTTTGCCTGAGACCCCCCCTGATCTCTGGAACTTCCTGGGGCACCCCGGCCCACTCCAGCAGCCCATACTCGATCCTGAGTCCCGGCCCCGAGACCCCCCCAGCTGGACACATACCACCTACCCTCCAACAGATCCCCACATCCGCTCCGCCGCCCCTGCGGCCCGCTTTCTGACGCCACGAAAACGAGGCCTAGTAATACTCATTGCATCTGGCACTCGGCCTCTTCACCAGAACCTACCTACCCCCCCTGGGTCCCTGACTTCTGGCCTCCGGGCTCTAATAAGCCTCACCCCGAGAGCCTTAACCATCACAGTCACTGCAATCCAGAGCTCCCAATCCCGACACAATGTCGAAGCCGACGAAACCAGCCAAAGCCTCGGACATCTCCACTATGCTCTTGGCAGCGGACAGAATGAAGAAACCAGACCTTCCCCCTAAATTAACCCCACAAAAACCCCCTGAGGAGCAAGGTAAATTAGCCACTAAGTAAGATATCCAGGCCTTCATGCAGGACATCAAGGCGGAGTTCCGGTCTTGTATGTCAGAGCTCACCACGCGGATGGACCAAACGGATCAAAGACTGACCAAGGCCGAACAGAGGCTGGGCGAAGTGGAGGACCTGACCCAGAGCCACAACGCCTTGATCCTAGACATGAGGTGGGAGATTCTGGCTCTGCAAAACAAGAATGAAGTAATGGAATTTAAACAAGAAGACCTAGAAAACAGGGAACGACGAAATAACCTACGCATCCGGGGAGTCCCATCAACCATTTCAGACAAAGAGCTGCCTGAATACATTGGCAATTTCTTCCAGGCCCTTCTCCCAAATATAGATAAAACCCAACTTATCATGGACCGTACTCACAGGCTACGACCATGACGAGGAGTAGATTCAGACAGCCCCCCCGACGTAATTACCAGGGTCCATTTCTACGCTACGAAAGAGGCCATCTCGGCCATCAGCCGCACCAACATTCCTTCATGAGTTCCCCACTGCAAATCTTCCAGGACCTCTCACTAACAACCTTACAGAAAAGAAGGTCACTTAGACACCTAACACCACTCTTGCAGAGCCAGGAAATTCGCTACAGATGGCTTTTCCCCGCCACGCTCCAATTCACGTTTCAAGTAACCCAACACAGGATCAGTCGCCTAAAAGATGCCGAGTCAATCCTACACCCATGCTCCCCGGAGGCCCCGACGGCTCAGTCCCCGCGGCACTCGCCAGAGGAGTCTGAGCGACTATCCCAGCAACAGCAGCAGCAGCCTTGGGTGAAGCCTCAGAGACGCCGAAAGATAAAATGAGTCCACTCTATTGGGCACTTACGCAGACCGATTCAGAGATGAACCCGATTCCTGATATTGCCGCGGGTCCCGAGCGGCCTATACCCCTCTCCAAGGAGTATGTCACCAACTCACCCTCGGAGACCAGCCCGATTTTGTGGTTGGATCCCAGCCCCGTTGGCCGGGAGAACAGTTAGGGCCCAGTTGGCCCGCTCATGTAAATGGTTACCCTCCCATTGGAGGATACAGGAAACCCAGCCGCAGGAAGATTTAGCTAACTCTGAGTCACGAAATGAGGACTGAATACCCCCAGCCCCCCCACGAGGAATAGAATGCTATTCCAGAGGACATTCAGGAGGCTCCCCCTCCACACCAGAAACTAAGGTTTCTATCGTTGAACGTTAGAGGACTCAACGCCCCACAGAAACGGAAAGCGATCCTAAAACGCCTCCAGAATGACAAGGCCTCCATTGTCTTCTTACAGGAGACACATCTGATTCCGGTGGACTTAATGAGGCTCCGAGATCGGCAATTGCCACAACAGTTCTTGGCAACGAACGGAAACAAAGAGGGGTGGCACAGCCATCTTATTCGCCAAAGGGCTGAAGCCGCAAATCCTGGACTCTAAGCTAGACCCTGATGGCCGCTTTGTAGCGGTGAAGTGCCGAATTCTCGGCCAACTATACACTCTGATCTCTGTATATGCCCCGAACGAAGAGCAGGAAGCATTCTACTCGACCCTGGAAAGCACCTTTCTACCGTTTGCTGAGGGCCAGACCATCTTCGGTGGAGATTTCAACGGGGTCCCCAACCCCTTAATAGACAGATCACACCCCCCAGCCCACGGGGATGGTGGAGTGGCGACTGCTCTACTTAAACTGTTCCGAACCTTCGACGTGGTGGATACCTGGAGGATCCTCCACCCAGAGGAGTGAGACTACTCGTGCTATTCCTATGTACATAGAACTTACTCACGCATCGACCTTCTGTTGGCATCCCCGCAGATCCTGGCATACACAGATGATGTCCTCATAGGTCCCAGAATCCACTCAGACCACGCGTCCATAATGTTAACGCTAAGAGTGCATAACCCAGACCCGTCCCCAAGACGCAGATGGTCTCTTTATGACCCGATCCTAAACGATATGGCCACCAGGGACGTAGTAGCTAAAACAATAAAACAGTTCTTTAAAAAAAATAAAAATGAAGATACCTCCCCAGCGAAAACATGGAACGCAATGAAGGCCGTGGTGAGAGGAGTACTGATCTCCCGTGGGGCGGCCTACCACAAACAAAAACAACAGTTCTGCCGCACCCTAGAAGATAAGGTTCAGGAGGCAGAGAAGGCATATAAGGCCAGAAACTGGTCCCCGAGAACCTACCGAGCCTTGCAGGCGGCCCGCAAGAAATTAGAGGCCCATTATGCCGAGGACACAGCCCAGCTTCTAACTAAAACAAAGCAAAGTTACTATGCTAGAGGAAACAAGGTGAATAAATTCCTGGTGGAAAAACTGGCAAGAATCAAGAGGAGGAATACTATTATAGGCCTCCGAGATCCCCAGGGTGTAGTCCAGTTCACAGATCAGGATAAATTGAGAATTGCAGAGGCCCATGTAACCGAGACTATGACAGCGACTCCAAAACCCGGTGGAGAGCAGCAGTCCTACCTGCGGGAAGCTGCCTTGCCCAGACTCTCAGAGGCAAGCAGAGAAGAATTGGAGGCCCCGATTACCAGCGAAGAGATCGACTAGGCTGTTACAAGCTTGAAAACTAGAGCCCCTGGCCCGGATGGCTTCTCGTCCCGATTTTATAAACTCTTTCGGCCCCAGCTGCTAGCGCCAATGACGACCCTCTTCAACTCCTTCGCCATCTCTGGATCAACAACCCCATCGATGGCAGAGTCGATCACAGTACTAACGCTGAAGCCAGGAAAAGACCCCAGGGATATCGCAGCATATCGTCCCATCTCCTTATTAAACCTGGATGCAAATATCTATTCGAAGGTCTTGGCAAACCGATTAGCGAAGCTCCTTCCGGACATTATAGACCCGGACCAGACGGGATTTATTCTAAACAGAGCCACCACGGATAACACTCGTCGAGTCCACAACTTGGTTGAGATAGCGAGGCAAGGCTCGTAGAAACTCGCCCTACTAGCCTTGGACGCAACCAAGGCTTTTGACAAGGTGGACCGGTCGTTCCTACGCCTTACCCTGGAATCTTTCCACCTGGGGCCCACCTTGGTAAAGCTAATCTTAGCAAACTACCAAACCCCGAATACCCTTCTCCGGGTGAACGGCCTACTAACCAGCCCGATCCCCTTAACATGCGGCACTAGACAGGGCTGCCCCCTCTCTCCCCTGCTTTTTGCTATGGTTATGCAACCCCTGGCCCAACGGATTCACCTCAACACCAGAATCAAAGGTCCCCAAGTGGGCTCCACCCAACACAAGATCGCGCTCTACGTGGATGACGTGATGCTAACCATCACAGACACCTCCCATTCCTTAAGAACCGCCCTAGCGGAAATCCACAGATTCGGGAGGGTGTCCGGATTTGCCATCAATTTCGCGAAATCAACAGCGTTGGGGATAGGTTTGGACCAAAGAGACAAGACCTCCTTCAGCGCCCAGTGCGCGATCCCACTAAGTGAATCCTCCATCCCCTACCTCGGGGTGCGGATCCCCGCTAACCCTGGTGACACTTATCGGATTAACTTCCCTCCCCTGATTAAAATGCTGGAAAAAGACCAGGACGCCTGGCTCACTCAAGAAATATCACTAATAGGGCGCATCACGGCCTGCAAGATGAACTTATTGCCCCGATTTCTGTATGCCTGTTCGGCCCTTCCCATCATTGTCCCCCGCCCCCAGCTGCAGCGACTGCAGAGGAAGATATTTGAATTCATATGGAAGGGGAAGAAAGCTCGCATTCCGTGGAGGACCATGCTTTGTGCCTCGAACCAGGGTGGTTTGGGGTCCCGGACCTCCAGAAATACCAAATGGCGGCGCAGATAGCTCACACCCGGGCTTGGACCATAGCGTCAGACTGCCCCAAATGGATGGACGTAGAACAATCCCGATTGCCTCTCCCCCTGCACTTTCTCTTGCACCTGCCAACAGCACTCCGGCAGTCGTGGCCAGCCATTTTATCTTCAACCAAGCAGACATTGAAGGCATGGGATTGGGCCTACAAATTCAGAGGCATCCCGAGAGACCAGGGCCCCTCAGCTCCAGTCTTCCACAACCCGGCATTCTCACCTGGATCTTCCCCCTCGAATTTCAGAAACTGGATCGCCGGAGGCCTCAGCTCCCTAGGCCAACTATTTGAAGGATCCCAGCCACTTACATTCGTCCAATGCAAAAGAGCATTTAATCTCCCGGAGTCAGACAGGTTCTCATACTGCCAAATCAGGCACTGGTGCTCACACCCCCGAACACGAGAGGCTTCCACCCGAGACCTGACGCCTTGGAACTAACGATAACCGACCCTCCAGCCCGAGGGCGGATCTCGACGCTATACCGACTATTCCAGGTGAACCTATTATCAGCCAGAGCAACATATATGTCGCAGTGGGAGAAGGACCTAGGGCATCCGATCCAAGATCAGGCCTGGACTGATATTTGGTCCCGCACGCATTCAGCCTCATTCTGCATCACCAACCGAGAATGCGCACATAAACTTCTCTTGAGAGAACTACACCACTTCAGTCAGTCGCTGGATCCACAGTGCTGGCGACGCTGTGGCTCGCCAGGCTCTTACCTAGATATGTGGTGGTCGTGTCCGGTGGTGTTGGCCTTTTGGACCCAATGTATGGCTATCATCGCAGACATTACCCAGGTCTCGCTGCCACTAGAACCGGAACCACTCCTGCTGGGGCCCCAATCCCAGACATTTACCCAAAAGCGGGCGCTCTCACGGCCCCCGTCACTCAATTGCTCTTGGCCGCTAAAATCACAATAGCCCGGACATGGAAGTCCCCGGAAGGCCCATTAACAGTGCTGTGGTGGCTGAAGATCTGGGACATATTCATCGCTGAGAAAATCATGGCAGCAAATAGAGGCCGCCTCCACCGTTTCCCAAACATTTGGTCCCTGGTGATAGACTATGACCTCCGCTTCCCGGCGCTGACATACAAACCACGCCTAGTGATGAATGCCATGCGGGCGGCAGATGAAGAACAGACTCAATCGATAGAGGAGCAGGCCCAGGAGGATAGCCGGAGTCAGGATCTGGTGACGTAGGCACAGAGAGAGAGGAGGAAGACGGAGCGGGGTAAGGGACAACAGGGGCTGATGAGTCAGAGGTCTGACTTAACCGGCATAGAGATAGTCCTCAGGAGACTGCTGGAACTAAAGAGTGGGAGGGGGTGTCTGGGGTTATGCAACCATATACTATGACTGTTATGAAGTGTTAATCTGAAATGCTAATTTGTTTTCCTGTGCACTAACCAAAAATAAACAAGTTAAAAAAAAAGAACAACAACCCACCAATATAATGGAGATTGAAAATCTGAACGGGGATGCAGGGCATCAATAATGTGTTTAGGGAATGCTAAAACCAGCTTTATACAACATGCCCTACACCCAGCCATAATGAACTGACCCGATACTTAGATGAGGTATCGCTAGGATGGCTGGATCAGGATCAGGGAGGCTCGATCAATGACCCCGTCATGAGGAGGTGATTCACAACTCTATAAAAGCACTCCCTAATGGAAAAGCCCCCGGTCTAGATGGCTTAACAGCAGAATTTTATAAGACCTACATGGACCAGGTGATCCCCCACCTGATGGCTATGTATGAGTACACCCTGTCCAGTGTCTCCCTCCCAGAATCCACCATGTCTGCCCTTGTAACCGTACTGTCTAAACCTTGGAAGAACTCCCATCAGCTCTCTTCATACCGGCCATTATCCCTAATCAATACGGACAATAAAATTCTGGCTAAGATACTTACAAACCGGATACTTCCATTCATGCTGGCCCTGATTATTCCAGATCAGGATGGGTTCATCCCGGGTTGGTCCACCCAAAACAATCTACAGCGCCTATTCACCCTAATACACAATGTCACCCCAGAAGTACCTGTAGCGGAGCCTGCACTTGATGCCGCAAAGGCCTTCGACCTTTGGATTAACATATAACAGGTGGGCCAAATTATTGTACACCGCACTTAGGACGACTGTATACACTAATGGCATAACTTCGTCACACATTTTTCCATCAAGGGGCACCCGCCAAGGCTGTCCCTTTTCACCAGTTCTATTTGCCCTTGCAATGGAATCCCTGGCCTGCCATGTTAGGGAACATCATGCACAACGAGGGATCTGCATACACTCGCAGTTGTTCATCATTTCTTTATATGCTGACGATATCCTGTTATACGTCAAGCACCCTCACCAAAACTTAACACCACTGGCACAAGAGGTAGTTAGATTCGGCACATTTTCAGCCCTTCGGTTCTATTGGGACAAGTCGGAAGTCCTTCCCCTGACCCCTGTTGTGCACAGGGTAGATGTGGGAGACGACTTTCGATGGTGCCCCCTCGGGATACGTACCTGGGCATCAAAGTTTCCACCTCATACGATGACCTGTATAGGGATAACTATGCTACCCCATTGGAGACCCTAGAACAAAAGTTAGAAGCATGGATACTACTCCCAATCTCACAGGCAGCGCGTATCGCACTCGCTAAAATGGTACTACTTCCCAAACTATTATACACTTTTAATAACGTACCCATTGGCCCCCTGCCTCCTACTGGTCCCGTATTAAGAAGATGATGATTAGACTGGTGTGGGCTTGCAAATAACCTAGGCTAGTCCAACACTCTAACACACCCATACGAACAAGGTGGCCTTGAATATCCGGATGTGTATCTTTACTACCTGGCAGCCCAAGTGCAGTACACAGCCGGCTGGAATCCCCCCCCCTACTTCTAACTCCCCTCATTCCATGTTGGCGCAAGCAGTCGCCAGCCCATACACCCTGCTAGGCCTGCTTTGGGGCGATAGAGCACCCTCCCCACGAGTGTGAGGTTCAGCCCATTGCAGTGGCTTGCAAAGTGTGGGATAAGATGAACCAGATGCTAGAGACCAGCACTTTTTACCTGCCAGAACTGCCAGCATATGACATCATAGGAATCCTGCTAACACATGAGAGATCCTTTAAGGAACTTTTCCAATCACTAGGTGTACGAACTCTAAGTGACTTGGTACAAGAAGATAGATTTGTGCGTTGGGAAGAGCTGAGACTTCGGGGAGAACATAACACTGTGACCCTGCGTCACTACTACATGCTAGAGGGAATCCTGAAAGCCAAATGGCTATACTTTCCACAAGTAACGGCCCCACAACCGGCTCAATGCTACGTAATGAATCCCTTGACCTCCAGTAAACTTGTCTCCACCATATATAGGTTGCTTTGAAGTGGGAGGGGAGCTCGGAAACTCATATATAAAACCGCATAGGAAACTACCCTGGGGGAAACACTGAGCGAAGAGCACTGGAAACGTTTCTGTATGCAAACTAGATACATATCGTTAAATTGCCGATAAAGACTGGTTCACTACAAGTTTGTTCACTGTATCTATTATTCCCCCCTTGATCTAAATAGATTCTTCCCTGAACAGCCCTCTACCTGTAAGAGATGCGATGAGGAATCTGCAGACTTTTAACATGTAGCCTGGTGCTGTCGCGGCATCAATGGCATTCTGGACGGATATAGAAGATTCAATGACTAGAATGTTGTCCCTCTCGAGGGAATACTCACCTAAACTGTGGTTCTTTTCCCCAATTGAAGGGGGCACACGTACCAAAAAGAAATTACTGGGTATGGCCTCGGCGTTGGCCAGACTCTTGATTGCTAGATAATGGGGGAAGGCCATTCCCCCCACATTCTCGAAGTGGATGGAAAACATGGCTCTATGTGAACAAAGGGAATCCAGGTACACCATCACACTTCCGGCCTCCAACCGGCCATTCGATTACTGGTCACCTTTTAGACAATTTTATTCTGACACGTATCGAGAGCCACAATCAGCAGAACCCTCTCAAGGACAATAACAAAAACTGTAGGCGAGTCAAACTCTGCTTCTCGGCTGAATTGTTAATGCGCCTTGTTACTGTACAGACAATGCAATCCAAAAAGTTTGTTAAAAAAAACAAAAAAAAAATCTCTACCAATCTGTCTTGTTGGGCGTGGTAAACTGAGGTTCTTAAGGTAGTAATGTGTAGTAATTCCTTGACTTCACCCATAGGTTTACACATAAAATTGGATCCCTGATCCATTAGAATTTCCTTGGGGAAACCCTAGAAATGAATGGTATTAGGTGTTTCAAAATGTGCTGGGTTGTGCTGTTCCGCATGGGGAAAGCCTCTGGGTAATGGGTAGCGTAATCAACAATTACTAGAACAAATGGATTACGTCATCTAGAGGTTTCCAACGCTCCAATGATAGCCAGCCCAATTTGGGAGAAAGAGACTTTTATTACCGGCAAGGGGTTTAGAGGGGCATTTAAGGGAATATGTGCACTGGTTTTCTGGCATACCTCACATTTCTGAATGAAGTTCTTTATATCAGCAAAGATAACTTGCCAGTAGAATTTCCAACCGATGTGAGCTTGGGTGTTAGATTGTCCTAAATGTCCCCCTGTCAACTGATAACATGCAATCTCTAGCACTATCTTGCGATGGGTTTTGGATATTACTAACTGTGTTTTACTTAGGCCTTCTCTGGAGGTTTCCTTTCTATATAATATAATCCCTGTGTCAGGAAGAAAAAGCGGCTCCCCTTTTCTTGTCCTTCTTCTTCAGGAATTACTTGTAAGAAGGCCTCTGCAAGTGCTGGGTCATTTCACTGAGCGAAGGCTAGATCAGGAAGTATGGTAGTTTCTACTTCCCTCTTTGCCTCAGTGATGGGTGATTCATCAGCCTCTCCAGAGCCTAAGCTACCTCTGTTTCCTTTGGTTCACTTTCTTCCTTAAAACAGGGATAGAGCCTTCTCCAGAATTCCCTGTGCAATTTTCTCTCCACAGTGTATTTCAAATAGAGTTTCACCATGGTTCTGTAGGAGAACCTTTATATCTCCCCAAAAGTCTGGGTCTATGACGTCTGCCAGAACAACTAGACCACACTTCCAGGCCAGGCCAGATTTTGGGGCCAATCTTATATAACAACCCAGAGGGGGTATTAGGACTAAGTCCATGAGAATCATCCCTCTTTTCCCCGGAGGGATAGTGGCGTCTCTGCTGCTACAAATGTCCAAACCTATAGATTCGTTTGTGGCGGTAGAGGGATCTGAGGCTCTTTGACTACGTTTCTGGAATTTTAGGGTCCCCAATTTGCATCAATTGAGTTGTATCCCACTCTGACACCATATGTAGAGAAGGCATGGTATCACAAGTATTGACACTGACACAATTGATACAAGTGGAAAACCTTTATTGAAAATGTTGGGGTTGGAGAAACTTCAATTGTACCCTATAACTAAAATGGGAGTAGTCTCGACCATAAACCGATAAACAAAACAGTCCTAGTGAAGTCCATCAAATCAAAATGGCCTACGTTAACAAAAACCTAATACCTGGGGGCGCTGTGGTACGCCGACAAAGATGGCCGCCTGATCTCTGATCTCTGTAGCTCTCGATATCCTGAATAAAATAAAATCCTGCAGAGTGGCGACAGAACTGACAAATTCGAGCATACTGGCTGTGAGGTGAATGGTGCGTAAGCAGTCGCTGAAATTCCTGGGTGAAACCGAGCCTCCGAATCCCCTGAGAGAAGCCAGACAACAGCGTGCACTGGGAGTGACGGTTAGCATTCTGCGCGCCAAACAGGCCCCGCTACAATAGCACGGCGGGGGGCTGGAGGGAGACTGCACCAGACACGATAGCGAAAGCAACAGCAAGACGGGAGCCCAACTTCTGTGCCCGGCCGGGTGCAGAACGTGAAGCCAGGAGGCAACTGAGGGGGAAGAGAACCATTAGACTTCTACCCACAACGAGCCCTACTCGAACCCTGTGATCCCTGAACTGTGAGGTCCGTTCCCCTGGTAGGAGGGCAGACCAGCTCCTAAGAAACTGGCGACACTGGGCAATAACAACTGGAGGTGTATCACCAATACTACATGCTGATTTGGGTCGTGGCGAGCTCGGGATCAACGGGGTCTGCTGATGTTGCCCATATCGACCCACACCCTGGCAGTGGGCTCTGGGCTCAGCCAGTCGGGGATGAAGAGGTCAGGATCCTTGGCGGTGCTGTGCCGAAGGCTGTGTGGATGGCTCTGCCGGCATAGAGGCGGATGGACGGAACGGAGATCAGAGCCCAATGAAAGCAAGGTACGAGCGCCAGCCACTGGGGAATGGGAATACAGTTATGAATGGCTAAAGCCACTGACGGATACTAGCAGAACACTCCCTGCATTAGACCATCTATCCATGCTCCCCGGGCTGGGTGCAGCTTCACGTGGTTTCCTCGACCCCTGAGGAGACTGCAGCGACACTGCCATCCTGTGACAGACCTCTGCTAAGAGGTTACGCTTTGTGGGGGAAGGGGCTGGTGAGATCCGGGGGCTATACAAACCATCGGGTGTAGACATGGGAAATGAATAAGACGGGTCATCGACATTTGGATCCCCAGCTTCACAAGGGATCGCGTGATCCTATATTACTCGTCTGCAAACATTGGTAACCTAGCTCTCCTAGATCTAGACATGTTCAGGCAACAGGATAAAGCAGTGGGGGAACGAATGCTGGCTGCAGTGCAACATTGGGAAGCACGCCATGAGCCTCCAACTATAAGCAGAAACATGGAATGAGTTCAACAAGACCTGCCCACACTAGATTTACACTGTGATCTCCCGGTCTCAGCTCTGGGGCTCCTACCAGCGTGGTCTTTGAACACTGTATTCAGACACACGCATCCAGCGTGCAGAAGAAGGTCACTAGGACGAGGGCAACAAATCCTGATGTGACACATATCAACCAGCCTATACAACTCGGATATGACAGGTGGTGCAAAGGGTAAAAAGAAGGGGACAATGGACGTATTTGCAAATACAACCAGCATGGAGTCTACTAACACCCCGTGCCACCTCTCTCGGGTCCCACACAGTCGCAGTCCGAGCAATGCATGGTCCCCTATATGGCGGCAATGGAGAAAGGCTTTGCCGCAATCAATAACAAACTTGATGACATCGCCTGCAACATAGCCTCCATCCCAGCTGATATTAAAAAAGTGAACGCTAGAGTCTCAGAGGCGGAGGAAAGGGTGTGTACCCTAGAAGACTCATCTGCCAATCAGGGCAAAGCAATTGAGGAGATCCAAAAGAATATCAAGGCGCTTCGGGACAAATGCAACAATCTTGAATCCCGATCAAGAGGCAACAATATCAGAGTTGTCGGTGCAGCGGAGAACAAACTAAACATACGCATGGAACAGTTCCTTGAAAAAATTCTCCATTCACTGTTCCCAGAAACTCCATTCTCGAAACAGTTCTTAGTGGAAAGGGCTCAGAAAGCACTCGCCCCTCCTCCCAAATCTGGGCCCCCCCCCGCACGATCATATACTGTCTCTATAACTACCGTGACCGGGACCACATCCTACACCTGGCATGTGAAAAAGGCTCTCTGTCATACGACTCCAACCGGATCTACATATACCCCGACTTCTCCATGAGGTTCCAAGCAGCCCGACGTTCCTTTGATCATGAAGAGAACGCTAAGAGAAAGAAAGATAATATACACCATGATGTTCCCAGCTAAACTTCGCAGAGCCCACTTTTTTGAAAACCCAGAAGAGGCTATGGAATACATCGAACAACATATCCCTGCTACCCAAAATATCAGTTAACGCACGACAGCCGAGACGAGGACCCAGCCAGGGTACCAAATTCCTACACCTCGCACCGAGAATAAAAGGCCATCATGCCGCACTCCACCTAACTGAGAGGCTACAGCTCCAGGAGGCAGCCCAGGCCCAACATTCCTCAGAGTTGCAACATTGCAGTTGGTTATTGGGGTTACACCTCCTGATTAGGGAAAAGGTGATGGAGGGAGGGTGGAGGGCAGACTGAAAGCCTGCAGAAACAGAACACTTTGAGAAAACCCGACAAGTTCAAGAACACTTTTACGTTTTTTGGGGGAGTTATGAAGTTGGTATTTAGCATTAAAAATCTGATGGAGACACAGCAACTTGGCAGTTTCAACAGCATCTGTGAAAGATAGGCGGACCCCTATTGCACAAAAAATGGCAACTCCCCGGGTGGTTAAAGGCACGAGACTCGTGTCCTGGAACATCAGGGGTCTAGCTAACCCAATAAAGGCCAGGAAAATTCTGGCCTATGCAAATAGACATAGGATTGATATACTCCTGCTGCAGAAGACCCACGCTACTATGAAGATAACAGATTCATTCGGTCGCTCCTGGGGCCAACAAATAATTGCAACAGACTACTCATCGCAATCCAGAGGGGTATTAACGATAATTCATCGTCGCATGGGATTCCATGTGTCCAACACTATAATAGACACTGAGGGCAGATATGCAATAATATGGGGATCTGTACAAGGTCTGAAATTGATTATAATCAACACATATGGACTGAATATTGACACACCTGAATTTTACTTGCAAATATTGACACTAATAACACCGGTGGGAGAGGCGAGAGTGATATGGGGGGGATATCTAAAGACCATCATGGACCCCTCGATGGATAGGTCGTCTAGGAAGCAAAGAAGAAGTTCTAAGGCTGCATTGACCATAAGGCAAGCAATGTCCATAATACCCTTGGCAGATACCTGAAGAGAACTGCATCCTCTCCAGTGGGAATACATGTATCATTCATACGTACATGCCTCAAGCTCCCGGATTGATTATTGGCTGTGTTCCACCGATATTGTTCCGAAGATCGGCGAGTGCACCATACTACCACGCACCTTGTCAGACCACTTCCCAATTGTCTTGGACATACAACTGGGAGTCCCGATGTGTGGCCCTCGATCTCCTACGAGATATAACATTGATAGAAACTATCAAGTCTGAGGTGGCAGAGTTCTTTGAGGGTAACCTGGGATTGGTGGGCTCATGCAACACAGTGTGGGAAACCTTTAAGGTGTGGCTGAGGGGGCATTTGATATCTAGGTGCATGTTACCCTACAGGAGATACGACGTGAACTGACGCATACTGAAGTTCTAATCAAGAAGGCTAAATTGACGTACACAGGGTCTCCTGCGCCACACACGCTAGCCCCTATGCAGACCCATCTAGAAACATTCAGGTCCCTTGCCGAGCGAGAGGTACTGTACATGTCAAAACCCATCAGAGCCACAAGATACAGGGAAGGAAACAAGGCAAGCAGAATGTTAGCCAACCTCATCAAAACTGAACAAGGACATAGACAAATAACAAGGATAACAGACAAAGAGGTCAGAGCTCATGTAGAACCCCAGAAGGTGAACAAGGTGTTCCTGAACTTCTACTCTAAACTATATATATCAATACAGACCAAGTATCTGCAGAGGAGTTCCAACAATACGTGGACTCCTTCCCCCTCCCCGCGCTGACCCTGGACGATAGGGTTACCCTCGACATCCCCTTGAGCCTGGAAGAAGTACAACAAGCAGTAAAGGACCTCAAGGCAGGAAAAGCGCCAGGATAAGACGGTATCCCTACTGATCTTTACAAGATTCTTACATCAGAACTCTCCCTGAGGCTGCTGGAGGTGTGAGAGGAGTCCCTAGGGGTTGGAACCCTGTCAGTGTCAATGAGAGAGGCCATCATCACAGTCTTGCTGAAGACTCACAAGCCTCCACATGACCCGTCTTCTTACAGGCCATTGTCACTCATCAATGTAGACACTAAAATCTTTGCCAAAGTCATAGCCAATCGGCTACTACCATATATGAACAGTTTAGTACACCTGGATCAATCCGGGTTCATCCTGTCCCGCTTCATGGCCTTAAAACACTGATGGTTCTTTGCTATTGCCTCCCAGATGGATCCTAAGGTGAAAACCGTGGCGGTCACGTTAGATTCCGAAAAGGCATTTGATTCCATCTCGTGGAGTTTCATGTACGCCATACTACAGAAGATGGCTTTTGACCCGGGATTCCTGCATTACATAAGGTTATTATACAACAATCCCACTGCCAGAGTTTGAACCAATCAGACAATATCTCCTGGATTTGCTCTACAAAGAGGCACAAGACAAGGATGTCCTCTTTCCCCTTTAACTTTTGCACCTACAATAGAATGAATGGCAGCGTGGTTGCGATTCAAACATGCCTGGTGCGGGATCTGAATCATGGGTACCCCCCAATTCATCTCACTTTATGCAGACGACACCATGCTTTGTATAAGGGATCCGGAGACCAACCTTCCCCCGGTAATGCAGGCCATCGCTGAGTTCACAAAACACTCCGGATATAAGATAAACCAAACCAAATCCGAGATAATTCCCCTGACTCGCTCCGCGACACAATCTGCAGCTACAGCCCACTTCTGTTGGTCCCTGACGACGGCTAGATACTTGGGCATCGTCATGGCAACAGACAAGCACACTCTATTCGCCAACAACTACGACCCATACTTATCTCAACTGGCATATAAACTCAACTCTTGGCGCAAATTACTTCTATCCATGTACGGCCAAATTTCTCTATTAAAAATTATAGTAGTACCTAAGCTAATATATCTGTTCAGCAGTATCCCTATGTGGCCTAGCAAAAAATTATTTGACGATCTACAGAAACTGGCAGCTAACTTCTTGTGGGGAGGGGGTAGCGCGAGAATCAGTTGGCCCAAATTGTGCGAAAATGATGACACTGGGGGTCTGGCTGCACCAGACTTCCTGCTATACTACTACGCGTCACAGGCACAATTTGTGAAATATTGGTCCGCCTCCACGGAACTATTTGCTCATATATAAGCCAAGAAGTTTGCAGCATCCCCCTTCGTAGCATGATGTTCTCCAAAGTCAAGGAGGAGAAAGTAATAGCTGATCTGCTAGTCATCCATGGCACGAGCATGGGCACAGATTCCAAAGAGGGTGGAATGTATAGAACCATATTGGCCCCACTCCCCCCTATGGCATTATCCCGGAAATTGAACCGATGATGGATACGATGCTGTAGAAGAGATGGGAGCCGGGGAAGGAGGACAGGATTGGAGACCTCTTCCCAGAGGGGCGATTCGTAACATTAACAGAGATCCACGAAAAAAGTAGGTATGGGCCTATTTACAACGCTGCTATATCATTGCCTAAAGACGGCATGTCAAAACAAAATGGCCATCGTTCCTGATTGAATCAGCCACACATAAATTCTTGTCTGAGACCCTGACGCACGAGGGTTTTATGAGCAACATTTCCTCAATGTACAAGGCAGTACAAACACATACCCAGTCTAGAAATGGGAAGAGGGCCGAATAGGAGAGAGATCTAAACATCACAATAGATGTGCAACACTGGACGAATTACTGTAAATTCACCAGATCCATTTCCCTTTGCACCAACTTCAGACTAATCCAATTCAAATTTTTGAATCACCTACACATTACCCCTAGTAAGATCTCCAAATATGACTCTTCCAAACAGACATCATGCCCCAAATGCAATGCACCCGCAGCAAACTCTATTCATATGTATTGGGAATGACCGCCTATCTGACAATTCTGGGAAGAGATAGCGGATACTATCAGCGACATATTGGACATTCGCATCGCTGCCACGCTGTTGAAATATTTACTGGGGGACATAGGAAAGGCCTCTGTGAAGACCTGTAGACTATTTGCCATGGCGGGAGCAGTAGCTAAGAGGTGCCTTCTCGGAAACTGGAAATAAGCCCCCCCCCACACTTCAAGGATGGCTTCCAGATTAGATAAATGTCCAAGAATGCAAAGAGACCTTTACCCGAGGTATACACACTACCTCCAGACCCAAAGACATATGGGGACCACTCAGAGAGTACAATACATCCGACGAATCAGAAGGGGAGGTCAGCCAGATTATGAACTGAAAATGATGTTCAATATATGCCATTGTACTTTGCCCACTTTTTGCCCTGAGGCATGCTGTTTGGTATCGTAAAAGTTTATGCTAGCTGTACTGTCTCTGTCAGTAATAAATAAAGGTTTAAAAAAAAAAAAAGAATACATATCTATCTTGTACAAAAGTGTAAAAAGGAGAAATGTATGAAAAGGAAAAATCAGTGTTCTAATGATAATGTGGCAAAACCAGCTCTCCTCGTCGTGTTACGCAGGATCACACACTCTGGCTCGGTTTCCAACACAGTTCAAAAGCCATGGATCAAGGCTTGCCTGGCTTTCCACGTGAAAGTGTCTGACATCAAAATGTATGTTTCACAAACATCCCCCTTTGCCGGGCTCAGACCTTTCACCAGACAGTTCTTGTAGGCCCCCCTCTGCCGGGCACAGAACTCTCACAATGAAGTTCAACATAAAGTTGCAAGTGTGGCTCCCTTCCCCAAGCTTAGCATACTTCGAGTCTCCCTCAATTGGGCTTGGATCCCTTTCAGATGTTGAAGTCTTTCGAATGTGCGTGGTTTTCTTACAGACCACCGCATGACCACTTCGACTCAATGTTCACTATTTTACTTTCACTCTTGCCTTTTATTCACCTTTTACCTTCAAACAATGTACACAGAGACTTTTGAATGGACCACTGCGTTACTTAGTATCGCTGATCTCGCAGCTGCATTTTACTTAAAGTTCATTCACGGGTCTGCCTTTCTTTGCGTCTCATTTACACGCGTGCAGCCTTCACTTGTAATTTTTTTTGCTACTTCATTCACTTTAACACACACCAGTCTTTCAGGTCGTTTGCCAACTCACCGGCTATGTGTGCTTCTTTCTTGTTTTGCGGTTTCCAATTTTTGAGTCAAAGTTAGTACTTTGACTCGAAGCTTGGCCTAACCTCTCCAACTCTGCCGTTCACCTGGGAGGGTCGCTGGCATGCTTGAAGCCCAATGCAATCTTCACTTGTGGGATCTGGCCATCTCCATGTGTCTTTCGCGGTCTGTCAGAGGCAGCAAGCTCCTGTAGGGAAGCCTTGGGGTTTTCGGCCCACTGTTCCCATCCCTTGGTCCGTTGCTCTGCTCCAGTAGGTGTGCCTTCCTTCGTCCTGGTAGTTCAGCTCGTTTCCATGTTCCACCATGCTCAGAGTGTGTCTTTAGGTGTTGCCTTTTATTTGTGTGATGAGAGATAACTGGTATCAGGGGTATGCACTTAGGGTATAGTACCTGACGTTGCCTGACTAGATTAACGGGACATGTCCAATACGATGCGAGAGAGATAATCTGGTTACTCTTAGTCACCCTCTTCCCCAGCCCAGTGTTTGTGTAAAAAGGGCAGGGGGTAGTTGGGACTTGAGTAAATCTTGAAAAATAGGATGGGGCTGATGAACAAAAGAGGGGGAATACTGCATCTCACCATCCGCTGTCGCATCCCCACTCACCAAAGCAGGTCAAGTGGCACAGCGAGTAGAGGGCTCGCTTTGACATCCGTTTAACCGGCAAGGCCAAACTCAGCCTTTCATCCTTCCGAGGTCGATAAATGAGCAACACACACCGTGGGTAATAATAAGCAGCGCTCAGATACCTGAGGGTTCGTAGCGCTATATAAGTGTCAAATTATTATTATTTTATTATTAAAGACCCCCTCACCCAGGTGATCCTCCCGCATTGGGCCACCGCTAGGGTCTGGATCCAAAGGCAATGGCCGTAGCCTGGCCACCTGAGAGAGAGATCCCTGGGGACTAGCGGGTGAGGTACCCTCTGGTTTCTCACACTGTCCTGTTGTGAAGTGATTAGAGAAAGTCTGCCTTAAATGGAGAGCGCCCTTAAGGATGAAAAGGAAGGACTGGGCACAGGGGTGAAGGAGGAAGAGGAGGGGCTACTAGAGCCCGGGGAGAATGATGTAAATGGAAATAAAGAGAAGACCTACTTCAAAGTGGCTCAGTCCCCTTTGTTGGGGCTTCAGCCCCCATGCCTCCAAAAGTGTTATTCTGTCCCTCCAATCCCTACAGTCCAGAAAGTGAGGCTCAAACATGCCCTTCCCCAATGTTTTTTTTTATCATGTGTTTGATGTGGTTTTTAGATGTTTTGGGGAAGTAGGTCCTCGAGACCTCCATTTTTAAAAAGCTGCAGATATAGAGAGGTTGACCCACTTCATCTATATTAGGGGGTGTAGTAGCATCATCATTCCCTTGATTTAATTATGGCTAAAAGAAAAGCCGAATTACCAATTTCACCTGGGACCAGAAGTAATACAATGTCAGAGATAATTCGTCCAATTACAAAAGTGAATACCTTGATTACTGAAAATTCAAGGCCTTTTGTTTGACTTAGATGGTACAGCAGGTACAAAGGAATGCCCGTCATTAGAAGACAGCATAGAGGGAAATGTTACAAGTGGGAAGCAGGCAAAGCAGAGACTCAGTCACTCTAACTGTGTTTTAAAAGGTGGTGGTGATGACCTGATATCACCTCATGGTCCACAGTTGGAACTAACAAGGTAATTGTAAACCCACGTAGACGTAAAGAGGATCCGCTGGCACCCTTTGAGTCTAGACCGAAACCAGGTCAAGAGGGGGTGAGGATTATATTTTTCCAGTTAATGCTGGTGGAAATGGAGCTGATAAAGAGGGTGTACAGGGGGTCCTTCCGCCACACACCCCACGCCTCCATCAGACATCCATGGATTCTCATGCTCCCATCCATTAGGCACGGACAGAGAAAAAACAGATACCTGGGAGTCAAAAACGTATCTTTAATTATCAAGGAGAAGCAAACCACTCAATACATCTCTGCATCCAACCTATCTTTATAGATTTTCCAAGATTACGCCACATTTGTATGCAAATTAGCATGGTAGAATGGTAGGCTTTGATGGGCCCAAGTTAATTAAAGTTCAAACATCTCTTTGTTACCATTGGATAACATCACACATGCACAATAATTCCACATTAGCATAACTGGCATCCACGCTTTTCTCTGATGCACACAAAATTAATATGCCTATTTTCGGCTTGGCTGGACATAGCTATGTCTCCTGCCAAGAACATTCTTCATGTGTCAATGTCTTCACTGTATCTGCTTCCTGAGGTTACGCCAAGTTTTCTGGTACACGACACGGTTAGACAATATATATCCTCTTACTTTATGGTGCCAAATAATCCAGCTAAGCTTTGAAAGTAATTTAGATGACACACTGTGTACACGTTCTCCACACGAACTTAAGAACATAGATACATTTCAGAAGCTTCTATTACTTGCCTAGCCTTATCTCATTCATGTCTGATATCTTTGCCAATTCCATTTTAAACCTACAAACATCATATCTTGTTACAGGTTGCTGCCAAAACTGTTTTATTCCCATCATCAATGGTTCGAAATGTTCCAAATTGCTGATTTTGCTGCCAAAATCTGTGTGCAGTCCTTCTTGCTGATCTCAAAACCCTTGGCATGGTTTATAATTCCCCACACTCCGCTTTGGACTGGAACCCATTTGCATTTGGGTATCCATTTTAAAATACATATTTATCTGACATTGTGCTTTTCTATCAGGGAGCTATATTCTGCATTTATTTAAGCATTTTAAAGGCATTAATCCTGATCTATACAATGATGGATAGGAGAGTGAAATATCTGTCCTACCTACCATTTTATCTATATATCAGTTGAGGGGTGAAGGTTTGGCACCCCCTGTAAACAGGTACACATATTGTGAAAGTGTATATTCAGCATGAGAGCAAACACGTTGTATCTGAGCCCTCAGACATGGGGCACCACATTCAGCACAGTCCCTGTGAATCCGAATGGGTATGTTGGGATCCTAGTGAAAGTGAGACTGTACGCATGATCTCACAGATTCGATTGCAAAATAGATTTGGGTCATTATTAGTAGAGGGACAAATGGTTAAACAGTTGTTACGGGGGGCACTGGAAGAGTGAAAGAAGTTAATAGTCAAACAAAGACAGTAGGAAAAGGGGTAAAAAAGGAAAGGTCAGCTCCTTAGGGCTACCCCAATACCTCCCGAAGCATAGGAACATACACCAATGGCACAAACTTGGTGTAAGGGAAAACCCAGAGACTGTTAATCCAAACTCTACAGTGGAGGAAATGCTCCCAGAAATAAAAGGAATACAAGATTTCCTACTAAACAAAACCGAATGTTGGGTGAGAGGATTAGCGGAAGCGCTGAAAGAGGTCAACGAGAAGATGACCTTGTTGAGCTCCCAAAATATAGACTGTGAAAATAATGGGTGCAAAGCCCCAACCACCACTAAAGCTCAAGTAAGAACAATGCATAGTGGAGTTACGGTGATTCAAAACACAGGAAATGGCCCAATTAATAGATGAATCATGCCCACAAGGGCCATGCGTTTTCTCAGGCAGAGCCCTGGTAGGGGGCCGGACATTCGGGTCAGGACATCCCACTGAACAGCTTTGAGTGATCCCAAGTGTTCTCACAAAGCCTGGGGCCCAGAAGGATTCTAATAATGGCCGTCAGAGAAGCCCCGGCAGTCATATGAGAACAAGTTATACTGGTACATTACCCCCCTATCAGGCTCTAATATTACCCCAGTCGGAGGAAATACATTCACCAACAGACGAGGAAGTGGCCGAAACTTCATGAAACTTAAAGGTCACGGCTGTGTAATAATGACTAATGTTCCGCGCTTATCTCGGGAGGATAGGTCAGTGGCTACGTGCTCGCCTTGGAAGCAAAGCGACACGCAGCAACACAGGTTTGATGCCCGGGTCTGCGCATAGAAATCTCTGGGTATTAAGCGCGTTATAAATAATCTATCATATCATTTCTCCTAACTCATATGAAGATCAAGCGACCATTATTAATAAAGGCACACATTGGTTTAGACATGTCAAGGGATGCCTGTCGGTAATTAGAGAGGATATAGTTGCCCGTCATAGAAGTGCAAACCCTAAATCCAGATCTGACTATATACAGGTACTTTTAAGTTCCTGGGACGTAGTTGAAGGGGTTTGGGGTGTAGACCTTCGGACATATTCACTGAATAATGTTAATATTGTACTTAAGTCATGCACATTTTTTCCGGCCTTGCCTGAGACCTATTTAGCTGAATCGAGGAAGACCCAGGGTGGAAGGAGTTGGAGGATTAAGGCGAGTGACAACAGCACAGGGTGGAACAGGTCAGGCGATGTGATGTGCTCCAATGACTTGGAAGCAGTGAACTGGCAAGTGAGTGGGGGATGCTAAAAGGTATAGCTCAAGACCATAAACTGCTCTCCTGGAATGCAGCAGGAGTACCTAGGCTGATGGACCATCTGGACTGGTGTGCAATCATTAGATAATTCCAAGTTATTTCATTGCAGTCGACCTGGACCTTGGAACCTAGTGCCTTTCAAGGGTATAGATCATACGCAGCACCAGCTATTAAAGGGCCAAAGGAAGACTTAAAGGGGGACTACAATTGTGGATAGATGTTAATTTAAGTTGGAAGGTGGCTGACTGCTGCACCAACTCCCCCGATCTTCTAATTGGAGGGTTAATGCTGTCTGTCGTTTAATCTTTACAACAGGCCCCAGGGTCCCCAAGGAATGCTAACATTGACTAAACTTCAAGAACGGAGGATATCTCAGGGGCAACGTGCTCGCCCCTTGGAAGCAATGCGACCAAGAGCAATGCAGGTTCGATCCCCGGGTCCACGCTTAGAAACCTCTGGGTATTAAGCATGTTATAAATAACATATCATATGATAACATATCATAATTAATAACCTCAGCCACCTCCTGCTCTGTAGGTAGTAACTGTATTCTGGTCGCTGGGGAAGTGACTTTCCAGACTGACCATTAAAAGAAACTGAGGGCCTGTGGGAAGATCATGATGCGGCCTGGATATTCCCTCACCCCTTGATTGCGGCCCCCCTAAAAGAGCTCACCACCTCGCAGTAGAGACTGCCTGGCCAATCTAAATCTCACAGCATGTAATAGCCGGTTCTCTACAGACCATCTGGCCAATCTGACTTTCAGAGGCAGCGATGGGCCCTCCTGCATTGACCTCATTATTTTCTCTGGCAATGAGTGGGGGAGGGTTCCGCATTTTAAGGTTTCTGGCAGATCTGATAGTGACCATCTTCCGCTATCGATAGGTGTTGCAGGCTTGGGATTGAGTAGTGACGAAGTGCCCACCCCTAAAAGAAGCCGACGGATTGCCCTTCAGGACCATGCTCACAAATCTGTTAAATGGGCCAATATAATTGAGCATGGAGTAAACCCAGTTATGTATCACTCAATCCCCTAGTAATTATAGTGCTATTTCTCTACTTAATTGTCCATCACCTTCAGGAGTGGGTGGACACTACCCATGTCATTGGTGACCTTCAGGGAGGCTTCCGGAGGAATCAGGGCACGGTTGACCAATGCTTTTTGCTCTTCTTTCTGATCCAGAAGTGCACCGCATTACAGAGAATGAAGCTCTACACTGTCCTCCTGGATCTGAGAACAGCCTTTGACTCAGTCTCGAGAGACACCCTTTGGAACAGTTTGTTGATTGGTAATGTCCCTGCACAGTTGTTATCATCTATAGAATTGCTATATTCAGAGAATTCTGCAACTCTACGGTATGGGGGTGGGGTGAGCAGACGCAGCCCTTTGCTGTCAGCAAGGGAGCGAGACCGAGCTGTGTACTGGCACCCTTGCTCTCTTCCATCTACATCCAGGAGATTATAGAGGGTTTGGGGAGGGAGTGCCAAGATTGCCCCTTGATGGCTGAAGAGAAATATCCTGCATTATTTTGTGCTGACGATGCTGTCATCCTGGCGACCACCCCCCAAGGTGTGAAAAAGTATGTACATGTTTTCCTGACTAAGTGTAAAGATTTCCACCTTGACCTAAACACGGACAAAGCTAAAGTTATGGTTTTTAAGCCGCAATTTACTAAACCTAGTGCTTTGCTGGTCGATATGAATGATCACACATTGGGGCAAGTCAAACCCTTGGACTACCTGGGCATTAGGTTTCATGCGTCCTGTGGTTGGTAAGAGCAGGTATCCCTGCAGAGAGATATAGTGGGGCTATTCAATCCCTTGCATTAAGCAGGGCAGCAGGTCAATATCTCCAGCATTGGAATGATATAACAGGCAGGCTCTACCTGCAGCTACGTATGGCTCCGAGCTTCGGGGCTATGGCATCACTGGGAGGTTGGATATATCTGAACATAGGTTCCCGAAAAAACTGGTCCTCTTCCCCCAAAGTACCCCAACTACATTGGTTTATCTAGAACCCGAGGCCTTTCCAATTAGTGATCAGGTAGCGTTAAAGCCCACCCTTTACTGGGTAAGACTTTGGAAAACAGAGGTTCTGGAGAAATACTGTGATGCTTTAATTCATCTAATGTATTTGGATGGGGCAAAAGCGCCAAGTGGGTGGCATCTCGAAAAAAAAAAAATTCTCCTTTTATTAGGAGTAAGTGATGTATGGACATGCCTGGCTGACCAAGTGGGGTTGGTCCCCAGGACTCTGAAAAAGGTTGTAAGAATTGCAGCAGGGGAGCAGCTTGAGTCTAAAGCAATGTTCTCAAAATTAGGACCAAAATATTTAACCCTCCGGACGACAGTTGGGTACAATACTCATCTTCATAAAATACTCCCAGCATTTGATGAGCATTGTGTATACACGTCTGAGAACGGGGATATTGCAAATAGCATCTTTCACTAAGTCATGGTTTGACGCTCACTCCGGGGCGTGTCCCATGTGTGGGGCAGTAAGTGAAACGAATCTGTCCTATGACTCTAAAATTGAGACGCTCCTATTTGAAGCCGGTTTTGATAGAAGCCGGTATCCGACACACAGGTTAGGGTGTGAAATCTTTAAGACAGTCCGTGCAGCTTCATGTTATTTCTAGCACCGCGAGGTATACACACAGAGCCTGGTTATTAAGGTTTCACAAAAATGCCCCCTGGGGAAACAATGCAAGTAATGATGATATTTCCATATAGACATTGTCCTCTCTTGCAGACCTGGGATCACTGGTATATAGTGTGCACAGTCTCTAGACATCGTCCTCTCTTGCAGGCCTGGGATCACTGGTATATAGTGTGCACAGTCTCTAGACATCGTCCTCTCTTGCAGGCCTGGGATCACTGATATATAGTATGCACAGTCTCTAGACATAGTCCTCTCTTGCAGGCCCGGGATCACTGGTATATAGTATGCCCAGTCTCTAGACATAGTCCTCTCTTGCAGGCCCGGGATCACTGGTATATAGTATGCACAGTCTCTAGACATAGTCCTCTCTTGCAGGCCCGGGATCACTGATATATAGTATGCCCAGTCTCTAGACATAGTCCTCTCTTGCAGGCCCGGGATCACTGGTATATAGTATGCACAGTCTCTAGACATAGTCCTCTCTTGCAGGCCCGGGATCACTGATATATAGTGTGCACAGTCTCTAGACATCGTCCTCTCTTGCAGGCCTGGGATCACTGGTATATAGTAAGCACAGTCTCTAGACATAGTCCTCTCTTGCAGGCCCGGGATCACTGGTATATAGTATGCCCAGTCTCTAGACATAGTCCTCCCTTGCAGGCACGGGATCACTGGTATATAGTGTGCACAGTCTCTAGACATCGTCCTCTCTTGCAGACCTGGGATCACTGGTATATAGTGTGCACAGTCTCTAGACATCGTCCTCACTTGCAGGCCTGGGATCACTGGTATATAGTGTGCACAGTCTCTAGACATCGTCCTCTCTTGCAGACCTGGGATCACTGGTATATAGTGTGCACAGTCTCTAGACATCGTCCTCTCTTGCAGGCCTGGGATCACTGTTATATAGTGTGCACAGTCTCTAGACATAGTCCTCTCTTGCAGGCCCGGGATCATAGTCCTCTCCTGCAGGCCTGGGATCACTGGTATATAGTATGCACAGTCTCTAGACACAGTTCTCCCTTGCAGGCCTTGTATCATAGTCCTCTCTTCCAGGCCTGGGATCACTGATGTATAGTATGCACAGTCTCTAGACATAGTCCTCTCTTGCAGGCCCGGGATCACTGATATATAGTATGCACAGTCTCTAGACATAGTCCTCTCTTGCAGGCCTGAGATCACTGATATATAGTTTGCACAGTCTCTAGACATAGTCCTCTCTTGCAGGCCCGGGATCACTCGCATATAGTGTGCACAGTCTCTAGACATAGTCCTCTCTTGCAGGCCTGGGATCACTGTTATATAGTGTGCACAGTCTCTAGACATAGTCCTCTCTTGCAGGCCTGAGATCACTTATATATAGTATGCACAGTCTCTAGACATAGTCCTCTCTTGCAGGCCCGGGATCATAGTCCTCTCCTGCAGGCCTGGGATCACTGGTATATAGTATGCACAGTCTCTAGACACAGTTCTCCCTTGCAGGCCTTGTATCATAGTCCTCTCTTCCAGGCCTGGGATCACTGATGTATAGTATGCACAGTCTCTAGACATAGTCCTCTCTTGCAGGCCCGGGATCACTGATATATAGTATGCACAGTCTCTAGACATCGTCCTCTCTTGCAGGCCTGGGATCACTGTTATATAATGTGCACAGTCTCTAGACATAGTCCTCTCTTGCAGGCCCGGGATCATAGTCCTCTCCTGCAGGCCTGGGATCACTGGTATATAGTATGCACAGTCTCTAGACACAGTTCTCCCTTGCAGGCCTTGTATCATAGTCCTCTCTTCCAGGCCTGGGATCACTGATGTATAGTATGCACAGTCTCTAGACATAGTCCTCTCTTGCAGGCCCGGGATCACTGATATATAGTATGCACAGTCTCTAGACATAGTCCTCTCTTGCAGGCCTGAGATCACTGATATATAGTTTGCACAGTCTCTAGACATAGTCCTCTCTTGCAGGCCCGGGATCACTCGCATATAGTGTGCACAGTCTCTAGACATAGTCCTCTCTTGCAGGCCTGGGATCACTGATATATACTGTGCACAGTCTCTAGACATAGTCCTCTCTTGCAGGCCCGGGATCATAGTCCTCTCCTGCAGGCCCGGGATCACTGGTATATAGTATGCACAGTCTCTAGACATAGTCCTCCCGTGCAGGCCTTGTATCATAGTCCTCTCTTCCAGGCCTGGGATCACTGATGTATAGTGTGCACAGTCTCTAGACATAGTCCTCTCTTGAAGGCCTGAGATCACTGATATATAGTGTGCACAGTCTCTAGACATAGTCCTCTCTTGCAGGCCTAGGATCATGGCCTGGGATTACTGATATATAGTGTGCACAGTCTCTAGACATAGTCCGCTCTTGCAGGCCTGGGATCACTGGGAAATCGTATGCACAGTCTCTAGACATAGTCTGCTCTTGCAGGCCCGGGATCACTGATATATAGTGTGCACAGTCTCTAGACATAGTCCGCTCTTGCAGGCCCGGGATCACTGGTATATCGTATGCACAGTCTCTAGATATAGTCCTCTCTTACAGGCCTGGGATCACTGATATATAAGACCTGATTCACAGAAGCGTGTTATATTGGCGCAATCCCATAGGAAAATGTTCTGTAAATCCGACCCATAGTGTGCACAGTCTCTAGACATAGTCCTATCTTGCAGGCCTGGGACACTGGTATATAGTATGCCCAGTCTCTAGACATAGTCCTCTCTTGCAGGCCTGGGATCACTGATATATAGAATGCACAGTCTCTAGACATAGTCCTCTCTTGCAGGCCTGGGATCACTGATATATAGTATGCACAGTCTCTAGACACAGTCCTCTCTTGCAGGCCTAGGATCACTGATATATATTGTGCACAGTGTCTAGACATAGTCCTCTCTTGCAGGCCCGGGATCACTGGTATATAGTATGCCCAGTCTCTAGACATAGTCCTCTCTTGCAGGCCCAGGATCACTGATATATAGTGTACACAGTCTCTAGCCATAGTCCTCTCTTGCAGGCCCGGGATCACTGATATATATTGTGCACAGTCTCTAGACATAGTCCTCTCTTGCAGGCCTGGGATCACTGGTATATAGAATGCACAGTCTCTAGACATAGTCCTCTCTTGCAGGCCTGGGATCACTGATATATACTGTGCACAGTCTCTAGACATAGTCCTCTCTTGCAGGCCCGGGATCATAGTCCTCTCCTGCAGGCCTGGGTTCACTGGTATATAGTATGCACAGTCTCTAGACATAGTCCTCCTGTGCAGGCCTTGTATCATAGTCCTCTCTTGCAGGCCAGGGATCACTGATATATAGTGTGCACAGTCTCTAGACATAGTCCTCTCTTGAAGGCCTGAGATCACTGATATATAGTGTGCACAGTCTCTAGACATAGTCCTCTCTTGCAGGCCTAGGATCATGGACTGGGATTACTGATATATAGTGTGAACAGTCTCTAGACATAGTCCGCTCTTGCAGGCCTGGGATCACTGGGAAATCGTATGCACAGTCTCTAGACATAGTCTGCTCTTGCAGGCCCGGGATCACTGATATATAGTGTGCACAGTCTCTAGACATAGTCCGCTCTTGCAGGCCCGGGATCACTGGTATATCGTATGCACAGTCTCTAGATATAGTCCTCTCTTACAGGCCTGGGATCACTGATATATAAGACCTGATTCACAGAAGCGTGTTATATTGGCGCAATCCCATAGGAAAATGTTCTGTGAATCCGACCCATAGTGTGCACAGTCTCTAGACATAGTCCTATCTTGCAGGCCTGGGATCACTGATATATAGTGTGCACCGTCTCTAGACATAGTCCTATCTTGCAGGCCTGGGACACTGGTATATAGTATGCCCAGTCTCTAGACATAGTCCTCTCTTGCAGGCCTGGGATCACTGGTATATAGTATGCACAGTCTCCGAGAGGTTGCGAGCTTGCCTCTCTGCCTGGAATGATCAGTGAGCTTCCCAAACCACCAAGTTTTATTTTGATATTACTAATCTGTACATTTTTATGTAGGATTATATCGTGTAAGTTCCTTTTGTTTATAGTACATGTATAATATAAAACTGTATTAATTGTAAAGCTGTTTTTATCACTAATACGTTTTAGATTTTTTAGGTCAATTGTTTATTGTAGAAACCTCTATTTGAGTGATTTCTATTGGAGGGCCTTTCTTTTTCTTTTCTTCTATTCTATGACATTCGGCACTGGAAATCTTTTAACTTGCATTGTTGCATGAACTTGTGCGCTGAAAGGTGTTATGCAGAATACATGGTTATTGATGATGCAAATCTCTCACTGACTCCCAAGATGTGTAGGTTCTAGCTGCGGCTCTTAATGTCCCGCTCTCTCTATCGTGAGGTCAGCCAGGGTGGTTTTCATGTTGCCCACCCCTTAGCCACCTTTGGCAGAATCGAGTGCGTGTCAGCTGCTTGAGGTTGGAGGGTCTGCTGGCTTTGCTTTCCTTGGCATTGGACTTTCACCCCCAAACCTCTTTTTAAACTTAGTGGACATCTGTGGTTCTCACCAAATTCAAATATTGCTCAGGTGTCTCATTCGAATCGATTAGCAAATAAGAGCCATGAAAGGAGGAGGATCTTGCATTCTGGGATGCCGGGCTAGCTGCAGGGCCAGCTGCTGGGCTAGATGCCAGGCTAGATGCCGTGCTAGCTGCTGAGTTAGATGCCGGGCAGGCTGCTGTCCTAGATGTCGGGAAGGCTGCAGGGCCAGCTGCTGGGCTAGATGCCAGACTAGATGCCGGGCTAGATGCCGAGCTAGATGCCGGGCTAGCTGCAGGGCCAGCTGCTGGGGTAGCTGCCGGGGGAGCTGCTGGGCTAGATGCCAGACTAGATGCCGGGCTAGATGCCGAGCTAGATGCCGGGCTAGCTGCAGGGCCAGCTGCTGGGCTAGTTGATGGGCTGGATGCCAGGCTAGCTACCGGCCTAGCTCCATGGCCAGTTGTTGGGCTAGCTGCCGGGCGAGCTGCTTAAGCAGGAGATTAACCATTCAGCTCACAGACCAAAGATTTTTTCTTACACTCTGTTTCTTTTTCTTTTCCTTCACAGCACATACGTTGCAGTGCTACTCATGCGATTTTACAATTAACATTTCTGCCTGTAGTACAACAGCCACCTGTCCACCAGGAAGTGCCTACTGTGCGAGAATGAACGTTACTTCAGGAGGTAAGAGATCACTAACACTGGTGCACACAATCCTCATCATTAACAATGTCTGCATTCCTAAGCGCTATACTTGAGGATAGGTATGTGGCACCCACTCCTCGCCATATTTGTGACAGGCTGAAGATGGCACCCTCTATTCATTCAAATGGCGAGACCCAGAGGCTGTACATCCTTGCTCAGAAAGACTACAACTAAATCTAAAAACTGGTTCAAATTGGGATCGATCGGAGGGTGGGGGCAGGGGGCTATAATGCAACTCAATGGCTAATGCTATCTACCATGATATTGACGCCAGGATCAATGTCAACCCATTTGAATAATTCACGCTCACCTTCAGGTCATGATGGAATGCAACGCCCTACCCAAGAACTACCCCCCCCCTAACCCCTGTTCGACCTTCTGCACATCCTGAAGAAACCAGCACAAGTATAACACAACATGGGTTTCTGATTTACATAACATTGAAGACATGTTGCATCCAGCGTGACGTCAGTTCTATATCCTAAATGAAAGAATTTAAGAGCAAAGAGACTGTTTTACTGCTCGAGAAGTCATCCCTTGAATTCTTTATCGTTTTTTAACTTTTTTTTAATATAAACCAGTAAAACATTACAACAATCAGTTATCCAATAGAGGAACACAATTGAGCCAATCAATACAGTTATTCACGAAGTAAAGAAAGAAGAGGACGAGGAAGTAAGAGAAGGATAAAGAGAAACAATAAAGAGCCTCATACAGGAAAAATAAGCTATATTGACTGTATAATTCATGAACAATCATAAAACATCCATCTACATAATCCATTCCATGGATAAAATATCAATGGTCTATACAGAAAAGAAATATAGAGCAGTAAACCTTTCAACCAGTCTTGAGTTATGACAAGACAGAACTGTAAATATTTTCAGTCAAAACACATTAACCATAGGCTTCAAAGAAGCTCCCCCATTTGTGCAAAAACGTATCAGCATTCCCGGTTTGTTTGTAAGTAGCTCTTTCGTAGGTGGAGACGGTGAGCAATTCCTCCACCCAATCGTCGATACAGAAAGAGGCAGACGATTTTCAGGACCTTAAAATCATCTTTTTTGCAATCAAGCAAGCTCGGAGAAGCCACATTTTCTTGCTGAATGGAACATCCTCTATTAGAGATACAGTAATGAGGCAGCCATTGGAATTGTGCAACATAGGATCAAACTTTTTCTTTCGAAGACCCCCCTCCCAAGAAAGTCTTAGGGCCTCATTACGAGTAAGGCAGGCACAGCTACCGCCAAACTCGCATCCAACATTGGCACCCGCAAATGGGCGATTACCGGGCCATCCGACGGACCTGGTAATTGCCAATTCGCGGGTGCTGGTGTTACCGCACTCCCCATCCCTATTCGGCCCCATAGGTCAGAATGGGAATGGGGAGCACGGATGCACCGGCACCGTTTGTAATGGTGCCGGTGCATCCACGAGTTGTGCTCGCGGGTGCCTTCCATTCCGCCGGCGCAGACCTGGAAGGCACCCGTGAGCAGAACTCGTAGTTTGGCAGTATGGTGACAACAGTGCAGTACATTTTATTTTGTCGAAGTTTTCACAAATGTGATGATAATCTGCCTTGCTTTCCCAGTCTCCATTTTACCCAAGTATTCATTTGTACACGACAGTTAGGTAAACATCCTTGCAAAATGTCTGTGACCAAAGCAATTAAGTTGGATTCAGGTCTCTCGGGGACACCAATCAGGCGAATATTGTTGTTTCTAGCCTGTATTTCTAAATGTATATTTCTCAGTTGGATTCTGGTCATTCCATCTTGCAGCTCTTGGTAGGCTCTGTAGCTGGCAGAGGATTCTCTTTCCAAACCAGATGTTGTCCCCTCCACATCCACCATACGAGTCTCCAAATTACTGACCTTCCCAGACAAGTCAGCCAGGGTTGCCTTCTCATCAGTCACATCGCTTGCCACTTGCTTCAGAAGTTTAAAGATATCAGCTCTACTTGCTGTTTCTTCTTCTGGATCGTCATTGATTTGCTGAGGTTTTTTAGAAGTGGGGTTCTCTAGGGTCTCTATCTTATTTTTACTGGACACAATCAGCTTGAGAAATGATCATCATTTCAGTGGCCATTCTAGAATCCCATCCCCTGAACTCTTAATGGAACATATGTGTATGTTCCTTTAATCATGCTAAGATTTACCCATCCTCTGGAATGTCTTACAAGAATATATTTGTATGTTATTTTAATTAAGCAACAACTCTCAAGTCTGCTATTAGCACATGAGTATTATTTCCTGGGTACTAATTAAACAATAATCACCCGTCCCACGGGCTTGAAAGGGTGCTAACAGCCCTGGGCCCAATCTAATAGTATGAGGGCCTTTAATGAGGGTCTCTGCTACCATTGCCACCCTTTGCAGCCCGTGGAATGGGTGATTATTGCTATGAGCACCCCGGCTTGCGAATCCAGTAACCCCATAGATAAGATAGCCATGTAATCCAGTAGGATAGCCATGTCTTTTGTATGAATAAATGGGATGCCTCCCATAGTTTCATTCATTCATACAAAACATGGACACAAGATGGCTGCCACAGAGCTGGAAGATGGGGCTCCAAGCGGAGCCCCTCTTCTATTTGCAATGCAGCCTGCAAGAAGATGGAGCTGCAACAGCGGCGGCAGTTCGGGCACCCCCTGCCGCTACTGAAGGCATCAGGTGAGTGGGTGTGGGGAGGGACAGGAAAGGGTAAGAGAAGGAAGAGGGTAGGGTGGGAAATTGAAGGGTAAGGTAAGCGAGGGTGGAGGGAAGTTGGCGGGCGGGGGAAGCAGCCCTCAGGTTTCAGGTTTGGATCGTGGGATCCATCCCACGATCCAAGTAACCTGATTGGTTGCTCTCCCCGCCCTGGGTTCTAATAAGAGTTATTGACTGCATTCCGAGCATCCTAACTGACCATAAGGAGGTCAATAATGATGTCCATGTAATGACAGCCTTTAAACAATAATACCTTAAATTGCTCGCATCGGTATGGAGCACAGGAACACGCATGGCTGACACATTTCTTCAAACCAAGTGCACACCAACCCATCTCCACAAAGATCTATATTACTCTGCCTTCTGTGAGCTTTCCCCTCTACCTCTCCTCTGCCTTGCTCTGCCCTGCGCTGCGCTGTGTGTTGGTTCGAGGACTCCAATTACCACACGTTGCGAGGGAGGGCCGTAACCAATCTGGCCGGTATTTGGAACCTAATTGGAGGGAGTGTTGAGGTGATAGAGCCCAAACTTAACTAAAGCAAAGTACAGTGAGCGAACGGCAGCAAGTGTTTCATAAGGGATTTGCACTCAGCGGACACATTGCACCGCCCGTGCCTTGGGTCTGCCACAGCTTAAATAGCATGAACAATTGAACGGACCTTGGGGTGACTGCAGGTGTTTTTCTTTTTACCCTTTGAGCTGCTAATCCGGTAAAATAGTAATGATCTTTTTGCTTTACTTGATGTGTTTACAGCCATTGATATGTTCTTAATGGTTTGAAGGGATTTTGGTGCTGTCTGTACTTTGCGCTTTAAATCTGCGGCTCTACACGACTACTTGATTATTGTGGTTGGGCCTCTGCTATGAATTCACGAGGAGGCTTGAGGAGCCAAGCCCGCGCTATCCCTGATAACCATGCAGCATTCACTACTAACACTCAGAGTGCAGAGATTAGGAGCGCAATGTTACCGGACAAGGGCTCCGTTCATCAGGAGGCCAAAAGTGCAACTGCGCTATTACATAATTTGGGTGATGAACCACCAACTTTATAACAAAAGAAGAGGCAAGACATGGCCGGTTAAGTGGGCCACCCATTAAAAAGAAGCAGAGAGCTTCTCGTTAAAAAACTAGAACACCAGCCCGGGCAATTTGGTCTCCATTTTCTGGCCAATAAATTAGATCGGAGATCCTAATCCACCATAATTTAGCCGCTGATTGAATCAGGCTTACCTCCCCCACCTTCTCGGTCCTTAATATGGTCCTCATTTCCTTCCTTAACCGATAGGACAACATTTGGAACAAAGTAAAAGTGCATACCATTATGTTAAGTGTGATTCATGTAACATTGGAAGACCTGGAACTAACTCCCAAGTTATTTTGCCCGACTGACCATCTTTCGGTCTTGAATCAACCCAAAGAGTCTGTAGTCAGTGTTCTTAATGCAAAATCAATTATCATTGTGGACGATTTAAGAGTAAATGTACCCAATTTAATTTGCTTCCAATCTGTCTAATAATGATGTGATGTTGAGAACAGCAACTGTTGATGAAATTATCGTAGAAGCAGAATCTAGTTCTATTGAAGAAGATTAAAATCCATTGGGTACAGGTGAGAGGAAGCAGGGATCTGAGGATCCTGTCCTAAATTTAGTCCCCAGACCGAAAAAAACAAAAACAACCCAAAAGAAAAAGTGTGTCCTCTCGCCAATAATTGAGACTAAGAGTGAGCAGGTGCCCTAAATTATGACTCCGGTGATGGAGGAAAGTCCTTCTGATTTAAACACGAACTGTGAGGTACAATGTGATTTTAGCCCTAATCCCGGAACTACTCCTAGAGCGATGTCGGGCTCTAGGATTATCCAGTTAACTCACCACTCACCTTGTGATAAAGAGATCCAAGCCAAAGTCAAGCAGGTGGCCTGTATGGCGAGCTGTGGGTCAGGAATAGACACCCTTCCGTATTTAAATCTAAAACCATCATTAAAAATAGGCACAAAAAGTGAAATGGGGGCACAAACAGAAGCAAAAACCTTAGCCTGGTGTGGAGGATGGGGCTGGGAAATCAGATCACTAATTATTCAAACATAAAGCCCTCCACCGTTACCACAGCAACCCAAGCAGACTTAACTCCCAGAACTGTTTGTGAGTTGATTGATTTGGGTCTAGAGCAGTCAATCATCCATCTGTGTTACCAAGCATTTTGGTCCTTGGCGCAGCCTTTCTGATGAAGCTGTATGTCCCAGGAAATGCGACAGTTTGTTCCTTCATGGATGCAAATAGGAGTGAAACCCCCCTTCTTGACTCGTATTGTGCCGGCAGATAGAAGGGCTGGAACAATTGATGCCCTATGTACTTCTAATAGCAAGGAGTGGTATCAGCCCCATGGCATTTTGAAGTATGCAAGAGATACCGATGTAATGATGGGTAGTGGGGACATTCTTAACTGCAACACAACTGGCAGGGACCAAGAGTATTAAAAATCCAACTTAAATCAAGCCCAACCGAGGCATAACAAGTAGCTGATGACAAGCTTATTGGGCAATAACTACCCGGTCTGCTTCAACTGAGATTGCTTTGCTAATTTAAGTGCATAATCTTCAGTGGATATTGAGAGATTCAATTTGCTGATATGCGGAAAATCGATCAGCGTATTGTACGTTTTGGATCAAAAGTAGTAAGTGACTTGGTATATTCCGAATGCTTTCAACTGAATAGTATTGGTTTCTCTATTGAACATTGGAATGACCAAAGAGAGTTTGCGGGGCACCAGTCTTGTGAAGGAAGCTTAGCAATTACATGGAAGCAGAAACAGTCAATTGAATAAAGGGTTGGATCGCAATCATTCCAGCTGGAGAGATTGGTCGGACGTAACGTCCACTCTGTGGAATGGGGCTGGATGTAGAGTCAAGACTGATGGAGGGGAACTTAAGGGGGAGTATGCAGTTGGATACGATCATTGACAGATTACTAACTAGCTATGTTGGAGTCATGGAAAGAGATTCATCTAGCTTTGTTGGTGAGTTACAGCTACTATCTTGGAATTCAAGGGGTAACACGCATTTGATGCCAAGAGGGCAGGAAGTGTCTCCTGGGTTGGGATTCAATTGGGTTAATCCTGTTGAATGAGCTGATGGGGGCAGAGAACGGGCCTACAACAAGCTTGGCACAGAGGGAGAGTGAGCCCACTTTCGGTTATATTTGTGTAGATCCTTTGCTTCTTGACCTCTGTTCAGTTTTCAAATAATAAAACATTTGAGGGGTGACCATACTATGCTATGGGTCTTGTTCTGAGAGCAGTACAGAAATCTATGTGGGCCGACTTGTCATGTTGTACATATATGGCTTCAAAAGACCTCTCCGCTGCCTTGGACAGAGTTGACCACAGGAGACGATGGTGGAAACTCGATGAGGGGGATTGCCATCTGGGCTATTGAGCCTCATAATGAGGCTCCATGCAAATACGGCATTAGGGTGGGATTGAATAACACGGGCCACTTAGCAAGAAGAATAGAATCACATTCAGGTCTAAGATAGGGGTATGTTCTGGCACCCTGCCTTTTTAATCTTTTTGTTTCCGATATTAATGAATTTTTGGTTCCTGCAGTTTTTATTCCTCCAAAATTGGACAATCTGAACATTTCCTGGCTAGCGTATGCCGATGATTTCCTGCTCTTTGACAATTCTTGGGTGGGCCTACAGCGGCTCCTATGTGCATTTTGCTCTTATGCAAATGAACATGGGTTATTGATTAACCCCACTAACACTAAGATCCTGGCATTGTCAAAGGGCAGGAAGCGCAGCTCCCGGTCATTTGAAAACACAGAACCTAAAACCTTGTTGAACTTGACCTATTGGGGCTTTTATATTTCGGCTCAGCCGGCGTGTCATAACCTCCAGCAGATACTGGTCCAAAGGGAGAATGCATTATCCCTGCACACGGTAACGACTGACCGGAAATACGGTTGTTTTTCAATTAAACCCATACTTAATTATTTTAAGGGGAAAGTCGTTCCTAAATTAATTTATGGAATAGAACTCTAGAGATTGCGCAAAACATTTGGATACACTAGAAGGATCAAACTGCTAAAGATACCTAATGCAGTAGCAATTGCTGCAATAAGATTCAAGCTAGGTCTTCTCTCTCTTCGGTCTGGTGCCCAATGGAGATTATTATCTCTGTTTTGTGGCCTTATGACCTCAATTCCCGATTCTCTTTATGAAGAGATGAAAATCTGTATGGACTCTGTGTGTCCGAATGGTGGGGTCATTAATGTTGTTCGTCATGTAAGATTGTCTTGTGAAGAAATACTGGGTGACTTGAACATGGATTTAGAGACTATGTTATGCAACCTGGCTAAGGTTAAAAATACCCTTTATGACAGAGATGGGATAAATACCATCAACTGTTTTCATGGATACTCTTCAATGACCCATCTAGCCCATGTATACAAAAAAGCCGGGCAATTTCAGCTTTTCTATTGCAGTTTCCCAACCATTACTACAGGTCAATCTTGATGAGGCTGCAGTGGGATTTATTGATAGCAAGAGGAAGAGGTGAGGAATGGTAACAGCAAGGGAGGCCTAGTGCAGATTCTGAATCAATAGAAACAATAAACCATTTGCTATTGTACTGCAGTGAACTAATCACTCCCAGAATGACCTACCTGACATGCTTGGGCAGTGAGACAATTTCCAAAGGGTTGGCTCTGTCGGCTTTTATAAAATCACTTGAGTTGAACATTTTGACTTAAAGTTTTGCAGTCTGCACCCTATATGATCTTATAGCCTGTGTCTGCGTAGGAATTTGTATCAAATCTTATATTGCATTTTTTCTTTCTATGGGCCTGATCTGTATGATATCATTTTAGGAGTGCAATGAATTTAAGGTTTTAATAATTTATAAATGATGTGCTCTGCCTGTCTTTGTTGTGTAATGTGTTTTATTTGGATAATGTTTTTATTGTTGTTTCTATGATTATACTGTTGTAAAAGGTTTTTTTAAAACCAAACACTAGAAACAAAATTAAAAAGGTCCATATCCATGTTTCCTGGTCCAGTAATTAGTTGTCTCCATTTGCAGTAACATCACTAAGTAGGTGGAGCCCCCAGAAAACGGGGCACAGTAATGAGGCCTCAATACAATTCATAACCCCTTTCACCAACAGCGGCCAATCATGTAATCTTTACTACACTATACCTTACTGTCCTACTCTACATTTACTTTCATCATTTTATGAAAATTGTACTTTACTTGGGTCTTGCTGAGCTAGTACCACACTCCCATCGCTGGCTAGTGTAAATATATAGGTGTGTTGTGCTCCCATGCTGAGAGTGTGCCACACCATTTTAATTTTTCATATTCACAGATACCTCCTGCTCTTGCATTCTCTCACACCATAGTGCAAACTTCTCCAGTCCTCATCTTAGAATTCATCACTATAGTGGGGAGAGGGTCCAAAGGGGATAGGGAGGTTACATCGAAGAAGAATTCATCACTATAGTGGGGAGAGGGTCCAACGGGGATACAGAGGTTACATCGAAGAAGAATCCATCACTATAGTGGGGAGTGGGTCCAACAGGATAGGGAGGTTACATCGAAGAAGAATTCATCACTATAGTGGCGAGAGGGTCCAAAGGGGATAGGGAGGTTACATCGAAGAAGAATCCATCACTATAGTGGGGAGAGGGTCCAAAGGGGATAGGGAGGTTACATCGAAGAAGAATTCATCACTATAGTGGGGAGAGGGTCCAACGGGGATACGGAGGTTACATCGAAGAAGAATCCATCACTATAGTGGGGAGTGGGTCCAACAGGATAGGGAGGTTACATCGAAGAAGAATTCATCACTATAGTGGGGAGAGGGTCCAAAGGGGATAGGGAGGTTACATCGAAGAATTCATCACTATAGTGGGGAGAGGGTCCAACGGGGATAGGGAGATTACATCAAAGAAGAATTCATCACTATAGTGGGGAGAGGGTACAAAGGGGATAGGGAGGTTACATCGAAGAAGAATTCATCAATATAGTGGGGAGAGGGTCCAAAGGGGATAGGGAGGTTACATCGAAGAAGAATCCATCACTATAGTGGGGAGAGGGTCCAAAGGGGATAGGGAGGTTACATCGAAGAAGAATTCATCACTATAGTGGGGAGAGGGTCCAAAGGGGATAGGGAGGTTACATCTTAGAATTCATCACTATAGTGGGGAGAGGGTCCAACGGGGATAGGGAGATTACATCAAAGAAGAATTCATCACTAAAGTGGGGAGAGGGTCCAAAGGGGATAGGGAGGTTACATCGAAGAAGAATTCATCACTATAGTGGGGAGAGGGTCCAAAGGGGATAGGGAGGTTACATCGAAGAAGAATTCATCACTAAAGTTGGGAGAGGGTACAAAGGGGATAGGGAGGTTACATCGAAGAAGAATTCATCATTAAAGTAGGGAGAGGCTACAAAGGAGATAGGGAGGTTACATCGAAGAAGAATTCATCACTAAAGTGTGGAGAGGGTCCAAAGGGGATAGGGAGGTTACATCGAAGAAGAATCCATCACTATAGTGGGGAGAGGGTCCAACGGGGATAGGGAGGTTACATCGAAGAAGAATCCATCACTAAAGTTGGGAGAGGGTACAAAGGGGATAGGGAGGTTACATCGAAGAGGAATTCATCACTAAAGTGGGGAGAGGGTACAAAGGGGATAGGGAGGTTACATCGAAGAAGAATTCATCACTAAAGTGTGGAGAGGGTACAAAGGGGATAGGGAGGTTACATCGAAGAAGAATTCATCACTAAAGTGGGGAGAGGGTCCAAAGGGGATAGGGAGGTTACATCGAAGAAGAATCCATCACTATAGTGGGGAGAGGGTCCAACGGGGATAGGGAGGTTACATCGAAGAAGAATCCATCACTAAAGTGGGGAGAGGGTCCAAAGGGGATAGGGAGGTTACATCGAAGAGGAATCCATCACTAAAGTGGGGAGAGGGTCCAAAGGGGATAGGGAGGTTACATCGAAGAGGAATCCATCACTAAAGTGGGGAGAGGGTCCAAAGGGGATAGGGAGGTTACATCGAAGAGGAATTCATCACTAAAGTGGGGAGAGGGTCCAAAGGGGATAGGGAGGTTACATCGAAGAGGAATTCATCACTAAAGTGGGGAGAGGGTCCAAAGGGGATAGGGAGGTTACATCGAAGAGGAATTCATCACTAAAGTGGGGAGATGGTCCAAAGGGGATAGGGAGGTTACATCGAAGAGGAATTCATCACTAAAGTGGGGAGAGGGTCCAAAGGGGATAGGGAGGTTACATCGAAGAGGAATTCATCACTAAAGTGGGGAGAGGGTCCAAAGGGGATAGGGAGGTTACATCGAAGAGGAATCCATCACTATAGTGGGGAGAGGGTCCAAAGGGGATAGGGAGGTTACATCGAAGAAGAATTCATCACTATAGTGGGGAGAGGGTCCAAAGGGGATAGGGAGGTTACATCGAAGAGGAATTCATCACTAAAGTGGGGAGAGGGTCCAAAGGGGATAGGGAGGTTACATCGAAGAAGAATCCATCACTAAAGTGGGGAGAGGGTCCAAAGGGGATAGGGAGGTTACATCGAAGAGGAATTCATCACTAAAGTGGGGAGAGGGTCCAAAGGGGATAGGGAGGTTACATCGAAGAGGAATTCATCACTAAAGTGGGGAGAGGGTCCAAAGGGGATAGGGAGGTTACATCGAAGAGGAATCCATCACTATAGTGGGGAGAGGGTCCAAAGGGGATAGGGAGGTTACATCGAAGAAGAATCCATCACTATAGTGGGGAGAGGGTCCAAAGGGGATAGGGAGGTTACATCGAAGAGGAATTCATCACTAAAGTGGGGAGAGGGTCCAAAGGGGATAGGGAGGTTACATCGAAGAGGAATTCATCACTAAAGTGGGGAGAGGGTCCAAAGGGGATAGGGAGGTTACATCGAAGAGGAATTCATCACTAAAGTGGGGAGAGGGTCCAAAGGGGATAGGGAGGTTACATCGAAGAGGAATTCATCACTAAAGTGGGGAGAGGGTCCAAAGGGGATAGGGAGGTTACATCGAAGAGGAATCCATCACTATAGTGGGGAGAGGGTCCAAAGGGGATAGGGAGGTTACATCGAAGAAGAATTCATCACTATAGTGGGGAGAGGGTCCAACGGGGATACGGAGGTTACATCTTAGAATTCATCACTGGAGTGGGGAGAGGGTCCAACGGGGATACAGAGGTTACATCGAAGAGGAATTGATCGAATACGAATTCACCACATTTTTGGGAATGCATTTGGCTGAAAATATATGTGGGGGTGTAAAGGTAATAATAAAGGATGAGGGGAATTTGTGGAGACTGCAGGGAGTCTCCGATAGCATATATTTGTGGCAAAATCAAATTAAAGAAAAAAAATTGACCAAATAGAATGCGAAAAATTCTATTCGATGTAATCACATAGAGCCAGTCCAATGAAGACCCCACCCTATTTGGACACTTCTATCTCCTGTTAAACCCCTCCTTCTGCTCTTTACCTCAAGGTCCCACTGGACTGCTCTGTTCTACATCCAACTTGTGCATCCCCCTCTGCAGTGTCAAAGACAGAAGAGAGTTCAGGAAAGCTAAAAAGAAATTAGAGTTTGAGGTAGTGGGCAGTGATGAGTACATTAGAGATGTTAGTTGATACTGTTTACAAGGAGTGAAAATCGGACTGCAGAGGGTAAAGAGTTGCAGAGACCCTTAGCCCTTAAGGAACTGGTGATCCTACTGAGGACTAAACATTACTATATTTTAAAAAAGTGATGGAGAAAAGTGACAGTCCATTAGCATGATATTTGGAGTCACGTGAGGAGTTTTAGGATTGGTAGAATGTTTTCTATTTGAAAGCAACTGCAAAGCTGCCAAAGTGAGAGGTAGAAGGGGGAGAGAAATGGGAGCATGTTAGGGGTTAAAGGCCTTTTTACAGCTCGTGGAGCAAAGAGATACACGGGGCAAAGATCTGTTTGCATTTTTTAGGAAGGCAACCAGTTCTTAGAATATGTTAAGGCAAATAAGCCAAAATATGGTGGAGTAAAGGTGAAAGCGGAGGGAATAAAATGGGAGCCCGCGGCCGGAGAAGAGGATGGTGAAGGTATCACGAACTGTGGATATCTTGGAGAAATAAAGGGCAAAGCCTTTGATCGAGAGGGAAGAGGAGAAGGAACTGAGGATGGGTAGGAGGCAGCATGCCCTGGAGGGTAGAGGATGATTTGCAGGGATTGATGAGGCTGATGAAGAAGGTTAACTTAGCTGCATTCATAGTGCTGGTGAGGGACAGCATGCACGGAGTGTGGGGGAGGGTTTCCAGGGATTGATGAGGTTGATGATGAAGGTTACCTTAGCTCCATTCATACTGCTGTTGAGGGACAGCATGCCCTGGAGGGTAGAGGAGGGTTTGCTGGGATTAATAAGGGTGATGAAGAAGGTTACCTTAGCTGCATTCATAGTGCTGGTGAGGGACAGCATGCCGTGGGGGCTAGACGAGGGTTTGCTGGGATTGATGAGGTTGAAGATGAAGTTTAATTTAGATGCATTCATAGTGCTGGTGAGGGACTGCATGGCCAGGATGGTAGAGGAGGGTTTGCAGGGATTGATGAGGTATATGCTGAAGGTTACCTTAGCCTCATTCATAGTACTGGTGAGGGACAGCATGCCCCGGAGGGTAGAGGAGGGTTTGCAGGGATTGATGAGGTATATGCTGAAGGTAACCTTAGCCTCATTCATAGTACTGGTGAGGGACAGCATGCCCCGGAGGGTAGAGGAGGGTTTGCAGGGATTGATGAGGTATATGCTGAAGGTTACCTTAGCCTCATTCATAGTACTGGTGAGGGACAGCATGCCCCGGAGGGTAGAGGAGGGTTTGCAGGGATTGATGAGGTATATGCTGAAGGTTACCTTAGCTGCATTCATAGTGCTGGTGAGGGACAGCATGCCCCGGAGGGTAGAGGAGGGTTTGCAGGGATTGATGAGGTTGATGAAGAAGGTTACCTTAGCGGCATTCATACTGCTGGTGAGGGGCAGCATGCCCCGGAGGGTAGAGGAGGGTTTGCAGGGATTGATGAGGTATATGCTGAAGGTTACCTTAGCTGCATTAATAGTGCTGGTGAGGGACAGCATGCCCTGGAGGGTAGAGGAGGGTTTGTGGGGTTTGATGAGGTTGATGATGAAGGCTACCTTAGCCTCATTCATAGTACTGGTGAGGGACAGCATGCCCTGGAGGGTAGAGGAGGGTGTGCAGGGATTGATGAGGCTGATGAAGAAGGTTACCTTAGCCTCATTCATAGTACTGGTGAGGGACAGCATGCCCTGGAGGGTAGAGGGGGGTGTGCAGGGATTGATGAGGCTGATGAAGAAGGTTACCTTAGCTGCATTCGTAGTGCTGGTGAGGGACAGCATGGCCTGGAGGGTAGAGGAGGGTGTGCAGGGATTGATGAGGCTGATGAAGAAGGTTACCTTAGCTGCATTCGTAGTGCTGGTGAGGGACAGCATGCCCTGGAGGGTAGAGGAGGGTGTGCAGGGATTGATGAGGCTGATGAAGAAGGTTACCTTAGCTGCATTCGTAGTGCTGGTGAGGGACAACATGCCCTGGAGGGTAGAGGAGGGTGTGCAGGGATTGATGAGGCTGATGAAGAAGGTTACCTTAGCTGCATTCGTAGTGCTGGTGAGGGACAACATGCCCTGGAGGGTAGAGGAGGGTGTGCAGGGATTGATGAGGATGATGATGAAGGTTACCTTAGCTGCATTCATAGTGCTGGTCAGGGACAGCATGCCCCGGAGGGTAGAGGAGGGTTTGCAGGGATTGATGAGGTTGATGAAGAAGGTTACCTTAGCTGTATTCATAGTGCTGGTGAGGGACAGCATGCCCAGGAGGGTAGAGGAGGGTTTGCAGGGATTGATGAGGCTGATGAAGAAGGTTACCGTAGCTGCATTCATAGTGATGGTGAGGGACAGCATGGCCTGGAGGGTAGAGGAGGGTTTGCAGGGATTGATGAGGTTGATGAAAAAGGTTACCTTAGCTGCATTCATAGTGCTGGTGAGGGACAGCATGCCCAGGAGGGTAGCAGACGGTTTGCGGGGATTAATAAGGCTGATGGAGAAGGTTACCTTAGCTGCATTCATCGTGCTGGTGAGGGACAGCATGCTTCATTATAGCTCTATAGTAGTATGGGGATGTGTGCAAACGCAGTAAGTGTAGGTGCATTTTTTATGTAGAGAAGCTCAGGGATTATCCATGGTAGCAGCCATGAGAGGTTGTAGAAAATGTGCAAGCAGGGAGGTGGTGTTCAAATGGGGCAATGAGTGCCAGGTCGTACTTAATTAAGGCCTATTAAATGAAGAGGTTGTTTGTTGGTACTAGGTTTAAGAGAGGATCGGATCTGATCTTGGCTTGGTGGGTTGCCAGTCAAGCCTCAACTTGGGAGGTGGGGCTGGGAATGGATGGGGAGTAAAGATATTGAAATTCAGGGAATAGAGTGGATGAACGGAGATGTTAATTGCGAGGTTCATAGGATGAAGGAGAAAGAGAGAAACGTATGGTTGAGCGATGTGTCTTAAACATTGGTCAGAATCCTGTGGAGAAAAGTCGGAGAGAGTGGTTAGAGAGGGTCAAATCCAAGCTGGCAGTTGCAGGAAGCTTAAAGGCAGAATCATGGCACCCGTGAGAGCAATGAGGGCTTCAGTGGGAAGAGAGTCGAGAAAGACATCAACATCAGGGAGGGTGGAGTTTAAGGGGAATGTGGCAGAGGTGCTGAGCTGTAGGCCCTATAAATTATTTTCTGATGATTGTTAATCTGCTTAGAATCACATGCTGTGCATAGTCCGACAACCAGTGGTCACTGCGGAGTATTGCATTTTGTTTTTCGCAGTCGAAAGGGGGACTTCGATAAGGCGTGTCTGTAACACTATCCCTATAGTGACGTGCGATGTACCCACAATCCCTCATGCGTCGAGGTCCCTCAGATTGTTTTTTTCCGCCCAGATATTGATCGCCTTTACGCGGAGCTCCTGGAGAGACATTGCAAATTCTTTTCCTCGACCTTTGGTCGTTTAATTATTAATATACATGAAATAGATCCCTCCCTCGCCGTAGCTGTGAAGCTGCTTCTCCGCCGAGCAAGATCTTTGATGGAGGAGACGAGATGGAGGAGATCCACGTGGCCTGGCCTCGCCGGTCAAAAGACAGTAGGGAGAGTGGGGTCGTGGGACATTTCTTGTTTCTAGGGCTTCAGTGTTGAATTCATTATAAACTTATAATGAGAATAAAATTTGTATTTCAGTAAGGTGCCATGCTTCTCAGCCCAACCATAATGAGATATGTTCAGCATTACCTTATTTGGATGAGTAATTAATTCCTCAAAATTAATTTAGTTTAAGTGATTCAAGCAACCCAAATGGAGTTTATCTAAAAATGTTGATTTATTATCAAAGATTGCTGATAAATCAAAATGCAGAGAATTTATCAGAATATTCAATACTTTTCAAAAATCATACATGTGTAATATAAATTGATGGAATATAACGATTGGAGGCCCAGTTCCATTAGAATCAGTGCAATACAGAGATGTTGTGATGTGCTTGGTTGGGATATGGGGAGAACTGGAAAGGAAGGAGGTATGTTGTATAGTGCTTTGGATGGATGCATAGGACTGATGACGTGAGAGAGAATGGTGAGAGAATGTTCTGTGTAAGGGTTCCACACGCGGGCTGTTGGAGAGAGCTTGCCTGGGGGATGAGAGCCAGTGCTTTCCTAGGAATCATCTTGATGTAACTGAATGTAACTACAATATAGCACCTTACTGGTAACGCACCTGAAGCGCCTGTGGACCTGCTTTGCATCAAGAGAGCATGTGGAATTCCTAGGAAATTATATGACTGTAGAAGAAGGTTCAAACAAGTCAGATATCTAAAGGCAGGGGGCGACACACAGTCCTGCCTCGAGCCTGTAAAGGTTTAAACAGACTTAGTGACAGTGCCAGAAAGATTGATTCACACCTGAACCGATGTACCTGTAGATAATAGTATCAAGATTTTAAAAAAGCCCTGCGGGATGTCCCGTGACATAAATCTGTTCTATAAGTGAGTTCTATTAACACGGTCAAAAGCTGATGGTGATCAACACAAGCCATATAAAGTGGATTGTTTCCCTTTGTGAAAGCCTGACAATGAGGATATTTACAATAAACCTGTTTAACAAGCAGCCTCCCCCTCTCTTGAAGCCAGTTTAAAATTGTGATATCATATTCTTATCAATGCCCAATTTTCCATGTCTTGTAAAACAAGGGTATCAACGATTTTACTTGTTGAATCGATTAGTTCAAGTTTATACTCCCTCTGGCCTTTTTTAAGAATCGGTACAATGTAGGTTTGACACTAAGAGGATGGTATTGCCCAGTCCCTTCTCATTTCTTTCACCTAAAACCATAAGCGAGGATCTGCCTTTGAGGGCAAATCACCACCTGGCCCCATGGTTCGGGAATTTTTAAACCTAATTATAATAGTTTCTTTCTCTTCTAGACAAATAGGTCTTGGTCAATAGTCCTAAGACCTTTGCATTGAACATGGCTTTAGTAGAATAAAGAGAACACCAAGTTTTTTCTGAACTTGTGATTGGTTGTGTTATACCTTCGGGCTATGAAATGCCAGAAATTCTTGGGAATTCTCTTTAAGATAGACGCCAACATTTGTTCACTATTCCTAGTTTACATAACTCTTTTGTGCTGCTTTACCCAATGTTTGTATTGCACTTTCAAGGAGCCTTTTCCCCAGTAATATAATGCATGTGTTTTCTCAAAACTGCCCATTTCATATCGTAATCTCTGCTTCTCTGTTTGTACAAGAGGATCGAAGGCATGGGGCCGATATGATTTGATTATTGTTTGACCCAACCATTTTAGTTTGTTTATATAGGGCTTGTAATGTCTGATTGATGACCATATTGTAATTGTAAACTGAGAAGAAGCTCTCCAAAGAAGAAGGCAAGCTAGGATTAATCTTACCCTAAAGCGATGCAGGCCAACATATTCTGTTCCTCAAATTGTTTATGCCTTCTGGCAGAGTCTGATAGTAAGCACTAGACAAACATGATCACTGTAATTGTTGTCCATGTTACGTAAAGAATAGGCTTCGATAAACAATTCAGAAGAAAGGTATATAGAATCTCTTGTACTACTGTTACTCCCCCAATACCAAGTAGGGAGACCAGAATAATCACCAGCCAAACCCCCATTCGCTTCATGCTGCAGGTGTCTCAAGCTAAAATCTAATCAGACCAGCTAGCACCTCTTTATAGGGATGTTCATTTGAGGATTGGGTGCAGAGCCGTCTCTGCAAATGCAATTCAAATCCCTGCAATAAAGATCTTATGTGATCCAGTGGAACTGCCCCAGTCAGCAAAAAAATTTCTATTAATGAAAATAAGGCGTAAAGGCAAGGATTACAATGTTTATTCCTTAGATTTATACTCCAGGGGATTTACAATGCATTTGAAGGTGGAGAAGGGGCAAGGAACGGATTTAGTATTTCAACCATGTGCTCCTATTTCCCCTGCCTCTTGGTTTTCCTCCTCTGTGAGATTTTCAAGCAGGTGTAAAACAATAGAATCCTCCTGCTTTTTACATCTAAAGGCAGGCAGATTCCTTGCGAGACCATGGTAAGGGCTTTCTGCAACATATGTTGCTGCGTTTTTATTTTGTTTCCAAAACTGAGAGTAAAATGAATGACTAAAGGCAATTTTACATGTTCTTACTCTTTCATTTTCCAATCCATTTGGTAAAACTCAAAACGTTCATGCAAGTGGCCCACCAGCACTTAAGTGCCAACATTTGGTTTCCCCTGGACAGTTACCACTACTAACAAAATGACCCCTCTGTACTTTAAGCTTTACTCAACTTGCACAAGCCGCCGCCTTCCGGCAAGTTACTACCCTGGATGTTATTCTTACGGCTACTTCTTCTGTCAGTGGACTGATCACACGGTGACGCCATTATAGCTAAATCCCTTTGAGCCATATGGGTAACCCCATGCAGATTGGGAGATGACCCAGAATTGCGTTTCTTTATCTCCTATGATTACCTTTATAAACTCATTGATTTGAGAGGACACAGAAGCCTGCCAAGTGCCCAATGTCCTTTCGAAACCTAGCACAACCAAGAACCTTACTAGCAGAAAATACTGAAAACAAGGAACCATGGTAATTTAGAGATTTCTCTGTAGCGGAATGTACATGGCTTCTTTCAAAATCACCCAACCACAATTTTCAACAACATAAAAGAAATAGCTAACAGAAACAAAGAGCTTCCATGGCAGGTAGGGTCTTCTCTTTAGGCCATGACCGACTGAAAGAACTCACATGGCAGGTAGGACCTTCTCTTTAGGTAATGACCGACGGAAAGAGCTTACATGGCAGGTAGGAACTTCTCTTTAGGTAATGAGAGACTGAAAGAGCTCACTTGGCAGGTAGGAACTTCTCTTTAGGTAATGAGCGACTGAAAGAGCTTACGTGGCAGGTAGGAACTTCTCTTTAGGTAATGACCGACTGAAAGAGCTTACATGGCAGGTAGGATCTTCTCTTCTGGTAATGAACGACTGAAAGAGCTTACGTGGCAGGTAGGATCTTCTCTTTAGGTAATGACCGACTGAAAGAGCTTACGTGGCAGGTAAGATCTTCTCTTTAGGTAATGACTGACTGAAAGAGTTTACATGGCAGGTAGGATCTTCTCTTTAGGTAATGACCATCTGAAAGAGCTTACATGGCAGGTAGGATCTTCTCTTCTGGTAATGACCAACTGAAAGAGCTTACATGGCAGGTAGGACCTTGTCTTTAGGTAATGACCGACTGAAAGAGCTTACATGGCAGGTAGGATATTCTCTTTAGGTCATGACTGACTGAAAGAGCTTACATGGCAGGTAGGATCTTCTCTTTAGGTAATTACCGACTGAAAGACCTTACATGGCAGGTAGGATCTTCTCTTTAGGTAATGACCGACTGAAAGAGCTTACGTGGCAGGTAGGATCTTCCCTTTAGGTAATGACAGACTGAAAGAGTTTACATGGCAGGTAGGATCTTCTCTTTAGGTAATGACCATCTGAAAGAGCTTACATGGCAGGTAGGATCTTCTCTTTAGGTAATGACCATCTGAAAGAGTTTACATGGCAGGTAGGACCTTGTCTTTAGGTAATGACCGACTGACAGAGCTTACATGGCAGGTAGGATCTTCTCTTTAGGTAATGACTGACTGAAAGAGCTTACATGGCAGGTAGGATCTTCTCTTTAGGTAATGACCAACTGAAAGAGCTCACATGGCAGGTAGGACCTTCTCTTTAGGTAATGACCGACTGAAAGAGCTTACGTGGCAGGTAGGATCTTCTCTTTAGGTAATGACTGACTGAAAGAGCTTACATGGCAGGTAGGATCTTCTCTTTAGGTAATGACCAACTGAAAGAGCTCACATGGCAGGTAGGACCTTCTCTTTAGGTAATGACCGACTGAAAGAGCTTACGTGGCAGGTAGGATCTTCTCTTTAGGTAATGACTGACTGAAAGAGTTTACATGGCAGGTAGGATCTTCTCTTTAGGTAATGACCATCTGAAAGAGCTTACATGGCAGGTAGGATCTTCTCTTCTGGTAATGACCGAATGAAAGAGCTAACATTTATTTATTTATTTTTATTCATTTGCATTTTTAAAGCGCTCACACAGCCCAGGGGCATCAAGGCGCTGTTGCAGATTTTTTGTTGTTGTTGTTGTCTTAGTTGCATATTTATAACGTGCTTAAATAACAAGAGGTTTCTAAGCGCGGACCCGGGGATCGAACCTGTATTGCTTTGTGTTGTCTTGCTTCCAAGGCGAGCACGTTGCCACTGAGCTATCCTCCCAGGACAACATGGCAGGTAGGGTCTTCTCTTTAGGTAATGACCGACTGAAAGAGCACACATGGCAGGTAGGATCTTTTCTTTTGGTAATGACCTACTGAAGAGCTCATATGGCAGGTAGGATCTTCTCTTTAGGTAATGACCGACTGAAAGAGCTCACATGGCAGGTAGGGCCTTCTCTTTAGGTAATGACCGACTGAAAGAGCACACATGGCAGGTAGGATCTTTTCTTTTGGTAATGAACTACTGAAGAGCTCACATGGCAGGTAGGATCTTCTCTTTAGGTAATAACCGACTGAAAGAGCTTACATGGCAGGTAGGATCTTCTCTTTAGGTAATGAGAGACTGAAAGAGCTTGCATGGCAATAGGATCTTCTCTTTAGGTAATGACCGACTGAAAGAGCTTACATGGCAGGTAGGATCTTCTCCTTAGGTAATGACCGACTGAAAGAGCTTGCATGGCAGGTAGGATCTTCTCCTTAGGTAATGACCGACTGAAAGAGCTTGCATGGCAGGTAGGATCTTCTCTTTAGGTAATGAGAGACTGAAAGAGCTTGCATGGCAATAGGATCTTCTCTTTAGGTAATGACCGACTGAAAGAGCTTACATGGCAGGTAGGATCTTCTCCTTAGGTAATGACCGACTGAAAGAGCTTACATGGCAGGTAGGATCTTCTCCTTAGGTAATGACCGACTGAAAGAGCTTGCATGGCAGGTAGGATCTTCTCTTTAGGTAATGAGAGACTGAAAGAGCTTGCATGGCAATAGGATCTTCTCTTTAGGTAATGACCGACTGAAAGAGCTCACATGGCAGGTAGGATCTTCTCTTTAGGTAATGACCGACTGAAAGAGCTTACATGGCAGGTAGGATCTTTAGGTAATGACCGACTGAAAGAGCTCACATGGCAGGTAGGATCTTCTCTTTAGGTAATGACCAACTGAAAGAGCCTACATGACAGGTAGGATCTTCTCTTTAGGTAATGACCGACTGAAAGAGCCTACATGGCAGGTAAGATCTTCTCTTTAGGTAATGACCGACTGAAAGAGCTTGCATGGCAGGTAGGATCTTCTCTTTAGGTTATGACCGACTGAAAGAGTTTACATGGCAGCTAGGGCTTCTCTTTAGGTAATAACCGACTGACAGAGCTTGCATGGCAGGTAGGATCCTCTCTTTAGGAATAACCGACTGAAAGAGCTTACATGGCAGGTAGGATCTTCTCTTTAGGTTATGACCGTCTGAAAGAGCTTACATGGCAGCTAGGGCTTCTCTTTAGGTAATAACCGACTGACAGAGGTTGCATGGCAGGTAGGATCCTCTCTTTAGGTAATAACCGACTGAAGAGCTCACATGGCAAGTAGGATCTTCTCTTTAGGTAATAACCGACTGAAAGAGCTTGCATGGCAGGTAGGATCCTCTCTTTAGGTAATAACTGACTGAAAGAGCTCACATGGCAGGTAGGATCTTCTCTTTAGGTAATGACCGACTGAAAGAGCCTACATGGCAGGTAGGATCTTCTCTTTAGGTAATGACCATCTGAAAGAGCTTACATGGCAGGTAGAATCTTCTCTTTAGATAATGACCGACTGAAAGAGCTTAGAAGCAGGTAGGATCTTCTCTTTAGGTAATGACCGACTGAAAGAGCTTGCATGGCAGGTATGATCTTCTCTTTAGGTAATGACCGACTGAAAGAGCCTACATGGCAGGTAGGATCTTCTCTTTAGGTAATGACCGACTGAAAGAGCTTACATGGTAGGTAGGGCTTCTCTTTAGGTAATGACCGACTGTACTGCTTTATAAAGATCTGGGTTAACTTAAATCTACAAACTCTTTTGATTCTGAAATTCAACCCATTCATTTTCTTTGTCATGATATTGCAGACTATGCTCAGGACCAGGTTCTTAAAATTCAAGCTGAAGTTCAGCTCAAATACTGAGGTCCTGATGTGAGTTGGATGAATCCTCCTATCCCACTAGATTGTATAGTTTTAGTTCATTATCCGGCACTGATTTCGATTTGCTATGTGCAAAGCTAAACCCCCAGGATCCTATAGAGATGTGGCATGACCACAGTAGCCAAAACTATGATACCGGTGGTGACTATTTCAAAAACAAATATCTGGGTTCTGTGCCCCTAACCTCTGACATCAAACATGCTCTGGTACTAGGATCTTTAAATAAATAAGGTGCTGGCCCTCCAGAACCAGCAAACTAGTGCCCTATTTCAAGAGTTACATGTATTGTAAGTAATGGGCATTGTTCACTCTATGAAAATCTTTAATAAAAGTGAATTTTCAAAAGAAATGTAGCACAGTTAGAGATCTTGATGCGACATAAATAATGAGCATGCTACACAATGTATTATCTCCCTGATGAATGTCTTATTCCAATTGGAAAAGACAGAAACATGTTGATACAGAGATTTATAAGATTCATTATATGCTCTAACTAAGAGAATCATTCTTATTCAAGTGTACTAGAAGTGTAGTTTAATTTTCAATACTCACACGAGGAAGATATGTGATTTTGTCTCAATTAACTGTGAATGTGTCTGAGCATGTGTTTAAAGTATATTTTTGTTATGTGTTGATGTAGTATTGCTGTATTTTTTATGAAACGTAATTAATAAGTGTATAAGCATAATAAATATGGACTTTCCCAGATCACTAGTTTTTTTGAAACTATTTAAATAAAGTCTATTTTTTAGCTTAAAGTCATAATCTTTGTTGTTAGAGTCCGATACATTGCCCCAGAGAATTGTAATTCCAGTCAACACAAGGCAAAGCCACTCTTGCCCCAGTTATTGTGCCAGCATTCACATGTGCTTTAGTCGTGCTTCACTGGCATAACAGATTTAAAGGACCATCCTATTTCATTCCTAGAGGCAATGTACAGTTCAACAAACAGTTAGCATGTCCCTGCTCATCACACCAGCGTGAAGATGTGTATTAATGGTGCTACACCTGCGAGGAATTATTTAATGTGGCATCATGATTTGTTTCCTGCTATTCCACTGGTGCTGCGCTAAAATCACACAATCTCATGCTGTTTTCTAGATTTCCCCCAGAAAACATGAATGCCAACAGGGTAATATGTTTAACTGGGGCAACATTGGCATGATAAGTCTTTGAATTGTATTGAGTCTTCATTGCTGTGCCCGGTTTTCCTGGGGGCACCCCCTACTTAGTGCTGTCACTGCAAATGGAGACAACTAAGCACTGGACCAGGAAACACAGGAAAAAGCACAGGGGCAAAGTATAGTACAGAACTATTCCATTTCATTCAGGAGAGTCTGGCCTACAAATTCATTAAAGAAACACACCTGGAAAACTTCTACACTTAGTAAGTAGGCAGCTAGTGGGATGTGAGGGGGAGGTGGAGGAATGGGAGAATAATATTATGAGGATAGTACAAACTTAACAGTGAGAGAACAGGTTCTTCACCTCTCTTCTTGGTCACTCTTTGGTAACTAGTACCCCACCATGTACCTATTTGTTTTCTAGTGGCCCTGTAGGAAGCTTATTGGTCCAGGTTACCCCCTGCTTAAGTATATGTTCAGTGGTGGCTCCCATGTAAATACCTATTCACTATTGACCGCTCTATATGTAGTTGTTCAATACTGCTCCTACTCCATTCCCATTGCATGTCCAAAGAGGCAGGTGGCTCAGTATGACAATGCATTACTTACCGTAAAAACATTTCTGATGGTTGTATCTGCTTAGATTCACATGCTGTGCATAGTCTGACATCCAGTGGTCACTGCGGAGTATTGCATTTTGTTTTTTGTAGTCGAAAAGGGGACGTCGACAAGGCGTGTCGTAACACTATTCCTATAGTGAAGTGCGGTATACCCACAATCCCTCACTCGTCGAGGTCCCTCTGTTTGTATTTTTTCTGCCCTGAGGGAGCCTTCTAGACGTGAGTGAGTACAGAAAAGAGAGATATAAAAGGAAGTCAATGTTCCTTCCATCCGCGCGGGAAGGAAGGGTGGGCGCATGTGAATCTAAGCAGATACAGCCATCAGAAATGCTTTTACAGTAAGTAATGCAATGTCTTCTGATGTTTGTTAATCTGCTTAGAATCACATGCTGTGCATAGACTAGCGAGCAGTACCCGGAGTTGGAGGTGAGTTGTGAGAAGGAACAGTAGAGAAAACGTGTCTTAATACTGCTTGTCCCACCTGGGAGTCAGACCTAGAGTGTGCATCTAGACAGTAGTGTTTTGTAAAGGTATGTACAGAACTCCAGGTTGCCGCTTTGCAAATGGACTCAAGGGGAACGTTTGCAATGAATACTATGGATGCCCCAGTGCCTCGAGTATAGAGTGTGCTCTTGGCTTGAAGGGTAGTTCTCTCTTAGCAAGAGTGTAACCGAGAATGATGCATTGAACAATCCATCTAGATATAGTGGACTTTGAAACTGCATCTCCTTCTCTTCCTGCTGCTACCGAGACAAAGAACTGATTAGTCTTTCTTAGTGGTCTAGTTATTTCCATGTAAAACACGACAGCTCTGCGCACATCAAGTGTATGCAGACTTTTTTCTCCCAAATTTGAAGGGTTTTGAAAGAACGTTGGTAGTTCTATAGACTGGTTGACATGGAATTTCGAGATGAATTTCGGTGCAAACCTTGGGTGTGTGCGTAGAACCACTTTATCTTTGTGAACTGTTACAAAGGGGTCTAGAACAGAAAGAGCCTGTAGTTCACTTACTCTCCTAATGGAGGTGATAGCTATTAGGAAAGCAGTCTTAAGGGTGAGGTCCTTAAGAGTTGCTTTGTGCATGGTTTCAAAGGACGAGCCCATGAGCCTGGTAAGTACCACATTTAGGTCCCAGCCGGGAGCTGGGTTCGCTATCGGAGGGTGTATTCTCTTTACTCCCTCCATGAAGGCTTTGATAACCGGGACTTTCCACCACGACACTTTAAGTTGGGAAGTGGTGTATGCAGAAAGTGCCGCTAGGTGGACTTTAATAGAATTGAACACTAGGCCTGAGTCCAATAAATGGGTCAGGTACAGAACAATTTGTGTGGGAGAGCAGTCTACAGGGTTGATGGTTCTTCCTCTACACCAGATGACAAATCTCTTCCACTTGCTAGAATAACAGTGACGAGTGTTAGGCTTTCTAGCCTCCCTGAGGATGTCCATGCATCTCTGCGGGAGCTGTAAATGTCCAACAAATTCTATGATCTCAGGAGCCAGGCTGCTAAATTCATGGTCTGAGGGCATGGATGCAGTGTCCTGCCCTTGTCCTGTGACAGCATGTTGTACGGGCAGGGAAGTTTCACTGGAGGAGATAGAGACATCTCCATCAAGTGAGCGAACCATGGCTGCCGGGCCAACATAGGGGCCACTAGTATCATGGTAACTTGTTCCTGGTGCATCTTGTGCACAATCTTGTTGAGAAGGGGAGTCGGGGGGAAAAGTGTAAACAAATTTCCCTGACCATGGAATCGATAGACCGTTCCCCTTGGATTGGTTCTGGGGGTACCTAGAGGCGTAATCTTGGCATTGTGAGTTCTCCAGAGTTGCGAACCGGTCTATTTCTGGGAATCCCCATTGTGTGAAGACATTGAAGACGATGTCTTCGTGCAATCGCATTTCGTACTCTGAGGGCAGAGGGAAGTCTCTGCTGAGTTCGTCTGCTAGCAGATTGAGTTCCCCTGGTGCATGTTGTGACAGTAGGAACATGTTGTGTCTGAGAGCCCACTTCCATATATTCTGGGACAGCTTGGACAGTCCTGGAGAGTGGGTGCCCCCCTGCTTGTTGATGTAGTACATGGCTGTGGTGCTGTCTGTAAGGACCATCACTGTCTTCCCTTGTAGGTGTTCCTGGAAGGCTTTTAGTGCCTTGAACACGGCCAGTAGCTCCAGTAAGTTTATATGCTTGGATGCTATGCTCGGAATCCACACTCCGTGAGCAGTCTTATGGGATAGGTGTGCCCCCCATCCTGTGAGGGATGTGTCTGTGGTTAGAGTGGCCTCCACCACGGGTGTGGCAAAGGGTTTCCCTATTATCAGGTTTTCCTTTGTCCACCACCGTAGCGAGAGAACCAAGGCCTGCGAGACCACCACTAGATCGTCCCATTGTCCGCTGGCCTGACACCACTGGCTGTTGAGCCACTCTTACATTGGGCGCATGCGCAGGCATGCGTGAGGTACCAAATAAATACATGACGCCATCATTCCTAGCAAGCGCATCGCTGTGCGCACCGTCACCTCTCGACCTGCCACATATTGGGGGATCTGAAACAGCATGTTTTGGACCCTCTCGTTGGAGGGGAAGACGAGGCCGTCCTTTGTTCGAATTAGAGCCCCTAGGAATTGTTTGATCTGGCTGGGGTCTAAGCTGGACTTCTTCTTGTTGATGGAGAAGCCCAGTTGGAACAAAAGGTCTACAGTCTTTTGGGTATTGGCGAAGCATGTTTCGTAAGAATCCCCTGTTATGAACCAATCGTCGAGGTAAGGGTATACTGGGATAGACAACCTGCGCAGGTGGGCCGCTGCCACTGCCAGTACTTTCGTGAATACCCTTGGTGCAGATGCTATGCCGAAGGATAGCACTCTGAACTGGTAGTGTTTGCCCTCTATCATGAACCTGAGGTATTTTCTGTGCGCTGGCAACATTAAAATATGAAAGTATGCATCTTTCATGTCCAGTGTTGTCATGTAATCTCCTTGAGATAGCAGGGGGATCACTTCCTGTAAGGTCACCATACGAAACTTTTGAGGTTTGACAAATTTGTTCGCTGGGCGCAGATCTAATACAGGGCGCATGGTTAAGTCCTTTTTGGGTACAAGGAAGTACACTGAATAAATACCTTCCGTTACCTGAGATAGAGGCACGACCTCTATAGCTCCTTTTTCCAGTAGCTGGTCCACTTCTTGGAGAAGGATGGCGAGGTGTTCCGGTGTCATGTGTCGTCCCCTTGGGGGTCTGTACGTTGGGGAACTGTTGAATTCTATACAGTAGCTGCGGGCTATGGTTGATAGTACCCAGTGGTCTGATGTTATTCCCTCCCATGCTGGAAGAAAGGATGTTAACCGGCCCCCGACCGGCGATGCATGGGAGGGGACCCGAATCTTCGAGTCATTTAGTGTTGGTGGCTTGGGAGTCTCTAGGTGTGGAACCCCGACCTCTCCCCTTGCCACGGCGTTGACCTCTCTGGTTGTATTGTCCACTGGTACCTTGGTTAGAGGACCAGTTGTTTGCAGAGTATTGCTGCTGCTGATTTTGTTGTTGGCGTTGGCCTCGAAAAAAGCACCTATTGCCATAGCCACATTTGTTAGGGGGCCTAGAAATCTGGTCTAGGGTTTTGATGGTGTCAAACTCCTACTTAGCCGTTTCTAGTGCCTCGTCAACCACCTTCCCAAAGATGTTGGCATCTTCTATAGGCCTGTTGATTAGAGATGCTTGTGTCTCAGGTTTAAACCCTGAATTACGCAGCCAGACATGGCGTTTGAGGAGTAATCGTTGAACTAGGGAACGGGCCGCCATTTCTGCAGCATCCAGAGTGTTCTTTACAATGCTTTGGTTGACTAGAGTCCCTTCAGTAATCGTGGCCAGAAGGCGTGTACGGAGGGGTTCTGGTGCCTCTTCAGCATCCTTACGTAGCTTGCTCCACTGTGCATCTGCGTAACTTGCTAGTAAGGAGTTGTTGTTTGCAATCCTTGCGGAAAAAGCAGCGGAGGCTGTGATCCTTTTCCCTAGGGCGTACAATTTTTTACCCTCCTGTCTGGTGGTGCCTCGCTGGTTGACAGCCGGACCCCTGCTCTCTTTCTTGTATTTGTCACCACTAGGGAGTCTGGTACAGAATGGCCCCTGACGTACAACGGGTCTGAAGGAGAGGGACTGAAAAGTTTTTCAACCCTCGGGTTGACCCCTCTGACCAATGCGGGAGAGGACAGTGAAGGGATAATTCGCCTCTTTACTGATGCGAGGAGGGGAATGGTTTGGCTGACAGGGGGTTTCTCCTTGATGACTTTCTCCACAAAGTCGATGTCAGGAGAAATATCCCCAGTGTCTAATTCGAAATGTGCTGCTACCTTACGCAATAGTGCATTAAATGTAGGCTGATCGTCTATAGGAGACATGTTCCTAATAGGCGAGTCTTTGGCAGGGGACAGGTTTAGGGCATCAGGGTCCGAATACGCTGATGGGGACTGCCAGGGGTGTGAAGGACCTTCCTCTGGGTCTTCTCCGAAGCCCCCTTCACCCATGTCTGGATTATTCTCGAAACCCTCCTCCTCTAGGATTTGCTCCTCCTCATTGCCCAAAAAATCATCGTCCTCCTGAAAGTGGTGGTCCTCTTCAGTGAGGTCATCTACATCTATGTCCTGCTGGGAGGGATTAAACAGCCTGGGAAATTTTGCCCTGGGGTCCTTCTGTGGTCCCTCTCTTGCCCTTTTGGGTGGTGGTAGGTTTTGGGTTTCCATAAACCTCTCCATCTTCTCCATACAGAAATGGAGTCTCTCCAGGGTTTCATGAGGTACCCCTGAGTGGTCAAGGGGGGGGGAAGCTAGGATATTCGGCCTGAAACCGCTTTTACCTATCCCAAAGCGTCGAAGAAAGGTTTCCTTTGCCATCAGAAAAGCCTTCCGGTAAACTAGGAGTCCCTCTGGATGAAGGGGGCAGTTCCTGCCTTCCTTCAGGCCTTTTCGGCGTCTCTTTAGCGTTCTGAGTGGCGTTTGACGCATCTTTCGCCGTCCGCCTCTGGCTATCGGTGGAAACGATTCTCGCCAGGCTCTCGACGACTAGCTTGTCTGTGGAGGGCTCTGGTCTCGATGTTACTACGGTGACGGGCGCTATCTGCTGGTGCGCTACGTCTGATGATTTGGGGGTAGCGCCCTTATCTGTAGGAAGCCCAGTCGCTGGTCGTGGCTGCGGTTGTGAGTGGGGCTTAAGACCCTTACGGTCTGAGGAGGCCGCCGATAGGGACTGCGTCTCCTTAGGCGCTGATGGTTTCTTCGTCTTTGACGAAAAAGAGCCGTGGGTTGTGTGTTTATGGGAGTGTGATTTCTGTGCGTCAGTGTCGCCGGGGTGTTCATCCCCATAAGCAGGGCGTGAGCCGAGCTTGTCGGGGCCGGGGACAAACGACGAGGAGCTCCAGCGCTCCTTAGAGAGGTCTACAACTTCCGAATCGGAGGTCGGGTTACCACATTCCTTGTCACTTTCGGCAGCGGAGGCGGCGGGTGAGGAACCAGACCTCGACATAGCACAGGCCACCCACCTCTTGGCCCTGCGGTCTTTTAAAGTCTTAGGCTTGAGGAGCTGACAAGCCGCGCAGCCGTCTTCTTTGTGGTCGAGGGGCAAGCAACGGTTACACCGTTTATGCTTGTCTTTCCAGGTAAACTTGCCCTTGCAGCGCGGGCAAAACCTAAAGGGCGTCCTCTCCATAGCTGAGGAAATATTTATCTGTGGTAACGACCCCAAGGGAAAGGAAGGGGAAAGCGAAAGGCATTCTCAGAGAGAAACAAGAAATGTCCCACGACCCCACTCTCCCTACTGTCTTTTGGCTGGCGAGGCCAGGCCACGTGTTCGGCAGCGCTGAAGGATCTCCTCCGTCTCGTCTCCTCCGTCGAAGATCTTTCTCTTCACAGCTACGTCGAGGGAGGATCTGTTTAATGTATATTAATAATTAAACGACCAAAGGTCGAGGAAAAGAATTAGCAATGTCTCTCGAGGAGCTACGCGTAAAGGCGACCAATATCTGGGCGTAAAAAAATAATCTGAGGAACCTCGATGCGTGAGGGATTGTGGGTACATCGCACGTCACTATAGGGATAGTATTACAGACACGCCTTGTCGACGTCCCCTTTTCGACTACGAAAAACAAAATGCAATACTCTGCAGTGACCACTGGATGTCGGACTATGCACAGTATGTGATTCTAAGCAGATTAACAAACATCAGAAAATAATTTATAGGGCCTACAGCCCAGCACCTCTGCCACATTCCCCTTAAACTTCACCCTCCCTGATGTTGATGTCTTTCTCGACTCTCTTCCCACTGAAGCCCTTGTTGCTCTCACGGCTGCCATGAATCTGCTTAAAACTTCCTGCAACTGCCAGCTTGGATTTGACCCTCTCTGACCACTCTCTCCGACTTTTCTCCACAGCATTCTGACCAATGTTTAAGACACATCCCTCAATCATACGTTTCTCTCTTTCTCCTTCATCCTATGAACCTCGCGATTAACATCTCCGTTCGTCCACTCTATTCCCTGCATTTCAATATCTTTACTCCCCATCCATTCCCAGCCCCACCTCCCAAGTTGAGGCTTGACTGGCAACCCACCAGGCCAAGATCAGATCCGATCCTCTCTTAAACCTGGTACCAACAAACAACCTCTTCATTTAATTGGCCTTAATTAACTACGACCTGGCACTCATCGCCCCATTTGAACACCACCTCCCTGCTTTCACATTTTCTACAACCTCTCATGGCTGCTACCATGGATAATTTGCATATTTAGGGGGTAATTCATGGAATAAATGTGTGCCGGAATTACTGGTGCAAGCTGGCGCAAGTGTGAAAAAACCTGCGTGCGATTCATAGAAGGCCCTGCGCCTGTATTTCCCTGGATGTGCGCCAAATCCGCACGTGCCGCTGACCGGCACACACGACACTTCCACATCCCGAACGCTGTGCGCGAAAGCACACAACGTCAGCACATACATCAAAAAGGGAGTGGAACAATGGGCGGAACACTTGGAATGGGGAACAACCTGTGAAAATAAAGGCGTAACTGGGGAAATACCACTGGGAAGTACAAGGAACGCCCACACGCACGCGAACTACACGTATTCATGGAATCGAATAGGGAAAACCCACACACGTCAAAACACGCACAATTACGTCCACCACACGAAAGCAGGCGGAAGCGCCCCTGTGCAGCATAAAAGTGCGCGCAAACAACAAACAAGCTTGCAGCAGTGATTGTGGGAAACCGCAGGAGGAGGAGAATAGCCAGGCCCCACATTGTTTTGCCCAGGACCAGCCTTTTTGGGATGCCTGATGACCAGGTCTATGGCAGGTATAGGTTTCCACCTCATATCATACTAGAGCTGGTCAGGGAGTGGGAGGATGAACTCACATCACCCACCCTGTGCTCCCAAGCATTGAGCCCCTTGGAGAAGGTGCTCAATGTACTGCGTCATTTCAGCAGACAACTGGCATAGTGGGGGGCGTCTCACACAGTCACGTTGCCTACACCAGGTGTTGGCAATCATCATTGCGCGCCCGTCAGTCCTCAGGCACATATACATGCCCAGAACACCTGCAGAAAGGCAGGCCGTGGTCCTGGACTTCTACAGGGTGGCACACTTCCCCAAAGTGCTTGGTGCCATAGATTGCACCCATGTGGCCCTACGTCCACCTAGGGCCACTGAGCATATCTATCGAAACCGCAAGCACTGGTATTCCATCAACGTGCAGGTGGTATGTGATGCCAAGGGAATCATCACCTCCGTCTATGCAAACTATCCTGGGCCCACGTATGATAGTTTCATATTCAGAATGTCTGCCCTGAGCCGGGCCCTGGAAGATGGGAAGCATGGTGACACATGGCTCTTAGGTGAGTACAAATGCCTGTGCACATGCATACATGTCACACACAGACAAATACACAAGCCCAACTAATGACAACCATTATCACCTTACCAGGGGACAGTGCCTATCCTCTGAGCACCTACATGATGACGCCCATGCGGAACCCCACCACACCACCCCAGGTAAGATACAACGCAGCCCATATTGCAACCAGAGCCATAGTGGAGCGCACATTCGGAGTGCTCGAGTCACGCTCCCTTGACCGCTCTGATGGACAGCTACTATATGCACCCCCAGTAGTGTGCAGGATCATTGTGGCAGAATGTGCCCTGCACAACGTTGCAACACAGCATGGCGTACCGGTGGACATGGTGGTGCCCCCACATCGCCAACCACACGCATGGCCGCTGCGCATAGGAGGGGAAAGGGCATGTGGCGAGGCAGCCCGTACCCAGCTTGTGGCCACATTTTTCACCTAAACTCCAACCCCTGCGGAGTGCACATAGGCCTGGCACATACCAGGTCACAATCGAAGAAGAATGAGCTGAGTGAGGGAAGAGGATGGAAGAGGTGAGGAGAGTAACAAAATAAGTGACAAACTGTGGTAGGTCCACAAAGAATCTAGATAGTGCTGGAGAGGGGGAGAAGAAACACAGAAGGGAAAGGGGGAACAGCTGACCTGTAATCAGTGGTGGAGGGACTAATGATAAAAGTAAGTGGCAAAATGGTACTTAAAATGTTGAAGGTGGGGTGTGGAAGGGCAAATGTCTGCAAAGAACAAGTGCCTACGTATCACCATGGCTGATGGCAATTGGGGTAGTGGTGGAAAATGACAGACAGAGTACAAGGAGGAGGGTAAAGGGTGGTGGAGAGTGAAAGGGAGGAGAGAAGGGAGGAGGGGGCCAAGGTCAAAATGCCTACTGGGGAAGATGGGGAAAGAAAGCACACACAGGGGGCAGAGGGAAACTAGACGGTGCAGAAGAGTATGGGATGTGATGATGAAGGGGGGGAGACAGAGGGACACTGGCAAGGGCAGGGGAAACAGGGGAAAATCAAGTGACTCAGAAGGCTGATGGACAGGTCTGGACAGGGCCACCTTTGTGGGCTTTTGGTAGTGGTGGCAGGCTCAAGCATCCTGGTTGGCCGGATTGTCGATTGTCACAAGGGCCAAGTGCAAACAGTGGGAGGGGGGAGCAGGTCCAGGACACAAACAGGAAATTCAAATCACGAACAATGCAGTCATAACTCAAATGGCACATCCAAACACCAGCCAGGGCTGGAAAATGGCCAAAGTGGTGCTAACAAGGAATGGGTGGTAGAAATGCGTGGTGACAGGGGTAACTCAGCGTGCAGCCTTCGTTTGGCATATCAAAATCACTGGTGGGAAACTGTCCAAATCACATGGACCCCTCCCACCATCAGTGTGTTGTACACAGCCAAAGGGTGCATGGTACCAGCTACAGCAGTAAGTGCATTAACAGACAGTCAATACATAACAAACATCTCAAGCAACATGATGAAATGCACAGTCAGCATAATACTCACCAAAGTGAAGTGAAGACATGCATTGGAGAAACCATCTGGAATGCCCACTAGGGGTGTACACACAAGTAGAACTGCAGGCTAGCCACATATATGACGGTAGCCCAATGCCCATGTGTGATATGCTGTTACACCGAGCCATCCTTGCGAGCCCATGGAAAAGGGAAGCAGGAGTAGCATATGTGTCAGGACTCCAAGCAAAACACATACACAAGACAAGCCTGAATGGGCCCAGCTGGAACACACAGTGGGTGCCTTCCGATGCCACAAAGCACCACACTGTTACATGTATGAGAAGGAGAAAAGGAGAAAAGCTCCTTCTCCATCCACTTAAGACAACCTCACTACAGCTGCCTCTACCTATAAATCTGCTATCTTAAACGCCAAAAAAGAGATTTATAACACAAGAATACACAACGCCAAATCTGGCACGAAAGAATTATTCTCCACACTAAGAGAACTTGAATCGCCACTGCCACCCTCAGAGGACTGCACCAAAGACAAGGCATGGTGCAGTAATATCCAACTTGCTCTCTCTAACAAAATTGCCTTGCTTCAAGCAAAGATAGAAGCCAAAAAAGCCAACTTGGTCGCCAAAGATATCCTCAATAGCAAAAATGACCACACCACTCCCAACTGCCCCCCTTTGCATTTCTCCTAAGTCACTGAACAAGGAGTAGTTAAGATAATCGCTAATCTTAAACCATCCAATTGTAAAGGTGACTTATGTCCCGCCTCTGTCATCAAAGATGGAGCTAAAGATCTAGCTCCCCTCATCACCTCACGGATCAATTCTTCCTTCAAGAACTCAGTAGTCCCTAATAACCTCAAAGAAGCGTGGGTCCTCCCCCTCCGCAAAAAGCCCAACCTTGACCCTAACACCCCTACGAATTACAGACCCATCACCACAGTCCCTTTACTCCTCAAAATACTAGACAGAGTCGCCTACTTCCAAATACAACAACATTTGGAAGACAATAACCTCTTAGGCCTGCGACAATCCGGCTTTAGACCCAGGCACGGAACCAAAACTTCCCTCCTGGATCTAAAAATCCAAATGGATGAAGCCAAAGACAAGGGCAACTTGGCCATCCTGCTCCTGTTGGATCTCTCTGCGGCCTTCGACCTGGTTGACCACCAGATCCTTACACAACACCTTTCCTCGGCTGCCGCATTCTCAAAGAATGCCACCAATTGGATTCAGTCATTTCTGTCTGACAGATCGAGTAGGGTCTTCGCCCCTTCAGCGGCTGCTGACCCTATCGCAATCCAATGCGGAGTTCCCCAAGGCTCCTGCATCTCACCCACACTTTACAACATCTTCACAAAGCTTCTCTTCGACCGTCTTGACGAACTGGGTGTCAGCTACACTAATTATGCAGACGACACCCAGGTCCTCATCATACTCACTGGCTGCTACGAAGAAGATGTTGCAAAGCTTAACGAAATCTACCTAGAAATCCAAGCCTGGATGGCCACACACAGTCTCTGCCTTAATGACGATAAGACGAAACTGCTCATCGTAGGCTCCCAGGCCCGCCTCAATAAATTAGATTCTAGGTACAAATCCTTCACCATTGATGGCAACATCATAAAAGTCTCCAAAGAGGTCAAAACATTAGGCGTGTACCTCGACTCCACCCTATCGTTGAAAAAACAAATAAATGCCACGATATCTTCTACCACATATACCAACAAACTTATCAATGCCTGTAGACCTTTTCTATCATCCTCCAGCTGCCTCACCTTATCCAGAGCATTGATTTTGTCTAAATTAGACTATTGTAACACACTCTTTCTAGGTACTGCCTCCAAAAATCTAGACAGACTCCAGATCCTCCAAAACAATGGCTTAAGATGTGCTCTTAACCTCCCGCGCAAGGCACACATCTCCACGGCTAGCAAAGAAGTCCACTGGCTCCCGATTCGAGACAGAATCAAGCTAAGAACTCCTGTCACTACACACAAATGCCTCTCACTGACTGCCCCGCGATACCTATCCCACAAATTCGCTAGACACAGCACTTCTAGACCCACTAGAACTCCCTACTTGCACCAACTCAAGGTCCCTAAATTCAACCTAAAAACAGCAGGAGGTTCCAGTTTCCCGGCTCTGGCAGCTCAATGTTGGAACACCCTCCCTCTTGCAATCAGATCGGAAGCTTCCTTTTGGCCATTCAGAGCCATGGTGAAATCATGGCTCTCTGCCTAAACACGGTGCTACTTACTTGCGCATCCTAGGTCTTAACTATACCGTGAAATGGATCACCATGTAACCCGATCCACTATTTTCAATTGTATTCTTTGCTTATTTTTTTACTTCACCATTTGTCTGCACCATTGAATGTATGTACTTTTCCTGCTGTGCAGAACGATATGTAACTATGTTGTCCATATGATTATGCGCCCAGCTACCCGAGGGTTCGGTCGCGCTCTATAAATAAACTAACTAAACTAAACTAAACTAAACTATGCACAACAGACAAAATAAAATTGCAAAAAAATAATAATTCAAAGAAAATACTAATAAAATCAAATAATCAATTGAAATAAAAAAATTAAAAGAGTTATGAAAGAAAGAAAAAGAAAATAAGAAAAATTAAGAAAACCAGAAAAAATTAAAAGCAAACAAAGTCAAATCATTGTAAAAGAACAACAAAATAGAGGAAAAAAAATAAAATGAAAAATGAAAATAAAAAGATAACATACTTACCAAAAACCATACAATTTGGATGAAAAATCAAAAATATTTGTAGAAAAAAAAACTGCTGGAATTTTATTTTGGAGAACTTGCAGAAAGAACATCTAAAATTCCCATATATAACCTGGGGGTGGGGAGGGCACTCAAGAGGGGGGAGATACAGGGTGCAGCTCAACACCCACATGTGTAGATGTTGAGATAAAAAAATTAAAAAAACCTCACTGGGCTCAGCGCCTGCACGGCCCGACCTATGTGGTAGATAGGTTGTCATCGTCACCCTCTGGATGGAAATCAGAAGGTGGACGTGGCGCAGTTGACTCACCACGCCTAGCCACGACTTGCCCCTCAATGGCAGCAAGCATGCGGGTCTGGTAAGCCAGGTCCTGGCTGGCAATAAGACTGAGGTCAGCATGCATTACCTCACGTGTCACACGTGCTTCCTCCTGCAGGGAAAGACGTGTGAAACAGAGTTCTGCCTGAATGGCCTCACATGATAAACAGAGTGACTCCCGGCTTGCATGGAGTTCAGCCGAGATGGTTCTTTCAAGCTGTACCATCCTGTCTTTTGTCTGCGTACTCTCCTCCATCATGAGGTCAGCTAGAGCAGATCGGAGGGCTTGGTGTTCCACCCTCTGGGCCTCACGGTGTGCCTCTGCTTGAGCATTAAGTGTTTCACGCAGAGCCACCATTTCAGCCCAGCGCACCCTGTCAGACGCCACCATGCCCAGCCTGAGTGAGCAGCACATGGACTGCATAGCCCACTGCTGGAGCACCATTTGCCTTACAGAGGGGAGGATGGAATGGGCCACACTTTCCATACCTTGAGCAATCATCTCAACTGCTCCCCCCTGTTGCTGTGCTATGGCACTCGTGCAACGCTCCCACTCAGTTGACCCCGGTGGCACAGGGCCACCGCGTTGCCGGACACCACACCTGCTGGGCCCAAGGAGCTGTGGTCCTTGCTGGGTTGGTGCTGACCACGGCTGCAGGACTGCATCCCTCCCTCGACCTGATGTCCCAGGAACATGTCCAACTGGTGTCGAGTGTGACCCTGCACCGTAACCACCACAGGCAGACATTCCAACCTTGCCTGGCCCCCTACTGCAGGTGTCGCAGACAGAAGATCATCCAATACAGGATTACTTACCGGCGACGACACGTCATGATGCAGATGCGGCTCAACATAGTGGTCGGAGGATACATCAGAGCCTGACACAGTCAGCTCTGGACACAATGGCCTGGAGCACCTGTTGGTTCTCGTGGGCTGCCACCCCACGACCACCACTGGTGCTTGGTTGGTCATGTGAACTGACCACCGTGTCTGGGATGACATCTTCATCCTCTGCCGCCAGTGCGTCATCACCTGCAACATAAAGAAAAGAAACAAGGACACGCATGTCAGTAGCACATACCACACACATACAGTTCACAACATTGACAGCCAAATAATGAAACCCCAACATGCATCCAGTGGCATTGTAATGCAAGGCCATCCCAAAAGCAGAAAAGGATTTGTGCAAAATGTGAAGGCAACACATGTATTGCATGTTGCACATCACCTGCATCACACACAACCTCTAGCAGGCATATATCCAATGCCAACATGAGAGATGGGAGCAAATAGTTGGCACCTAGCATAATCATGTGTGAACACACAAATAGACACAGCTAGAAATCTGACCAAACACCCAATGATACATGTAACATGCATGTTCATATGCAGCACTCAACTACCATCAACTATGCACAGTACATGTGTCATAGGAGGCACTTACGCTAGTGCCTTTCCATACTGTGAAAGGAGGGACATGGGTACATACATGTCAGGTCAACATCAAACAGCAACATCATGATTGCATGTTGAAGGGCTTAACTTGGCACAGGAGTGGGTGTGTGCGGTGCAGTGCACGTGTAGCCCCTCAACTTACAACATCAACACGTACGTAGTGATGACAATATTCAAACATGATGGCAGTGTAATGCAATTGCAGCCATCATGTGCAACTGGCATGCACCAGGTAGCATGGTTTCCGTGAAACACCCACCCTCTGGCCAATAGCAGGGAGGCACTGCATGGCAATGACATGTTCCACACAGAACTGTGCATTGCCCGACAGTGTAGGCGTGTGTCTATTGCATTTCGTCATTCAAATGTCACTACAGCCAATGAGAAGTGGACATGATGGAGGAATGACATGATGGACATGATGGATGAGGAACCATCCATAGTACATGCATGCATGTAGAAGACAACACCAGTTGAAAAGAGGCCGTGGGCCTGTAACAGGGGGAGCCATGTGCATGATACAGATGTGCACAGCCTAAAGTCGTGCATGATGATACACAGACCTACAGTGAGCATGACATGGCTGTCCAAATGAGATGGCACTTGGCTCATCCTGGACAAATACTACAATAAGCAGGTGGTCAAGGACACCTGGGGGCATACATGGAATGCACATGGAACATGGTTGTGCACATATGTGCATGGGGAGCCACTGCCATGAGCACAGTCAGAGGGAGACACACTGCACCAAGGACAAAGGATGTGTATGACATGATATGACATCTCATCAAGATTGCACCCGCACACAAGTGGCTCAGAGCTCAAACAAGCAAAGGGAGGGGAACAAGGGAGAAAAGGAATTCAAAACAACTATCATACTGGGCACAGTGACATTGAGAACACGCAAGCGCATGGAGAAGGGATAACGGGTTGAAGACCCAGGAAGGGGCAGAAGGGGAATGTGCCAAACAGAGGAGACCAAAGAAGGAAAATAAAGTCCAATGATAGACTAGCCATTCAAAAAGTGGCAGTGCAGCCAGCAAGTGGCAAGTGCAAGATGATTTGGACAGGGCAAACCTGATGAGTGCAGACGAAGAGTGCTGGACTGTATGGGTACACACACTGGACCTATTGATATGGGAGGCCTGTAGGCAGTGCAGCAGGGAGGCAGGGTGAGCAGGTACCTGATCTGATGGACAGAGTGTGTGCAGGGGCACAGTGCCAACAGAGGAAACTGTTCGGCTGGGTAGAAGAGGGGCTAATGCAGGAGCAAGTAGGAAGGTGTTGAGGTGCTTCCAGAAGCAGATATATTTGTCCTCAAGTCTCAACGTGGCCAGTTGGCTGTTCAAAACTGAGCTCCCAGCTGTACACACAGATCTGATCCTACCTTATTTATTCAATTAACGACTGACCTTGAGGGAGTGTGGGGTAGAGGAGCAAAGGACTCAAGGGGGGAGGAATTGGTAGAGGGATTGTTGAAGGTATTTTGTACCCAGTCCCAAAAAATCCTTGTGCACAATGCAGAGGGTCTGAAGTATCCTCCTTGCATCCACTGGTAGCCAATGAAGGGGTTACAGAGCTGGAAAGGTAGGATCCCAGGGCTTGAGGCCAAGGACAAGTCTTGCAGTCCTGTACTGGATTAGTGATGGAGGGTGGAGTGTGGAGGCAGGTCGAATATTGAAAGAGACTGTCACAGTACCCCAACCTTGAGTAAACCAAAGCTTGACAGACTGTGAGCATGTAGGAGAATGTTAGGAAAGGCACAGTACCCTTGAGGATGCAAAGCAAGAAGTTAATCCATCTCAAGATACATCACAAATGTGTGTTAAAAAGGAATGTGTTGAATAAAAGGTGACTCTGAGGTTCTTGGCCTTGCAGGTGGAGGCAGGAGGAGGGCCAAGTGGTGCTGGCCAGAGATTGATGGCAAAGGATGGCGAAGGTGTATCGATGAGGAGGATGCCAGTCTTGCTGGCATTCAGACAGAAACCATCGGTAGTACACGAAAAGCAAATGGCAATGAGGCTATCGGAAATAAGGGAGGGACAAGAGGTGGCCAAGGGCAGCCAGGAAATGAGTTGCTTGTCATCAGCATAGCACCGGAACTCGTACAAAAAACTGATAATGCAGTAGTCAAGAGCTGCCAGGTGCTCTTTGTGAATTGAGGCCGAGAGGTCAGAGGGAGATTGAAGATAGGAAAGAGCCAACTTGTAGCTGGGCGGGTCACACAAGCCAAACACACATGTCATTGAGTTACACGCATCAATACTCACCAGAGGATGCATCATAATCCATCCTCTCTCCACGGATTTGTTCTTCCGGGATGAACTCTGAAGCGATCTCCTCATGCTGAGTGAGTTCATCCTCCTCTGGTGGTGGCCCACCACCAGTCACCAGAGACATGGAGTAATTGGAGGCACGCTTTTGCTTAGCACTGCGTCTGAGGTCATTCCAGTGCTTGTAGCAGTCCTGAGCTGTGCGCACCTTGAATCCCATAGATGTCACACCATCCGCAACATGCTGCCAGTGGACCCAACGCTGGTGATGCGTTGTATGGCACTGTGGGCCCACAAGCATATTGTGTTGGTGTTCCAACACGTAGTCCACAAGGAAGTCCAGTTCCTGCTTGCAGAAAGGCTTCTTTTCTTCCTTGACGTGAAGGAGGCCAGAGCGGTGTCTGGGGTCCCAGCCTCTTGTGCAGGAGCACACTTCCTCCTTTTGGCCGGTGGTACTGACCCTGAGTGGGCAATGTGGCCCTGATCAGTGGGGGCAGTGGCGCTGGTGGACTGGACCAAGGCAGTGGGTGTTGGTATGAGAACAGAAGGTCTGGCTTGGGTCTGACTCACTGCCGGGGTGGTGTTGACTGCATCTGCACATGCAGTTACCACCACCCGGCTGCTTGGGGCAGCAGATGTTATAACTGCCCCAGATACATGTGCCTCAGTCACAGCCACAGTGGACACACATGAACCCAACCTCCGGACAAGATGGAAATCGTCCTGGGAGTCCTCGTCACACAACGCAACATGCGCTGCCTGACCCAGAGCCCGGGTGGAGGGAGCCACAGCTGCACCTGCAGTTACCACCACCGGTGGGCCCGTGACAGCAGATGTAATTTGCTGTTGGGTGATGTGGGGGCCAGGTTGTGATGCAACCGCTGCATCACCAGGAGCCACAGGGGGTGGTGGCATGTCTGCATCAGCACGTGGCTGGGCATCCCGTCTCAGATCAGCACCCCTGCTTCTTCCCCCCCCTGTAGCCACCCCGGCACCCTGGACTCCCTGTCCTCCCTGGTCTCTGCGCCCACATGCCCGACAATGCCCAGCCCTGGGAGGACACCCAACTTTGCCACCCTTAGCCTTTGGTGGCCTCCCAACCATGGCACTGATGGAAAATAGGCTATGGGAGGTTGACTCAACAATTGTCCTGGGCAATTGGCTAGAAGGGGGCAGGATACATGATGGAATAGGTACCCCAGTACCCCTGCAAGGCTGTCTGTGACCCCTGGGGAAAAAAGACGGGTCACGCAACGCTCAGGCACCCCAACAAAAAAAATCAAAAAATATAGCAACAAGAAATTGGAAAGGAAAAACAAATTGTGCTTACGACCCTGGTAGTCCACGTGCGTGAATTAGCAGTACGGTGTGGCACCCAGGAACACAAAAAACACATACGAGTGGAACATGCGGGCTACTATGACCTCGAAAACGGTAAGCATGCACAGGGGGAACCACAGTGGGAAAAATAGGGTACGCGACTCACCGTCTCCTTGTGTGGGAAAAAAAAAACGACACACGCTTGTGCGCGTAGGCGACACCCCATCAAAAGAAGAGGTACGGACTTCAGACGCTGTGAAGTAATCGCGTGTGATTCCAGCAGAGTAAACACACGCGTCGGTCTCCACGAACAGCACGTACAGTGGACTGCTGGCCCGCGCTCACCTTTAACCCATGCTGAAGGCAACACCCACGCGCGTAACATCACTTACGCTCTAAGGCCCTTTCCTCTAATGACACGCATCCACACACAACGTGATTTTTTTGCACGTGCGGATGCACCCGTGCTGAGGGAAACGCCTGTACGTGTTATGTCACATACGCACTTACGCGCTAAAGGCCTTTCCTCAAATTACACGCTGACGTGCTGTTTTTTTCATGTGCCAAATCACTTCATATCAAGCTGGCCATGCGACAACACACAGAAGACCACGCTGCTGCCCAGAAGGCCATTAATCTGCCCGCCAAGCCCCTAAGTAGACTCCCACCTGCCACCTGCTGCTGCCTGCCTGCTGGCCATGTGCCCTGCCATTTGGCGTCTGCACATCAGCCATCTGCAGGGGTCCAATTGCTGTGACCACCCCTGCTGGAACAGAAGACTTCCGATTGCTGTACCATCGCTCCACAGCCCAGCCCCAGGACCCAGTTGCCCACCCACACCTGCCTCGGGGGTTGTCATGTCGCGGGAAACACTATCAGACACCACTGCAACCCCCAGCCAGAGAGACAGAGGGCTGCCAAGTTCTCAGCAGGAGAGGTTGGCATCCTGGTGGAGCAAGTCCTGGGCATTATGATGCCCTCTATGGAAGAAGACGCGCCGACAAGGATGGACGGGAGAGGATCTAGCTGGGCATTGTGGTTGCCATCAATGCGGAGGGGGAGGCAATCCGCGACATACAACACGTCTGTAAGCGCTGGGAGGACTTCAGGTCCAGGACCTTCCGGAAGGCCCGGCGCCTCTTGGAAGCAGCGCATGCAGTGAGGCGCCGGGTCCACCTTACCATTAACGACATGAGGGTCCTGAAACGTATTAACTCAGCGCTTCACCGCCAGGTCTTCGAGAGAGAGAGTGGTCCGGAGTCGAGCAGTAAGTGTCCATGCGTACTTATTGGACGCAGTGCATGTTGAGGTGTGTATGCAGTGTGCAGCTTGGACATATGTCTCAAAAGGGCCATGTATGGATGTGTATGTGCAGGGACATGACCGTGCTGCATGTGAGTCCTGTCATGAGTGATGCACATCAATGGTGTATGTGTTCCAAAGCATGATGCACAACTGTATGCAGAGATGCACACATGTTGGTATTTCTGTGTATGTACTATTGCATGGTTGGGGTGTGACACATGGATGCTGGTTATACCTTCATGTATGTGCACAGAATACATGTGCATGTGTGGGTTGCACGTGTGCGACAATGATACAACATGAATGCATGTGACACGGACATATATGAAACCGATTGGCAGATGTGACATAGTTGCCGATGATTTCACTGTGGCAGGTAGTGGAGATGTACGGATGCATGTCTGTCTGTTGGCGTGTGTGCATGTGTTCGGCACTCCACATGTTGCTTGTGACGTCATGCCAACCTTTGGATGTTCATGTTGGTGTGTTGCGTATGGATGCTGCTGCCTGCTGCATGATTCCTGTCAATTTCTGCATGTGTGTGGGTTCAAATGATATGAGTGTTGGGGAGTGTGATGGCATCTGTGAAGTTTGACACTGCCACTCATGTGCAACTGTCACATGTGTATCCAACCATTGTACAATGCCCTGATGCCTGTGTTCTGTCTCTCCCTGTCTACAGATTCAACTGATGAAGATGGCAGAGACTATGCTGTGGACCACAGAGGCAGGGATCCCACCTCCAGCTGGAGACACAAGGCCCAGCTCTCCTCCCACGTTGTCATCTCTTCCGGGAGTGAGGATTCTGGTGCCGCGTCCATGGCCGGAGCTGCCGAGGGAAGGTCCAAGAGGCGGAGGTTGCAGGTGGACTCCTCGGCAGCAGTAGGGGCAGCTAAGCCCCCACAGGGGACTATGGAGAATGATATCACAGAGTCATCCAGGTTGGTGGGGAGTTTGGTTGAGGAGGAAGCCGTGGAAGGCATTCCACTGGTGCTAGTGGTGCTAGTGGTGCAGTCCAGGGGCAGGGACAGGAGGCAGCACAGGCCGCCGCGGAGGTGCCTGTGTGTAATCCTGTCCCCGATCCTGTGACTGCATCATCCCACACCAGCAGGGATGCCTTCGTCCAGACCCGTTTTCAGGGAGGGAATGCGTGAACAACAGCTGACCTTCCTCTCCCTGCGGACGTGGCAATCCGGGACCGGGTTGAGCCTGTTCTAGCTGGGGTGACGTACAGGGTTCTCATGAGGACAATGCACGTCCTTTCGAATACCTCACTGAGCGTGTCGGCATACTAGGACAGGTCACCAAGGCTGGGTTCCTCCGTGTGCTGGATCTTCTATGACCCCCTACTCAACTGAACCCCCCTATGCGCCAGTCATCCTCCATGCCATCTTCCTGCCCAAGTATCACCTGGGCACCCTGTGGAGCTGCCCCTGATCCAGCGGCCAGGCTGGTGGAGGACACATCCCTGCCACAGTCGGGAGTCGGAGGTCCAGCAGGGGTGGCCACCCCAAAAACTGGACCCAGCAAGAGGAGGACGTGCAGGCATCGACAAGCAGGGAACATGCATGGCAGCAGCAGGCTCAGGGTGGGAGCGATGATGGCTCTGGGCCTTCAACATCACAGGGGCAGGAATCGGCCGGAGGGCAGGAGGATTCTGGATTGGGGTGTCTTCCATGTGGCAGCGGTTGGGCTAGCGGATAGATGCAAAGCGGCGGCGGACGGAGGAGTCACGGCTCACTATGGTCAGGGCGGAGAACTCCATGCGCAGGGCATTGAGGCGGGCTGAGTGACTGGCAGGGAGTTGGAGGAGGCCATGACTACATCCCTGCGAGACCTCGAGGCCAGGGAAGAGGCACGCCTCCGGGCCATCGACATGGAATTCGATGATGCCCTGGCCCGGAACATCAACAAGTGAGCCGTTGGACTTGCCCGCCGCCTTGTACATAGTTCTTTAGTGTTAGTTTCCTTTGTTTTTTCTTTTATTTTGGAGTTAATGGACTTTGCTCCACTTCATGTATATAGTTTTTTTATTCATAGGACTTTTTTGTAGGTTTCATTTGTTTTTGGATCATGGTCCCTCTGGACTTTGATTGTAAATAGTTGAAGACTTGTACATACTTTCTTTTTCAAAGTTCCCATGGCTCAATGGTTTTCTTTTTTTTTGATTATTTATTTCTTATTGACATTGGCGATGGACCACTTATTTTTTTTTAAATGATGTTGCTTTTTGTTTTTCATTGGGTTTCCTTTTTTTTGGTTTTTGGTTTTTGTCATTGTTTATTGATTTTCAAGTTCGATTTTCTTTATTTCATTATGTTTTACATGGATTCTAACTTCATGATTGGTCTTGTGTACTCTCATTGGTTTTGTGCATGTCTCAACGAACATTGCCTCAGTCATGTGTTGCCACTGTGTGGCTCTGTTGTGCATTTATGCATGGGCACGGTGGTTCTTTTAAGACTGTCATGGCATGGGTAAGTTGGGAGTGGGTGCTGTGGATGTTTGCATGCTTGTACTGGGGGGCAAGGGGGATTTGGGTTGGCATTAGGGACATGGGTCTGTTTTGTTAGGACATGTTGTTTGGTGGGCCATGTGTCAGGGCATGCTGGCAGGTGCCCGTCAATGGGGGTGGGTGTGGGGGGACATGAGTCGGGGCCTGCTGGCAGGTGCCCATCAATGGGGGTGGGTGGGGGCTGTGGGGGGACATGAGTCGGGCCTGCTGGCAGGTGCCCGTCAATGGGGGTGGGTGGGGGGTGGGGGCACATGAGTCGGGTCCTGCTGGCAGGTGCCCGTCAATGGGGGTGGGTGGGGGGTGTGGAGGGAAATGAGTCGGGGCCTGCTGGCAGGTGCCCGTCGATGGGGGTGGGTGGGAGGTGTGGGGGGACATGAGTCGGGAGATGAGTCGGGTCCTGTTGGCAGGTGACCTGCTGGCAGGTGCCCGTCAATGGGGGTGGGTGGGGGGTGTGGGGGGACATGAGTCGGGACATGAGTCGGGGCCTGCTGGCAGGTGCCCGTCAATGGGGGTGGGGGGTGTGGGGGGACATGAGTCGGGACCTGCTGGCAGGTGCCCATCAATGAGGGTGGTTGGGGGGTGTGGGGGGACATGACTTGGGGCCTGCTGGCAGGTGACCTGCTGGCAGGTGCCGTCAATGGGGGTGGGTGGGGGTCATGTGTCCGTGCTCCCGAGTGCATGGTGCCATGTGGGCTGCCTGTGGGGCATGGTGTGGGGTGATGGGCTGCCTGTGGGACATGGTCTGGGGTGATGGGCTTCCTGCGGGGCATGGGGAGGGGGGCACACCCATGAGTGCACACACTGTGTGAAAGTCCACGCGCACCACCGGAATACACGTACCCTGCCCGCGCTAGCGAAAATTCATGTGAAAGTCCATGAGCACCCCCGGAATACACATAGGCAGCCCATCCACCCTCCCCATGGCCCGCAGTCAGCCCATCACCCCTGGCCATGCCCCGCAGGCAGCCCATCACCCTTGGGCATGGCCCGCAGGCAGCCCATTACCCTTGGGCATGGCCCGCAGGCAGGCCGCAACACAGGGTGGACTTAGGGTACGTGTATTCCGGGGGTGCGCATGGACTTTCACACACGATTTCGCTAGCGTGAGCGGGGTACTTGTATTCTGGGGGTGCCCGTGGACTTTCACATGTGTTTTCACTAGCGCGGGCGGGGTACGTGTATACCGGGGGTGCGCGTGGACTTTCACACGTGATTTTGCTAGCGCGGGCCAGGTATGTTTATTCCGGGGGTGCGTGTGGACTTTCACACGCGTCTTCGCTAGCGCGGGCAGGGTACATGTATTCCAAAGGGTGCGCGGGGAGTTTTCCACGCATTTTTGCGGGTGCTAGCTTGGTACGCGTATTCCGAGGGGTGCGGGGGGAGTTTTCCACGTGTTTTCGCTAGCGCGGGTGGGGTATGTGTATTCCGAGGGGTGCATGGGGAGTTTTCCACGTGTTTTCACTGGCGCGAGCGTGGTACATGTATTCTGAGGGGTGCACAGGGAGTTTTCCACGTGTTTTTGCTAGCGCAGGCCGGGTACTTGTATTCCGAGGGGTGCACGGGGAGTTTTCCACGTGTTGTCGCTGGAGCGAGCATGGTACGTGTATTCGGAGGGGTGCGCTGGTAGTTTTCCATGCGTTTTTGTGGTTGGGGGGCTGTATGCTGGTCCACTGGTCTTTGCGCCATGTAGGGGATTTGTGAAATGTTTTTGGCGCACAGGGCGGGGTTGGGGCGTAACTGGTGCTGCTGCAGGGTCGCTGCGCCACTCTGCCCCACGGCTGGTTATGGATGTTAGTATCCATGAATACGCTGTGCGCTAACATGGGTTTTGGTGCACACGGCTGGCGCAGACCTTCACACGCGCACTCTGTGCACCAGCCGCATGCGCCACTTGTGCGCTAAATTCTCTGAATTACCCCCTTAGTTATTTTCCCAGATAAGAAAGTCTGTCAGACATTCATGCGCTTCTGCTTGAATCTTTTATTTACGCTTGAAGCTGTGGGTTCGCGTAGAGGTATCCCTCGTCTCGATAGAACTTGTCATCTATGCAAGCCTTCAACGACCCAAGAAACTTGCACACACCTCCTTTGGGAAGGAGGCTACTCGCCTGCTCAGATGCTGTTATTTGGAGCAGTTTGTGTGACTAGGTCACGCTTGACAAGAAAATGTTCTGGGATCATCTCTTTTGGAGATAAATCAAAATTCGTTGATACTAGCTGTTGTAAGAAATCAAAATGATTCATGATAATATGGGGGAGACCCTAATTATGGCATAATATTATTTTCAGCTCAACTCTATAATGTCTTTAGTAACAATGCGGTGCTCAATTCTTACTCAAATTATTTCAGCGGTTTTCTAATTATGATGATTTTGTGAATCACTTTCTTTTCGCTTCTTTTCCTTTTTTTCTTTTATTAATGTTCTGGAGATGTTTTAACATTGCTGTTTATTGTGATTTTTTATGTGTAATGGCATAAGGTTTTACAAACCAATTCACAGATAAATACAAGATTAAAAGACCTTTATAAATTCATGCCGCAGTCCCCACACTTCTAGACTGGGAATTGTTTAGTATGCCTCCAGTGCTAGGACTGGGGCACATCTGATTCCCTGTGGCACGATGCCCCTTTGTACCGCTGGTGACCTGGCATCTTAGTTAAGTGCTGTTATATTTCCAGTGTTCTGTATAGAACTGCCTGGATTGGTGTCCACTTCTCCCAAAAACTGCACCGTGAAATGCACCCTGATGTTACCCTATTTATCTTTTACTGATTTCTTGGCTGGAGGTCCAGCAGGTTCTCCTAAAGATGAGTTATGGGCTCTCCCGCTGTGTTTGCTTGCACTATTTTGAGAAAATATCCCCCACCTCTCCCACTTTCAAAATTCACCAGTCGCCACTGTTGATTTATGTAAAACTAGAAACTATTTGCTTTTCTGCACTTCAAGAAAATACGTGGAGTGCAAAGGAACTCATGCACGTAGATGCCCTAAGGTTCATAAAGTGCTAACATGCCACATCCCAGTTACTAGGAGCTATCATTCTCAACATGTTCCACAATGTGTAATTATGGCAGCATTTTGAAACCATGTATTCCTGCTTCTTCATGTGAATACAAAAAAGCATTATATCTTTAACAGTACAACATAAGGTGTAAAAGTGCAGGTTTAAAACTTTGTATCCACTATTTTGATAAACAATCCAATTCATCAGTTAAAGAAACTTATCAGCAAGTGCCTGGATGCCAGCATTTAGACTCTGTGGCCTCCACAGATCTGTCTGAATGGGTTCCCTCTCCGATCTCATCCTTACACAATGAGGGCACATGGGGAGCTTTCCTCTCTCAAATTATGCAAGAAAATGCACAGAAACAGGAGAAGTGGTGGGGGCAGGAAAGGGAAACCCCTGAAATACATTCTGTGATAGAGATTTGGGGCCTGATTTGCAAAGATGTGCTTAAATGGGAATGTCCAGTTGAAAACATCCGTGTATATCAGGCCCATGGCATCGTCTGACATGAAAGTCTAAGTTTCTGCGCTTCTTTGCGACAAAGAGGGCTGAGATCCATGGAGTCTGCAAGCACTCACCGTTTAACCCTTCATGTCTTCATTTACAGGAGAATCATCCTACGGCAGGGGCTGCAAAGAGACATGTACGGAAAGCACGATCACGGCGGAAGGTGTCACGACTTCTACCAAGTGCTGCAGCACAGACCTGTGCAATGGATCGACCAGTGCAAGGGCCAGCTACACCATGCTCACCCTGGCAGCGGGGGCCTGCGCCCTCCTGCTCAGGGCCGGCCTATAAGGTAAGGATGGGATGGCAGGGCCGGCTCCACTCTCACTGATGGCAATAGGGCACACGCCGGACAATCAGATCTACAGCTGTGAGTCTCACAGTGACCAGCACCCATCCTGCTCAGAATCCCTGCCCCCCATCTCCTGCCGGGCGGGGGCGGAGGCATGGCGATCATGGGGTGCCACTGCCGGCACCTGCGCGTCTCACAGCAAATAGGGGTCCCCCTGATATCGGAAGTAAGCAATCTCCTGCTCATTGTAGTGTTATAAGGTATGCCAAGGATGGAAGACACACTCCCAGAGAGGATGTGTCCACTAGAATCTGATGCTATCCAGAGCATATGGGCTGTTTAATGAGGGATAAGAATGTGTGCACAAGAAGCTGATGGTATCCAGAGCTTGCAGGCTGTTTAATGAGTGATGAGAATGTGTGCACTAGAAGCTGATGGTATCCAGAGCATGCAGGCTGTTTAATGAGTGATGAGAATGTGTGCACTAGAAGCTGATGGTATCCAGAGCATGCAGGCTGTTTAATGAGTGATGAGAATGTGTGCACTAGAAGCTGATGGTATCCAGAGCATGCAGGCTGTTTAATGAGTGGAGTGATGAGAATGTGTGCACTAGAAGCTGGTGGTATACAGAGCATGCAGGCTGTTTAATGAGTGATGAGAATGTGTGCACTAGAAGCTGATGGTATCCAGAGCATGCAGGCTGTTTAATGAGTGATGAGAATGTGTGCACTAGAAGCTGATGGTATCCAGAGCATGCAGGCTGTTTAATGAGTGATGAGAATGTGTGCACTAGAAGCTGATGGTATCCAGAGCATGCAGGCTGTTTAATGAGTGGAGTGATGAGAATGTGTGCACTAGAAGCTGGTGGTATACAGAGCATGCAGGCTGTTTAATGAGTGATGAGAATGTGTGCACTAGAAGCTGATGGTATCCAGAGCATGCAGGCTGTTTAATGAGTGATGAGAATGTGTGCACTAGAAGCTGATGGTATCCAGAGCATGCAGGCTGTTTAATGAGTGATGAGAATGTGTGCATTAGAAGCTGATGGTATCCAGAGCATGCAGGCTGTTTAATGAGTGATGAGAATGTGTGCACTAGAAGCTGATGGTATCCAGAGCATGCAGCCTGTTTAATGAGTGATGAGAATGTGTGCACTAGAAGCTGATGGTATCCAGAGCATGCAGGTTGTTTAATGAGTGGAGTGATGAGAATGTGTGCACTAGAAGCTGGTGGTATACAGAGCTTGTGGGCTGTTTAATGAGTGGAGTGATGAGAATGTGTGCACTAGAAGCTGATGGTATCCAGAGCAAGTGGGCTGTTTAATGAGTGGAGTGATGAGAATGTGTGCACTAGAAGCTGGTGGTATCCAGAGCTTGTGGGCTGTTTAATGAATGATGAGAATGTGTGCACTAGAAGCTGATGGTATCCAGAGCGTGCGGGCTGTTTAATGAGTGGAGTGATGAGAATGTGTGCACTAGAAGCTGGAGGTATACAGAGCTTGTGGGCTGTTTAATGAGTGGAGTGATGAGAATGTGTGCACTAGAAGCTGATGGTATCCAGAGCAAGTGGGCTGTTTAATGAGTGATGAGAATGTGTGCACTAGAATCTGATGGTATCCAGAGCATGCAGGCTGTTTAATGAGTGATGAGGATGTGTGCACTAGAAGCTGATGGTATCCAGAGCATGCAGGCTGTTTAATGAGTGGAGTGATGAGAATGTGTGCACTAGAAGCTGGTGGTATACAGAGCTTGTGGGCTGTTTAATGAGTGATGAAGATGTGTGCACTAGAAGCTGATGGTATCCAGAGCATGCAGGCTGTTTAATGAGTGGAGTGATGAGAATGTGTGCACTAGAAGCTGGTGGTATCCAGAGCTTGTGGGCTGTTTAATGAGTGATGAGAATGTGTGCACTAGAAGCTGGTGGTATCCAGAGCTTGTGGGCTGTTTAATGAGTGATGAGAATGTGTGCACTAGAGGCTGATGGCATCCAGAGCATGTGGGCTGTTTAATGAGTGATGAGAATGTGTGCACTAGAAGCTGGTGGTATCCAGAGCTTGTGGGCTGTTTAATGAGTGATGAGAATGTGTGCACTAGAGGCTGATGGTATCCAGAGATTGTGGGCTTTTTAATGAGTTATGAGAATGTGTGCACTAGAACTGATGGTATCCAGAGCGTGTGGGCTGTTTAATGAGTGATGAGAAGGTGTGCACTAGAAGATGATGGTATCCAGAGCAAGTGGGCTGTTTAATGAGTGATGAGAATGTGTGCACTAGAGGCTGATGGTATCCAGAGCAAGTGGGCTGTTTAATGAGTGATGATAATGTGTGCACTAGAAGCTGATGATATCGAAAGTGTGTGGGCTGTTTAATGAGTGATGAGGATGTGTGCACTAGAAGCTGATGGTATCCAGAGCATGTGGGCTGCTTAATGAGTGATGAGAATGTGTGCACCAGAAGCTGATGGTATCCAGAGCAAGTGGGCTGTTTCATGTGAGTGATGCGGATGTGTGCACTAGAAGCTGATGGTATCCAGAACGTCTGGGCTGTTTAATGAGTGATGAGAATGTGTGCACTAGAAGCTGATGGTATCCAGAGCGTGCAGACTGTTTAATGAGTGATGAGAAGGTGTGCACTAGAAGCTGATGGTATCCAGAGCAAGTGGGCTGTTTAATGAGTGATGACAATGTGTGCACAAGAAGCTGATGATATCCAGAGTGTGTGGGCTGTTTAATGAGTGATGAGAATGTGTGCACTAGAAGCTGATGGTATCCAGAGCGTGCAGACTGTTTAATGAGTGATGAGAAGGTGTGCACTAGAAGCTGATGGTATCCAGAGCAAGTGGGCTGTTTAATGAGTGATGACAATGTGTGCACAAGAAGCTGATGATATCCAGAGTGTGTGGGCTGTTTAATGAGTGATGAGAATGTGTGCACTAGAAGCTGATGGTATCCAGAGCAAGTGGGCTGTTTAATGAGTGATGACATCAAATTCACTCATGTCCATTTTATTTTGGGAATTCCCAGAGTAAACAATGTATTTATTTATTTAGCGCACTAGGGTCAACAAGAAACTTTAGCTCAAGGTCAAGAGAGTTCCACACACAATAATCAGCAAGAACCTTTAGCACAAGGTCAGGAGAGTTCCACACACAATAATCAGCAAGAACCTTTAGCACAAGGTCAGGAGAGTTCCACACACAATCAGCAAGAACCTTTAGCACAAGGTCAGGAGAGTTCCACACACAATCAGCAAGAACCTTTAGCACAAGATCAGGAGAGTTCCACACACAATAATCAGCAAGAACCTTTAGCACAAGGTCAGGAGAGTTCCACACACAATAATCAGCAAGAACCTTTAGCACAAGGTCAGGAGAGTTCCGCACACAATAATCAGCAAGAATCTTTAGCACAAGGTCAGGAGAGTTCCACACACAATCAGCAAGAACCTTTAGCACAAGGTCAGGAGAGTTCCACACACAATAATCAGCAAGAACCTTTAGCACAAGGTCAGGAGAGTTCCACACACAATAATCAGCAAGAATCTTTAGCACAAGGTCAGGAGAGTTCCACACACAATCAGCAAGAACCTTTAGCACAAGGTCAGGAGAGTTCCACACACAATAATCAGCAAGAACCTTTAGCACAAGGTCAGGAGAGTTCCACACACAATCAGCAAGAACCTTTAGCACAAGGTCAGGAGAGTTCCACACACAATAATCAGCAAGAACCTTTAGCACAAGGTCAGGAGAGTTCCACACACAATAATCAGCAAGAATCTTTAGCACAAGGTCAGGAGAGTTCCACACACAATAAAACAACACCTGATAAAATAACCTTTGCATACAATGATAAAAGTTCACATCCACTACAGTAATGCACTCCTACTTCATACAATCCCAAGTCAAGACAGTCCTGGGCAGATGCATTGCTGCAAAGCAAGGTAACAGTTTGTGTGAATTTAAAATACAAAACCACAAATAATCAGAATTAGTGCTCATTTCATCATTATCATAATTATGAAACAGATCCCTTCTTAAAGAGACTAAAATCGGAAATTCCAATATTATATGTTTTAAGTTTTCAATACTCTTATTACAAAGTCGACAGTCTTTCTGCTCTAGGCACCGGTGTTCTGGCCCCCACCACTTCATGAGATGGGTGTCTAAAAAGATAAGCAGGTACAATTTTAAAACCTCTAATAACATAATTAGAATTTTCCCAAACCCGCAGACCTGACAGAGAAGCAAGATTCTCACACCTGTTCAATTCAAACAACTTCCGCTTCACTTTCTCTGGATGAGAGACCACGTTCTCCTGCTTTGCTTGTATCTTCTGTAATAGAATATTGCGCTCTTCTATCCACTTCAATAGTGCCTGACCTTAAACAGCATAACACATTGCTGAACTCAACATACTTTCAGAATCTCTGTGAATCATATATGCCTCATGACTACATAACCATGTTCTGTTTTAACTTACGTTCCTTAGCTAAGCCGTCTTCCTTATTTGAGTGGAACAAAGACTTAAGGTTATGATGTAGTTCGTTCTTCTTTACTTGTATCTGACCATCATTTACATGTGCATGTGTTTTTAAAATCAGACCCTTCTTACAATGTAACCTTCCAACAGAAGTACCTCGCAGCTGTTGGGTCGTGCTTGCATAGTACAAGGGATTGACAAGGCCATCATCACTATTTCCCAACAATGTATCTATGTGAGCATTGAAATAGTTACACAGCTTTGCACGACAGATCAATGAGCTATTGTTTCTCTAACTTCAACTAACAATGGACTTAAAAGCCTATTTCATGTCCCGATCTTGTATGCAAATTTCAGCAACTTCAATTTAGGATCGCTAGCGTCAGTTTCACCCATAAGTAGCTTAACACAATCTAAATACATTTTTCTCAACACAAATATATAGTCAATGGTACATTTCCAAAACAAATTATACTAAGTAAAATTTGGGGGCCGGTCACCCTCCATGTTTCCATATACAATATGTAAATCCCATGACTCCAATTCTAGGCGGATTAATTGCCAACGTCCCAACTGGTCCAAATTAGTTCTCACCCGCGGCATCTGTTTGTACCAATCTGGAACCTGACACTCACAGTTAAAATCACCCACACTAATGAAGTCTACACCATGCTCCATCAACAAGTTTGATACGATTTCCCAAATTTCCTCTAAAAAAGCAGACAGAGAAGACTTACTAATGTTGAAATATGCATTAACCAAAATGCTAGTTCCAAGGCCCGAATAGCCCATCCTTTGCTGTTGAATCCTTACTACCAAGATATCTGAAGACTTAGTTTCAATGCTCTGTGTAAGAAAACCCAAATTGATAAGGATCGCACACAGCAATCCTCAGATGGTCGACCCCTAGACCCTTTAGTGGCCAAGTATGCATATGTGGTGAAACCATAAATAATAGGGGCCAAATCCATCCAGGTTTCTTGGAAACATATAATTTCACCTTCTTCATCACCAAACATCGCAAACGTATCAGATAGCAAGTGTGAAAAGTCACATGTATTCCAACTAGCGAACGTTAGTATTGTATCCTCCTGTCACTGTTCTTTGAATTATTATGATGATGAATTTTCATGCAAAGACTTTGAAATGTGGGCCCAGTTGTTCTGAATACTCTACATGTTACCCACATTTCCCCCTACAAAGGAAACAGTTCAACAGGATTGTCCCTCCAAAGGCACATTAACCAGAAAAGTGACTTGTCTACATGATCGTTATAACCTTCATTAATCCTGTCAAAAGTTACTACTTTCACTGGCTTCTCACTACTCACTCTCTTAGATTCTATAACTCTACTATGAATCAACCTTCCGTGATCCTGGGAAGACCACAAGGCCTCAAATAACTCCTAGCCCATGGATAATAATAGATTTCCCTCATCCAAGAACGCTGTTTTCACCAAATTAGAGCCAAAATAGAGTTGGACCAAATCAGTTCCACTTTCCTGTACAAAGTCAACTAGCCGGTCAAGTGGCACAGCGAGTAGAGCGCTCGCTTTGACACCCGTGCAGAGCCTGTTAACGCAGGTTCGAATCCTGGCGGGGCCAAACTCAGCCTTTCATCCTTCCGAGGTCGATAAATGAGCACCACACACCGTGGGTAATAATAAGCAGCGCTCGGATACCTGAGGGTTTGTAGCCTATATAAAAGCCTAATTATTATTATTATTAACACAATATCTGAAGAGTCTATAATTCTAATTTTTGGATTCTCCTTAAAGATAGCTAGGATGTGCTGTCTACTGAGCGGAAACTGAGCCACATCCTTAAAAATCTGTTCTGTAAGAAGGGGATGTCTCCTAACTTCAGTATGTTTGAATGTTGATCTCTATTTAATCCTTAGAGCTACATCGTGACGACGCCGGCCCCAAGATCTTACATTGCCTATCTTCTAAGGTCTGTAAGGTCAGAGACGAAGAAATCAATTCATTATTAAACGTCTCAACCTCACTAACATGCGCATCCGACATAACAGAGCCCTCACAAGTAGTCGGATATTCACCTTTCACACTACCAGAATTCTTCACCATCCCTGCACAACCCCTTGCCTCCATCCGACATCCCCCAACATCAGTCTGTACGTACTTTTCACATATATTCGACAGTGATAGATTGGTAACCCTAAAATCTCCAATCACATTATCCCAGGCCAACTGACTCACCATACCATCTACTTTGTTAAGGATAGCTTTCATCTGAACCCCGGAATTCTCCACAAAAATGGAGGGTAGTGTTATATAGTTAGGCTCCACAGACGGCTCAATATCCCTGTTGACCAATTGGGGACAATGTCCCATTTCTTGTACGCTGCTGTTACTTGGCATGACTTAGCATATCAACAATGCAATAGTCTTCCTCTTCCCCACATTCCAGTTCTGTGTCCGTGTGTACCGTTAAACTAAGTAACGCTCCTTTGTCACCAATGGGTTTTAAATAATAAGTAATTGAGTTATTACCCTTCTTTTTGTTAGTCTTGGACATAGAATTAATTGGCTTAAACACCAGCAATCTGATATAATCTCCTCAGATTCCAATCTGGTGAAATTCCCTGTCACAGTTTCTGGAATATTATTTTGAGCCACCAGTTCATCTGTCTCAGCCACACCCTCACTTACATTCCAGCAACGACTCCTAAGACACTTCCTTGACCCCTTTTTTTTATTCTTAATTGCATTTTTGATATTTTTAGACTTTTTCAATTGCTGATCAGGTCCACTAGCAGTTACTCTGTTTCCTCCAACCTGACTGGACTGGGTTCTCTGACCTCCAACATTCCTCTCCTCAGTCATTATCTAGGAGTTTTATCATCCGCATCCATTCTCTTTCCTCCAACATTCACATCCTCCACCCTAGAAACACAATGAACTGTTGTCTGCAGAGTGAAATCTTTATTATCCAATCCCACACTTTCCTTCATAACCACGGTGTTAAGGTCCCCATCCTTCTCCACCATTAGTTCCTCCCTCCGCACCATTTGAACCTCATCTTGTTCGTTGTATGTCTCAGTGCCCTTTTTTCAACACATTTTTTATTTAAGACCATAGATGAAGACCGATTGTCAGTCTCTATAGAACCGACAACTATTTGCGTCATGGTATCGGGAGTCCCCAGAGCACTGTCAACATCTGAACATCGGGCCTCTACCTTCACAGGGGGCGCCATATTATTCACAGGTTGAGACTGTGCAGTATTATTCTCTTTAAGGAGCCCCACCCATGACGCGGTATTGGAAAGTCTTGCCGCAGCCATAATAAAGCCCTCTAAAAAGGATTTTTTTGCTGACAGTTCTTTCAAAATGTGCCTGACTTCACACACTTCATATTGAAGGGTATCATGACCCTTGTCCGAAGAGCTGTTCTGGGTGACTGAGATGCAATGGTTTGTACTTTGGCGTTGGTCAGGGGGTCCTTGAGATGGGTCACCCAGAACAGCATTATCAAACACTGGAACATCAGGAGCTTTGTCCCTCTGAGATCCACCTACAGGCGGCAGGCAACGGAACAAAGAAGCAACACATACAATAGCGCAAGACCCACTGTTCCAACAAGCTCTAACATCACTTCAACCTTATCCGTAGAGTCCAAAATTCATGGCAGGACAGGAAAAGCAAATACATTTATTATGTCTTCACAAGTGGTATTCGTTTGACCATTGGCGTAAGATATTTCCATACCAGAGCTACTCTGTTTAATTTCAGACTGAGTTTGTGCTGAACAACAGTGCCTTTTAGGCACCTGCTTCATGGAGCCGTCCCAATTCTCAGCCACTGTAAGTGGGGGGATGACACCCTCGTAAAATGTGGAGGGGTGCGGTGCAGGCAAACACTCTCCCTCCTGTCCCATACGGGAAACTGGGCACTTTCAGGTTCTAGTGACAAACAAACTCGCTTAGCCAATTCCTTAGAAACAGTGGGAGCTAACATAGGAACGTTAGAGATGAAATCTCTATATTCATAATTAGCAAGATATTGTAAGCTTAGATCAGTGGTCTTCAAACTGTTTAGACCTGCCCCCCCCCGAGCTAAATGTGGGTAGGCCGGGCCCCCCTAAAAAGGCCAAAAGGACAGTAAATCCAAATGACTATGAACTATCGCTTGCCGTCACCGCATAGTATAGTCTCTGGGCTCCCCACCTGCTCACATCACAGTCCCTGGGCTCCTTCATCCCACTCCTATCCAGTCCCTGGGCTCTCCCCACCCCACCACAGACCCCGGGCTCCCCACACCCTGCTCCCACCACTATCCCATGGCTCCCGCCCATCTTGCTCCCACCACAGTCCCTGGGCTCACCCACCCTGCTCCCTGCATAGTCCCAGGTCCAATGGCATATAGGGTAACTAGGGTAATGCCCGAACCAAAAATCGTAGTGTAGTACCAGTTTTCTTTGGTCAAAAAGGGCCACTTTTTTGGCCAATGTGGGCAAGTTTGTTGAGTTACTTCACTATGGAGCTAGTAGTTTTGACCATTGCTGCTGACTAAATATTCTTTAAATATAACAATTTGCTTACATTTTATCAGAAATCACCCCCTTCTTGGATCTAGAGATTGCTTCTTGAGGAGGGGGAGGACCCAAGATTCCTTAACATTGCTTGGTATAATACCTGATGAGAATGAGGAGTTGATGAGTTTTGAGATAAATGGTGATAGGTCTCTAGCAGCATCTTTTATTATTTGTGCCGGGCAGTTATCGCCTCGACAGCTTGATGGTTTAAGTGATAGGATTATTATTTCAACCTCCAATATGGACATTTTGGTGAAGTTGAATCTTAGTTCAGGTTTGGCCGTAGTGCGAGGTGTGTTAGTTTGGGTGGTAGGTTTAGTTTTGTCTTGTCAATTTTAGTGTGTGGTGATTTTGTCACCCAGGGCTTTCTGTATGTTAAAACACCATACCTTGATTTTTACGCAGTTATCAGGTACTGGGATAGGGTTCTCCAGTTCCTTTAGGATTGTAAAGAGCTCCTTAGTTTCTGATTTGGCTTGCATTATTCTGGTGTCAAAGCTTTCTCTTTTAGCTCGCTTGATTTCAGATTTGTATTTTGTAGATATGTCAGTAAGGGTAGCTTTATTTGCTTCTGAGGAGGCTAGTCTCCAGGAGGATTTGCACTTGTGTTTTCCTAGCCTTATTGATTTCAAATAGGGATTGCTGTTTCTCATTTTTAGCAGGGCAATATTGTCAAGGGCATTGCCATAATTGTGTTGAATTCGTTGACCAGCGATGAGGGATCAATATTGTCGGGCAGTGAGTTCAGGGTATGTAAAATTAGCGGTAATAACCTGTCTGTGGATATGGTTTATTTGTTCCTTGTTAGCGTTGGAGGTGCTATACTGTTCTGTTGGGGTTGGAGGATTTTAACATCTATAGAGAAGGTTATAAGAGCGTGGTCTGTCCAAGCTTGTGGACTGATGGAGGTAATAATTGTGTTGAATGTATGGTCAGCCACCCGGTCAAGTGTTCAGCCTTTCTCATGGGTAGGCTGTGTCACTCTTTGGGTATAGCCAAGCCCTGATAGGACATTGGCAATGTTTGTGGCTTGTGTGTCTTTGGGATCATTGAAGCCCAGGTTCAGGTATCCTAATAGTAAGGCTTGAGATGTATTTTTTAAATGATCTGAGAGCATCATAGAGATGTCCTCTTTGAATGAACCAATGCGTCCTGGTGGCCTATAGATAAGGTGTATTTTAATGGTTTGTGAGTTGGAAGTTAGAAGCTTGACCGCTAGGGACTCACAGGATTTGGTGTGCAGGGGTGTTTCTATTCTGATTGACAAATCAGTTTTGGCAATGAGTGCTAGGCCTCCTCCACGGGAATTAGTTCTGTCTTCCCGGAAAATTGTATAATTGGTGGGCACAGCGAGCATTAGGGCTGGGCCAGCTGCTTTGTGTAACCAAGATTCGGTAATGGCTAAGAAGTCATAGTTACCTATTTCTATAATGTTGGCAATTTCTGTGGCATGGGCTATTAATGACCTTGCCTTAATAAGTGCTTCTTTAAGGGTGGGGCTAGCTAAGGCAGATCTATTGTGTTTGGATAGGCTGGTGTGTCGTTTGTAGTGTTTGTCTGTTTTATCTTTGTAGTTGGTAGTAGTATTTACACAGGAGTAGTTTAGTTTAGCAGTATCCTTGTGATGATTCCTATTATGAGCACTGGTAGTAAGGTATCTAGCAGGCAGTTCGTATATCTTCGGTAATCTCGAGCGTAGCTTAGAGTTCCTTTGTGTGAGGTCACATGGAATGTTAGTTATAATAAGTTTAGGAGTAAGTTCCTTTCCTAAGGTCTGTTCCGTGCTTAGGGAGATCACGTCCAGTCTAAGAGAACATTTGGGGATTCCAGTAGGCATATCTGGGGGGAGGGGGGTGTTGATAGGAGACATTATCAATCTAAGGGCAGTCAGGTGAAGGAAGATAATAAACATTGTAAACATGGACCACATGAGTAATTCAGGCATGTACGCTGGTACAAATTAGGTTACGTCAATGGGCGGATCAAACTAAACAGAAACATGAACAGTGCATAGGTACCTGCAATTGAGTTAAAGGATCTCTAGGGTAGCAGGGTATAGTTATCATAAAATTAACATTGTAGTAACGCTAGATAATGTAGGTAAAGGCTGGCAGTATTAATGAGTCAGATATAACTATAGGCTATAGTATTGATAATAAACAAAGGCGATTTGTATATGCAGGCATTCAATAAAAGTGGATAGACAACAGGTTATGGATGTCATACATGTGCTAATCGTATAGGCATTGTGGGGAACACATTTTCACACACTAATGTACAAAAGCTAAGCGTGGTGGTCACAGTGACCAATGAATGTGCTAAATTAGACAAAGAGAGGCAATTTGTTATCAATGTCCATAAAACAGAGAGTGAAAATGTAGTAGCAAGATAATAGTCGGTAGTCTATATGGGATTTACGTGATAATGTTTGTGGTTATCTATGCTGTGGCGAGCATGGACTGGACTCTCCTAAGTAGTATCTGCAAGGCAGTTAAAGTGCAAAGAGAATCATGGCACTTGGCTCCTGTGGCGCTCTGTCAGCTCCGTCAGCACAGGCCTTCTTTCCTAGGCCTTACTTCATAGGCCGGCTAGTAGCCTGCCGGCTTTTGGGGAAATTAATAAACAATGCGTGATCACTCCTCATTCTGCCTTCTGCAAGGGGTCGTTCCTCATTCTGGCTTCTTCAAGGGACCGCTCCTAATTCTGGCTTCTGCAAGGGATCGCTCCTCATTCTGGCTTCTGCAAGGGATCGCTCCTCATTCTGCCTTCTGCAAGGGATCGCTCCTCATTCCGGATTCTGCAAGGGATCGCTCCTCATTCTGGCTTCTTCAAGGGACCGCTCCTAATTCTGGCTTCTGCAAGGGGTCGTTCCTCATTCTGGCTTCTTCAAGGGACCGCTCCTAATTCTGGCTTCTGCAAGGGATCGCTCCTCATTCTGGCTTCTGCAAGGGATCGCTCCTCATTCTGCCTTCTGCAAGGGATCGCTCCTCATTCCGGCTTCTGCAAGGGATCGCTCCTCATTCCGGCTTCTGCAAGGGATCGCTCCTCATTCTGGCTTCTGCAAGGAATCGCTCCTAATTCTGCCTTCTGCAAGGAATCACTCCTCATTCTGGCTTCTGCCAGGGATCGCTCCTCATTCCGGCTTCTGCTCTGGACTTGGCCATGTCCATCTAGTACAGAAACCTCAGCCTTAGGCTTTCTGTAAAGGCCCCCCCCACACGGGTGTCTTGTTCAGAATCGCTTGAGGGAAAATATGTGCTCCTCCAAAAAAGTGCGGCCCTTTGGCTGTTTTGTGGATTTCTCAGCAGCTTGCTCTGTGACAACATCCCGGAGCACTTATAAAAGTACACATTTGACTTGGTGGCGAACAGGAGGCATTGTGTGATGTTTAAACGTATTGATGTTCAAGAACAGCTGGCATATGCCAATCTTGTGCTGTCTGTGCAGTACGGGTGGAGAGTCTGCAAAGCCCGCACTATATGGCTGTAAAATGTTTATTGTAGAATAGATGCTTTTCATGTTCCCAAGTTGGATCCCATTTATCTGCATGGGGGAAAGGCGTTCAGCCAATCAGGTGAGCAGGAGAGAACACACTGTGCACTGCACGCTTTACCAGCCACCTGAGGCTCTTCCCTCTGTGACGCCGGCTTCATTGTGGGGGCCAACAGCTGCACCCTAAGTCTTCAGAACTATTCCATACAATAGAGGTCATCATTTTCCCCAAGAATTTCATTTGAGGGAGGTTCAGCATTTCACAACACAGAATCACATGTGTAACAGATTCCTCTGATTAATTGCTATTACAAATCTACATGTTTTCATGGGAGTCACACCGCGTCTAAGGAGAACCTGCGGAATCCTAACAAAATAGCTCTTTAATAGAGATTGGGGAATAGAGTTAAGTAGGTCGCAATGGCCCCTCTTCTTTTATGTTCATGAGCGAAGTGGCTCATGGATGGATATTTGTGGAAGCTTTCTGTTGTCTGAACCCAATCTTAGTCATAAACATCATTTGTGATTGAAACAGGGTCTTGAAGCAAGATAATCAAATTAAACCCATGTAAAATACTTTCACGTGACCTTTGGCCATTCACAGCATAAGATTAGCATCCCCCGGGTGAAGACTCCAGATCCCTGTAGAGCTGCATTTCCTCACACAGGGAATCCGGTTTTGGAGCCAATACATTTCAATACAAGTTTAATAATCTCCAACGAACAGGCCCACTCAGAGAAACTAAACCCAGCTCAAATCTTCCCTGTGAGTGGCACAGTGCCCAGAATGTTCAAGATACGTCACCATATGTATATAAGCTTCAATTAAGTCCAAGCATTTAAGAGATGATTCAAAAACAAAATCCAAACCATACATTAATTTGGGGTCCACTTTCCCCTCATAGTAATTAATTGCAGCCTTAATCGAAAAACGTCTTCATTTGCGATCAATCCTGACCAGTGGATTTTTTAGGGCCCGGGTCTTTTGAGTCATATTTGGCAATTATTATTCGGCTGGTTCTCACGATCATTCTTTTACATGTGACTGATATTGCGCCTTGAATCCCACTACTTGTGCTGCAGCCACACCTGTTTAGTAGGGTCAGGATGCCTTTGCGCGTCTACACCCTTCTGTTTCCACCAGCAGAATAACTTGCCTCATGTTTTAATCTTCCAATGGACCTGGGCCTGTGCTAGTTGCAGATGGGAGCATTGCCTGCAGCTGACATACGATGGGCTGTACATAACATGTGATTGCATTGCGTAGGCATGTCATTATTTTACATCGGTTTTGGGAAGCGTGATTCTGCCATTTACACTCGTGGTTAGTCCGACAGGCCTCTCGTGTGATCGCAGAATCCTGACATGTGGTGGACAGCCATGCTTTATGTCTGAGGCTAGAAGGGGAGATCCCGGCTCAGGAAAACATATCGAGCCTTTCAATCACCTTTCAGTCTGAGTTTGGGAGCATGTGGCCCTTTCTGGAACGAGATTGAAAAGTATATGTGTGTGATGGATCTTGTGTGTGTCTGTATCGGAATGTTTGTGTGTGTGCGTCTGCATATGCGCATTATGGAATGTGTGTGTGAGTTTGTGTTGCAATGTGTATGCATCTGTGTGTGTGTGTGTGTGTATGTGTGTCTGTGTGAGCTGGAATGTGTGTGTGGTGGAATGTGTATTTGTGTGTGTGTGTGTGTGTGTATCAGTTTGCGTTGGAATGTGCATGTGGATGTGCTCCGGCTAGACCCGTGGGCCAAATTTCCATGTCCCGCTTATCTGTTTGCCTGACTGCCCTGCTTTAAATTGGCACAGGTTAAAAGTTCTGAGTCAAAGAACCCACCTGGTTGCAATGATTGGCTGTTTGCTTCTCGTCCTTATGATTGGAAGCGGAAGCTGAATAGCAGCTTCAACTTCCAATCATAAGGGTTAACAGAAGCAGCCAATTATTGGGTGCTTTGTAGAAGTATAGTCAGCATTGACTGACTTACCAGGGACTTCAAGCACTTACCTGACTTGGAGCCTGATCCAATTCCTCTTCAGCGGTTGAGCCTCGAAGTAGTCACGCCATATTGGAGCGCTGTGGCCTGCCCTGCCGTGTTGATTGTGGATTTGTTAATCCATTTAACGGACGGTGGTTGCAAGGATTGTGACCACCCTCCGTTAAATGGATTATCAAATGTTTTGTAAATCCATTTAACGGACGGTGCTTGCAAGAAAACTGCTTGTGGGAACCGTCCGTTAAATGGATTATTTACAAAAGTTTTGTAAATCCAAAAATAAGAAGTAAGAAAGGTAAATTTGAAAGTCTGGGATCTGATGGAGTGAAGAAATTCAGTAAGAGAGGGAGCAAGATTAAGATGTTGCCTTCTGTTTTACAGATGCCAATCCCTACTTGGAAAACCAAGCAATAGACTTTTTATGCACTACACTGACAGTGGATGATTTCAGTGCCAGTGAGAACAGGAATGAGGTGCTGAATTCTGGGAAAAGGAGGCAATTCCCTAACCATCAAAAAGCGAGAATGATAATTTGATGTACTGTATTCTAGTGGAACAAGATGTTATCCCTAACCATCAAAAAGCGAGAATGATAATTTGATACACTGTACTCTAGTGGAACAAGATGTTATCCCTAACCATCAAAAAGCGAGAATGATAATTTGATACACTTTACTCTAGTGGAACAATATGTTATCCCTAACCATCAAAAAAGTGAGAATGATAATTTGATGTACTGTACTCTAGTGCAACAAGATGTTATCCCTAACCGTCAAAAAAGCGAGAATGATAATTTGATATCCTGTACTCTAGTGGAACAAGATGTTATCCCTAACCATCAAAAAAGTGAGAATGATAATTTGCTGTACTGTACTCTAGTGGAACAAGATGTTATCCCTAACCATCAAAAAAGCGAGAATGATAATTTGATGTACTGTACTCTAGTGGAACAAGATGTTATCCCTAACCATCAAAAAAGCGAGAATGATAATTGGATATCCTGTACTCTAGTGGAACAAGATGTTATCCCTAATCATCAAAAAAGCGAGAATGATAATTGGATATCCTGTACTCTAGTGGAACAAGATGTTATCCCTAACCATCAAAAAAGCAAGAATGATAATATGATGTACTGTACTCTAGTGGAACAAGATGTTATCCCTAACGATCAAAAAAGCGAGAATGATAATTTGATGTACTGTACTCTAGTGGAACAAGATGTTAAAAAAGCATCTTGGCCATTTTGTAAAATGAAATATTCCAGCCCTAAAAACACTGCACAAAGAACTTGATTTGCCCTTCATTCTGAGTTTTTTGTGACTACAACCTGCTGTTTGGTGACAATAAATGATATCACGCCATCTGTAGCATTTACTTTTGTTTTAATTTTGCGTAAGAAAAATGCGTAAGAAAAAAAAATCGCACATCTTTTTTTCTGAGAACATCACATGCTTGCCATGAAGCTTTTCCTCGCATCGCCCCTTGGGACATGCCAACATCATTCTGAACATGCCCCTTCCCCAAAGGGGGCCCGGGAGGGAGTTCCCCCAAAAACTGTGTCCATTTCCAGCACTGTTGGAATGTGTGTGTGTGTGATTCTGGATGGTTTTGTTAGGTACAGCGTCAGTGTACCTTTTGGTCTAAGGCGGGGGAAAGGAGGGAGATAGACAAAGGGCCTCATTACGACCCTTGCGGAAATGGAAAAATGATGGCGGAAATGCAATACCGCCATCGAACACCGCTCGTTGCGATCATGACCCGTCACCGTAAAGTACGATGCCATTAGCGACACCGCAGTGAACGGCAACGCTAACTGCACCAAGTACGCGCACGCGCGCCTTGCAAAACCGGAATCACCGCCATGGCGCAACGGTACGCGAATTCTGACCCTAGCGGACATGTACTGAACGCCATCAAGCACGTCGTAAAGTACCATTCCGCCATGGCGAGAAATACGGCAACGTGAACCAACCGTAAATGGCCCACTGAGTGCCTGTACTCCACTCCCTGGCCTCATTGCACAACTCCTGGCAGGCGCAATGTACTCACACTATGCAACCAGTGAAATCCACAATTCACCCATGCATGCCAACGTAGAAAAGCATGCAGGGGCTCAAAGCGCCCCGTGAGTGGGCATCCATGTACGGCATGTCACCATAGCCGTACTGACGCAGCACAGGCATGTGAAGGTACAATACATCAAAATGAAAATCAAGAACACATGACACAAAACAACAGTAGTCCCCCATCGCTTGCCACCAGCGCAAGGCAACATCCAAAACAGCATCCTGAGGGGGATTGCACCAGCCCTGTACTCATGCCAGTAAACAAACCAACCATCAGCAGAAGCATGTACCACACAAGTCGGCAGAGTGACTGAGCAGCCAGGCTCATCCCAAGAGGGGCCGATGGGAGCTGCAGGGCACAGATGGCATCAATACAGAAGCTATTCCAATGGACATGACCCCAGTCCCCCTCCAACAAACGCACGCAAACACAGTCACCTGTGACCAGCCACATTCTGAACAACCCATCATTCCACCAATCGACCTGGCTGACAGGCACCAGTCGGCCAAAAGCCAATCCCCCGCCCCTGAACAGCACATCATGTAAACAGACACAATGGCAGCCCCTATCCGTGACCATACTGTGCTACGTAGGCAAACGCGGCCAGTACTGTACCACACAACTCAACTCAGAAGGCGGAACACAATGCAGATCATCTCGCAATACATACCGCCACAAAGCGAAAATCGCCACATCACCTGCAAAGAACAACGCAACACGACAAATATCGGAATACAATTTAAATGCACATCCAAATGACAAAGGCCCCACAGCAATTTGCAAAATACCACCAAAACAACCATCATCACCGAGGGCTGCATCTGCAATAATTGACCGGCTTCCACTTGTGTGACGCCCTGTACCATCATGGCACACAGGGCCTACATCAACGTTCCAAAAGGCAACATGGAAGCGGCAAGAACCGCAGGTCCGTCCCATGAGGCAGGCACTAGTCGAGCTGAAAGGCCGAAATGTTGCACCTAGCCACCAGTACAGCGTAAGGGCATGTGGCCCATTGGCGATCGTCCCATATGATCGAAATGGTGCTCCACTGATTCACCCGAAGCTGCAGGAGTCGAGAGTAAAAACCATCTGGAGGAGTGGCGTAGAGATGGCATCTGCAATAGGGCAGGAGATACCTGTCACCCAAAAGAAACACAAATTAACCGATTGCATTACGGGACTCATGATGCATTACAATCTTCATTCAACACACCAAATCCACACCCATATGCATGCTAGCCCACTCCAAAGGAATATACACACCCCTAAATCAGTATCGAATCATAACGAAACCAATCGAGCTAAATACACCATTGGCAACGTCGGTTACTGTGCATGCGTCCGTCAAGATAGAACCCATGACATGGGATTAGTAACGTGCCTAGACACAAGTGTATGAAGGCGCGTCGAGACAGGGAGGATCCGACAAGGGCAGATAGACGTATGTCCCACTATGGCAGCCTTGCATCACATAACGCAGGGGAAGGGGAGTGAATCAAAAAACCCATGTACATGGCAGACCCTAAACGGAATCATCAGTCCATGCATCCATACATCATTCCCTCATCCCGCAATGAAAACGCATGAATATTCACTCACATAATATGTGAAACTTCCATCGCGTCTGTGCGTAATGCAGTCCGCAAAAACCACTGTGCCCCTGGCCGGATCTGTAGTGTTGTGAAGCAAGATGGATTTGGGAACGTCCTGCCTTATCGTCCACTACGCTATTGCGCATCCCATTCAATTCATATCATTCATTGCCTGCTCGTTATGGGCCATGTCCCAAGGACATTCTACAATAGAACGTTACATTTCCAGCCAGACCTGTGGGCGTATCCTCGCCGCTACTTCAAAACCCAAAATGCTGGCCTTCGAATTCCTCACTTGCAACATTACGTCGAAAAGGCTTCTGTGAACGCTTGCATTCACAATTACATCAATGTAGTGCGGCTGTGTGTCATGATGCTAACTGGCTGCAATCACAAATGGGACGCCACGCCCGTCGGTGAAGTACGTTACTGTGCTGCATGAGGGTCGGCCATCGATCGAGCCCTACATACCACTGACTCTTCACAGGTATGTAAGCGGCTGCAATCATAGCATGTGTAACAATGGGAGCATACCATGAAGATCAGTCAAAGTACATCACACTGCCATCGGGATTAGATACATGATTCCAATCCCAAGATGCCATGCGGCCAAATGCAGCCTTACGTGCGGGACGTGCTCGGCCAGAAGGGATTGCATCTGCCACAGATTCATTCAATCAGCACAGGTGGAGGCCATACAGGCCGACAGCACATATATTGCAGACCCAAACCCCTCCCACAACCACTCCCACTCCAAAATGCTACCGGCAGGACTAGCGATGTTGGGCCTGGGGGACCAGATAGCACTGCAAGTGCTACAACTACAAGAAGACGACGAACAACAACAGGTACAACAACCGGGCGCACAGGGGAGACGGAGGAGAAGGAGGAGGAGGAGGGCAAGGCAGGGTCAGCAAGGCCCACAAGCACTGCCACTACCACCACGCAGGCGGCCCGCAATCCCACGCCTCCGAGCCGATCCGTTCAACCTCACTGCTGAGCAGATCCACACCCTCTACCGTTTGGACCGGGACACCATAATCGCCATTGTGGACATGACACATGCTGACCTCGTGAGCATGATAGATAGCCCAACCGCCATCCCACCCCTACTGAAGGTGGTGTCTGCACTCCACTTCCTGGCCACAGGCACCTACCAGCACACAGTGGGACAGTTGCATGGCATTTCACAGCCACTGTTCTCACGGACACTCTTCCAAGTGCACGATGCCCTCCTGAAGCACGCCGACGACCACATCACACTACCACGCACGTACCAGGAGATTACCAACGCTAAAGTGGGATTCCATGCACTTGGCGGCATCCCGGGTTGCATTGGTGCCATCGACTGCACCCATGTTGAATTGGTTGTCCCACATGCCATGGAGGTCCAGTACCGCAACCGGAAACAATTTCATTCAATCAATGTGCAAATGGTGTGTGACTCCAACAAGATATTTACGCATTGTTGTGCCAGATTTCCAGGATCTACCCATGATTCTATGGTCCTGAGGAACACAAGAATACCACGCTACATGGAGCGACACGCAGGGCACAGATCCTGGCTACTCGGTGAGTCTCATTCCATGCATGACATCGTGGCCCATTTGATGCGTCAATGACCTTGCAGGGGGGGGGGGGGCTACTTAGCACTATCATTCCACTGACACCCTTTATTCGTCTCATACAGGTGATGCCGGGTATCCACTGAAGAGATGGCTCCTTACACCAATCCGGAACCCACAGAACGAGCATGAGGAGGACTACAACCATGCCCACTCACGTACCCGTGTGGTCATTGAACAGGCATTCGGCCTACTGAAGGCTCGTTTCCGCAGCCTCAGCAGGTCTGGCGGGGCACTCATGTACAGCCATGAGAAGGTTTCTAAGATGGTCATGGCATGTGTCATGCTGCACAACATGTGCATACGTAGGAATGTGCCCATGCCCCCTGACGCTGTACTGCATGCACCTGAAGATGATGATGATGAGGGTGGGGATGTGGAGGCACCTCAAGGAGTCCATGAGGCACAGGATGCACGTGCAATCCGACAGAGCATCATAGATGCATGCTTCTAGCAACCACGCATGGTGCCTATTACACGGAAAGGGGACCTGTGGCACTGTGTGTGTGTAGTACAGGCACATTGTGGACTGTACGCCTATGAAGGCCTCGTACGCAAATATCAATGTCCACACATGTCATTGGATGATTATGAGATGCTGTATTGTTAATGTGATTTGATTTATACACCCTATGGACCCGCCACCCAGTGAAGCCCAACACACCCCCTCCACCCTACTACCTCACCCCCCAACACCAGTGTCCAAATATGCATGCTGTCCGTGGTTGGACGCTATTGCAAGCCCCCTCTACGGGTATCAGGGGCACCCCTGCCCGTGGAGCGCAGGTTCCTGCCAGATCTGCGTTGGGGGCTGCCCTGGACGGAACTTGCCACGGATGATGTCTCTGCCTGCTCGCGTCCATGCATGTCTCTGAGGGTTTGTGAGAGCTCCGAGAGCACACGGCGCACAGCAGCAAGTTCAGCACAAACGTCTTTGGACGTCGCATGCAGTTCCCCCCTCAGGCTCTCGGTGCTTTTCTCCATTTGTGCTCTCAGGCTCTCGGTGCTTTTCTCCATTTGTGCTCTCAGGCTCTCGGTGCTTTTCTCCATTTGTGCTCTCAGGCTCTCGGTGCTTCTCTCCATTTCTCCCCTGAGGCTCTCACTACTTTTCTCTATTTGTGCCCTGAGTGTCTCGGTGGATGTTTCCATGGCTGCCCTGGAACCCCCGCATTCATTTGCATGGTCCTTGAGTAGCGTGGACACTTCCTGCTGTTGCTCGATCAGCAGGTCGAGGGACTGTTGCCTCTGCTGGGCCATGGACATTTGCGGTGGTGTGACAGGGGGGCTGCTCAACACATGTTGCCTTGGCACAGGACTTGTGGGGGTTGGCCAGTCGTCGTCTTCAGGGTGCCCCTGCGTGGTTTCGTCATGGTGTAGGGGATGGAACATGCAGGGGGATTGGGAAAGGTCATGGATGGTACCTACGTCGCCAGCACTGTTTTCCGTGTCGGAGCATGCTGGCATGACAGCTGTGTCACCTATGGTGCTGCTACCACCAGAGGCAGTGCCATCAGATACGTTCTTTGGGGGGACCTGTGGTGCTGGGGTTGTGGACTTGCTGGCTGCTGGGGTGCCTGTTGCAGTCCCCTCCAGTGTGCTGCCACTTGATTCCTGCTGCTGCCGTGTCTTGATCCTTGCACCTGAGGTGGAGGCTCTTGGGACGTTGGTCCTGGCCCTCTTTGCAGGCGTGCTGGTAGGGGTGTCCTGCAGCTCGTCGTTGGTATCGGACCCTGTGGTGGAGTAAAGAGGGGCGAGCGTTAGTTATGGGTCTGTCGGATTTGGAATGGCAACGTATCAAATGCATTGGGGTGGTACATGAGGCTGATTTGGGACTGGGCCTTGGAGGTGGTCTCATTTTCGTGTGGATTGAGGATGCATTCATTTGGCTGCCTGCAGTTAGGGGGTGCATGCTGCACATGTAGGGGTTGTTTATGGCTTCTTGATTGATTTGTTTGTTCATTCTGACTTTTAGAGGGCGCTGTCAGGGCAAAGTATGTATTGCACTATGGGGTCACATGGTACTGCACATGTTCGTGGTTTGTGGATTTCGCATTGTTTCTCTTGGCCAACCTACCTGATTCTCCGGATGTCGGCACTCCTTTCTCCATCCCTCCGACTCCCTCTATGCTCTCCATTCCTATGGTGGAGGCGCAGATTTCCTCCCAGGGGGTCAACTTGATGGGCGACTCTGAACCCCCCCCGGTAGCTGTGGCGATGTTCCTGTTCGCAGAAAGTATGCTGCGTACGCGGATCCGCAGGTCGTCCCACCGCTTGCGGCATTGCTGTGGCGTGCGGGGTGTTGTCCCCACCGCACTTACGCGCTGTGCCACCAGGGCCCATATGGCCTTCTTGTTGGCAAGGGCCGTCCTGGTCATTTGACTGGAGAAGACGACGGCGGCATTTTCCTGGAGGGTCTCGGTGAGCACGGTCAGTTCCTCTCGGGAGAAGTGTACCTGCCGCTTGCGGTCACACGCTTTCTTGGCTACCTTTCCCATATTTATTTTTTTAACTGGGGTTGCTAACGGGTTGGGATGTGTGTCAGGGTCGGATTTTTAATGGTTGTGTTGGGATTCGGATTTTATAGTTGTGCGGCGTGCTGTTTCCCGTTCCGGCCACATGCTTTTACTTCCGTTTCCGTATATTTACGGTGGCCGTAATTTGCGGTGCCCGCTCGTTACGGTGACCGCTCATTACGGTGACCGCTAAGATGGGTGGCGGTATTGCACCTGGTGCAGCGTACGGCGGCGGTAAGGGCCGTTTTGGGGTCATTTCCGCCATCGCAGCCTTTCGGATTCCGCCATGGCGTAATGCTCGTGCCCGATGGGTCGTGATTAGCCGCACTTTGCTCCTTCGTGCAATGGCGGAAACGCTATTTACGCTGTTGCGGTCCGGTCAGTCACTTTCCGCCAGGGTCGTAATGAGGCCCAAAGTATCTACAAATAAGGGAGAAAGGGGGAGTGAGAGATAATAGGGAGGAAGATTTGGGAAATAGACAAGACAGAGACTGGGTTGAATTGAGAGAGAGTCGGGTAAGGAGGAGAGGGTGAGGAGGAGGGTAGAGAAAAGCAGAGGCTGTTTGAGGAGGAAGAGAGAGTGGTTGAATGGGGGGATGAGCAAAGGGTGCATGTGAAGGATAAAGGTTGGAATGATAGAGGGTTGGTGTGTGGAATGAAATAGAGGGGAGGATGGATAGATGGGAGGTGCTTAAGTAGGTGGAGATGAATGACAGATGTTTGCTTGAACCAATGAGCCCGATTGAAGATAGGCGAACGACTGGGGGTGGGTTGGGGTATGTTAGTGTTGTGGGAATGCCATGTTGTAGATCAGTGGGTGTCTAGGTGGGGGTGCACAACAGAAGGTTGGTTGGTGGGAATGAGAGATCATATGTATGTGTGGGGGAACAGAGGATGGATGGTGGCTTAGGTATGACAGAGGGTGGGTCGTGGGTGTCTGTTATTGGGCAGAAGACTCTGAATGTGGTATTAGTTGCAGCCACTTGATTTTGCCCATGTTTGCTATTATCATCCTCTGCAGTGGGATAACGTGTCTTTGTTGTGTTCTCTTTCTTGTGGTAGAGGAAGCGTTCCAGTCACCCCTGCTTCTTCCTAGCCCCCCACATGTCCGGAGGAATACCACCCCCTAGATGGAACCTCCAAGAAGAAACACCTGATGCATGACTGGATTCTGATTTCCTGAGCCTAGAAAGACCTCGCCTTACTCAGTGATACAATGAATAATGGCGCATAAAGTTTGGCTGTATATTATTTGGTAAATCAATCAATGTATATAAGTAAAGACGGCCTGTTATTAAGATATTAAATAATCACAGACTTCCTCTTATTCTACCGGCTTTGTATATAAAGATTGGTAAGTGATTTATGTCATTCAATGACTGTTAAATAAAAACACGTAATACGTTTCCCTGTGTATATCTCCTGTTCTAAATCAAGAATTCCTGCAATACATTAGTGGTGACATTCTGTACCTCAATGCAAGGGTGCAAGGGGGGTATCATATCACATCAACAGAATTAGAGCTATGAATTAAGGTTTGCAGCCATCCACTGGTCCTTTCTAAAGGTATTTAGCTTGATTACTTCATACACCCGCAAGAAGTGGAGGCTCCAACACCAAATATCACTTTATCTGCAGGGCCTCTTAGATGCACCCACGGAAGGAGTGGAGTCCGGCAGCCTTGGGATTTCTTAATCCTCTAACCCTGTCAGTTACTCACCTGCAGAAATTATAGTCTACAAACACTAAACTGTGTATATTTTTCTGTAAAGTTTGAAAAGAGACATTTTATGTAGTCATTCATATACAAGTATGAGTGAGTTTCTATAGGCTCCATTACAGGTAAGTGCATGACAAACTATTGTTTTTTTCCATAGGTCTTTTCTTTAAATTAAAACAAATTGTACAAAATCTCAATACTGAAGTATAACTACTAAAACAGTACATAAACCCATTAGTATCTTACATCAAAAGGTAACTCTAAAGCAAGTGTCAGATATTCTTTAATTCTCTGAAGGCGGCAAAGAAAAAAATGAGAAAAAGGCACTGATGAGTAAGGGTACATTTCACCCACCATAGATCTCAAACTAACAATAGTATCATTTAGAATGTACATGTCATGAGGGGTGTATAGTACATAGGACTTGTCTGCATTGGAATTAACCATATAGACCCAGGAAAGGACCCCAGATCTCATGAAACTTAAAGGTTGAATGGGTCAGTAAATCCTTGATCCAGTCATCTATGCACAAGCAATTTCCAGGCACGTAGGATACATCCAAGCTTCATCAGAATGATTTAAATCCTGTAGTGGGTTGTCATCACCTAGAATGAATAGGGAAGCATTCAATGATACATTAGCTACCAATACCAAATCCAGCCTCTCGGACACCCCCTTCCAGAACTCTTTACTCTTACAACACCACCAGATCACGTCTCTCAGATATCCTAATTTAGTTTACATTTCCAACATGTGTCATTGTCCCTGAGATGTCTTTCATGCTTCCGTTCCTGTGTCCAGTATGTTGTGCATAAAGCTCAATCTGAGAGGCTATCAAGCACCAATCCATAGCTGATAGTCGTATGTTGTTGCAACACCTTTTCCGGCATCCAGGACTGAGGCTTTCCCCCAATTTTCTAGCCCAAATCATTAGAAGATCTGTATCTTCCTTACCAGTGGCCGCTGACATCCTGTAAAATGAAGCCGCTGGATGGACAGCGGTCACACAAAGTTCCATTTGTTGCCAAGAATCATTCCGGTGAAACGGATTGGGTGTCTGACCAATTTATTCTACCAAAATTCCTCTTAATTGACCGTATTCTGTGTTGGTGCAGTCCTGCCAGTCGTGTTGTTCACATAATTAGGCATAAGGGATCTGTCTATCACCTTCAAGTCAATCTTTCAAATAACGATTCCACCCAAGTACCAATTCAGCTAAAATATACTTTTTCCATTAATTGTAAAGATGGGGTTATGCCGTATCAACGCTTCTGGGACTACGTGGGGTCAGAGCCTATTCTATGCAATATCACACACCAGCAATTATGTAAGAATTCTATGAGGGAGTTTCTGTTTCGAATGTTCTTATACTCATGGTTATCAATGCCTTGGGTTATGTACTTCGTTTCGATTCGGCTTCTACCCAGAGGCCGGTTTCAGATCTTGTCATCCTGTGTGTATGCCTCATAGAAAATGCCAAGTGATATTTGAAATGTTCGGTACGTTCATGCCTCCCAATCACATTGGTTGTTGTAGCTTCCAAAGTTTTAATGTAGCTGGTTTACCATCCAACAAGAATCTTTTCATTAAGGCATCTATTTCTTTGAAAAGATTTTTCATCATTGACCTATGGACCATCTATCTAAGTCTGTTTTGATCTTGGATTACAGTTCGGAAAAATATATTTACATCAGTTCATTCACCTCTGAGGAGATCCAAATTCCAAGGTATTTCATCTTAGTGGGACACCATGTAAAGTTCAATTGATCAAACGTGTTTCATTCAGAAGGAAGAGACAGGCAAAATCTTGCATTCACTCAAATTTACTTTATAACCTGAGATTTTGGAGAAAGCTTCAATCATATCCATTAGAGAAGCAATATTTGATTCAGAATCTTGCAAAACTTCCTAAAGGTCATCCCTGCATAGCGAGAACTTGCTCAAATGCCCTCCATATCTATCTTCTCGAATGTCGTTGCTATTCCTCAGCAAGATAACCAGGGCTCCATAGCAACAATAAACAACAGAGAAAGTGGACGGCCTTATCTGGTCCCCCCGTGAAGCTCACATTTTTATGATAAAGAGCCGTTGGTGAGGACAATGGTAGTAGGATCCACAGAAATTAATTTCACCCACCGTATGAAATCTAGTCTAAATACTGTTGTCTTCCCACTCAATCCTATCGAAGGCCTTTTTGGCATTGAGGGAGACCACTGGATCTGCACACCAACATACTTGTTCTAATGTTAGCAGTAATTTTCTCATCTGCTACAATCCTCCCAGGGATAAAGCTAACATGATTACAAGAATCAGTAGTGCTGTCACCTTTTCTAGCCTCTTCACAAGGATTTTAGCCATAATCTTGCAGTCTGTGTTAATCAGACTGATAGGTCCGTAATTAGCGCAATGTGATGGTGACTTGTATTTCTTCAATAAGACGGTAAATAATGCATGTTTCAGAGAGGTTGTCAAGGATTCAGCAAATAGATCATGGGGGAGTTTCACGGCAGAGTCAGGTAGGATATGGTAGAATTTACCTGGTAATCCACCCATAGCCGGAGCTTTATTTGTGTTCAGGTTGAACATGGCTGAGTGGATTTCTTCTGTTGAGATTGTATGGGACCGAGGGGCCCCCCCTCGCATCGTACGCTCCTCAGTACAAAGCTTGGACCACGTGCCTCCAGTAGTGGGTCCGCCCCCTGCCTTTATGTAATGTTAACCTAGGTTGACATCTGCATAGATGGGACCACTGAGAGGAACGGGGCATCCATCTTTTGTGCCCCCTTTCGGACTCCATCTTGGTAACTAGGCCTCACTACGATAGTACAACAAGGCTCATCTCTCCTTCGCTCGCAGCAACCAAGGGCACAGGCACACGAGACGCGCAGGCACATGGCCCCCACCCTTTTTCCTCCGCCACAGAGGAGAAGCTCCGCGATCCCATTCTCACGCTGAAGCTGAAGATATTTGCAACAATTAACAAACACGATACAAGTAACCTTCCTATGAGATCACTGCCCTGTCGGCCTGAGAACCAGCATGAGCTAAGCACTTTTGCTCTTTCGTCTCCATAAATGTACCCTGCCCTGCACCCCCGCCTGGGGTAAACTTATTGCCGTCCCGACCCTGTGTCCCTGCAAAGTATTCCTTTAATGTGCCAGACCCTCGCATGCGCTGCGAAGCCCACCCAGCACACCCACTACTAACCTTAGAACTTTACCGCAGTATATATTTTTTATACTAACAAAAAGTCCAAAGCTTGAGATTTGTGTGCAACACAGCCTAACTCTTTAATAAATACATAATAAAGGTCACGTCCTCCAATTAAAGCCATGAATGACCCAAGTGTACTGACAATAAGATTCCATGTGTAACTTTTTTAGAAATGTGACAATAGCATAAACATGTTTATATATTTTGTTATTTAGAACTATGAACATGCAACATATTAGCTTAGGTAGTGACCACAGCTTCAACTTGACCAAGGCTTGACCCGCGTGGAGCACAAGATGTCTGACGTCCATCATCTCATTAGCCGATCAGCCAACCAGAAGAAAGAGATGCCACCCACACCTACAGCGCCACACCGCCTGGCCAATCGGGTCCACTTAGAGTTTTTTGTTAGATGTCTCTTGAATGCTATAAAATGTATGTTGATTATTATTAAAGAGAGAGTGCTTTTGGAGTATTTCTGAGCTTAGAAATAAATCCTACCTTGAACTCTCGCAGCTGGTTCTCTGTGCCTCATTCCCCGACAGGGGTTTTGCTGATTGCTTTATTTTTTATACACGTTACTAAGTCGGGGTAGGCACTAACAAGATGCAGTCTGGTCTGTTAGAGTGGGAAGGCCAGCCCGAGATAGATGGGTTATTATACCTTCAGCATTGCATTTGATTCAGGTTGCTAGTGTTTCAACAGGACATACATGGAGATTAACAGGCACAGTATTTAGATACAAGTTTTAGTTGAATGTTGGCGTCTATTGCCGAAGAGCCAGTTGTTCACTTTAGTTCTAAAGGTCCAGAACGCTAGTTCAATTCTAAGGGTAGGGGGTAGGGCATTCCACTGATTGGTGGCTAAGACAGGGAAGCTTTCTCCAGCAGCTCTTTTTAGATTGAACCTTGAGATGGTAAGGCAGTGCGAATATGGGGCTCTAGTGGATCTGGCGGATTGGTGTTTGATTAATCTATCTGCTAGGTACTTGGGGGCAGAGTTTGTCAGGCATTTGTGGCTAATGACAAGTGTACAAAGGGAGCATCTAACCCATGCTGGGAGCCAGTGGGCCTCCTGTCTGAAGCTGGTAATGTGGGTAGATCTAGGGATGCTTCGCATTGCATTTGATCTCTGAGCTATATAGTTTCTCATAAAATTTCCAAAATCCGTTGTCGATTCCTTTTGGTATCATTGACATGTTATCCAAGTTATCTTTAACTGACGTAATGACCCTCTCCCTCTCTGGAATCGTTAATCTGTGAAGCCGTCCTCCTCTTTCTCCTTGTTCAAAGTAGTTTACCCTACACCTGAACATGACATATTCCACTTTGTCTGATAACATTTTGTTCTTTTCATATTGTTTCTTTTTTTAGGTGTGATGATGCACCAAAGTGTAATTTGGAACTGGTGATATAGAAGTGAGAATAGAAAAGCGTGTAAAGTCAAGAGTTACTACCCACCACCCATTCTATCAGTGTATCATTAGGGATTAGCATTTTCATTTTATCATCAGAATAACATATTGCATCAATTTGACCAATTACACCCCACCCATTTAAGAGATAAAATATACTGAGGTATGTGTGTTGCGGATCAAAATCATTTTATCACAGAACAGTTATGTAGACGGCCGTTGTGGGCATTCAATTAATCACCAGGTGGGTCACACATGACAGTCACAGAGTAACGATTCAAACAATCCCATGAAATCATTTACCATTGACTGCATTAGCAACAGCAGGATATTATAGTAACCAGGCCATACCTGAAATAGTGACATTATATTATAGAATTAAAGGGACACAATGGTCACACCAAATAATCTCCTGTGATTTGCAGTTATATTTGGGTGGTCGATAAAAGTCCCAATGAGAAAGAGGGGTTTACGTTGTCTGCACCATATTGCTGACAAGGGGAACATTGATATTCAGGCGATGTTGCAATTTTATATGTATTTAGTGTAGTCAAAGAGAAAGGGATATGTGTTACTTTTAGTATTACTTTTTTTAAAGTTGATACATTTTAGATTGCTTGCAGCAAGATAACTGTCAAATTTGTTGATGAAATATAAAAGCGATAAAGGTATGGTGTGCCACATAGCTCCTAGAAGTTGAGCAGCGAGGAGCTTCAAATGCGCATTCAGGAAAGGAGATTTGCAATGAAGAAACCACTGTAAAGAGGACTCTGTAATTCTACGCATGCATGCACAAGCATACATACATGGAGGTCTTAAGGGGCATATGTTTGGGACATTTGGGGGACATGAGGAGTGTACACATCTGTGTGCTCTTGCATAGTTTGGACAGGACCTGCAGCCAGGGCTTGCTAGGTGAACCCTGTGTGACTGGGAAAACTGGTTTGGCAAGGTTAAAGGTTGAGGAAGGGCAGCAGTAGCTGCGATTTCATCAGATGGTGAGCTTGGGGCAGGCTCAGCTTTTTCCGATTTAGCACTATTGTGGAAAGGGGATGCAATCTTTTTAAGTACATGTGAGCTTGTTATTCATTATCCAGGGAAGTCCAGCCATCTGTTTGGGACCGAGTTATAAACCTGAGGTGAATGGACACCTAAGAGCAGAGTTGACAAATACATTTTGGGTTTCAATCAGCTTCTCAGGATGTGCCCAGAGGCCATGGGTGCTGAATTGGTAGTCATGTAGATTAGAGTGTAACAAGGATGCCAGTAAGTCTGGGTTGGTATGATATTCATTGCCAGTGCAAAGGGAACTTGATATTTTTCCCCTCTGCCTATCGCTGAAGTCCTTGCAAAGACCATCTGGATCATGTCAGGGGCCAGAGGTTGCAGGCCAGCTGAAACTTGTAATGAATTATATTTGTGTGTGAATGTGTGACTATGTGATGACATCATGACCTACCACGGAATACTCCAGGAAAGTGGTGTGCTGTGAATATGAGCTGATGTAAATATATGTTTAAAGGGGATGGTAGTCAAATAAATGTGACCAGTGAGAATGTGGGAATTGGAGAAGATTGGATTTATTTTGTATAGGCTTGACCAATCACGTGTGAGGGGATGACTTTGTAATACAATAAGTGGGAGTGTTTTAACTGTTGCAAAATGTATAAAATGTGTAAACTTGTGTGGTTCGAGGACACTGGAGTTATGACTCACAGCATCATCTAGCTCCTCCTGGCCATTTGTACAATAAACTTGCTTTATGGACAAACTTGCATTCACTTCTTAAGTGGTGGGCCTACTTTGGTTTAAGGTGAACAGAGGCCCATCTACACATTGGGTGTCCCAGGGTGGGCCCCAGGCATTCCTAGATGTTGAGGGTTTCCTGTTTGCAGAGCTCAGCTTCAACGCTTCTCTGTGGGGACCAGTCTTCCATGCACAGTAAAAGGAGAGGTCCAGAGGCGCCATATTCATTAGAGGCTTATCTGATCCCCAGAGGCGTGGTGCCATGGTCCAGCTGTGCAGAGCAAATTGAAGGAGCACCACTTCACAGCGCTTCAGGGATCATTTCCTCATGAGTGCACTATTGGCTGGTAAAGTAAGGGGATAATTGAGGAAAAAGAGGGGTTTTCTTTGTTTTGGTAAGGGTAAAATCGGTGTGCATGTGTAGAATTCGACAAGGGTACATGGATTGAAAGGGTGAGCATCCTTTGTATATATATTTTTACCTATTTTGATATTTTAAAGGTGTGAGGTGTGTTAGGAAAGATTTCCATTAATGTGTCATTTTCCCTCCAGTCATGAACACCCTGACTTTTTGCAGTTGTCTGACCATCCTAGCCTGACTTTTGCCAGTGGATCCCAGTCCTCTGCTGTATACCGCTGGGTTTTTGCTCACTTTTTTATGATGAAACTGACATGCCCTTAAAGGCAGTCAGTACTGGGAGACTTTGTTTCCCTTAGTTTTCCACTTTGTTGCTAGTTCTTACAGTACAATGCGCTGGGGTCTTCCTTTAATTTTTAAGCCCCTAGATACCCTCAAAGGATTTTTCGGTAGCAGTACAGATGTGCCTTGGACAGAGCTGGTGGCAGCTGTTATTTTTCTCATATTTTTAACCCTTTCTTTTGGTCCATACTGCGTTTACCGGATTTGGCCCTGGACAATGGCTTGTCCCCAAAATGGCCATTCCACAAGGTCCTTTGTTTTGTCCTTTGGCCAGCTTGTCCCTTTGCTTTCCCCAGGTCAAGCAGACCTAGGAAAACCCTTTTTTGGTCATGCAGTTCCACCCGCAAGCACAAAGCTTTCGCAGGCTTATGCATGCCTTGTGTGTGTGCCTCCAGGATGTGGGCTGGAATGTCTAGTTCCAAGACACATCCTGGGTGCCAAGATGTCTGGTGCGCTGGGAATGACTGGGTGGTCCATGGCCCACTGTGGTCCCTAATTGGTCCACGTCTGGCATGGCTGTATGTGAGCAGATCTCTCATTGGGTCCTCTTCATTTTGGCGCAAAGAAGATTCTGGATAAGAGAAGGCCCTGTACACCCATACCAGGTCGATCTCGTGAGTTCACACCGAACTTAGGACAGGAGCCAAGTATCCTGAAACCAAGAAGCAGAGCCGAGGATCCGCTGGTGACCCGCTGGAAGGTTTGGCACCCTGAGGCCGCTGTTGTCCCGTTGTTCCCCCTGTTTCTGAACTTAGAAGGTCTGCATAGGCGCTTCGCCCCTTTGAAATAGTTGGACTAACCATTCTCGGCACCTCCACCTTAACATGAAAGCAAGCCTTCTCGGAAGTGTTCCTGGGACAACCACTGAACTGACCAGCTTGCATGGGACTTTTGCCCTGGAACCGCCACTGTCTCGAGTTGACACTTGAAAATTTGGAGACTGTAAACTCTGAGTACAAGGCACTCTACGGTTGAGTTTCATACACCTAGGATTCCTAGGTCTGGAATTGGGAGAGTATGTCTGAATCCGAGCATATGCAGTCGCTGTGTTGCCCAGCTATGGTGACAAACTTCAAGGGTGCCTTGCTGCTGTGCCCCCTGTGCCCTCAGACCTGCTGAAGTGGAATTGGCCTGATCCCTTCACCAGGAGCAGAGAAATTGCCACTGTCCCACCACGGAATCATCCCTGGAACGCAGCACCTGAAAGCCGCAGAACCTCACAACTGCAGGATTCGAATCTGCAACCGAAGTGGACTTGACTGCCAAAGTTTGGTCCAGGGTGCACAGAGGGTCGGTGAGTACTTGCAACCCTTACCGGTGGCCCCTGGCGCATCCATCCATTTTTACGCACAAGTGTCCCATGAGGGCCACTCACCTTTATCGAGGTAGCCTGTGCTACCGAGCTATTCCCAACTCTTGAAGCCTGTTCTGCCCTCTTGGGAGGACCCTCCTCGAATAGTGGGAACTTATTCTTCACTGCCTCACCCGCCTTCCTGAGCTGCTACAGTCCCTGCAAGTGACCCTGTTTTTGCCAAACCGCACGATCGCGTACATCTGCATCTGAAAATACTTTTGAGCATAAGGCTCCACTCATCGTAGGGACTGGACTGCCTTTTAGTTAGGGTTTGATAAGTGAAGGACTGCCTAAACATTATTTGCACTGCTTGCTCCCTTTCTTCACAGGTTGTGAACCCTTACTGTGCACTATTCCTTTTAGGCCATTGGTATCTGTATATATGTTTGATAGTAGAGTTGTGTTGGTTTAGTGATTACTCCTGATATTTGCTTTGTGTTTGATTTAAAAGGCCTTTAATAAATATATATGTGTTTTTGATGTATGCACCTGACTGAGAGTAATTTGTAGTTTTGTTTACTGTGCGTGCTCATTGTGGGCTTTCGATCACCCTCAACCCTCCTGAAACATAGTATTGACCGCTGTCAACGCTACCTTGATTGGTCTGGCTTTTACCCTGTTCCAAGAAACTAGGCTGGCCTTCTAAACCTCTGTCCACCAGGGCAGAGTTGAGAAATCCGTCTCAACAAGGTGGTATCCCCATCAGTACGTCCAGTGCAAGGTTTGCCCTGATACCTTTCAGTTTGCTTGTCTGTTTGGCTTGAGCCCTCACCTAGGGCTGCAGTGGCATTTTATAGTAAGTCCACCCATAGACACCTTTCTGGAGTATACCCTTGACACCCTTCATTTAATATTGACTTTGCGGACAGAGTCCTCACCTCGCTTTTGTTGGTTAGTCTGTGTAGTAGTGAAGTCTGTGTTAGTAGTGAAGGGAATCTTCCTGTAGTCAGGGAAAGATGGTGTTGTAGCAGAAAATACTGTACTAGTAATGAAAAGAACGAAAGCAGGGATGTTATAGTGAAAAACATTGAACCCTTCTATGCTCGAGTGAAGGAGATATCTCAGAGATTTGGCCGGCGTTGTGGTTTTTTGATGATGTGCTGTCTTTTGTGCAAGAGTGAGAAGTATAATTAAAGTGAATGGCTAAGCAAAGTGATTATGGTGAAAGCGAACGAGATGAGTGATTGTGGGAAACATTAAGAAATAGAGAAAGGGGAAAAGGGGTTCCTTGGGTTGAACTTTTGTGCCGCAGGGTCGGCTTATGTGTTTTAGTTATTGCTTGTTAAGTGAAATTGTTAAAAGTTAGACTGGTTTTGGCGTATGGAGACTCCACTGAATCACTTGTGTCAAGTACTTCCTGGCTAGAATTGAAAGTACCATCGAGAACGGCTGTAGGAACCTAAGGGTAAAATGCTAAATTCTTGGCCTAATGAGGGGACCTTTGATAAGGGAATGCTGGAAAACCTGTATACTCTTCTAGGCATAAGGGTTCACATTTAGAGAATTATTTATTTTTACATCTTAGAGTAATAGAGGATGTATGATCCGGGCGGGGATGCCCATAATGTTAAGTTTCAGAGCAGAGAAAGGGCCTAAAAAAGGAGGGTGCAGGAATTCCTTTTGCACTGCCCCATACGGGTGCTATGCTTTTTCACCCGCAGAAGGATATACTGACCCTGAGTTCAAACCACTATTTTCGCTAGCGGCCACTCCAGTGGGTGCGAGACAGACACAGGTAATGCCTCCATCAGCTATTATTCCAAAAGAATTGGACACTGAGGAAAGTGGAAGGGTAGCTCCTTCAATGCTAAAGGCTGTTAACCGGGTTGCCTAGCCCTGTAAAATGAATAGCAATACCCTGGAGATGGATGGGGATGCAGATTTTATTCATACATCAATAATCAAAACAACTCAGGTAGTTTGGCAAAAGGGGAGTCTGTTTTATTAGCAAGTATATACAACAGGGAGTACAATGAACATCATCATGAGTTTGGTCCTCGTACTCAACTATTTTGGTAGAAACTGAGGTTATATTACATAAAATCGTCATCAGTGATGGGTTGACCGTCGAACTACAAAAACCTATCAAGGAAAGTGATAGGCTCGAAGTGGATATCTAAGTATAAGTTCCATATCAAATAGAACCGTGAAGGAAAGTGATAGTGTGTTTAACCTCAATGGGGGCAACTAAGCTCTCCCCTCAAAATGGCCACTATGAACGTCACTAAATACATAACATTCCATTGGCTACACATACTAATGGACCCTTAATTACCCGGTCCTCTATAATTGGTTGGCTTCTAAGCCCCGTCAGTACTTTTCCACCTAGGTCTAGCAGCACGCAGACTGAACACCCAGGTGCTAGTGCCCTCATCTAAACACTAGCTTCCCACCAGTTAATATATCAACCATCATCACCTCAATGGTCCAGTGTCAATTAGTGCTTTGAAGTTTGGCCTTGAGTTTGTACTGTGCACTGAGAATTTTTAAGGAGTGAAGGCACTGCCTGCCCTTGTGCGTAGCTGTGAACACCTCGATCGTCCGATTTCTTCTTTCCACGTGGCTGAACTCCAAGAAATCGAACATTTTTGTGTATTTAATATTATTTTTCAATAGTCCTCTGACGTCTTTTGTTTTGCTCAAGCCTTCTGAACAGGGGTCTCTTGTTCTTTCACACAATTTGTATCCAATGTCAGTCAATTCATGTTTGAGAAGACTTTGGCTTCTTGGCTCATCCAACTCCTTCTGCTGAGATTCATTTGTAATTAAAATTGCTTTTAACTGCGACACACTGAAGTGAGGCCTTCTCGTTCTGTTCAGCACTGCTTTATAATGCGCAGTGGAAACATCCATCTTTTATTTGTCCATATGCATCTACATATATATATATATATTGGCGCTTGCCGCTATCTATTTACTATAAAGCTTTAAGCTAGCTTTCAAGATTACTTTGCTGCTTGCGTTTCTGTGGCATCTGTACACGTATAAACTGGCTTAACGTCTTCATCTGTGTCTGTGGCATAAGCTTCTTCACCTTGATCTCAAGATGTCACTTATCCTTGGTACTATCTTGATGCCTTATAGAATATCTGCATTCTCTGGTCTCTGCATCTCTTCTGTGTGCGTCATCTCTTTCTGTGTGACGTCACTGTTAGGAAAGATTTCGTAACTGTAGGGAATTTTCCTTCCATGTGGCAACCCCTAAACTTTTTGCTATTGTTTTTAACCTTGTTCTTGACTTTGCCAGAGAAGTACAGCCTTCTGCCGCACTTCTCTGGGCTTTCGCTCCTTTCTTACGGGGAAACTGACATGCCCTTAAGACAGTCAGTACCGGGGAACGTGGTTTCCCGTAGTTTCTTTTATCGTGTCGCAGCTTTAGTGCAACACGACACAAGAGGGCACTGTAAGCTAAGTTACAGCTCTCTTGGGTCTCTAGCCTTCTACAGGCCCTAGATACTCTTATAGGATGGTATTTGATCGGTGCAAGTCATTCAGGGACTGGACTGGTGGCAGCGATCGTTTTGTTTATTTTGAGCTCCTTTTGGCGTTCTGAGCACGTTTTTGCACTGAACCCAAAATGGTGGCCTGGCTCCCAAAATGGCCAGGCCGCGAGGCTCCTTTGTCCTGTCCACTGTCCGTCTTGCTCCCTTCACCTTCCCCAGGTCCGGCGACCCGGGGCCTTCCTTATTTGGGCATGTACTTTCCCGCGAAACGTGGTTGCTTTCGCGGGCTTCTACATGTCGTTTGTGTGCCTCCAGGGTGTGGGCTGGGATGTCTGGTCCCAATACACATCCTGGGTGCCAGAGAGTCTAGGGTGGTGTGAATGCCTGGGACCACCGTGGTCCGTGATTGGTCCACGTATGGTATGTGTTTTGATGAGCGGATCTCCCATTGGCTCCCCTCCGTTTTGGCGCGAAGGGAACCGTGGATAAGAGGGGGCTGGAAACACCACTACCATGTCGATCTCCTGAGTTCTCACGAACGAAGGAATACAGGAGCCAAGTATCCTGCAACTACGAGGCTGGACCGAGGAATCGCTGGTGACCCGCTGAAGGAATCCTCCTTTGCACTGCTGTCGTCCGGAGAGCCCCTGTCCTCCTTTGATCGAACCAGAAGGCCTGTACTGGTGCTTCGACCTTTGGAATAGCAGGAACAGCTATTCCCGGCATCTTCAACCATCTCCTGCCAAGTAAGCCTTCGGAAGCGTCTCTGGGCCATCCAGTTGACTGACCAGCTTACCAAGGAGTTTGGCTCTGCAACCGCCGCGAGGTTGTGTTGTATTGCGAGTCCTCGTCACTCTCCCACGCTTCGTACGCTTGGCGTCCCCAGGTCTGAAGGGAGGAGTGTACATTTGGCTCGAATACACACGGCCGCTCCGTTGTCCTGTGCGGCAACAAAACTGTGCCGGTTTCGTCGATTGGGACGTCTTTTTGCTCTACACGACCACAAGGCGTTCCCTGCTCTTCTGAACCTGCCAGCTGCTGAAACTATCGTAGAGAAGCCTGGGTCTGCTTGCTTCGGGGACCGGTGAGTAGTATATCTAGGATCTGGTCGCCCTCCTGCAGTATCCCATTGCTTTTCCCTGCTGTGTAAAAACAGCACCCTTTTGCCGCGCTCGCGCTCTGCTTCTGCCCGCTGTGGAGGCTGCGCTTGAGTTGCGGAACCTGTTCTTCTTCTGCTGTGCACTAACGTGAACCGCCTGACTTCCTCCGAAGAGCTTCCCCTTGTGCCCGTCGGCACCGGCGTGGCAGGTACTTTGAGCACAAGGCTCCACTCTTCGCAGGGCTCGGACTTCCATCTAGTTAGGTGCCTATGAAGGCGAACTGAGTCGAAAGCATTATCGCACTGCCTGTTTTCCTTCCCTAGCAGGTGGACTACATATTTCGTGCTTTAAACGCTTGCGACTGTGTATTTGTATATATATTGTGTTGATATGGTATGTGTTGGTTTAATATTGTGATATTGTGATTTTCTCGCTACGGTCGTTGTTTTAAAGGCCTTAAAATAAATGTGTTTATATTTTTGATATAACACCTGTTTGGAGTAGTTTGTAAGCGCTCTTGCTTTGTGTGCTCACTGCGGGCTTTCAGTCACCCTCACCCCTCTTGAGACCTAGTCTTGACCGCCGCGATCGCTACCTTGATTGGTCTGGCTTGTCCAGAGGTTACCCTGTTCCAAGTAATTAGGTTGGCCTTCTGAACTTCTGCGCCACCAGGACAGAGTTCAGAAATCCGTCTTAACAAATTGGTGTACAGCGGTGGGATACGACTGAAGGTATCCAGTGTTGCGCTCGAACTAAGGCATTTCAGGTTATTCCAAACAGTACACGTAGTGAATTGTTATAGTATAACTTTAAAAAGGCCATAGTCCTATCAAACAGTATGGAAACAAGTACGTTGTTAACTTTAAATGCTTCCAAATCAGAAACGCTGAAAAAGATGTGTGCGGAGAGAGGTGTTTCCTCTCAAGGCACGAAATTGGAAATGATCCAAAGAATCGTGGCGTGGCAAGAAGCGCAGCTTGACGCTATTACTTCTGAGGACAGTGCGGAAGGTGGTGGGGCTGCTCTCACTGGTAGAACCGACGGTTCTGCCGCCGCACTGTTCCACCGCGACCACGAGGACAGGGAGGACGAGCTGTCTAATGTTTCCTCTGCCAGTGTTGATGGGGAGGCTATGCTTGAATTCAAGAAGCAAGAGCTGCGGTTTAGGCAGCAGGAGCTTGAATTCAGCATAGCCAAACTAAAAATCGAACAGGCAGAAAAACAGAAAGACAGGGATCACCAGTTGGAACTGGCCAAGCTTCAGGTTGCAAATGGGTCCAAGGGTCCTGGACATGGTTCTGGGGCTTCCTCTCATCCACGGTTTCCAAAAGATCTGCTCAGTGTGTATGAAGAGAGGAATGACATTATGGACTGGCTGAATGCGTTTGAGTATGCATGCGAGGTCCAGAAAGTTGACAGTGCTGATAAGATTGCGTGGTTGCTCAGTAGACTGCCCCATTCTGGCTGTAGTGCCATTATGGAAATGTCGAAGGCTGAGCGGGCTGATTTCGCAATGTTAAAGCAGACTCTCATTTTAAAGTTTGGGAAGACTCCGGCCCAATATTTAAAGCGTTTTCGAGAGTATAAGAAAAAGGAAGGTGGTACTTGGGTATCTTATGTCGCTGAATCTTTGAAAAACTTAACTGGCTGGGTCGAAGGCTATAAGGTTTCTACCTTCGACGGCATGATAAATCTTGTCATGCTGGAACACATTTTTGCTTCTTCTTCCCCGGAGCTTAAGCAGCATTTGGCCGATTCGAAGGAGATAGATCCTAAGAAGCTGGCCATTGCAGCAGACTTATGGGTGTCACATCGAGTGTCCCATAAGGACAAAACTCATCCTGGTAAGCAGGAGGAGGGGAAAAAGTCCAAAGATATGGAGGGTGGGGAATCTGCTAAATCTTCTTCCCAAAAGGGCCACAAAAAGAAAAACAAGGGTAAGACACAAGAGAACTCACAGGGTAGTGGAGGTGCGCCTCCGAAACAGAACTCTGGTTACAATAAGCCTCCCTACGTAAACAGACCCACTGGGGCTTGTTTTTCTTGTGGAGCAACTGACCATGTGAAGGGGGATCCCCGTTGTAAGGTTAGACCTTTGGGGGTCCACTCCGCTAATCTGGCCTTCTCCTCCTACGAGGAAGAAGAGATTACAGGAGCATCCTTCTCCTCAGACTCGTTTCCCAGCGGGATAGAGGCTGAGGTAGTTTTAGTGTCCCTGGGTTCCTGGGAGCCTAAAGTCGCAGAGGCTTATGCTAGGATTCCGGATAATACCAAGCACTACTTTAAAGACAGTGTGCTGATCAATGGAGTGGATACTCCAGCTCTTAGGGATAGTGGGTGCAGTCGCACTGTAGTGGATTCTACCTTGGTAGACTCAGAGGAAGTTGCCAGAGCTACTCTGATGCCCACTAAGTTGGCTGACGGCCCCCTCCGTATGTTTCCCGTGATCCCTGTTAATCTAACTTTAAATGGTACAGCTGTCAGGATTCCAGTGAGCATTCAGAGAAACGTCCCGGGAAAGGTCTTATTAGGTAATGATCTCAGAGCTTTAGGGCTCGTAGGAGACACTGCCGAACGACCCTACACACGGTCTCAAGCACGGGCGGCATTGGCCAAGTCCAATACGCCGCCCCAGCCGAAGGGGCAACCCAAGGCGAAAGGAGTCTACAAGTCAAGACGGGGGAAAGAGAATATTCCCCCGAGCTCGCCTACCACTGCGGTGGAGGGAGTTGGTCAATCGCCCGAGCCTGACGAGGAGGTGGCGATGCCTGAAGTATTCGACCCCAACGATCATCCTGAACTAAAAGACTTGTTAGTTGAAGGAGGTCCTGATAGGGACGAATTCAGTAAAGGCCAACGTGAGTGCCCATCTCTGGAAGGCCTAAGGAGACAGGCCTGCTCCCAGCTTGAGGGTGAACCTCCTGGGAAGCATAGGATTTATTGGGAAGGTGGACTCCTGTATAGTGAGCCCACAGAGTCTACAGAAGGAGACCATAGGAGGTTGGTGGTTCCCCTTGCTGTTAGACCCTTCCTCCTGCAGTTGGCGCATGAAGTTCCCCTTGCTGGTCACCTTGGTATGAAGAGGACCAAGCAAAGGTTATCCATGCACTTCTACTGGCCCAAGATGGGGGTGCAAGTAGAAAGTCACTGCAGGAGTTGCGCCTCCTGCCAGTTGTCTGGTAAGGTTGGCGCGACAATCCAAGCTCCGTTGGTACCGCTCCCAGTTGTGGGGGTACCATTTGAAAGGGTAGGGATCAACATCGTCGGTCCCCTTGACCCGCAAACATCCTCGGGCAATAGGTTTATCCTGGTGCTGGTCGACCATGCAACCAGGTATCCTGAGGCCATCCCATTGAAAACTGTAGCTGCCAAGTCAGTTGCAAAAGCTTTACTCGGCATATTTACTAGGGTTGGCTTCCCTAAAGAAGTTGTGTCAGATCGTGGCAGCAACTTTATGTCGAAGTATATGCAGGCTATGTGGAAAGAATGTGGGGTCACCTACAAGTTCTCTTCTGCATACCACCCCCAGACCAATGGTCTGGTGGAACGCTTCAACAGAACGTTAAAGAGCATGATTGGGGCTCTGGAGGAGCCCCAGAGAAGAAAATGGGATCTTCTTTTACCATGCTTACTGTTTGCCTACCGAGAGGTACCACAGGAGGGTGTTGGCTTCAGCCCCTTCGAACTTCTGTTCGGTCATCCCGTACGGGGACCCTTAGCCATTGTCAAGGAGGGATGGGAGATGCCCACTCCCCCTGTTACTACCAATGTAGTTGACTATGTGCTAGGGCTCAGAAAACGGATGGTACTTCTGATGGGCTTGGCTAGTGATAAATTGAAGGCAGGGCAAGCGCTGGTGAAACATTGGTACGACCAGAAAGCTTCCCTCATCAACTTTACACCTGGTCAGCAAGTCCTGATCATGAATCCAATAAGGCCTCGCGCTTTACAGGACAAATGGTCAGGCCCTTACACAGTGGTGGAGCCCCTGGGTGAGGTGAACTATTTAGTGGACCTTGGAAGGCCTGGACAGGCTCCAAAAGTGTTCCACGTGAATAGGCTGAAGGCTTTCGTCCCAAGAGTCGAAATCGCAGCACTGCTACTGGCGTCAGACGTTGAGGAAGAGGAGTCAGAACCTCTCCCCGACCTGTTCCACAGCGGTCCTTCAGACAGCTCCATTGAGGGTGTCCGAGTGGCCCCTCACCTGACTTCTGATCAACAGGCGGAGGTGAAACGTTTGCTTAGGCAGTTTTCCCCCCTGTTCTCACAGTCGCCTGGTTTGACACCTTGGTGCAAACATAACATTGACACAGGAGACAGTGTACCTACCAAAAGTAGGGGATACAGGATGTCAGATAAAGTACGGTCTTATATTAAGACCGAGGTCAACAAGATGTTAGATCTTGGGGTGATTGAACCCTCTAGTAGTCCGTGGTCCAGTCCTGTGGTTCTGGTTCCAAAGGCAGGCACTTCTGAATTGAGGTTCTGCGTGGATTACAGGGCTCTGAATGCTGTCACCAAGACAGATGCCCACCCCTTGCCTCGAACAGATGAGCTGGTGGATACTTTGGGTGCCTCCAAGTACCTCAGCACGTTTGACCTCACTGCTGGCTATTGGCAAATAGCGTTAGCAGAACATGCCAGGGAGAAGACGGCATTTTCGACACCAGACGGCCTTTACCAATTCCGGGTAATGCCGTTCGGGTTGAAGAATGCACCTGCCACTTTCCAGAGGCTTGTGAATCATGTGTTGAATGGGTTGGACGAATTCTGCCTTGCATATCTGGACGATATAGCAGTTTTCAGTGCCACCTGGGAAGACCATGTGAAACACCTCAGGATTGTGCTCCAGGCTCTTCAGAAAGCCCACTTGACCATAAAGGCTAGCAAATGCCAGATTGGACAAGGCTCAGTGGTTTACCTTGGACATGAAGTAGGTGGAGGGAGGATACAGCCTCTACCCAGTAAAGTACAAGCAGTACAAGACTGGCCTACCCCCACTACGCAAACCCAAGTGAGAGCCTTTTTAGGACTCACGGGGTATTATCGCAATTTTGTGGCAGACTATGGTACCATAGCTGCTCCTCTGACTGCCCTCACAACTCCGAAGAAACCCAAGAAGGTAACTTGGACCGACGAGTGTGAGAAGGCCTTCAATGGCTTAAAAGACTCCTTGTGCCAGGCCCCTGTCCTAAGGGCCCCTGATTATCAAAGACCTTTTATCGTGCAGACGGATGCCTCTGACACTGGGATAGGAGCTGTACTATCACAAGTAGATGAGAAGGGTAAGGAACACCCTATCGGTTTTATTAGTCGCCAGCTTAAGGACAGAGAGCTCAGGTGGTCCACGGTAGAGAAAGAATGTTTCTCTGTTGTGTGGGCCCTAAGGAAGCTGAGGCCCTACCTCTATGGGACCCACTTCACTGTGCAGACTGACCATAAGCCGTTAAAGTGGCTAATGAACATGAAGGGGGAGAATCCAAAGTTGCTTAGGTGGTCCATAAGTCTTCAAGGCTTCGACTTCACTATTGAGCATAGACCAGGTGTCCAACATAGCAATGCTGATGGGTTGTCCAGAATGTTTAACCGACCTGAACAAGAGGCTCATCCAGGGGTGGATTAGTTCCCCCTGTCCATAGTCTGGGAGGGGCGAGTGTTAGGAAAGATTTCGTAATTGTAGGGAATTTTCCTTCCATGTGGCAACCCCTAAACTTTTTGCTATTGTTTTTAACCTTGTTCTTGACTTTGCCAGAGAAGTACAGCCTTCTGCCGCACTTCTCTGGGCTTTCGCTCCTTTCTTACGGGGAAACTGACATGCCCTTAAGACAGTCAGTACCGGGGAACGTGGTTTCCCGTAGTTTCTTTTATCGTGTCGCAGCTTTAGTGCAACACGACACAAGAGGGCACTGTAAGCTAAGTTACAGCTCTCTTGGGTCTCTAGCCTTCTACAGGCCCTAGATACTCTTATAGGATGGTATTTGATCGGTGCAAGTCATTCAGGGACTGGACTGGTGGCAGCGATCGTTTTGTTTATTTTGAGCTCCTTTTGGCGTTCTGAGCACGTTTTTGCACTGAACCCAAAATGGTGGCCTGGCTCCCAAAATGGCCAGGCCGCGAGGCTCCTTTGTCCTGTCCACTGTCCGTCTTGCTCCCTTCACCTTCCCCAGGTCCGGCGACCCGGGGCCTTCCTTATGTGGGCATGTACTTTCCCGCGAAACGTGGTTGCTTTCGCGGGCTTCTACATGTCGTTTGTGTGCCTCCAGGGTGTGGGCTGGGATGTCTGGTCCTAATACACATCCTGGGTGCCAGAGAGTCTAGGGTGGTGTGAATGCCTGGGACCACCGTGGTCCGTGATTGGTCCACGTATGGTATGTGTTTTGATGAGCGGATCTCCCATTGGCTCCCCTCCGTTTTGGCGCGAAGGGAACCGTGGATAAGAGGGGGCTGGAAACACCACTACCATGTCGATCTCCTGAGTTCTCACGAACGAAGGAATACAGGAGCCAAGTATCCTGCAACTACGAGGCTGGACCGAGGAATCGCTGGTGACCCGCTGAAGGAATCCTCCTTTGCACTGCTGTCGTCCGGAGAGCCCCTGTCCTCCTTTGATCGAACCAGAAGGCCTGTACTGGTGCTTCGACCTTTGGAATAGCAGGAACAGCTATTCCCGGCATCTTCAACCATCTCCTGCCAAGTAAGCCTTCGGAAGCGTCTCTGGGCCATCCAGTTGACTGACCAGCTTACCAAGGAGTTTGGCTCTGCAACCGCCGCGAGGTTGTGTTGTATTGCGAGTCCTCGTCACTCTCCCACGCTTCGTACGCTTGGCGTCCCCAGGTCTGAAGGGAGGAGTGTACATTTGGCTCGAATACACACGGCCGCTCCGTTGTCCTGTGCGGCAACAAAACTGTGCCGGTTTCGTCGATTGGGACGTCTTTTTGCTCTACACGACCACAAGGCGTTCCCTGCTCTTCTGAACCTGCCAGCTGCTGAAACTATCGTAGAGAAGCCTGGGTCTGCTTGCTTCGGGGACCGGTGAGTAGTATATCTAGGATCTGGTCGCCCTCCTGCAGTATCCCATTGCTTTTCCCTGCTGTGTAAAAACAGCACCCTTTTGCCGCGCTCGCACTCTGCTTCTGCCCGCTGTGGAGGCTGCGCTTGAGTTGCGGAACCTGTTCTTCTTCTGCTGTGCACTAACGTGAACCGCCTGACTTCCTCCGAAGAGCTTCCCCTTGTGCCCGTCGGCACCGGCGTGGCAGGTACTTTGAGCACAAGGCTCCACTCTTCGCAGGGCTCGGACTTCCATCTAGTTAGGTGCCTATGAAGGCGAACTGAGTCGAAAGCATTATCGCACTGCCTGTTTTCCTTCCCTAGCAGGTGGACTACATATTTCGTGCTTTAAACGCTTGCGACTGTGTATTTGTATATATATTGTGTTGATATGGTATGTGTTGGTTTAATATTGTGATATTGTGATTTTCTCGCTACGGTCGTTGTTTTAAAGGCCTTAAAATAAATGTGTTTATATTTTTGATATAACACCTGTTTGGAGTAGTTTGTAAGCGCTCTTGCTTTGTGTGCTCACTGCGGGCTTTCAGTCACCCTCACCCCTCTTGAGACCTAGTCTTGACCGCCGCGATCGCTACCTTGATTGGTCTGGCTTGTCCAGAGGTTACCCTGTTCCAAGTAATTAGGTTGGCCTTCTGAACTTCTGCGCCACCAGGACAGAGTTCAGAAATCCGTCTTAACAGTCACCATTCGTCCTTGCCTTTCATCTGCTCTGCTTCTTCAGGAATCTCATTCAGGGGGGGGTGTGGCTTGGAGCCGATGAGAGTGGTCGCCTGAATTCGGTGCTTCGCTCCGGCGAAGGAATTTCCATTATAATTTTAATTTAAACGTACCTTTTTCTGGACGGTATGCAACCCTTGTGATGCCACTCTTTATTGCCAAAAGTCCGAGGTGAGCTGTGTGAGGATTTCTACAGCTGGCATATTTGTTGTTGGAACCTCCAGAGGGCCAGATTGTAGCCACGCCATCCCGTAACGCAAGCGGCCGACTTTTCCTGTCAGCTGGTCGGCTGCCGCAACGTGGATGGCGCGCCCTGCAGTGGATCAACGGTTGCTTCACCACACATGTTTTTCTCTTCACTTTTAACCGTTTCAACCCCTTTTCTCATAAACAAACTATTTTTTTCTTCTTTTTCTTTGTTTGTTGTGCATTTTTTTTATATTTATCTATTATTTTGGACTGCCTTTACCTCAAGTGAATATATTTCTTATATGACAATGTGTATTTTCGACCTTTTTCTTATATTCACTTAAGTGTAATGTATAATGTATAGTGTTGCTGTGGTACCGGGTGACTGGCGCCTTGGTTGAAAGGAGCCCCCCTGAAAGAGGTGGGCACGGTCTGGATAGGTTTCAGCAGTGCCCATCTTAAGAGCAAGCCTGAGAGTGAGTACTCACTGGATCCCTCTATCCCGGTGGGCTTCTCCCCTTAATAGGAAGAGGGGGGCAGGGAGTAGAGGGGGAGGGGAGTCCCTCAGAAGTGTGGCCCGTGGCGCCGGGAATAAGTACATCCTTCGCTAGCCTGGCCATTTGAGCTGGCGGGGGTCCTGCTAAGTTAGCACGATTTATTGCCTCAGAAGTAAGTTGGAGTGGACCCTGAGAAGAAGGGGAACATGTGAGCATCTCCCGGAGACTGTGGGCTGCAGCCTTTCATCCGGGCTTGCAAGCTCCCTGGTTCACTATACTGGTAAGGGGGGGTCCCTGTGCAGAACAAGGGGAAAATTATTTCTGCATATCAACACCAGCCTTTATTACCACACCTGCCTGGACCGACCTGCACTTTCTGGACACATTTTTTTTTTTTTTAATTGAAGTGAGACATAACGCAGATATGCAGCGGGGAAGAAGAGCTCCCCACTCGATATATAATCTTCGTAAAAATAAGTCTCAACCCATAAAGGAACTTAAGGAGTCCCATAAGAAAGGGGGTAAACCTAAAAAGAATGCCAAATATGCTCTGCCGGTGGTGCAAGGGGCCATAACTCAGTTTTTTCCTGTGAATCCTCCCCCAGCCACTAATTCCACTGTAATCGAGGAAACGGCCGCACCGTTACATAGCGGCGGCATCTCCTTAAATACCTCCAATTTCGACGACATAGACAATAAGTCCCTCTTAGACCTCTGTCTGACTATACAGAGAGGGATACAGACTCAAACTCCCCAGAGGACATCTAGTGGTATAACATCTTTAAAAGAAAACAGCATGAATAGTGTCTCGGGGGAGCCTAATGTTGTGGGAAGCAGCAGACGCTTATCTGCTTCTCCAAATCTGGTAATGGCGTTGATGGAGGATGAACAGGACAATGAGATGGAAGATAATATCGAACCACACCCAGGCTCATTACAGATAATTGAGCTGCAATCATCGGTGGCTGCTCTGCAGTTTGCCCTTAAGATACTTCTACAGATGTCGGGACGTATCCTGGCCAACACTAATTCCATCACTATGGCATTAGGTCCTAAGGATCTCCCTCGAGAAGAGGCAGAAACAAATCTATCTGATGCCTTACATATAGCTGATGAGATTGACGAGCAGGAAGCAGTGATGGAGGAGGGCAAGGTGCAATGTGTACCTAACAGCAATAGCATAATTGAGGTAATCCCCGTGGAGGCAGATGATCACGAGAGGGAGCATAGCCCTTGGTCCCCTCCTACACGGAAACAACGCAGATTGGCAAAAACGGCACTGAAAAATAAGTCAACTTCAATATGTGCCCAACCGCTTATAGCAGGACCTAAACCGGCACCAGAGACCCGTTCAAAAAAGGCCAGGAAAAGACTGATGAGAGCAGCCCAACGGGCGGCAATGGCAAAAGGCCCTTTAACAGACCGACTGGTACCCGAAGAGAAGCCCACTGGAGTGGACTTAAATGAAGTCTCTGTGATGTTTTCTGAGCCTGATCTGGAATCCAGTATGCCTACACAGCCGGAGCACCTCCCTGAGATACAGGCATTCGATGAACCTGCCGAGCCCTTATCATCAGACCAGAGGAGGACAGTGAAGGATATAAATACGAATCGTATCTGCTTCATCAAGAACTTGTACCCCAGTGACAAAAATCCCTGGGTAGCACGCTCGGAGTTACTAGCAAGACTATATCATATACCTCAACTTCGGGTCTTAAAATCTGAGGATTTTCTATTCATTGAACCCCTGGCGGGCCCTAACCCCAATGTCTCTGAAATACATTGCATTTTTCCGACTACGGCGCAACTGATCAGAAAATACAAAGAAGATCTGATAGCAGTGGACATTGATATTAATGTGGACCCGCTGGAGAAGGTCCTTTCGGCCGAGCCAGAGGACACTATGACAACAGCTCCTGCGGCTATTGTGCTTAAATCTGGGGGAGGGGAAAATCCTGCTCTGGTCGAAATACAGCAAGTTCTGAAGTCTCTCCTAGAATCCATTCCGCAACTGCTACAGAACCACTGATGTTTGTCTTTACTTTCTTGGAACTGCAGAGGCTTTTCCCATCTCTTGAGGTCGGAGGGCTCTGTAGATATACTGTCTCAACATAGCTGCATCTGCCTCCAAGAGACATGGTCTCTCGACCCATTATTACTAGATGGTTTTGTTATACATCAATCAGTTGCTAAACGGGGCAATAAGGGTCGTCCATATGGTGGCTTACTTACTGGGGTAGTGAACACGATTATGTCCCGAAAGATTCAGTGTAAAGCTGAGGAGCAGCTTTTGGCAGTAGAAGTCGAATACCATGATGAAAATGGCTCGGAAAGGTTTCTTCTAATCAATCTTTATAACCCCCCAGGAGAGCTGGTTCGTGACTCATTACAAGAGGCAATACAGGACTTACTGTCCTCATGGCTGCTAAGAACGGGCAATGTCGCTGTGGTGGTCATGGGGGATTTTAATTGCCACATGATAGACGAGATACTCATATCCTCCAATCCTGTTCTCAGTGCAAGGTGTTTGATGACCCATGGAAAGAGGGAGGTTGAAGGATTAGGCTGGCTGCAATTGTTTGGAGCTTGGGATATGGCTATGCTTAATGGCCGTACCTTTGGAGACCGGCCGGGGAAACACACTTGGTCTAATGGATCATCATCTAGCACATTAGATTACATATTCATGTGCCCCGAGATGCAGACTAGAGTAGTCGACATGTCCGTTAAGCCTAACGAATGGAGCGACCATGCGTCGCTGCAGTGCACACTCCGCATTCCTATTTCAACCTCCCCACCTCTGAACATGGGAAGTATCCAAGCCAACTGCGCAAGATCTAGTATAATGTGGTCCGAGAAGAACATAAGATTGGCTACTGAAGCTCTTGAACCTATTTTAGTTCAAGGCTTCTGTGACTTCAAACTTATGACGGTAAATGAAATTGAAGATTGGATATCCGGATTCTCAGGTCAGCATGCCACGGCCAACAAGGGACATATGTTAAAAACTGGGGGTGTTATACTTCCATTTAACAGGGAAATTAGGGATGCCAAGATAGGGTTAAGAATGGAGATCCGAGGTCTGAAATCTATGAACTTACCTGGAGCCCTGTACCGCGAGAAATCTAGAAAAATCAAAAACCGATATAGAGCTGATATTAAGAACATTAGGATCACAGAGAAAAACAACAGATATCAGTGGCTGGTAGAAACTATTTGTTCTAGAAATTCCCACGGCATTTGGTCACTCCTAAATGAGAATAGAGAGAAGGTCAAAGGCCCCTTAATTAATCCAATAAGTGAGGAGACATGGGAAACATTTTTACTAAGCCGAAACTCAGGAGGAGTGGAAACTATGAGCAGATTTTCTGAGAAGGCCCCTACCCATCTGGCTTTCGATGTCTCAGCAGAGGCAATACTGAATAAAATAGTTGCCCTCAAGTCCTCCAGAGCCCCTGGCCCTAACGGGCTAGCTAACGTAGTGATCAAGAGCCATCCTCTATTTTGGGCTGATCTGTTCTCCCTACTCTTCAATAAGGTTCTAGTGCAGGGGATAATTCCACGGCCCTGGCAAACAGCCATTCTCATTCCTGTATTTAAAAAACGAAGTCGTACTGACCCTAATAATTATAGGCTTCTATCCATGCTTGATATTTCAGGTAAACTTTTTGCCTCACTATTGCTTAGTGAGATGCAGAAATGGGTAGAAAATTCCAAAATACTCAGCAGATTTCAATGCGGTTTTAGGCGGGTCTTTTCCACTTCACATAACCTTTTGGTCATGGACACACTCCGTGCACGGGCGCTTAGTAGGGGGCAGCCCCCGTTGTATGCCCTTTACATCAATTTTAAGGCCGCATTTGACTCCATCCCTCGAGCGAGGCTATGGACCAAGCTAGAGAAATTGGGATGTCCGTCAGGTCCATTATACTATCTTAGATTACTCCATCAAAACACTACGGCGCGCCTTAGATTAAATCAGGAAGGAAACATGACCCGAAATGTGATCCAAGATAGGGGGGTAAAGCAGGGCTGCGTCACAGCACCCCTCATTTATAATCTCTATGTGTATGACATTACGACATTCGCCGAGGTTGATAATTGCCCTCCTAAAATAGGCGAAGTATCGTGCGCTGTATTAGCATACGCGGACGATCTGGTTGTCTTTGACAATACCATAGGTGGTCTGAGGCATTCCGCTTCTACCCTAAGGGACTATGCCGGGATAAATGGCTTGACCATTAATTTGGACAAGACAAAGGTGCTTAGATTTACTAGAAGAAGAGTATCGCGAGTATCGCGAGTGAATTTGACAGTGCATGAAAATCGTATATCCTATGCTCCATCTTATCGTTATTTAGGAGTCAAAATTGAGCCCCTTGGCGATTATTCACTCTGTAGACAGGATCAAATTACTAGGGCTATGCAAGTCACCTCATTAATTCCCTCTTTCACAAATACGCAGGGTGGTTTTACCCTCTGTGGGACGCGCCACGTTTACATTCAAGTGTTTGCCCCCATGATCATCTATGGCCTTGACTCACTGCACACATTAGACCTTGCGTGGCTGCAAGTGCTGGAGGGCAAGTTCTGGCGACAGATATTGGGGTTAGATGGCCCTGATTAGACTTAAACTGGGCCTCCCCTCTCTGAAAGCAATGGTATTGAGGAAAAGAGCAGGGTTCTACCTCAAGATGATAGGTGGCTTATTAACTGTGATTCATCAGGAGGTGACCAAAAAATACACCACTTCGCCCCTACATAAAGATATGACCACATTTTTCATAGATATTGGATGGACACATAGAGGGGCAAATGTCACCAAGTAAATCTTAAACGCATTAGGAAAAAAAGTGGACCTCTGGGATTGGCTTGAAAATTTTGCACATATAAGTAGCCTTAAAACCTATCATTTTGTGAAATATAGACTGTATAACTTCATGAAACCTCAAGCCTACCTATACCTCTGCCCCACTAGAAGACTTAGATGCTTCATCATCCTGTTTCGATTGGAGCAATTGCCTACTTTGCATCCTAGAGGAGCATGGGAGAACATCCCGGCTGACAAGCATATATGCCATCTTTGTAAATCCTCAGAATGCCTAGAGACAGCCAGACATCTTCTCACTGAATGCCAGACACTGAAGAACACAATTTTACGTTATTTGGGTGAATTTGTGCATGATCCTGCAACCATATGCGAAATGTCATTCTGGCTCTATTGCACTAACACCTGCAATATGCACTTATTCATTGCACTCTATAATATCTGGCAACAGGTTGAACTTGGCCTGGCCCGTGGACGGGAACTATTTTAATAGTGAGGAGATCAAGGAACTCATAGAGCACTTTATTTGAGACAGAAATTGGTTATGTTTTAAATATACTCATTTCAATTCCAACTTAGACACAAGCTGGCATGTGTAATATACTCATGTACGATCCTGTGTAAATAGTATAAGGAAAGCTGTTTAACTGTTCCTTTTTAGCTGTTTTTATATCTGGTATTGACTCATGTTTTTGTATATTTCTATATATTTATGATTTGAGTATAATGTTTTGTAAACTGTAAATTGCAATATTTGTAAAGTTTGAATTTATTTTCAATCTATACCACATTAAAGAATTATTATTATTATTAATTATTATTATTAATGTATAATTACCAAGATAAATGACATTACTAGCACGTCAGACAGTTTTTGAATGGAGTTTGTTGCTTTTACCTCACATGGATGATTTTCAAAGCTAAAACCTGCATCCTAGTGCAAAAACATATCATTCATTCTAATTATTCTTGCCTCATATACCGACTCATACTGTTTGCGCTCCTACCTTAAGGTTTCAACCGTTAAATTTAGTACACAGATTTGTTGAGGCTACCCAATGACTACTACGTAAGGAAGTTCTGAGGAGAGAGAAGACAGGGAAGAGACCTAAGTTATTGGAAAGGAGAAATCTGTGTTTCTGTTGAACTAATTTGTTTCTACATTCCCATATACATATAACATGGCTACTAAAAAGGGAAAAACTAAAGAGGCTTGTGTGTCGTCTCCCACCACCCTAAAGAGACAGAAAAGTGAGTCTCTGACACCCAAAGAAGACATAGCAGGCCCAGTATAGACATATATAGAAAAGTCTTATTACTATTGCCTTGCTATATATGTTTCTTCCTCAAATCTTAGCCTACCGCCCTCTGTGCAACTCAACATCCAGAGATCTCATCGAATAGGCCCCAGTAACTCAGCCTCCAATTCTCACAGCCATTCCAGAACTCTGATTTTAGCTCTTCTTGACTTCACGTACATTACCCTCATCATGCAGAAAGTCAGACAACTTAAACAACTAACATGGGAAGGGAACAACGTTTTTATTATCCAAGATGTTTCCAAGATAACGGCTGCAAGAAGAAGAGATCCTCTAACCTTCCAACCTGCTTTAAGGCAATTAAATGTCAGGTACAGCATTATCCACCCAGCTATGCTGAAAGTTGCTTTAAATGGGCACGGCTCAACTTTTCAAAACACAACGGATCTAAGACACTAGATCCAATCTCACAAAAGGTCTGATATGGATACTTCTAACCCCATAACAAGAATGAATTCTACAACTAGGTGCGTTCTTCATTTTGAAATGTAACATCCTCCATCTGAGCGGATAATGGCGGGCCGTCCTTTTTTCTCTTCCTCGGCTCTCCTTCCCCAATCTCTTCATTTTTGGACATGGATTGGTGTGGCTGGTTCCTGTTCACCACCGTTCTTTTGATCTTTTTTGATTACAACTATTTTTTATCAATTTTCATGTCTTTTTTGTTTGTTTTACCCCCTCCCTTATGTCTTACTCCTTTCATGTTGTCCCGTGCCTTGGTGGGTACTCGTTTATTTTTACATGCTAACAGGTTTTTATGCTTTAAATTTACTGTTTTATTTCAATTGCAGTTTATTTTATTACATATCTATCCTTCCTCTTGAGTGATGCCTCTCAATATTGTCTCTTGGAATGTTAAAGGATTACATAATCCCATTAAGAGACAAAAAGTAATTTCACACCTCAATAGATGAAGGCCCTCTATAGCTTGTATACAAGAATCACATCTTTCTGTTGACGAAGCAGCAAAACTCAAACGACTTTGGGTGGGCAAGGTCTTTTCAAGCACAGCCAACGGGAAAACAATGGTGTTATTACACTTATTAATAAAACCCTTAAGTGTAAAGTTATATCTACGGAATCTGACCAGTTAGGAAGATGGGTTATTTTTAATATATCAGTAGAAACCACAACCTAGACAATTCTTAATGTGTATGGACCTACGCCTGCATATCCTTCCTTTTGGATACAACTCAGAAATCATATACTACTTAGTAACCCCCTCAATTTGATTGTATGTGGAGATTGTAATCAACCCCTTTATGGACAGAATATCTGATGTGCGGTATACTAACACTACATCCATACACAATTTATTAACTTTATATCTGGCCTGGCCTTAGTGATGCCTGGCCTATCCTACATCCCACTGACTCAGAATGTACCTTTTATTCCACACCCCATAACTCCTGTTCATGGCTTGAATATATTTGTATCCCTAATTCTATGGTTAGTCTTCTACTTGATGCCCAGATAGAATCCATCACAATCTCTGATCATGCTCCAGTCCACATTAAAATTGCTACCCCAATAACCTCTCATAACTCTTGCAGATGGAGATTTAATACTAGCCTATTAAATGATGCATCGTTTACACAATTTATCACAGAACAACATTATTACTTTTTCTCTGAAAATAAAGATCAGGACACTTCTATCCCCAATAATTGGGACTGCTAAAAAGCGGTTCCCTGGGGTCATATTATCTCTTATGTAGCGAACAAGAAGTAAAATCTTAAAGCTGAATCTGAATCCATTCTCAAACGGCTTAAACCTTTAGAATTTCGATTTGCCCGCACTAACTCTTCCATAGTCCTTAGGGACATTTTAAAACTAAGATTTAAATACAATAAGCTTATCATACAATACTCTTGTTCCAATCTGCTTAAATATCAAGCCAAAATATACCAATTTTCCAATAAACCCAGTAAAACTTTGGCTTCTTACCTTAAACTTAAGAAGGAGAAATCCAGAATTGTTGTTATTAAAGATCATTGGGGAAACAGAAAATTGGCTGATAAAGAAATTGTGCATGTCTTTAAGGAATGTTATTCCAAGTTATATACTTCTGAAGCCCCTCCTAATAATACCGCTATTAATGATTTCCTATATATCCTCTTCTCTTAATGCTCCAATTACTTCCCCTGAAATACATTTAGCTATTAAAAACCTTAAAAAAGGTAAATCCCCAGGAGCGGATGGCTTCCCTATTGATTTCTTTGCCCATTTCTCCAATCTTTTAGTCCCTAAGATGAGCAAACTTTTCTCTCAATTTATTTTAAATAACATTACCCAAAGCTCTTTCTCAGAAGCTATGCTAATAGTATTCCCTAAACCTGATAAAGATCCCGAACTCCCTCAAAACTACTGTCCAATTTCTCTTACTAATACTGACTGTAAGATTTATGCAAACATTCTCACCAATAGAATCCTCCCTTTCCTAACCAATTGTCAGAGCTAGTCTTGTCTGGTGAACCCTCCTGTGACCCCTCCTCACCTCTGTTTTCTGAAGAGTTCTCAGAAATTGGATCAGTAGAATGGGATGACACTAACTAAATTTTAATACATATCAAATTTTATTCAGTAAACTCATCACAAGAAAAATTCATCTAAATATCATAAAAATCGATAAAAAACAATCAGTTCATACCCTCAATCATATCCACATACAGGACTCATTCAAACATTCAAATATAAAACACCCAAGTGTTTAATACATCAATAAGCATTAGAACTATTGTTACACCAATTCTTTTCAGTTATCACATTAAACAGTGACCCAGTCCATAATATCAGGTGTCTTTGTGTATCTGATGCCAAATTTGACCTGATATCTCTCACAAAAAAACGTCGACACGTGTTTCGGTCAGTGACCTTCTTCAGGACGTAGGACTTGGAGCGAATACTCCGCCCTGTTCTCAACGTGTATGGGCCAGTAGTAAATCTAAAAAGTAATGATAAAACCATAGTGTCATCCCTATTTCTTAGAGTCGGTGATTAATAATATCACAATGTGCTAAAATTCAATAAACCCATAGGCCCCTACTCACCCCCAAGTGCCAACTCAAGGGAAGGTGAACGGGACGGCGGAAATTAATCCTCCACTGGCATCAGTGTAAATGCTGTACCTGTGGAACCAACAGAAACACAACTCAGTATTCTTGGAAAAACCGAATACTCAGTGTGCATACCTATGACCGTACATAATATATAATAAAAGTAGAAATTAAAACACTTAGAAGCACCCATGGTGCAACTTGGAGATCTTCCAAAGGATGCGACCACCAAAGGGTCCCCCTAGGACCCACGTAATGTTAGCCGGATCTTCCTAATGTCTGTTAATCATTAGGCCATTCACGAGGCTACAAAAGAAGCACATAATGACAATGCCTGAAAAGAGGGTTTTTCACCTCATGTAGTAATTACAGCGTATATGTGGCGACTGGGAAATACCCACAACCTCTAAAGCCGTGTGTCCAAATGCATTCACATTAAAAAATGTAAAAATGTAAAACTGCATCAGGCAATTCAAAATCACACCATGGCCAACTCCTCACGAGGTGAACACCCATAATGTGTGGACTATATATATGACATATATGACAACAGTAATACCGAAGGCACCACTAACATGATGCCCACTACACCATGCACGCTGGTAGTGGCTATTGATAGTAAATGCTGCCTCTTTATCCATGTGGCGTGCCGCATGCCATATGGGAGAAAAATTAAAAACAAACGGAAAGCCGCTATATAATGTGCGGCGCTCCTCAAAGCAACCCTGATGCCACATACGCCTCATGTCTAACAAAATGTATGTAATATGCTACAAAAGCCTCTAGCGTGTCTCTGGGTCACGCTCTCACAAGAGGGAACGCTTACCTTGAATGGAAAACGTGCAGCCCCCTTCATGGAGAAATTGCACAGCCGGTACCGTGTTCACTCACTCGACACCAACACAAACATAGCAAAAAGTCAATGCGGACTAAACATAGTCAAACGACTATCTTTTAAAAAGTGCTAGAAACACCAAAAAAGGACTATCAACTAGGGCATTGGACTAAACAGAAAACACAGTGGCCCTCATTAGGACCCTGGCGGTAAGGGGTTTACGCTAGCGTTAGCTGCGCCGACCCCTTACCGCCAATTCCGAGTTCCCAGAGCGCCATGGTCATTTTTCCGCCCGCTTTTTGCGGGCGTAAAAATCCATGGCGCTATGGGAACTCGGTGTTAATTACGCCACCGTAGTGTACGGTGGCGTAATTAACACCTTCCCCACTCCCATTGAGCCCTATGGGGCCGAAATGGGAATGGGGAAGGGTAAATGGGTCAATGGGGACTTACCGCCCCGCCGACCTCGGAATGGGGCGGTAAGTCCGCCATCCGCCATGGCGTAAAGGGACTTTGCGCCATGGCGGAAAAGTCAGCCGATGGCGGAATAAATCCGCCAGGGTCGTAATGAGGGCCCGTGTCTTAAAGGCACACGGCGAGAAAAACACCTGTGTGCCGCTCGTATAATATAACATGAGCCGGGGCATAGAACATGAATTAATGCGCAGCCACTTAATGGCAATCCCGTGTATAAATGATGTAGCTACCATCTAAACATCGTGGAACCAGCTACATCAATGAAAGCTTCACCAAAAGGTAGAACACAGGTTTATATCCAAACCATAAGGCAGGTCATGCTCAGCACAATCACATGTATTAATGATCTCAACAGTGTCCTGATTGCACACAACGCTGTACAGATCACATACTCCATGTGACCCCATGGGAATGGACACACATGCCATCACTAACCTAAACCTCGTCAACAGAGTGGATGGACCTAAATAATACTTGGAGGATCCCCGTATTCACGTCCTAAGTTTATGCAGCAAAAACATCAACTGAGGATGCCAGAGAGATGAATAAATGAAAGATGGGCCAGAAACACAGTCGCTTGTAAAAAAGCCACATATTAAGGGCCTTGAAGTAAGACATGTTTAGCTTTACTCCCTGATTTCAGGAACTGGGTCCAAGGGCCAGTATAACCATACCGACACACGTATCAATTTGCTTTATACATAGCAATGGAATTAGATACATCTGGTAATCGTTGACAAGTTCTTTTACAGATTATATGAAACAAGCCCGAATATCATATACAGCCCTTTATACATGTAGACATTGAAATACCGATAGATTGTATCATTAAGATCAAATGGACATATATCTACTACTGACATAGTTCTATATTTATATATACATAATGCAGATAAATACTGTTTTAAAACTTGTGTTAACCAAAAGTCTGCATATAGATGGAAAACCAATTGTATGACAAACAAAATGGGCCTCAGTTTTATATAACATTGTGGGTATGTGGTGATCACAGTAGTTCTTAGCTGCACAGTATCCACATTGCTGTGAGTCCATTCTGACCCATCATATCATGTTATAAATCAGTTTTTTGTAACCAGGTTGTTCCATTCTACTGAAACATTCAGTCCCTTCCGGACTGTATTGAGAGTGTGAATTCATTTCTGCTCAATGCGATGTAGTGTTGTACCAATATCGCCCCCTCTCGTGTTGCTCTTAATGTGTTGGAGTACGAACCACCTCATGTCTGTGTCCTTATGCTGCATTTTAACAAAATGTTCAACTAGCGGCTTATCCGCCACTTTATTTCGTATACAGCTCCTGTGTTCTGATATACGCTGTCTAACTTCTCGTGTGGTCTTACGCACATATAGAAGTTGACAGGGACAGCTGATAATGTAAACCACATTTTTGGTCAAACAATTGGTATGGCACTTCATCTTCCAGATTCTCTGACCATAGTGAAATTCTTGTTTCGTTTCAGTTAGAGGGCACGCGACACATTTGCCACATTTAAAGTGTCCGACAATGGGCGGCAGACCCCATTGGCCATTAATAGTACGCTCCCTTGCTGGCTCTCTATAAGTATGGACCAATCTTTGTCTGAGATTTTGGTTGCGTTTAAACGCGAACATGGGTTTTTTCATTAATAATCCAGGTTGTTTGACTAAATTCCAGTGTTTGTTATTGATTCTTTTTACATCCCCACTGACTGGATTGAATGTAGTTACACATACAAGACGTTCATTCTTGTGTCTTTCTCGTATGATTAAACAAGTCTCACGATTAGTGTTTTCGGCTCTTTTCATTTGGTCTTTTATTAACCTTCTTGGATACCCCCTATTTTCCAATCTCTCCTCTAGTTGTTCTGCGTGGAGCTTAAACTCATCCTTCTCGGAACAGTTTCTCTTAATACGTAAGAACTGACTGTATGGTAAGTTCTGTCGTAGGCTGGCAGGATGAAAGCTGTTAAAATGTAGTAGGGAGTTCTTATCAGTTGTTTTTTTGAAAAGAGTAGTTGTTAGTTGATTTGCAGTCTTTTTAATCAAGAGATCGAGGAAGCTAACCTGCCGGTGACTATATTCAATCGTGAATTTTATGTTCGTGTCACATTGATTTAGCCATTCGTGGAACTCAGTGAGAGATGCAATAGATCCCCTCCAAATTAGGAAAACGTCATTGATATACCGATGCCAAAGTTTCAAATGTGCCTTGAGAATGGGATGGATCATAAGCAGGTTTTGTTGTCCCAGAATAAACTTATCTTCATAGTTGGCCATATATAAATTTGCAACATCGGGGGCAAAAGTAGCCCCCATGCTGACCCCTTTCTCCTGTTTATTAAGTTTGTTTTTTAAACAAAACGACATTTTCGGTCTTAGCTAACCTGATGCACTCTTGGACAAATTCAGTAGGGGGCAAGTGTGGTCTGGTTCTCTTGTTCAAATAATTACCTACCACATGCAGGCATTCCATCTGTGGAATCGCTGTGTATAGCGACTCGACATCCATAGTAACAAGGATATCTCCCTCTTCGATTTCGATATCATTAATGATATTAATCATGTGGGTCGAATCTTTCACATATGACGGCATCTCCTGCACAAATGGTTTTAAGAAAAACTGCGTACACAGACAGTGGTTCCAGCAGTGAGTCGATAGCTGACACAATGGGTCTACCAGGGGGCTTAGTGGAATTCTTATGAATTTTCAGGAGTATGTTAAAGGCCGCCCTCTTAGATCCAGTTTTATTCAGGAAACGACCTTCTTCACTACTAATCCACTGTTCATTAACTGCATGGCCATTCAAACTCTTTATTTCATCTTGTAATCGTGCTGTGGGATCCCTCTCAAGTTTTTTATAGGACTTTCTGTCATCCAACAATCGCTAACATTCTGCTTTATACATGGCTGTATCCAGTACAACAATACCACCCCCCTTATCGGCAGGTTTTATAATAATAGATTTTTCAATGCACAGTCTAGTAAGACTTTGCCTCTCTTCTTTAGTCAGGTTATCAGGCTTATGATTCTTAGACTTAATGACCTCGAGTATTTCTCGAGTAACGATATTCTCGAAGGCCATCATTTCAGGTGTGCAGGTGTGTGGGGGTGGAATAAAGCTAGATTTTATTTTGAGCCCACTAATGTTGGGTATTTTGTCCGGGAGGGATCCTTTTTCATATGCATGGGCCGGGAGATAGACCTCATAAAAATGTTTCAACCTTATGTTTCTAAAGAATCTGTGCAATTCCAGTTCCATGTTGAAAACATCCGCTCTCATAGTGGGGACATAAGAAAGCCCTTTCGATAGAAGATCTAGATCTGATTTAACAAGATGATATGGAGATAGATTGAAAATGGGCATCTGATCAGGGGTGCCTTGGGTCATTGGTTGGAGTACCACTGTCTGGTTCTCATCCCTTGCCCCTGCCCATAATGGGGTTGTCGCTGTCTGGGCGTTAATTAACACGGACAGATCTACATGGTCAATTCATGTTGCAGTATCTGAAGTCTGGGATTATCCCAGAGGGCTTGCAGGTCAAGAACATCCCGAGTATATTTGTTGACAACCCCAAATTCCAAAAGAATTTTAGTGGGGTTGGCAACAAGTGTTCTCGGGACTGGATCATGCTGATTATTGAAACAGCCCAAGAAGAAACCAAAAAACAAGGGGAGGAGTTGGAGACCTTGGAAAAGGCTTTCCTTGAAAGCACCACGGTTAAAGATGCAAAGAAACAACTTGAAGGATTAGAAGAAGAAATTAAAAAATTTAAAGATTTGAATTTAGAAAGAAAAATTAACAAATTGAAAAATGGTATTGCCAACTATAATGAAGAAAGAACTTACCCCTACTTAAAAGTTGGAATGTCGTTATTAATAATAAAATTATTGTTTGGAGGTAGCAGCGCGGTAGAATGGCAAACAAAATGTGTATCACCATGCAACCTTTCTACAAAACAAAATTTGAACACATACTTTTTTAATTAAATATTATTATAATTTGGGAAAATGTAGTGGTATCCTACAAACGGCGACAATGTGCAATGTCCATAATGGGCAAAAACATGGCACCGGAACATTAATCTTGTAAATCATTAGGGAACATTTTTTTTTATGCGGGCAAAGTAAAGAAATAACGTAAATGTGCTATATAGTTGGCAGACATAGACTTACATGATTTGGACGGCCTCCATTGCGTGCGCTGCAGGCAGACAGTTGTGTATGGGGATCAGTGGCTCTTCGGGAACTAATTTTGCATGGTCGGAGCAAATGTTTTTGAAGCATAATCTTATCAAGCGATATGTTTTTCAAACTGTTACTCCCTATATTCTTTCTACTCTTTCCCTGTACGTCAAGGTTAAAAAACAAGTAACCCTTATGGGTGTCGACAAATATGCGGCCGTACTGAGCTCGTATTGAAAACAGAAAACGTAGTGGCCTTCACTCTGAATGCAAATACATTCTCATTTTGCAACAACATATCAGCGGCTATTCATGAGAATGGCTAATCTTCGACACATGCAGAGGGCTGTGTGTACGAAATAGTGCAGGTGGCAGTCTCAGATTTCAAACAGTAGGATGCCAGCCTGACTGCAGTAATGATGTGTATGTGTTGTAAAATGAAAGCAGTAAGTTCATTTCGTACAATGAGTTGTAATGCGCACCGTACGGTATGACAGTGCTAACAATAATTATTCCATATTTGTTTTTTGTCTACCCAATGCTCACCTTTCCAAACAGTGTTCCATAAGTGCAACAAGTGCATTGGTGTCTTCTTGGGTTAGGTTTGTTAGCGCCAATGTTTGCGTTCAACAGAAAACGAAGTAAACATGGGGGCCGTATCGAAAGATTACAACGCACTTCACGCTGTGCCACAGCCAATCGGTGCAAGCGCAGCGCAACATGGTCGCGGGCAGCATGCCACGGAATAGCCAATTGCAATCTTGTCCACGGAGCGAACAGGGAAGTGTGTCCGCGGAGCGGACATAGATATTAATAATTTTTACATACATACTTTTTGTTGGTTTTTCAGGGAACTACTTAATGGATGGTCACAAAATTTACAAAAGCACGCTTTCGCGCCCAAGCCCCTGCCACTGGCACAAATTTCGTGCAAATCTGTCCAGCGGTTTTCCCTGTAGCCATGCGCAAAGTTTTCCCCCATTCAGTCTATGGGAAAAAAAGACGTTTTGGAACCACCCCTATAACTTTTCTCCCACTGGACCAAACATCACCAAAGTTTGCAAAATAATTCAGAGTGGCCCATATACTTTTTTTTGCAAAGTTTGGTGAGGATTAGTCCAGGGGGAGCGGAGTTATAGGCCGCCCAAAAAGTGCTCTTCTTATGTAAACAGCAACTTAACCATAATTACACGGCCACTACCGTGGCCGTGTAATTGGCGCTTGTTGCAATCTATTTACTATAAAGCTTGAAGCTAGTTTTCAAGATTACTTTGCTGCTTGCGTTTCTGTGGCATCTGTACATGTATAAACTAGCTTAACGTCTTCATCTGTGTCTGTGGCATAAGCTTCTTCACCTTGATCCCAAGATGTCACTTATCCTTGGTAGTTTCTTGATGCCTTATAGAATATTTGCATTCTCTGGTCTCTGCATCTCTTCTTTGTGTGTCATCTCTTTCTGTGTGACGTCACCATTCATCCTTGCCTTTCATCTGCTCTGCTTCTTCAGGAATCTCATTCAAATGGCCATCATATTGTCTTGCATGCAGGTACGGTTTTCTCAATGGGTACCTTGCCTTCCAGATTCTCTTAGGTACTGGTACTCCTATGGGTACTGCAGGCTCTGCTCTTTGCTGGTTCAACTGTTCTGCATACGTCACATACTTTGGTTCCCACTCTATAGGTAATAAGGGCAGGGCAGTCTGAAGGGGGGTACTTGGCTCCTCCTCTACAGCTGAGAACGGAGGGTGGAAAAGGAATAACTTCCCCGACTGCTAGGTTAGCAGAGAGATTAAGGGTGGAGAATCGAGAGAGAGTGAGATCGGCAACCAGAAGACTAGATTAATGGCTGAGAATGGGCAGAAAAGGATAGACTTTGGGCCTCATTACGAGGTTGGAGGTAGCCATGGCGCTATTAGCACCATGGCTGCCTCCAAAATCGTTCCGACTCTGGTCTGGTGGATGGAGCAATTACCGGTCCATTCCGAGGTCGGAGGGACCGGTAATTCCCCATTCACCAGAGCCATTCCCCATTCCCATTTGAGCCCCCATAGGGCTCAATGGGAAGGCGGCAATAACGGTACCGCAAATTGCGGTACCGTTATTGACCCCGGTATCCCTTTGCGGGTCCTGTCCTTAACGCCTGGTAAAACCAGGCGTCAAGGAAGGACCCGCAAAGGGAACTCGTAGTAGGTCGGTAAGGGATTACCGGCACCGGTGCCTTTACCGGTGCCGGTAATCCCTTACCGCCCACCTCGTAATGAGGCCCTGTGTCTTCTTCCGCTAGGATAGAAGATAGGCTGCGAATGGCAATTAAAAAGAAGGAGCAGAACAAATTGGGAGAAGCATTGAGGCTAGCGTAGGAAGAGGTAGTGCTGTTACGACAGCAGAGAAGTGAAGAGTGGGGAGAAGTGAATAGGCAGGTAAAGGAGGTAGAAGAAGGAAGGTGGAGGCATGGACAAATCATTGTTACACTTGATGAATCAGTCATCAAGGAGGTCAATATAGACCGTGACACGGAAGTGTTACTCTGGGTACAGGATTTGAGCAAGGAGAATGGGAACCATCACCCTACGGTAATGCAGAATATGGTTCAGTGCACATACAATTACCCTGGGATGTGATAACAGGAGCAGAAGATGAGAATGAATGGGAATCAGATTTTTAGCAGGGAGAACAGGGTGTAGCAGCCCCACCAACCACTCCAGTAGCAGCAACAGAGATCACACCATGGGTTCTTCGGACACGATGTGGTACTCGTATACCCGTAGTGAGCATCAGGGGAGAGACACAGGGAAAGCTTCAGTAAAGGTGGGTTTGACTCAATTTCTGTTGCTCCAAAAAGGTCAGGGAAGAGGGTATTATGTCCGGTGGTCAAACATGGACCTTAATAATTTGATGAAGACACTCCCTTCACTCACTGCAGGGGCGGGGAAGGGGATGTATGTAATAGAATAACACACTGCCGGTATTATGTTAGCCACAGGGGACATGATATGATATGATTTAGTAGGAAGGGGGAGACAGATGGAAGACAGGACAAACAATCCTACTAGGCCTTGGGTCATTCGGATCGTTCAAGTGCAACAACAAATGTGCAACTGGGAAAGGGAAAAGGGAGCAGAAGGGGAGAGGGTAGGGGAAAGTGCAGCCAGGGCAGTGTGGCTCTGGGTAAGTGCATGGAAGCAAGGAGCAGTAGGAGTTATGGTTATAGTCCCTAAGTATGTGGTAGACCCAGAGGCAGTTCAGGAAGATGGTTCATGGAGGGGCCTGGTACCCTGTGAGAAACTGTGTGTACCCGGCAACCATTCAGGGCAGACAAACAGGAAGGTTAACAAGGAAGAGGGAGAGAGAAGGCAGAGGAGAAAATGAAGGTCTTGAGCAGCATCTGAAACTTCAGGTAGTTCGGCTCAAGTTTGTTAAGGGCAGGGAGGTTGTTCCAGAGGGAGACATCTGCAGAGGATGGAGATCTAACCCCGACTCTCATCTTGGAGAAGCGTCTGACCCTCAGAGAGTTCGAGGTGGCTGAGCGAAGGGCTATAGAAGGAAGGTATTTAGGCAGAGAGAGTTGGGTTAGAGCTGCCCCGGCCCCAGAAATCTATGTGGATGATGCAAGGGGTCTTGAACTTGATCTTTGCAGCCACCGGGCGCCAGTGTAGAGATTTCAGGGCTTAAGAGATGTGGTCCCTGTGCTTGAGGCCAAGGATAAGACTTGCAGTCCTGTTCAAGGGGGAAAAGAGTATAGTTAGGCAGATTGAGAAAGAGGCTGTTGCAATAGTCCATCCTGGAGAGAACCAGAGCTCTGGAGACAGTGAGCTTCTTGGGGAAGGTGAGAAAAGGTAGAATACTTCTGAGGAGGTGTAGCTGGAAGTGGGCCTTCTTTGCAAGGTCTGTGATGTGAAGAGAAAAGGAGAGAGTGGAGTCCAAGATTACCCCAAAGCTTTTAGACTCTGAGGAGGGCGATTGTAGAGGGCCCAAGAAGGGCGGTCAAAGTGCAAGAGGGAAAGCAGTAGCAGGTGTCCCAATGAGATGAATCTCCATTTTACTGCCATTGAGGCAGATATCATTGGAGGTGCACCATTCCTGAATCGAGGATAGACAGTCAGGAACGAGCAAGGAAGGAGAGCAGGCTGAGGGAAGCCTGAAAGAGAGCTGTGTGTGAACCGCATAACACTGGAAGTTAGAAGAGAAGGTGGAAATCAGGTGGGCCAAAGGGGCCAAGCAGACTTTGAAAAGCCATGCTGAGAGGATAGAGCCCTCTGCACAAGTAGAGAGAGAGGCTGTGGAGAGAAAGGACTCAAGTTGGACTTGGGAGGGTTAGTCCAAGAGGAAGGAAGTCAGCCACACCAGAGCCTGATCTGTGATGGCCAGGATCTTGCAGAGTAGATTGTTCAGGATGGCGTGATTGACCATATCAAAGGCAGAGGAAAGGTCAAGGAGGATGAGGACAGCGGGCGAGCTGGAGTCAAACTTAGAGAGCAGATCTTCATGGGTGTTCAGAAGAGCAGTTTCCATGCCTGTGGCTGCTCTGCAGCCAGACATATGGTCATGGAGACAACCAAAAAATTCAGTGTGCAGTTTTAGCCGTGAGATGGCCAGCCTTTCCAGGAGTTTGCCCAGGAAAGGAGTGATGGATATCAGGGGATAGTTTGCTGGACCGGAAGGATCGGCAGAAGGCTTTTTTAGAAGAGGGTGCACACGGGAGTAAAAAGTGTATTCACAGCTCTGATGGACGAACGGTCAGATGACCTTTGGAGACGAGCCGGCTATCTGGGAGTTCAGTTAGACACAAACACCCATGATGGAGCAGCATTTAATAATAACAGGGCACAGGTATGGCGGGGTCCTGCGGGTCATGTATGCCGATACGTCCAATATAAATTCTATTTTGCCCAAGATAATGAAGTTAGATGACGATCCTGCCGCACACATTCAGTTAATTCAGGAGATGTGGAGGGCCGAGACAGGACAAGAATGTGGTGATTCTTTACCACATGCTAAAACAGGGACTTCCTAAGTAGGTCCAGCACGATCTAGATAAAGTAGTAGGGATCGAGGCCAAAGGTTGGCCAGAAATTCAGGCACATGTTGTGCATTTTTGTAAAAGGAGGCAAGAGAAGAAAAGGAGAGCATAGAGCAGGCACAAAAGGCAGAGGCCAGCTTGTTCAGAAAAAGTTAGAGAAGATCTGTTTAGAAGTAACAGTGATTATCAGCTCCTCTGAGGGACAGCAGGGCAATTGGGGCAACAGGGACATGTTTAATCAGGTATGACACAACGTTGGCTGGACGGGTATGCTCCCGGTCAAGGGCAAATGAGAGGATTTCCAAGGGGTAGGAGAGGATTTTCATGAGGAGGTAAGCCATTTGGCAGGTTTGGAGGCATGGGACCCTGGTTTTTTTTTAAATTTCAGTTTTATTGGTTTTTACAGGTAAAACAGTGACACCTCTTCAATGCAAGCATGTGCACGGAATAAAAAACATATAATCTGAATACAAAAGAAACCATATAAGAGTGTGGCATGTGATCTGCTGGTATGACGTTGCGTCCCAGATGCGAACAGGGACGTTTCTTCTGTTACTTATCAAAGTTCTTTACAGAGTTCGGATGACAGCAGTAGGCATGAGTGTCCGAGGGAAATGAGAACAACATGTTATTTATACAGGCATCAGATAATTCTATGAGATCATACTAAGGCATTACACACACCAATTTTCAGGTAATATATTGTGCACGGAAGTCAGCCCATTCGGTTTCTACCGAGGTACTATGTCGTCTTAGTGGGGAGGGATGGTCTTTTCCATGCCATTGTGAGGCAAGCTCTTGCAGCCAGCAGCAAACCCAAGATCATCTTAGGGGCCTTTATGATCATTTTGTCTTCTTCAATTAAGCCAAAGAGGACCAGTATGGGATGTTTCTCTCTGTTCTCATCATCTAGATCTTTTATCCAACTGAGGACTTCATCCCAATAAGCCTGTACCTTGCTACAGCCCCACCACATGTGCCAGTAGTTCGCGTCTTGGCCACAGCCCCTCCAGCATTGCGGGTTGACCCCTTGATACATTTTAGCAAGTCTGAGCGGGTCGTACTGCCACCTGTGGAGGAGTTTGAGCGCGTGAAGTTTATATTGACATGATATCGATGATTTGGCTGTCTGCCTGCAGATGCGCAGCCACAACTCGTCGTGTAGGGGTCTGCGTAGGTCTGTTTCCCATTTGTTCCTCAGTTTGGTTGAGGGGGCTATATTGGTTGTTATCAGGGCGTTATACATGGTGCTTATCAAACCTCTAGAGCCCGTCCAGGTGTCCAGAATTTTTTCAAAGGGCGTGAGGTCCATCTGCAGCTGGTCCTTCCACTTCTCTCGGGACATTACTCCTTTTAGTTTTAAATATTGGAAAACTGATAGAGGACCTATATTGAGTGCCTCCTCGAGTTCCTGTATGGTTATGAAGGCCTTATTTCTCCACAATTGGCCTGCCCGCTCTAGGCCGGCTTCATACCAAGACTGGTAGCTTAGTGGTTCGGATATGTCATCACATATTCCCGGGACCCAAAGATGTCCCAGGGGAGAGGGCCAGGTTGTAATCCCTTTCATGTCCTTATTTGGTTTCAGGATTGACCAAATGGTCCTGAGTATCGGGTGATTTCTGATACTGTTTCGCAGTTGTGGTCCGGGAACCCATATCCATTCGCACAACAGTATACGGACGAAGATGAAAATTGTCCAAAGCTATCCAATGCGAGTCCGTCTGTTGTCTCAGGTGAGGGATTAATATTCGCAGCTGAGCCGCTCTGTAGTATGATTCTAAGTTCGGGAGGCCCACTCCCGCATCATCTTTCTTGTGATACAGAAGAGATTTGGGGACTCTCGGTTTTTTACCTTGCCAAAGGAAAGCCAACAGGGACTTCGTCATTTCAGTGAAGAATTCTTTAGGCATTTTTATAGGGAGCATCTGAAACAGGTATAGGATGTTAGGGAGAATTACCATTTTAATGGCGTTTAGGCGCCCCATCCAGGAGATTGTGAGTTTGGCCCAATTTTTCATATTGTTTTGCAATGTTAGTGACATGGACGGGAAGTTAGCTTGGTACAAAGTATCTAGATCTCGGGTGACGTTGATGCCCAAGTATCGAAGGGTGGTCAGGCTCACTTTCATTCCTAGTGGGGCGAATATTTCCACTTCATCATCTCTGCTCTTGTCAAGCGGGAGCAGGATATATTACCCGGTGTTGATTTTCAAGCCTGCCATCTGTCCATATTCTTCAACAATATTTAGAGCTTCCGGGATAGATTCCAGCGGGTAGGTGAGATGAAGCAATATATCGTCGGCATAGAGACCCTGCTTATATTCCTTGTCTCCGACTCTGATCCCTCAGACCCCGGTGTCTTGTCTTAGCCCTTGCGCCAAAGGTTTGAGGGAGAGGACAAACAGGATGGCTGACAATGGGCATCCCTGTCTCGTTCCCCTTTCCAGGGGGAACCACCTAGAATAGCCACCATTGACAGAGACAGATGTTTGCAGGGATGAATATAAAGCTTTTATAGCAAGGCGGAGCCTCGGGCCAAGTCCCACCTCGATGAGTACCTTTTCTAGAAAGTCCCAGTCCACCCTGTCAAAGGCCTTCTCGGCATCCAGTGACAAGAGGGTGGGGTCTCCTGGCATGCGCTGTGCTTCGTGTATCAGGTGGAGTGTTTTCCTCATGGTGTCTGCCCCTTGTCTTTGGATCACAAAGCCAACCTGATCCGGATTCACAAGTCGTGGCAAATGGACTTCCATTCGGGCTGCTATGACCCTTGCGTATATTTTGGCGTCTATATTCAAAAGCGATATGGGACGATATGATTCACATAGTTTCGGGTCTCTGCCTTCTTTTGGAATAACCGTTAGCAGTGCTTGTGCGAAGGAGGGGGGCACTTTGCCTGTTTCAAAGATTTCGTTGAAGAGCGTTGTTAAGAAGGGGACAACGTACGCAGTGAATGATTTATAGAAGCCAGGGGTGAATCCGTCGTCTCCTGGAGACTTCCCTGCTTTGAGTCTCTTGATAGCGTCGGCGACTTCTTCTTCACTAACAGGGACATCGAGCGCCTCCGATTCAGCACGTGACAACGATGGTAGCTTGAAAAAGCAAACGCCTCCTGAATTCCTTGGGGTGAGGTTTCAGTTGTGTCTAGGAGTGTGCCGTCCCTTCTCTCTATTACATTCACCCACCTCTCAGCTCTCTGTGCGCGTAATCTTGCTACTAGAAGAGCATCAGCCTTGTCACCTTTTTCGTAAAATTTTTGCTTTAAATACTGTAGGGTTTGGGTAATTTTGCCGACTTCTAGTATTTTTAGTTCTTCTCTGAGTTCCCTGGTTTCATTGATGTATTTCGCTCTTTCCTGTGGGTTTGATTGTGCCAGTTTCTCTACTGCGCTCAATTTCTGTCTGATATTTTCTTCGATCAAGGTTCGCTCTCTCTTTTTGCGGGCCCCCTCTCTAATAATAATACCTCTCCATGTTGCTTTTGCTGCCTCCCATACCGAGGTTTTTGAAATCTCCCCAGTGTCATTGGAGACGAAAAATTGTTTAATTTCGTTTTCAAATTCATCTCTGAACGCCGTGTCCTTCCACAGAGAATCGTTGCACCTCCATTTTGTGCTCTGGGGGATGTGCGTCACCCATGGTATCTCTGTCACTACCATATCGTGATCTGACCACGAGATCGGACATATTTCTGGAGCAGAGGTTTCTCGTAGTAGGTTTTCGGACAGGAACACGTAATCAATTCGTGTGAGGGTTCCATGGGGAATGGAGCGGAAGGTGAAGCCGTTGTCTGTGGGGTGGAGATGACGCCAACTGTCAGTTAGCCCAAATGTCGAGAGCGCTACTTTCATATCAGTGTCATAACCATACCATAACCAGTGGTGGTTTAGGTGTGTGTGTTTCACTTTGTCTGTCTAGGGCGGGGTCCATCCATATATTGAAGTCTCCTCCAAGGATCGTTTGCCCCTTTGCCATATTAAACACTTTTTCAATTGCTTTGTGGAGAAACCTCTTTTGACCCTGGTTGGGGGCATATACCGTGGCCAGCGTGACAGGCTCGTTCTGTATAAGTCCTGTAATGATTGCCATTCTTCCCTCTGTGTCCACCCACGAGCTTTGGACCGACATGCGTAGGTTCTTACGAATTACTATCCCCACTCTTGCTTTTTTTGTTATACCGGAGCTCCATAGGGTATAGCCGATAGGTCTATCTGGGATTGCCCTCTCTTGTCCTCTCGTGTAATGTGTTTCTTGGATGAATAAGATGTCAATCTTGGAGCGCTTAAATTCTCTTGCAACCAAGGAACGCTTCGTAGGGGAGTTTAGGCCTTTAACGTTCAGTGTGCCTATGCGTAGTTGATCCATGTTATGTGTGGTTGCCATCAGGGCTTACTGAAGAAGATTTCGCTATTCTCTGTGCCTGTCGTGTTGATTGTGTGGACTCTCGTAGCCATGTGGTTGAAATGTGCTCCTTGTCACACTGAGTGAGTGCTCTTAGGTCGACACCTGTTTGCAAATGTATCCTGCGTTCTGTAAAAGGAACATGTAAAGTCCAACTTTTCTACCCCAAACCCCCACCCTCCCACCAAGAACAAAGTGTCCCGTTGTAGGGTCACCCCTAAAGATTCCCTCCCGCGGCGTTCGATGCAGTTGGTTTGACATCACTCAACTGTTATCGAACCACCAGTGTGAACCGCACAACAATCGGTCCGTTCTCAATAAAAACACCTCATAACTTAAACTTTCGAGCCCCCCCAATCGAGTCATTCGATGCCTGAGGGAAAGAGGCCCTTACCGGCTAACAGAGTCTCGAAAATGGCCCTCTCCGCCCAGGTCTAGTCGAGATCTTAATCATTTCCCCCCCTTGATCCCACCCTGTACCTCAATTCGCATGACACCGCCCGCCAACCTCTTACTTGGGTCCAGTTTGGGAGTCAGCGTAGTAGAAGTGTCACCCGATTCGCTTCTGTCGTTCGAGTTGCCTCTTCATAGTGGGTGTTCAAAATAATGGAGAAGTCAATGTTCCATGTCTGATGAGGCGTTCATCCTCCTGAATTTCCTGGAACCCTGCATTCTCCGTCTTCGAGGGCCTTTAGTTTGCCAAGTTTCTTCAGCATTCTTTTTTGTCGGGATGGGAGTTCCATCTGCTTGGGGGCCTAGTAATTCAGTGACGGCGTTGGAAATGTCTCTTTCTGATGTGAGTTTCATCTTCGTGCCGTCCCATTCGAACGTTAGTGAGAATGGGTAGCCCCACCGATATCTGGCACCTTTATCTTTGAGAAACTTGGTAATTGGTTGGCATTTCCTTCGCAGCGCTAGTGTAAGAGAGGACAGGTCCTGGAAAATGGTGATGCGTGACCCCTCCAGGGAAATCTGCGGTGCAAGCCTGGCTTTATCTAGAATCCGAGCTCTGTCTGCATGATTGTGGAACCGGGCCAGGATGGACCTCGGGCTACCCGGTTTTCCTCCGGCTCTGTGGATCCTGTCAATTTTGGGTGCATCTATTCCATCGTCTTCAAACAGGAGTTTCAGAATGTCATGTAGGGTTTTTTTGAGATGTGTCTCTGATTCTCCGTCCACCTCAGGAACACCAAAGACACGTATGTTGTTCCGACGCTCTCTATTTTCTAAATCATCGACTTTTAGCCGGAGTTCCTCCTCTCTGCCCTCAATTTCCATAAGGCGGTGGTCAACCTGCATTTCAAGGATGCCTGAGGAGGTCTGGTTATGCTCAACCTCCTCAATTCTTTCCTCCATCTTGTCAATTCTGCTTGTGATCTTGTCGATCTTATTGCCTATATCTGCTCTCATCCCTTTCATTTCCGAGAGAAGGTCAGCGATGTCACCCTTGGTCAATGCAGCCTCTGGATTTTTGGAGGCCATGGTGGAGGGTTTGCGCAGGGGCGGTGCTTCAGAGACTTGATTATACCGATATTTGGCCAATTTCTGCGTAAAGTCCATAGATCTAAAGTAGGCCTGTGATCCGTTAGGCAGAGTCCCAATAGTGCTGGAACGAGAGGGTCGGCAGAGGGAACTCTAAGTCGCAGTGTGGTTTTCTGGGTGCACGGTTTGTAGCTCCTTACCTCGGTTACCGTGTGCGTAATGAGTGGGTTGCCTGGTTATCAGGAGTAGGCGAGACTCGTCGCTGTGAGGTCGACCCCAAGCGTGTGAGGGGTCAACTTACCGACGTGGTTGGCTGAAGCAAGATGTCCAGTGTAATCGAGGAGGGCACACGCCCCAAGGTTTGGGGGCCCAACCCTCAGCTTACCAATTGTCACAGTAGCTGGGCGAACGTCTATGTAGAGGAGTCCTCCCGTGGGTCTGGGTTGTTTTTTCAATTTTCCCCCATGGATGTCTCTTAGAGGCCTTGTCCGTGGGCCTGCAGTCTGCGACGCAAGTTGCCGAGCTGTGCACTCACCGGAGAGACCCGTTACTGTAGGCAGGGGTGATCGTCCTTTTTCTTCTCGGATCTCATGGGGATCTGCGGCTCTGCGGTGCTACCCCGCCCCGCCCGCGGCCGTCCGCACTGGCAAGAGGGCGTGGGGTGGCATAGTGCGGTCTTTCGGGCTCCCAAATCCAAGGAACTATCTGTATCTCATCTGCCGGGGGTGCGAGCCGCCCCGCTGCAGTTTTGTGGGTTCCCTTACCGCTACAGCACACGGGCCGCGCGCAGATGGGGCCTCCCCGCAGACCGGGAGCGCACCTCCGCGCACCGTCGGTGCTCCAATGTCCGCGGCTTTCTCTGCCGATCCGCCGCTCGAAACTGTGCGGGGGGGGGAGACGCAGGATGTGTGTTGTGTCGCTGCCGCTTCCAGTCACTCGAAGTAGCCTTTATTTGGGAGCAAGGCCTCCGCAGGTCTCCTGCTAGGCAGGGCCTACGCCGGGCTCCGCGCGTTCGTATTGTTTCAATGTGGAAACGGGGGAGAACTTCAGTCGGTCGGTGTAAGGCGAAAACTACACCGATTCGCTCCGGGTTTTTTGCCACTAGCGGGGGGCACCTTCCCAAAGCCTTGTCTCGAGTCTCAGCTGTGGGGGGGTCCTAGAAGTGGGGGCTCAGACCTCTCGCAGGACCTCTGATGAGCGAGCTCAGACGTGGCACGACATCACCCGTGCGCCCCCTGGTGGCCAGTCATGGGGCCCTGGTGTAACTAGCAGATGGGAAGTAACTATGGAGGGTTGTATGGGATCCAGTGTTGGTCATGTGGAAGGATGGGACAAGTGACACAAGATTGTTGGAACAGGCCACAGTATTTTAACGTAGGTGCCCAGCAAATGCAATCCCCAACCGTGCCATATGCCCCAGGTTCTGTGCAATCACACCAGGCATGGCTTGAACAGACCTATGCGTTTCAACTGAACTAGTACAGTCATGGGAGAAAAATCCTTTTCACCAAGGAACGGCCACTCACTAGACTGGGCAAAGCGTATTTGGAGGGAATCCTTTCCCGCTCCTTGGTGATAAAAATGTACCCGGATTAGGACAGCCCACAGGGATCTCTGATGTGTTCAGTCCTGTCTGTTACTGCCAATCCAGAAGAGGAATGTCAGACACAACACTGGACACAAAGGGATTCTCTTGGGCTGTCCTTTTGGTTCCGTACACTGAGGACCTATGTATTAACCTCTACAGTGCTAAGGACGAGTTTTCTCATTCTATTTTCATAATAATAGACCTGCATAATAGCACAGCAGTTAAGGGGTTGAGGTAGATGCACACAATGGAGTAATGGTTGTGTGAGTTGGGTACCGAGAATTAGAGATAAAACATGACGGATACAGTCTGAACTTTTGTTTCGGCCTGCTGAGCTGCAGGAGGTAACATCAGGCACCACTGACACAGTTCTCCTAGAAGCAGTTTTTATCATGAAGGACACAGTGGTTCCCTCAGGCACTGATAAGCAAGGTGGAAACTGGTGCACAGTTTTGTACATTTATCCAACCTTATCGCTAAGGAACGTGTCTGACAAACAATTGTCCGAAGACACCGAAGACACAGGAGAGATGGTTTTAGAGATTGGGGTGCCTTGCCAGATAGCGATAGATCAAAGGGAAGTACCACAGACCATGCTTATCATTAGAAATACATCAGAAATACATCGCCATATTGGAAGTAGCATTTATGGACCAGCGATCCTCTTGATGTGGGCCTCTTAAAGGGTTTTGGAGCAGTGCGGATAAAATGTAAACCTGGTGCGATACTGCCACAGGTTAAGCAGTACCCCATGTCTAGAGAGGCTGATGAAGGGATTACCAAGACCAATATGGAGTTGTTGAAGTAAGATATAACACAACCTTCTTTGTCCCCATGCAACATGGCCATCAACACTGTAAAGAAAGCAAAGGGGTCTGGTTGGAGGATGGTCCAGGATTTGCACCCTCTCAGTAACATTGTTGAGGCAGAGTTCCCGGTCGTACCAAATCCCTCTGACATGCTCTGTAATATACTTACTGGGTCGACCCACTTCACCATGAACGATTTAAGAAATGCATTTTTCTTAGTCCCCTTAAACCCCTGTTCTCAGTACCTCATGACGTGTACGTACCATGGTCAGAGATTCAAGCACACAAGGTTGCCCCTGGGGTACTGTGAATCTCTGAGTGTTTTCAACAGGGTGGTTCAAATGGAGTTGGGGAATTTACATGTGTCCAGTAAGTGGATGATTTTCTAGTCTGTAGCACTTTAGAATGGCAGTGTCGAGGAGACTCAATAATGCTCTTCACCCTGCTTGTGGAGGAGGGCTACAAAGTGGACACAGAAAAATTGCAATACTGCCAGACAGAGGTAGTATATTTGGTGCAAGTGATATCGCCTGCAGGAAGGAAGGTAATGCAGTTCAGAATACGCCCCAGCCTGTCACAGTGAAATAAATGCAGCAGTGTTTGGGACTCTGTAACTATTGTATAAATATTTGACTACTCTTGTTACACAAGACCCTTAAAGCAGGGGCTTAAGGGAGCACAGAAGGTGAAGGGTCCGATAGAACCGTCTGAAGAGATGGTGACCTGCTTCCGGGATCAGCAATGCTCCAGTCTTGGAGACCACGAATGACAAGAAACGATTTAATCTGTTTTCTCACTTGAACAGGCAAGTGATGACAGCGATATTGGCTCAGAAAACAACGCTAGGCCATAAACCTTTAGCGTACTGTAACAGACTCCTAGACCAAGTGATGCAAGGACAGTTTCCTTGTGAACAGGCGACCATTACTATGGGTTTTCCAGTGACATTGTATGTGGAGCATGCAATCTTTGCGATCTTGGGAAAAGTCCAGGTCGACTTTGACAATCCAGAGAGTCTCAGGATATGAGGTTATCCTATTGAATGCATCCATACATCCCATATAGTGTCACCTAGTCAATCCAGCGACATTTGTAGCCGATCCAATGAAACCTGATGACAATATCCACGATTCTGCGACTTATTTGGGAGAAGAAAAAGAGAGGACGAATTTTAAGGAGGAGGCCTTGGAGGGAGGTGAAGTCCTCTTTGTTGATGTATCCTCGACAATTTATCAGGATACTGGTGAGAGACAGGTGTGGCCATTTTGGTCCTTGTGGATGGGGAATACCACATCAGGATGAAGAAACAGTTGCCTTTACATTACTCCAGGCAAGCGGCAGAACTAGAAGCACTTCTAGAGGCACTGGAAATGAGTAATGGGACGGAAGCCACTATCTATTCTGACTTTCCGTATGTAACCTCCTGTAAAGACTGGAGGGGGGTTATCTGTACTCCTGCCCTCTATATGGCAGAGTAGAAGCACTGAGCACCCCAGCCAATGTTCTCTATTCGGTAGATATGGTCAAGCAACCAAGGCTTATACTCTCAGGAGGTGATGCAGGCTGGTCCTTAAGTACAGTGTAGTCCCTAAGCCCCCACAAAGGAATTTCCACCCATTATGTTAGTGATAACACAATTCTTCATATAAATAAGGTTCAGGATATATACATACACAATAACAGACTTTGTGCTCAGGCAATAGTATGATGATAAATATGTACAATATCTATGTGGTACCACAATTCACTCTTGACTTCTTTGAAATGCAACAATTGCTGATAGTTTTAAATGGCATACAAGTCAAATAGCAATGTGAACGACAATAGGCATGGGAGGAAAACAAGTTGGGTTAAACTATTGGCAGAATACTGGGTCCCTACCACCAGACACAGTTCTGTGTGAGGATCCCCCCACCTGGGCAACCTGTAAATAAGATATATTGACAAGCCCAGTCCATATATTGTTTAGCAGTGTATTGTTCCCTTCTAAAAATGTTCTACAACCCCAATGTACCTGGTTTAGCATAGTTCTTCGATGGGTCGTTGACGGTTCCTTCTTTAGTGAACTCCCTTTAAGGCAGGATCAACAGATCATCGAGATTCCTTGAAGAAAAGGTGAACACTGTTGTGGAGGCAGCAGCTTCAGTGTTTGAATTGCTCATCGACATTCGGTTGTGGACGTTCTGCGAAGATGAGGCATGCGGTGCACCTCGATGATGAGAGTTCATTGCCGCAAAGAGTACTGGCTGAAGAACGCAGGCCATGCAGAGGGAGTCGAGGGTCGGCTGTGTCATTGACGATCGGGCGTCGGCCATGGCTGGCTATCGGATATTTGTTGGCGTCTTTGTCGACTTCGGGTGGCAGGAAACCCACTAGCGGATTCTCCTCGATTTCTCAGCGACCTTGACTTTCTCCGGCAGGACAAAGCGGTTGACGGTGATGAGCAAGGGAGTCCTTGATTTCCAAGGGTCTTAGGCAATGGAGCATTGCGGCTCCGGTCATCAAGGTTACAGAGGTCCTCCGAACCTCAGTCAACGACAATATACTACAATGTCCAGGCGATTCCTCGCCAGTCCTCATCTCCGGCTGGCAGCCTTTCGAGGATTGACTTCCAGGGAGCCTTGGTGAAGGTTAGTTGGTGCACAATGTTCCCTCGTAGCTCGGGAAGAGGTCTCCTAGCCATGTCCTCTCTTGGGTCAATTCATGGAGACACGACAGCTTTCGGATTGCGTCAAAGGAAAGCAGCAGCAGAGCCTTCTTCTTCCAGCTGGGCTTCAAGGATAAGCATCAAGTTTCGACTTTATCGTCTGAGCGATTCTAGTCAGTGAGAAGTCCCAAGATATATTGTTCTGTCTCTCATTCACACTGCTGAGCCATGCTCAGGCAGCCAATCGTTCATCAGGGCATTCAGCAGGCAGGCAGCCAATCAGGCGCACAGTGCTTTCAGGCCATTCTTCTCCATCCAGACACTCACAACAAGGATTGTGGGTTGGGACAAGCACCCAGCCATTCGGCACTCCACACTGCATTCATACCAGTTTCGGGCAGGGCTGTCTCATTCGTTGTGTCACACACCAGAAACCAGACACCATAACATGTATATTGGTCACACACTTCATTCACCCAGGTCCCACCCCAATGGTGTACCCACAATATACAGTCATTGGGAAGGCTCCAGCCAGTCTGGCCTGGACTTCCCCACAATACCATATATGGAACTTCCACCCAACAGCCAGTCAGGGGAAGGGACAGAGTCAGGGCTTCCTAGGACTTTGGGAAAACAAGGTAACAGGCAATAGAAAGAAAGAGGCCACAGGGGCCATCTTGTCTCCTATCATGAATCAACTGATTCCAATGGAAGGGCCTGGGTATCCCAAAATGGAGGATACTCAGAGCACCTGTCAAATTCAGCACGGAGCTGCCACCAACCCGTACCCTGCTCTGTGGGCCTCACACAGGTGTCCGAAAACATACACTAGGGGTACAGGGTTGTATCCTCACCCATGGGTGCCATAAGGATATCCCAAGGGTCTGTTCACCACAACCAAAAAGAAGAAGAGCTGCATTGCCAGGAACCGACATGGACTCCTGTGCAGAAAATAACACAGACCACACGATAAAAGGAGTAAAGGACAAGGACCTGGAGGCCCTGTCCCTCTAATGCATTTCCAGCATCATACATCCACTATACATTCAGACTTCTCAAGGTGGCAGAAGAGAGAGTTTAGGAGATCTGACGGGACACCTGTCCAGCATGCTGCACTGTTATTCAGATTAATCGAAGTGCTAACACTGTTCACAGAGGTAGGGATTGTTAAATGTGCTGCACATACTAACCATACTAACCCGATAGTGATAGAAAACAATGCTGCAGGCAGAGCGGTGAAAGAAGCTGCATATTTGCCATTCACAGATCCCCTGAAAATGGAAACAGTCTCCCAACAGGTACAGTTGCCAGATCCGAAAACTGCAGTCCCTTTGCTTGAGATCATAGAAATGCAGCAAAGAGCCCTGAAGGTTGAAAATGAGCTCTGGGAAAAGAGGGGATGTACCTGTAGAGCCGTTTCTTGTGGCTCTAGAGCAACTACATTACCCGTTGCACACTTCTCTGTAACAAATCGCAGCAGAGCTCCAGGTGGAATACTTCATACCAAACCTCCAAGAACACGTACGTAGATTTGCTAGAAATTGTATAGTTTGCAGACAATTCAATCCTGGTAACACCATGAGGATCATAAGAGGAGTTTTGCCTAGGCCCTTAGGGCCATTTCGGGAGCTCCACATAGACTTCATAGACATGAAACAAAGACATAACAATTTTCACTCTTCTTATTCTGGTGGTTTGCCCATTTTGCTGTTGGCTCAAGTTTGGTCCTTGCGTACATCCTGATGCTAAATCTGCAGCAAAATTCTTGGCGAGAGAGGTTATTTCCACAGTGAGGATTTTTTTGAGGTCCTGAAGTCTGACATTGAGACCCACTTTTTTAATGCCTTGTTCGCAGAGATTACTTCGCTTTTGGGGATTAAGCACAAGTTGTGTTCAGTGCACCACCCTCAGGCCAGGGAAATGGTGTTCTTAAGGTTCAGTTATCAAAGTTGTGTACTGATTTGAATAGAAATGGGCACTATTGTTTACCAATTGTTCTGTTTTATTTGAATAAAAACAAAGAGGGGTCCTGGGAAGTCACTCTGCCAGACATTAGTCCTGGTTACGAGAGCCTTACCCAGATTCTTTAGCTCACTATCTTTCACTAAGGAGAAATATCCAAAACATATAATGTATGGTATAGCCATATGATGAGAGTGGGGAGAGAGATATCTGTAGGATTTTGCTACATCTGCTCTCTTATCCCTCATGCTTCTGGTGTCCCTAGGGTATTTATCCCAGATGGAATAGAGTTAGTGGAGGCACTGCGTCTAGTGCATCTAGCTCTGTGCAGGGTCTGAGGGCAAATTCAAGGGCAATCAGTCACAGCATCCATCTTACCTGTTGATGAGGACTGTTCAACCACAGATCGTAAAGAGAAGAATACATGTTGTACGCAAAGAGTCCAGTTGATGCACGTTGTACGCAAAGAGTCCAGTTGTATTCAAAAGAGTCCATCATAATGAACAACCGATGGGAGCAAGGGGTGAAGAGTTGGAGAGCCAGAGGGATGAGGGGATTCTCAGAAGAAGGGGTGGCACAAGTAAACCAAGAATGTGGAAATGTATGGAAGAAAGATGTAAAGTATCTGACATGGCTCAAGGAGCCAGAGAAAACTGTTATTCAGCTTCTCACACATTTTCCTCTGTGTTTTAAGGAAATGATACGGTGCCTGTTAGCACAAATCAGAACTGCAGCTGCACGCTTTGTATCGTTGATCTGGCTGGAGGTACAGCTGTACATCTTGAATTGTTTTGATCTTGCAGACAATTCAGTCACAGATAATTGCCTCCAGCCTGGCGAGGTGTGTGCAGTCTCACTACGCTACATGTGCCTGACCTTGTTATCCCTGAGGAACATTTAGTACTCGCCCACCCAATGCTCAAAGGCACATCTGTAGCCCCTTTGTCCCCTGTGCCCCTTGCATCCCCTGTATCATTACCTATGGACAAACCAGTAACTTTGCCTGATCATGAAGAAGAGGAACCATTGCACTGGACCAAGCGGTCGAACTATATTTCGGCAGCATCTTCAAAAGCTGTGATGGACATTCCTGAGCAGTATAGTCAGTTCAGCTGCACTGAAACATTTTTGCCTCTATGCTGGCCCCTGTTGTCCAAGCTGAAGCAAATGCGAAGTAGCTCCAGGTGACCCAGTACAAACTCTTGTTGTTTGTTAATTCCTTGGAGTGAGCTTTCAGTGCCACCAAAGAAGAACTACGGCCCCTGAGGCTCATCACCTTGCAGAACAGATACACCCTCAACCTCCTAACAGCTATGGAGGGGTTGTGTGCCAGAAAATAGGGAGCACATGCTGTACATATGTGCCTCCTAATGATTCTGAGAAAGGAACTCTAGCTCAGACAATTGCCACTGTGTAGAAGCTTAGGGTGGTCATGGAGAACGAAGCAAGAATCACAAATGACCCTTGCTTGGACTTTTTTTTTAGTACCATCTTGGATGAGCCTAGCTGTCAAGCTCTTAATGACAATTGTTTGTCTTTTTCCTTATTATCTTTTGTTCCTGTCAAATGATCTTATGGTGCTGTTCGGCCCAGGTACCGAAAGCTTCTGCCATGATGATTGTGACCCTGTCCAGAGCAAGAACCACAACCATTTGATATCACATGGGTACTCAGACTGAAGCTGTTTTGTGTCCTCGACCAAATTGGGATGATTGTGTGGAGCAGCAGGTAGATTGTTGGAAATGATGGAGGGACGAGTTGGGTTTGTTTAGTGGAGAAGTGTGCCCATAGTGATACCGTTGTGAGAGATGATTGTAGGTTTAAAAGAGCAAGAAATTGGTTTATTAGTTAAAGTATTAACTAAAGGGGGAATGTTGGGCTGGTCGATAAAGATCCCAATGAGAAAGAGGGGTTTCCATTGCATACGCCATATTGGTGACTAGGGGAACAGCGATATTTACGCAATGTTGAAATGTTATATGTATCTAGTGTAGGTAATGAGAAAGGGATATGTATTACTTTTAGTGTAACTTTGGGCCTCATGACAAGTTGGGCGGTACCCCAGCTGTAATACCGCCCAAATCTAATGGCGTCAGCGCCAGCCGGTCCGGTGTTATTAGCGCTGTATCACGGGTTGGGTGTTAACTCTAAATCACCATTCCCCATTGGGTCAATTGGACCTAATGGGACATTTCTGGCACTAATACCGTGCACTAATACAGACGGCGGTAGTAGCGCTGAAAACAGGGCGCTAAATGGGATTTTCAACTCCAGCAAAATGCTGGCAGTAAAACAGCCCATTTAGCGCCCAGCTTGTGATCGGGCCAGTCCTTCAATGCAGTGGGAATACCGTTACTGCTGCATTTAAGGGCTACCGCCCATCTCGTGATGAGGCCCTTTATGTTTAAAGTTGATACATTTTAGAGTTGAATGCACGCAGCAAGATAACTGTCAAATCTGTTGATGCAATATAAACACAATTAAGGTGGTGTGCCACGTAGCACCTAGATGTTGAGCAGTGAGGAGCTCCACATGCACATGCAAGAAAGGAGATTTGCAATGAAGAAACCACTGTAAAGAGGACACTGTAGTTTTCGACATGCATGCACCAACATGCATACATGAAGGTGTTAAGGGACATATGTTTAGGACCGCCAGGGGGCATGGGGCATGTACACATCTGCATGCCGTGTGCTCTTGCATAGTGTGGGCAGGCCCTGCAACCAGGGTTTGCGAGGTGAACTCTGTGTGAATGGTAAAACTGGCGTGGCAAGGTTAAAAGCTGAGGAAGGGTAGTGGCAGCAGCGATATCATTAGATGGTCAGCTACAAACAGGCTCAGGCTTTTACCACTTAGCACTATTGTGGAAAGGATATGGAATCTTTTCAAGTACATGGGAGTGTGTTATTCATTGTCCAGGGAAGTCCAGCCATCTGTTTGGAACCGAGTTATAAACCTGTGGTGAAGGGACACCTAAGGGCAGAGTTGACAAATATTTCATGGGTTTAGATCAGCTTCTCAGGATATGCCCCGAGGCCATGTATGCTGAATTGGTAGTCGTGTAGATTAGAGTGAAACCAGGACACCAGTAAGTCTGGGTGGATAAGATATTTACCCCAGTTCAAAGGGAACTTGTTTATTTTCCCCCCTCCGCATGTCGTTGAAATGTCCATGCAGAGACCATGTGCATCATGTCAGTGGTTAGAGTTCCCAGGCCAGCTGAAACTTGTAATTAATTATGTTTCTTTCTGAATGTTTAACTATGTGATGATGTCATGACCTACCACGGAAGACTCCAGGAAAAGGGTGTGTCGTGAATATGAACTGATGTAAAAAATATGTTGAAACGGGATGGCAGTAAAAAGATTTGACCAATGCGATTCAGGGTATTGGAGAAGGATGGATTTCTTTTGTATAGGCTTGACCAATCATGTGTGGGGAGATGACTTTGTTATAAAATATGTGGGAGTGCTTTCAATGTTGCAAAATCTATAAAATGTATAAATTCATTAGACGCGCTTTAGCTTCCACACATTTCACCTGTTAAGGATTCCAATCGGGCGTCACACACTGGATCAGGACTCTTGCCCTTAGCCTAGGATGTAGCTCTCAATTAAAATACGTTTTCTTTATTTTCTACAAATTCGAATTGAGCTGGCACCCAACCCGTATTACACCCCTTTTTACAAATACCCCGGGTCACTATGGACCATGAACCAGGCCAGTTGGTGGGAATACAATATCACACAGTTTGTGTATTGGGCAGAAATCACCAATGGGGTGATAATTACAATGTAAACTAATGAAATACACTTAGTTGACCCCCTAGAAGAAAATATCCAAAGCACAAATGATTAGCAGCACTTTTTCTATTCGGGTAGATACACCCGAGTTAAGATTTCCACCTGCAATGTTCCCTCAAACCCCAATTAATTGAATTTTGAGTGGTTAGGAAGGAGCAGCAAGGAGTCAGGGATGTTAGGCAGCAAACAGAATCAAAACCCGACCTTCCCTCACAAAATAAGAGACAAAAACCCTTTACAATTGCTTAAAATGACACTCGGAATTGCAAATAATTAAATTAATGTGCAGTTGAATCAAGGAGGTCAATATGATTTATCACAGTATCAGGGATCTAATGTCACTAGCAACAACAATGCATGGTATCAACAAAGGGCATCCAGTTCAGAAAGCAAATTGAAAGTAAAACCACATTGCAGCCAAATCACACATTGAAAAGTTGCATTTTACACTTTTTCTGTTTTAAATGTCAAAACATTTAAAAAAAACAAACAGGTGAAATAGACAGAATCGGAAAGTGGTTTTTAGGCCTGGAAGTGAGGAAAGAAAGGAGGGTTGTCCTGCAGGTTGGGGTTTTGTGGATACCGGGGAAAGAAACTTAACTCAGGATTTGGGGGATTACTGCCCTCCTGAGGGAAGTTAGGAGGGAAGTTTCCTGGGCGAGTACTTACCTGGTTGGATCCCCCCCCCCTTGTGCTGGGGGAGTCCATACATACCCCAAGATAGGTTGGTTGCCCTTATATCTGGGACTTATGTAATCAGGAGAGTTAGGAGTCCCATTTGTGGGATTACCTGCCTGCCTGACTGCCACCTGTTGCTGATTGGCCAGAAGGCCTTGTTGACCTCTGATTTTGCTGGTTTTGGATAGGTCAATTTTTAGGCCCCCCATTTCTAGGCCTAAAATGGGGGAAACCTTCACCTTTGCTACCTTGCCAGCAGCACGGGTGTTGGTTGGTTTGGGGTTTTTTACCTGAATTTTATTTTTTGCAGGTTTTTGGACCCCATATATGTGGGTAGCCTGCTCTATTACCCAGTCCAGGGCCCTTGTAACATGAAAATCCCTCACCAGCTGGGTCATGATATATTTTGGAAGCAAATGAAAGTAGGTAGTTATAAACTCTCTGCTATCCGTGCGCACCCTCTTGGTGGTTTGTGCAAAGGCGCGTTTTAGCTCCTGCACAAATTCTTGTGGGTCCTGGTCTTCTCCGCATTGCAAATTGTAGGCCGCTTTGAGAGCCTTTTGGGGGTTTCTGTTTGCGGAAATGTGTTTCAAGATGGCCACCCTGCAGGTGGACCATCTTGAATGGTTTTGGTTTTCCAGTCCAGCAAAGAAGCTGGAGTACTCCGGAGAGAATGTCCATTTGGCATAATCTATGCAATTCCGGCTACCTTTAAGGTGAAAAGTGTTCATCATTTGTTCAAAGAGTCCCAAATGCTCCCAAACAGAATACTTTGCGTTTTTGTGGTACAGTGTTATGAAATTTCCTAATAGCCTTGCTATGCTTAATGGGGTCTTTCACCAGAACTCTCTTTAGTTTATTTGCCTTCTTTTGCCACTTCACCTGCGTCCACTCGCCCTCAGACTTAGAGGCGCCACTGTTTGAGGGCCCCTCATGATCTTCTAGGTGCTCCCTAATTCTGTGAGTTTGAGAGGGGCCCGCAGAATGGTGGGGCCTTGTTTCTTCTCCCCTGTGGCGCACAGGAGAGTAGTCTTCTGACTCCTCCCTGCTTCCAGGGTTAACAGAGGATCCCCCCACTGCCCAGATTGGGTGGAGGTCTTCAGAATGCTCCTTTGGGGCCCTATTGCATGCTGTTTTTCTGCAAATCGAACCAACTGGTCCCTTTGGGGATAGTACTTCTGCAGTTCTAATTCCCTGACTTTCTCCTCATAGGAGGCTTCTTTGTCAGAGACATCAGCCCTGATTTTTTGGTCGCTATACAGAGACGCCCGTTCATCAATTTCTGGGGGGCGCTGACCTGTCAGCTCCATTATGCTAGGCCTATTTAATTCTGACAGCTTCATGGTTTCTGGCTCATGTGAACCAGTAGACATGAAGTCAGTAGTGTACAAAGTATTAATGGGTTTGAGTCCCTTAGTACAATGGTCATCATACTATGATCAGGGGTTGCCCTGTCCCTCTCTACTTGTTTGGGGTCCCTCCAGTTTGGATTAAGTCTAGAATACTCTTTCTCCAGCCTTGCTAGTTTCTCCTTCTCAGCCCCTACCTCTTGATAATAGGCAAAGGTCTGAGCCTTTTGCTAAGCTATCACGGCTTTACTGGCCTCTATGACCCGCTCTTGAGTTGCCACCTTCTGGTGGAGCCCATCTTTCTCCTCACAGAGGGCCTCGTTGTCTTTTTTGCTGCCTGTATAGTTTGGGAATACTGAGACAATTTTTGTTGCAGGAGATTCCCCTCCTGAGTTTGCGCATTTTTAGTTTTGGTGTTCTCTTCCAGAGCACCTTCTACCTGTCTGGTGTGCTCCAATAACTTTCCGTATTCTATTTTGAGTTAATTTAGTTTCTGGAGGCCCAACTCTCTTTCCTGTAAATCTGTTTTTAGGTTGCTTACTTCCTGACATAGGGCATCTGTCTCCTGATTTAGGGTGCCCCTCTGTTCAGCCAGGTCATCCCTTTGTTGCTTGATAGCATTTAATTTCTGGCATTCTTCATTCAATTCTGTTTGTGAGTGGAGTTCTTTAATAATACATTTGCTATTCTCCTCTTCCAACTTTTTGACCTGATCTTGCTGCATGGTTATTTGTCCTGAGCAGACCCTGTTATATGTTCATTGTTGACAACCATTTCCCGACACTCCTCTTTTAATGCATCTAATTGGGCCTCTTGGTCTGAATTATTCTGTCGTTGTAGAGCCAAGTCCTTCCTCTTTTAGCTGTTTAATATAATTTCCAGATTCTACCTCAGAATTCTCGCTCTTTTTCAATTTTTCTTCCACTAATTTTAGCCCAGTCTGGATTTGAGTTATGAGTTCAGATTGATTTTGCGCAAGAGTTCTATTTTCTTCATGCTTTGTCCGCATCACTCCCATATGGAGAAATATGTAGGCCGTGATTCTGACAATTTTAATCTGCTCCTCTTTAATTTTCGGAGTCATGTACAACTCGCTCAAAGCTTGATGTAATAGGCCGCCGTCCTGCCACATGTCCATGGTGGTGACTTGTTGCATAATTTCTTCTAGCCAGACTTTCTCATCTTGCTCTGCTCATTTGCCCCTGACAAATAATTTGTGCAGAAGGTGCTCCCTAGCCATGTTGATCTCTACTGTGGCTGATTTGGAAAGTGTTCTTTCTTTATTAATTTATTTCTATAAGGGTAACCTGTATTCTGTTGCTTTTTGTCTAGTTTGGGGTTGATTTAGCTTTAATACCATCTTGTCACCGCAGCCAACTTCTCCCCGACTGCCCGCAACTGGATAACCTCCTTCCTGCAGGACAGAGCAATGAAGGTCTTCTCTGACTCTTCCTGCGCTGACCCGAGCATCATCCAATGTGGCGTCCCACAGGGATCATGCATCGCCCCAACCCTCTACAACCTCTTCACGAGGTCGCTGTTCAAGATCTTTGACGCCCTGGGCATCTCATACACAAACTATGCTGATGACACTCAGGTGCTTATCCCCCTCTCCGGGGACTACCTGTCTGACCTGAACACGCTCAACTCCATTTACACCACAATCCAATCCTGGATGGCAGAAAACTGGTTATGCCTCAACAGCGAGAAAACCGAGCTTCTGCTGATTGGCTCCCCGTCCACCCTGGGCAAGCTGGACAAGCAATACATCTCCTTCACCATAGATAACATTCCTATCCCTGTCTCCCAAACAGTCAAGACCTTGGGTGTCTACCTGGACCCGAACTTGAACATGAACAGGCAGGTCAATGCCATTGCATCCTCCTCAGCCTACTACTCCAAACTGCTCAACGCAATCAGACCGTACCTCTCCCAACAGAATTGCCTAACTATCGCCAGGGCAATCATTGGCTCAAGAGTGGCCTATTGCAACACCCTTCTAATAGGGACGTCAGGAAAAAACCTAGCTAAACTCCAACTAGTCCAAAACAATGCCCTAAGGGCCGCCACTGGACTATCACGCAGGGACCACATCTCTGACCTCAGGCGTCAGGTCCACTGGCTACCAGTCAAGGAAAGAATCTTGTTAAAAACCCTTGCCCTCACTCACAAATGTCTTCACGATCAGGCCCCTATATATCTCATCCAGAGATTTTCTAAACCCTGTGCTTCCAGGCCCTCCAGAGTGGCCTACTCCAATTTACTAACTGTGCCAAAAACCCGCAGAGTGCGTGCTGGTGGCACAAGCTTTCCCACCATGGAATCCACCCTCTGGAACTCCCTTCCACCGCACATCAGATGACTCGACTCTCACACTGCCTTTCGCAAGGCCATCAAGACTAGTCTCTTCAAATAATGTGCCTGTTTTTTGTTTGCTACCCTGGACCTATGTATCTGTAACACTGTATGTATATTCTAAGAACTCTTCTGGGGCGGCTTTTTTGTAACCCTTGATCAAGCCTTCTTACGCACCGCTCATCAGCGCCTCTATGCCTTAGGGCTGCAGTGCGCTTTACAAATGTAAAAAATAAAATAAATAAATAAATAAATACATTTTATACACATGCCTGTTACTTATGGTCTTTGTTTTTGGGAGGCGCTTTTTACAGCGTGACACAGTGTTCCAAACACAGAAATTATCACTACCTTGAATGTTAGCCTGCTGTGTTAAGCTGTCACGGGTGAATACACAATCCCAATTCCTGGAACAAGCCCCCAAGCTGTAAAGGATTCCAATCGGGTGTCACACACTGGATCAGGACTCTTGCCCTTAGCCTAGGATGTAGCGCTCAATTAGAATACTTTTTCTTTATTTTCTGTTAATTCAAATTGAGCTGGCACCCAACCCGTATCACACCCCCTTTTTGCAAATACCCTGGGTCACAATGGACCATGATCCAGACCGGTTGGTGGGAATACAATATTTATTTATTTTACAAAAATCACACAGTTTGAATATTGGGCAGCAATCACCAATGGGGTGATAATTAAAATGTACACTAATGAAATACACTGACCCCCTACAAGAACAAATACAAAGCACAAATAATCAGGAACACTTTTTCTATTCGGGTAGATAGCAACTGAGTTAAGATTTCTCCCTGCAATGTTCCCTCAAACCCCAATTAATCGAATTATGAGTGGATAGGAAGGAGCAGCAAGGAGTCAGGGATGTTAGGCAGCAAACAGAATCAAAACCCGACCTTCCCTCACAAAATAAGAGACAAAAACCCTTTGCAATTGCATAAAATGACATTCGGAATTGCAAATAATTAAATTAATGTGCAGTTGAATCAAGGAGGTAAATATGATTTATAACAGTATCAGGGATATAATATCCCTAGCAACTACAAGTCAAGGTATCAACAAAGGGCATACAGTTCAGAAAGCACCTTGAAAGTAAAACCACAGTGCAGCCAAATCACACGTTGAAAAGTTGCATTTTACACTTTTTCAGTTTTAAATGTCAAAACGTTTTTTAAAAGAAATAACAGGTGAAATAGACAGAATCCGAATGCGGTTTTTAGGCTGGGTGATAGATGCACATCACAGGGACAATATAGAAGTGAAAGAGAGACTGTAGCTGAATACCTGGATGAGATTTTCCATGTGGAAAAAGATTCGGTTTTGGTAAAATAAAGCAGTTAGGAAAGAAAATCAGTTTGGAAAGAAAAAGACAAATTTCACTTACACTAGATTTAATGGCTAGAAAAGAGGAACGCCACCCATGAATAGAAAAGTTACGCTGCAGTTGTAACCCTTCACGCAGTGTGCCCCTTTTCTTGAGGGAGAATTAATTTATTTAATCAAAATATTGCTAAGAACCTACAAGACAGTAGTGAATGGAAGAATGGTGCTAACACTTAGAAATCACGGACAGGAATTCGAACAGTTTTAAACAAGTTATCAGGGTATGGATAGGATTACTTAGAGAGTAGAACAAAGACAAAATATCAAGATGGGGTAGGCTTTGTGGTGCTATGGGATGGGGAAATACTCACAATCCACACCTGAGTTTTGGATTTGGGACAGTCAACCGGGTTCTGGACTCAAAGGCTCTGGTCACAGCAAGGTGGCGGACTCTCCTAGCAGAACAACAGCTGGGCCTGTCTGGTCACTGGATCACAAGGGTAGTGGTCAAAAAGCCGGTCTGGTCACAGGATGCTCCCAAAAGGGTGCCACAGGTTTTCCCCCTTCTCCCTGAGTTAGTGGGATTTTGTTATGTAGTTTGGTTATGAAGGGTGATTCTGCCTGGATAGGAGGGCCTGAACCAACTATCCCTTTTCTGGCAGTGGAGTCTGGAATCTGCAGTGTGGATCTGGAATGCCTGGATACGCAGGCGCTGGAAAATTCAGAAGAGAGTGTCCCTGTCTCTGAGCGTCCCCCCTTTTTATGAGGCGGGTGACTCACAGGATTTATTGTTGGGCAGGACTAAGCTAGACCTACCCTGAAGAACCGGATAGGTCCACCAATGTTGGTCGCCTCCTCCAGGGGTTGTGTTTTTATGAGGTGCAAAGCCATCCCACAGTGATTTTTGCATAAAATCAATGATGACATAAATCACACATTTATACAGTTGTGGCACTTTTATAAATTATATAGGCAGATTGCATATTTCATACAGAGCATGGTGTTCCTACTCCCAGGTCTGTATGACATTATTTTGCCCTTCTAATTGTTTTTTGCGCTTTTTAGTGGGAACCGCTTTGTCCAAAATCCCACAATTTTAGGTACGTGTACATATCATCATAGAGCATATTTCCATTAATTCTTAATGACCACCGGATGTGCTTTTCCCATGATTCACATTCTCCTGGCATTTATGTCCCATACATGCTATGGACAGCCACGATATCTTGTTTGAAAACCACATAAATTACCTTTAAACTGTAAAACTTTTACATTACTGCATTGTTCGGTTATAGAATTAACAATCTTTAAAGTTTATTCATTAAATAGTCTTTGAGCCAAAATGGGCTGGGCTTTGTCCTCCAACTGGGACCATTATTTTCCAGGCTACAACCAAATGTCAGTTTAGCCCAGGGCTGCCCTGGAGTTTCCCCAGTTTGAGTGAATGCTAAGTGCCACTTCCAAAGTAACACGTAGGCGTCCCAGAATGTATTGTCTCAAGCTGAAGCCCAGACAGAAGTCTGATGGGGGTGTGATATTCTTCCTCTTAGCCATTCAAAATTTCCAAGGGCAAAAGGTAACACGTATGTGTCCCATAAATCCCTTTGTGGCTCATTTTGGGGGGAGGCCACTCCTTTTGTCAGCACACAAATGTCCATGTAAACTGAGCAGGAAACCTGTTTGGCTGGTTCCCCAGAACAGCCAATGCATTTAATTATTTATTTTATTTTATTTTGTTCTGAATCAGAAGCAAGTCTATTAAAATAAAACATTATCTAAATTTTACCCAAACCCCCCTCACACTTCTAGGCAAGGACAGGGCCTTAATCACATTGTACTTTTGAAACAGGCATTTTTCTCTTTTGCAAAAGCACATTTTGACGTGTGGTGAATTCTGCTGGGATGTCCCCTTCAAATTCAGTTTTCTCTCCCATCTGGATTCCAAACATTGTTTGCAGCCCTAGTCAGTTTCTCTTACACAGCAGTATGTTCAAGGCAAATGTCCACTGAAATTGACATGTGTACAGAGAGCTAAGGTTTCTTTTGAAGGGTTTATTTTTGACACTTTCTAGCAAAAGTCAAGCATTTTTCCATATGGCTGAGAGTACATTTCAGGTGATTTCCCAGATCTTGCCTGCCACAGTCTGTCATTCAGTGATAGTGCTCTCTTCTGCTGGAGCACATTCTGAATATGGAGGGGAATCGCAAGGTCTCACTGATAAAAGCAATGTAATGTTGAAGAAATGAAAAGAGCATTAAGACGGCATCATTTTAAATGTAAAATATCTCCTTTTCCAATGGGAGATTTTGAGCAAGTAGAAAAGCAGTGCTGCTTTTCCATTCTCTTCCTTTGTGCATGTAAGACAACACACTGGCAGCCTTTCTCTGTGTGCTCCCTGTTCCATCTTGCTCAATAGGTGTTTGGCAGGACAGTGCAGCCATCATTTTGTAGCTGCAAAACTCAGTTTTGATGAGAAGCAATGGTGCTTAAAGAAGCCAGCACAGCCATTCTGTGGGTAACTGCTGAAACGTAGCTTGGAGATGGAGGGGCACTCTGCTGAGTGGGTAAATGTATCCCACACACCTTCCAGGCTCACTCATCTCAACCCCAGGCACTTGCTTTCACAGTGAAGAGAACTTACCCGATAAGTCACAGAGTGTAGTTTTCATTTTGCCTTCATCATGTGCAACCTGCTGCAGAAATGCATGTCTGTCTGCTGAACTGGGAGCCTCCTCATTTGTTCCAGTCTCCAAGGGCACATAAGCTGTGTGCTTAGGCTTTCTGGAGGTGGGGTTCTCTGGCATGTCAGTCCTCTTTCTACTGGACGCTATAATATATTGTATTCAGCGGGTAGTCGAATGCACTAGCCTCAGGATCAGACAGGGCGGTGGACAAAACTATTATTTTCTGTTTCCTCCATCTGTCTGTCTGAAATGTAAAACTAGCACATATTATTAAGGTTGAGGGGCCATTAAGCACATATGGCCTGATTCATGGAAGCATTTTATAATGGCGCAATCCCATAGGAAAACGTTCCATGAATCAGCCCCTTAATTGAATATGTGATTATAATGAAGCACATATATCTCATTGTAAAAGGCTGAAGTATGTATATCATATCATTCACTACAAAAAAAACTTTGTCGAGGGGACGTTATGGTTAAATTGCCCTACCAAAAACCTGTGTACTTCACAAAAACAAAATGTCTACCTCCCATTATGGTTCAAATTAAAACCGAAAAACCCCTGAAATTTGCCAATTATGGTAAGCCCCCATACCTGCCATCACCACTGTGCACTGCTAACACTAACACCCAGAACATGAGAGATGGCATCACAGATGTCATTGATGACATCACTGATGACATCACATGTTTAGCCCCTTTGTTTTCGTTCCCTCCCATATATATATATGTACATTCAGTAAACCTTCGCAAGGTGGTGCCATGTGAAGAGCGTAGTCGATTGAGTTCCTCCACAGCATCCTCTGTGTCCGATCCTCCCACCACAAGAGACACTCCTGTGGGGGAGCGCCTCCCTCCAGCTGCCTCACAAGCCATTCGCAATGCTGTTGACCCTTACCTTTCAAAGGTGACAATAGTGTGTATGTATTTGTCACAGGTTTCCCTTCTTCTCACCTGTTTTTTTGCTTTGCGGATTCTTTCTCCGGGGTTTTCTTCCGTGCAGTTCGGGTCTTGTACAAGCCCGCTCAGCCGTCTTCGGGTTCCAGGATTCATTTAGCTTCTTGGTGCGGGATCGAGGAAGTCCAGAGAACTTGGAAGGAAGGCAGAACGCAGAGGCAGTCTGTGCGGAACGCGGATAGAACAGGATCAAGGAAGAAGGAGGAGAGGGGATAGTAGGAAGGTCCGGGAACCAGGGAGCAACACAGTTCCAAGGAACGAACTACAACACACGTCAAGCCACAGCTATCGGTAGCGTTGAGACGCGCGGAAGCGCAGGGGAGTGGCTACTTTATAGAACGTGCTGCGTAGGACGTAAAAGGTCGATAAAAGGTCGATAGACCGCGTTCCGTGCATACGGCCATGTTGGATGTACTATAGCGAGTAACCCCCGATGTGCCACAGACCACGAAGACCAGAAGGGGCTTGATCGACGGATCATGACAGCATGCTCCCTTCTAAAACCCGTCCCACCGGGTTTACCTGGATGTATTCGGTGGAACCTTCTGAGCAATTTGGGGGAGTTCAAATTAGAGACTGGTTCCCAAGTGCATTCGCTGGGTGGATAACCTTTCCATTCCACCAGATATTGAAGTATGCCTCGTCTATATCGGGAATCACAAATACGAGAAACTTCATATTCCAGCTGATCATTGATAAGCACAGGTGTAGGTCTGAGAGTAGTCCGGGTAGTTTGGATGAACGGCTTCAACAAGGATTTGTGAAAAACTGGATGTATCTTTTTCCAGGAGTCCGGGAGTTGCAGTCGAAAGGCCACAGGATTAATGATCTCTTTTATAGAGAAGGGTCCATAAAACCGGGGAGCCAACTTATTCGGTCTGAGATGGCGGGGTAGAAGTTTCGAGGATAGCCATACTTTATCCCCAATGGAGTATGAAGGCCCTGGTCTTCTCCTGGAGTCCGCATAATGTTTGGTTTGGGTTCGCGCTTTTTCGAGATGTTCCTTGGCTTCTCTCTGAACATTTATGAGTGTTTCAATCCAGGAATCGACAGTTGGAACAGGTATAGGGTGTGGAAGAACATAAGGTAATACCGAAGGGTGGAATCCTTGGCTGCAGAAAAAGGGGCTGGTCTTAAGAGCCGAATGGTCAGAATTATTGTAGGCAAATTCGGCCACCAGTATGAAAAGTGACCAATCATCCTGAACCTTGGTAGAGAAGCAACGAAGGTATTGTTCAAGGGTTTGATTCACTCGTTCTGTGATACCATTGGTTTGGGGATGATACCCTGAGGAAAGAGCTTGTTGTATCCCTAGTATTTGACAGAGGTGTTTCCAAAGTTCCGAAGTCTGAGTCTGCCTATGAATCTCTTCCAGGAGGTTGCTTGCTTGAGCTACAAAAATGGTAGGAGGAAACATCTTGGGATATGTCCGATCTTCCGGAGGTTCGTAGTCTGGACGTCCTGAAAGGGCGTCAGCTATTATATTTTGGGTTCCAGGGACGTGGCAAATCTGAAACTGATATTGGGCAAAAAAGAAGGCCCACCGAGCTTGACGGCTATTCCTACATTCCAAGGCTTGCAAAACTTGTAGGTTTCGATGATCTGTGCGGACCTGGACCGGAAATTTGGCTCCTAGAAGTAGATGACGCCATTCTGTGAAGGCTTGACGAATGGCTAGCAATTCCTTTTCTAAGACAGAGTAATGGGTTTCACTAGGAGTCAATGTCCGAGAAAGGTAGGCGATGGGATGTTCAAAGCTGTCTTCGAATTGCTCTTTTAGAACGGCTCCAATGGCGTAGTTGGAAGCGTCCGTCTCCACTACGAATGGTCGATTGACATCAGGCTGAGCTAGGATGGGAGCTTGTGTAAACTCAGATTTTAATTGTTGAAAGGCTTTCTCTTGGGCCATGGTCCAAAGGAAGGGAACATCTTTTTTCAACAAGGCAATGATTGGTTGGACTATCTCAGAAAAGGAAGGTATGAATTTCCTATAGAAATTAGCCAAGCCCAGGAAGGATTGTATCTGTTTCACAGAGGTGGGGCTAGGCCAGGATAATATTGCCTTAACCTTGGATTGATCTATTCCGATACCATCTGGAGTGAGAACAAAACCTAGGTAGTGAACTGCAGAAGTATGGAAAATGCATTTTTCGGGTTTCGCCAGAAGCTTATTTTCACGTAAGCGCTGTAATACTGCCTTAACATGTTCTTCATGCTTGAGAGGGTCCTTCGAGAATATTAGAATATCGTCCAGATAGACAATCACAAAAAGAAACAGCATGTCTGAGAACACCCGATCCATAAAACGTTGGAAAACTGCTGGGGCATTAGCAAGTCCAAAGGGCATGACTAGGTATTCAAAGTGCCCAAAAGGTGTTCTAAAGGCTGTTTTCCACTCATCTCCTGCCCTGATACGGATCAAATGATAGGCGCCCCTGAGATCCAGCTTGGTAAAAACAACTGCGCCTCTTACTGCCTCCAGGATATCTGAGATCAAGGGCAACGGATAGCGGTCCTTAAGGGTACACTGATTTAGACCTCGATAATCCAGGCACGGTCTGAGTTCTTTGGTATCTTTCTTTGGAACGAAGAACAGGGAGGCCCCTGCTGGAGATTTAGATGTTCGTATGGTGCCATTTGCAAGATTTGTGTCCAGATACTCCCGAAGGGCTTTCTTTTCAGGTTCTGATAGGATAAAACATCCTACCAAAGGGAATCACCGCGGAAGGTTCCGTTTCAATAGCACAATCTTCAGGTCTATGTGGAGGTAAGGCCTGAACAATGGCAAAGGGGAAAACATCTGAATATTCTTGATAAGTCTTCGGAACCCGGATGATGTTTGAGACTGAGATTGTACCTTGATGATATGTAGGAAGTCCTTCCGATGATGTAGGATCAAGGTCTGAATATAGGCAGTGGGACATACAAAACTCAGAACCCACCAACAAGGATCCCGCTGCCCAATTGATATATGGGTTGTGTCTTTGAAGCCAGGGCATTCCCAAAACCATGGGGAAATGGGCCGACTTGATGATGTCAAAGTTTAACCTTTCTCGATGATAGTTTATAGCACGCTCGACCTCCTTGGTCTGAAGGGTTATGGGTCCAGAAGAAAGTGGTCTTCCATCAATTGCTTCCACAAGTTGCATAATACTCCGGGATTCGTAAGGTATATGATGTTTTAGGACCCATTCATGGTCTATGAATACCCCCATAGCCCCACAATCGACCATAGCCAGGATGGCATATATTTCTTTCTTGGATGTAGACAAGAAGGCCTGTAAGATTACCAAGGAATTTTGTCCAGGAGCATTCAAGAATGGAATAGCGGTGGAGCAGACATCTTTCTCCCGAACCCGTGCTCCTTTTAGGATCGAGAGCTGGCGTTTCCCAAGCGCCGTGGAGGAGCGATGGGGCACTCTTTTACTAAATGTTTGTTGGATGCACAATACATACATAATCCGGTATGGATCCTTCGCATCCTTTCTTGGGGGGTAATGGGTCCACGGAAGGCTCCTAATTGCATAGGTTCAGGCTCGTTGCTTGGAATAGAAATGCCTTCGGAGCTCGGAGGTATGCGATTCTTCGGGAGTGGTAACTTGGTTTTCTTTCTTTCTGCTTTTCTTTCCTGAATGCGAAAGTCAATTTGTAGAGCGAGATCCATTAGGGCTTGATAGGAACCCGGGCGTGCCACTCTGGCTAGTTCATCCTTGATTTCGTCGTTTAGTCCTCTTCGAAATAGAGTAAAACAAGCTTCGGAGGACCAATCCGCTTCCTTAGCCAGCTGTTTGAAGCGTGTGACCTACGAGAGCATATCTTGGGTAGCCTGATGGAAGTCGAGTAGACGTTCCTGGGCACTATAAACCTGTTCTGTGTGCTCGAACATGGTCTTGAGGGCCTGTATGAAGCCATCATAGTCATCCAGGAGAGCATCCCCAGAGTAAACCAATGGGGTGGCCCAGGTTAATGCATTCCCGGAAAGGTGCGAGATAATAAAGCCCACTTTAGCCCTGGGCATAGAAAAATAATATGGCTTAAATGTAAAGTGGACCAAACAGAAATCTAGGAATCCACGAAGGTTCTTTACTGAACCGTCATACTTGTCAACAACACCGCCTAGAATTACACTCTCCTTTGTGGCGGAATCACGGGATAACACCAATTGTTTTAACGCAGCGTTTTCAGCCTTTAAGTTTTGCACTTCGGTCGTCAGCTCTTGCATGCCACGAATTAGATCCTGGACGGCCGCTTCCATGTCTGTATCGAGATCGGTCAGGTGGCGTCTCAATCTGTCACAGGTTTCCCTTCTTCTCACCTGTTTTCTTTGCTTTGCAGAATCTTTCTCCGGGGTTTTCTTCCGTGCAGTTCGGGTCTTGTACAAGCCCACTCGGCCGTCTTCGGGTTCCAGGATTCGTTTAGCTTCTTGGTCCGGGATCGAGGAAGTCCAGAGAACTTGGAAGGAAGGCAGAACGTGGAGGCGGTCTGCGCGGAACGCGGATAGAACAGGATCAAGGAAGAAGGAGGAGAGGGGATAGTAGGAAGGTCCGGGAACCAGGGAGCAACACAGTTCCAAGGAACGAACTACGACACACGTCAAGCCACAGCTATCAGTAGCGTTGAGACGCGCGGAAGCGCAGGGGAGTGGCTAATTTATAGAACGTACTGCGTAGGACGTAAAAGGTCGATAGACCGCGTTTCGTGCATACCGCCATGTTGGACGTACTATAGCGAGTAACCCCCGATGTGCCACGGACCAGGAAGACCAGAAGGGGCTTGATCGACGGATCATGACAGCATTGTGACGTAGTACTCTGCAGGGGGGAGAATTTTTGAAGTGCTTTTGAGGCTACGGTCACGGAGCACCAGAAGATCTGCTCCTTACCTAAGTGAAGCTCACCCTATATCTTTCTCTGTCCACTTGCCCTTTCTTATCCCCTTGGCTGGTGTCCCTACCTTACCCTCCTTTGGCCTCCTCTCCTAGTGTTGTGTGCTGAGAAGCAATAAACGCGAAAACAACAAAAATTACAGAAAAGGCTCTTTTCAGAGCCGCCTTTCTCAGTTTAACAATAGAACTATGAAGTGACCGTTTTAGACCCACGCGGAGTTGTGGAAAAGTTTGCGGACATTGGTAGGGAAAAAAAGGAGGGTGCAAGCGGAGCAAACACAATGAAGTGTACACTGGGATTAAGTGGTGCCTCTGAAAAGAGCCTTTCGGTGGTGTGTTGTGTGGGTCAAAAACTGTGGATTGAAGAAAATGGATTGTCACATAGGTTATTGTGAATCAAAAAGAGATTTTGAAAATTCTGATTGCCAGCATATGTGAGATGGACTCCATCTCTGCGGAAAATGAAAGAGCTGCGAAACAAAATGTTTTCATTGTGGAATGAGGACATGCCAACATCTCTTAAAAAGGCACAAACAGCCTTATTCACATTGTGTCTCACTTTCTCCATTTGTGGACCAAAAGCAGAAGAACGCAGCTATATTTGTCTTTGTGCAATATGGGAAAAAAGTATTTGACAATTTGGAAACATGTCCATGAGCTACGCAAGTCCTTCCTTCATTGCAAATTGCAAAGAAATTCCAGAGACATAGCCTAAACTGTTTCCTCCACAATGAATGATAAGTATATCTGGAGGACGCTCTGTCAGTAAAGTAACACAGAGACGTACCAAGTCCAGCCACCTCATGCCACGCACGCCATGCCATTGCACTTCTACATGAGAAAATCCGAGATCTTTAGATAAACTGCAGCTTTCTGCATGCACCTTCAACCAATGTATCCATGAGTCTCCCAAAAAACGGATAATCTGTTTGCGAGCACGCAAAGCCATGGCTGTGTGGTCTCCTGTCAGGGAGAAGACGGTCTTACTAAATCTCGCCGTTCAGAACACACCCACTGAACTTTATTGACCAATCCCTAGCTCGACTCATTTTCATTTGCATGCGTCTCCACCCCAGAATCCACGTTGGTGATATGCGCTGGCTGCAAACTACCGCCATGTCCGCGCACATGTATTGGATCAGAGCGTGATGACGGTATATTAAAGTATTATTCCCCTTTTTCCCCTTTAAGGTGGGCTCTCAAAAGAACCGTTTTTTTTAGTTTTTTGGCAGATACCTTACAGACATCTATTATTTTGTTTATTTTTTTGTATTTTTTGTCCTTACTTTACTCCTACAACCATTACAGAACCTTCTCTAAAGCAAGCCTTACGTTCCAAAAGAACATCGCATTTCCCAAAGATGATAGCGCAACACCATCTGCTTCAAAATAATCTGCATTACTTGGAACAATGTTTTCGTGGCTGCAGAAAAACATACCAGCGCGTAACATAAAAGCATGCATGCCGCGATTAATGATGCACCTCCCAATACTTTGATCTGGACAGAAAAAATAATTGTTGTCCCATTTTACTCTAGGGAGTAAACCAGAAAAAATGACTTTCGCAGTTGGTAAGATGTTCATGAGCGCTTGAACCAACTGTCCCAAATCTGCCAACAAAGTACGTGCAGTCACGTAGCCCAAATGGCAAGCACCGTAGTGCTAAATTACCACATGAGGAGAGGTCATCGTACGTATGTCTCTGCAAACTTGCAGAATTGCCGCAACATTGGCATCAGTCTCAGCGTTCCACACCACCTCCACTCCTCTCACATCGAAATGGTGTGCCACATGATTGTGATTCTCGCATTTAGGTGAATCACTGCCCTAGTTACTCTATGCATTCCAATGTGTTTTTGGCTGTCCTGTGATTCTCGCATTTAAGTGAATCACTGCCCTAGTTACTCTATGCATTCCAATGTGTTTTTGGCTGTCCTGTGATTCTCGTATTTAGTTGAAACACTGCCTTAGTTAACTCATCTGTACCTGCCTAGTTTGCCTGCCCACCTAGGTCCTAGCCTATTTGTACTTGCCTAGATTACCTAACTACCAGTATACGGTCTCTTACTAGATTGTTTAGACTTCCCTGCTCCGAATTGCCATAACTAATATAGTTACACGTCTTTGCACATGGCACCAGTCTACACCTATAGCCCGAACTTGGATTTACCTATCATTAACACCTCCCTGCCCACGACCATAATGAAAATCACCCAATACCAAACATTACACCTTGTACTGAGCCTCCTCACCACCATGGCACTTGCATCCGTTGCCTCACACCCCCCTAAGGATAGAAACATGAGACTGAGGGCAAGATTGTCCCGTCTCCATGAACCATCATCCTACCACAACTATAGAGGCTATATCGATCTAGCAAACAAACGTTCGCAATACCTCAAATCTGCCCCTCTCCACCCTGTCCTCACAACAACTAACCAGTCACCATCACAAAGAGTCACCCCAACTAAAAACAAACAACTTCCCACTACTATACCAACTAGCACCCTATCACTAACTGGGTCACTCATCAATGCTAGATCCATGGTAGCCCATGCTACAGAGGTCTCTGACACTTTAACCAATGAGAACTTAGACCTATTGATCATAATCGAAACCTGGCTCCACGAGGCGGCTGGCCCTGCCATCATGCTAGCAATACCTGATGGCTACCAACTACTAAGAGTCGACAGACCTAATACCGAAGGAGGTGGCCTAGCCATCATTCACAAATCCACCTTACCCCTCAGATTAGCTACTACCTTGCTATTTCAATCATGTGAACTCCTTACTGCTAAACTTCACCTTTCTTGTAACCGCACCCTTACCATGTATGTCATCTACAGACCACCTGGACCACTAGGATCCTTTGAAGACGACCTAACTATTATCTTAACCAATAACACTAAAGACCACGCTCAAATTCTACTACTGGGAGACTTTAACCTGGGCTTTAATGACTGTAATGACAAACACGCCCCATCTGTTGCTTCACTATTGAATGACTATGCCCTAACACAAAAAGTCTCCTCCCCTACACATGCCAAAGGTAGGACCCTAGACTGGGTTGCTGATCGGAATTGCAACATTAGCATCACCAACATTCTGCCACAATCTTGGACTGACCACTACTTAATTGTATTCAATGCCTCACTTGACCTTATCCGACCCAAACCTATACTTATGGCCCCGCCACTCCCCACCAGAAGTAAAAAAGATATCACAGCAGAACAACTCTTACCCCACCTCCTCCCCACTCTCGACAATCTAGATAACACCACAGACCCTACATCGCTTGCGGAAGCCTACAACAGTACGATGATTAAGGCACTTGACTTGATTGCCCCCACCAAAATTCGTAAAAGCAAACAACTTTGTCACCTGAACAAATGGTTCACACCACAGTTGAAAGACCTCAGAATTCAAAAAAGAAAGCTGCAGTCAATTTGGCAACACTCACCCACTGAGGAGAACAAAATTAAATTAGCCACTCTCGCCAAACAGTATAAAAAGGAAATCATAAGCACTAAAAGGAATACCTTTAATGATAGAATATCTAAGGCTAAATCAGATACCAAGGAACTATTCTCCATCCTCCGTGAAATGGAATCACCCATACCCCCGACTGATAACATTCCTAAAAATAAACTCTGGTGCACTAATATACAAAATGCTCTGGCGGGTAAAATTAGCTTACTCCAAACCAAAATTGCCGATAAAAAAGCTTCCCTGCTCCTGCCAACGGAGTCTACACCTCAGTCACAGCTTTCTCTAAACCAGCCTAACACCCCTCACCCATTTAGCTTCAGACAAATAACTATATTAGAGACAGAAACAAGCATACTATCTCTAAAGCCTTCCAACTGCAAAGGAGATAATTGCCCTGCCCAAATTATAAAAGATGCAGCTAGAGACCTAGCCCCCTTCATCTCTAAACTCATCAATGCATCCTTTAAGTCTAGCCTAGTGCCTAATAACCTAAAACAATCTTGGGTGCTTTCCTTGCTAAACAAACGAACACTTCACCCCACAATACCGACAAATTACAGACCCATCATCACCGTCCCATTTCTGCTTAAAATCATTGACAGAGTAGCTTACCTGCAAATTCAGGACTACTTAGAAACTAACAATTTACTAGGCTCACGTCAATCTGGCTTCCGTCCCCTTCATGGTACTGAAACAGCCCTGATTGACCTTAAGACCCAAATTGACGAGTTGAAGGACAATGGCAAATCAGCTATGCTACTCCTCCTTGACCTATCAGCGGCCTTCGACTTGGTAGATCACGCAGTCTTATGCAGTCACCTCAGTTCCGCCGCTCATTTTTCAAGTGATGCCATAACCTGGGTACAATCCTTCCTTGCAAACCGGACAATGAGCGTCTTCTCCCCACTAGCAGCTGCTGATCCCATACAAGTTTCATGCGGTGTCCCTCAAGGATCATGTGTATCTCCGATGATGTATAACATATTTACTAAACCTTTGTTTGACAAGTTGGACAGACTGGGTGTCATCTACACTAATTGCGCAGATGACACTCAGATCCTTATCCCCTTTTCGGGCAACTTCTTGGAAGACACGGCCTTAGTAAATAAGATATATCTCCTCATTCAGGCATGGATGGAATCTCACGGTCTCTGCCTGAATGACGACAAAACTGAGTTACTAATCCTCGGCTCAGAGTTGGCCATCAAAAAACTTGACCCGAACTATGCCTCTTTCAACATTGACAATAATGTCATCAAAGTGATGCCTGCAGTTAAAACCCTCGGGATCTATCTTGACTCAGCGCTCACCTTCAAGAAACAAACCAACTCACTAGCATCTTCTACTGCATATACTTGTAAATTGATCCGAGCATGTAGACCATTTCTAAATGAGACTAGCTGCATTACACTAGCTAATGCACTCATCATATCCAAGCTGGATTACTGTAATGCTCTATATGCAGGATCTAACAAGTATATCCTTGATAAACTCCAAACTCTCCAAAATAACGCTATTAGAGTAGCTTTAAATATTCCTAATAGAGCTCATATCTCCACCTCCAGAAAAAATATCCATTTGCTAAAAATCAAAGACAGGATTGCCCTCAAAACCCTCTCCCTCACCTCTAAATGCCTTAACAACATAGCTCCCCCCTACCTGGTAAACAGAGTCAACAAGAGAATCTCAAACCGTCCCACTAGAATGACCAATGCCTTTACTTTAGTGGTGCCTAGATACAAAAAGAGCACAGCTGGCGGCTCCAGTTTTCCGGTCATAGCTGCTCAAACTTGGAACAGACTCCCTCTTGATCTCAGAATGGACCAACCCTACCCTAGCTTCAGGCGGAAAGTCCTCACCTGGATACGTTCTAATGACACTTAGCTCGACCTCCCCACTGCCACTTGCTCTAGAGACCCTGATGATTGTAACTAGATTAATTGGTTTCTGTCAACTAGCTTTAACTGTATTTTCGCACTTGCTTGTACATGTACCTTGTTTTTAATTTGAACTGCATAACTGTACTTTCATGTAACCAAGTTCTCAAGTATCCTTGTATTGTCTGCGCCCAGCTACTCTTTGGGTTTGGTTTTGCGCTATACCAAATAAACAAACAAACAAACAAACAAACAAACATGCCTACTCTCGGCATAATGTTGTAAACCATGGACAAAAATGTCTCCAAGCACCAAAACCCTGACCCTCTCCACCTCTGCCATCTTCAGTGTATGTAACGTCTTTCGACACAAAAGAGTAATGTGAACATCTGATTGGCTGATGCCTTCAGTCCCCTTTCCATGCAGGATTTGCTGTAGAAACCCGTTTGTGAAACGCCTTACCCGCGGACAAGCGTTGCCTACGTGCGGCACGTAACTCTTACCCAGTCCTTTCACCCTATCCACAGTGGTAGCAAATCGAGTCCCTCATTGGACACAACTAAGCAGTCACACAACCATCCACCAATCACATTGAACATCGCTAAATCTAACTCCGTCATCAACATTGCGCACTTCAAAATTACTGTCGATAATTCTGAATGGAAGTCGGATATCATTGCAAAGCACCTACTTCAGAAGCTACTGTGCAAGTGTTGCGATTTTCTACGTAGAGCTCCATGCATGCGCACATGCATGAGTATCGAGTACAGGTATGTATATTTTAATCAGAGAACATGTGCAACCCTTATGATTTAATTGAAACAAATGAATGCAACAAAATGTGCATAGGCAATACATACCAACGCCCCCCCTTTTAAGTGCAAGATATCCGATTTATCATTGACAAACCGCACGACTTCTTACTGCCTTCCGCATAACCTATACATACGTTGCAAGCATGCCTATCTAGGGCGAAACTCGATTTTATATTAGAAAATGTCAGAGTTGTGTACTGTGTACGGCCTACAGTAATGCTACTTACAATATAATCGTATGACAAAAGTAAGCGCTCCCGATTGCTGTGGTGACATCTCCCTCTGAAGGTCTCCCGATTTTTCGTCATCGTGCTTTTAAATTGCAAGTAGAAAATGTTTTCCCATCTACTACTATGCCCTATCGCTTACAAACCTCTCTCCTATAGATAGTACACCTTGTAAAAAACAAGGCATTTTCATAACTTTACAAATGTTAGAAATTTTGAAGGACTTGCAAGTAACATATTGCAAATACCATGCAAAAGCTGCACAGAGTGAAGTGAAATGCACACATGCACTGGGTTGAAATATGAAAGGAGTCACTCTGACGAAAGATGCACAATTAATGTGTGCAGTATCAGCACTGCTGTAAACACACAAAGTAATTAATTTTGTTTTTTTAAATCGCAGTGAAGACTACTCTCCTGAGAATCAACAGCATCTACACTGCAGACGACATATCCGAAGAAACTTGGTCATTTTGCAAAAAAAAGTAAGTACAGTACTGCCTTTATATTGTAAGTACTCCTCAAAGAGGCTGCGTGGGTTATTTGTTTAATTTGGGCACCAAAGCAAACATTGATTTCTGAACCATTCTACCTACAAATATCCATTTATTTAACAAAGAATAACAGGCAGAATGGCTCACAAATCCCTGTGTGTTTGGAACTCAAATAACATATGTAAGCCTTAGAAGGTTAGATTTACAAAAGAAGTTGCTGTTGCAAGTTTATGGCATTTCGTTTATTAATAATGCTTCTCGTCACCACTAGCCCACTTTGTACTCTCATCTGAAACACATTGTAGTAGTATACAAACAGTAAAATAGCCTTACCAAATCATTGCAAGAGTCCAATGCATATTCACACACCATGACGAAGAGCTTCCCCATCAGACTCATGCACGCATGCACACAGTACACATACATTGTACAACAGTATGCCTTCTTTTTTTCAACAGACACCAAAGAATGCCTACCAAAAATCAACTCCGTAGAAAGGAACGCAGAAGTAGAGCAAACAAAAATAAAAGTGCACAATCTAAGCATCCATCTGTTGTAGAGCTTGTAGAGAATGTTGGAACAAACCAGCTAATGCAGTCAGTTAGCAAAACAAAGGAAGCTTCAACTACCGAAACTTTACCTCCTCCATCAAAATGTGTCACAAAACACAAGAATGTTGGCAAAAAATTGGCTACCAGTACAGCTAACAATGCTCCTACTAATCCTGATAGTGTAACAAGAACAAGAACAAGTAAAAAAAGAATTTTATCAAAAATGTTTCATCACAGAGTCATTCAGGATCTACTAAGAAGAGGACCAAAATCATCCTCACCCCTTAAAACCTACCATAGAAAGTTAATCCTACAAGCTCTCGTGGACAGTGCAATCCTTCTCAAAAGGAAGTTGTTTATATTAGTGTTAAATAGAATGAAAGCACTAACAAAACTAAGTACCAAACTACAAAAGAAACTCAGCAATAAACGGAATGTGAACAAAAATAATTTCTTAAATGTTTGTGGTGGTGAATGGAGTTACACAACAACCACAGAACCATATTTTAATGAAGAAGCATACAAACAAAATCAAACAAACACAATTGACATCCATAAGCAGTGGACAATGGTATGAGAAAATCAATACTACCATCATGGAACAAGAAACACTGCTTACAAAAGTATCCTCTGAAAACTCAGAATTACCTCTCGATTCAGCAGAACCACACCGTCCAGTATACAAATGGCCGTACACATCAATGTGTGCCATTCCAAACAAAGCTTTCAAATCTTTACGTCAGTTCCTGAATCAGTATGTAAAAGGTAAAGACAAAAGTAAAATGAAACTGCTGCAAAATATGGATATTTGTCCAGTGCGCAAATACACAGGACTACAAGGACATTCATTAGCCTGCATTTATGGGCCTATTTGCAAAAGCACCTTCCATGATATCAAAAGGATATCAATACATCATTCAAATGTAAGAAATCTAGTGTATAAAATATACTATGCAAAAAGTCCAGCTTCAGAATAAGGCAATTTAAATAACACTCTTCTGCATGGTACACCCAAATACTTACAAGAAGAAATTGACCGTATTCAGAGAAAGTATTTTGGAAGTGAAAGCCACTTACAAAATGCAATAGTTTTAGAACATAGTAGCAACTATTTTGCACATAGCAACCTTCTATTACACACATACAGAAAACAAATAGTAAAATTTAAAAGGTCATCGGCTGAAGTACCAAACCATGTGTGTGTGTGTTGCCGCAGAACGTTTTACAAAAGGAACACAAAAAATGTAGACATAGCATACAAAATAGAAGACAATGAAGATTCCAAATGGTTTGAATTAGCTCTCTACCTTTTAGCAGAAAACAAATATGAACTAACCGAACGCCTAATATGTTGCAGTTACTGTACTACAAAATTAGACAACAACCACACTCCTTCACGTGCTATTACAAATAATTTGGAATTGTTCCCACTACCAAAAATCCTGCAACAACTCAATTTGTATGAGAGCATAATAATTCAAACAGTTCACCCATTTCAAGCAATTATACGCCTTCATCCAAAAACAGCAAAATTACCTTCCTCTGAATTGGTGAAAGGCATTTGTGGCAAAGTAGTTTATTTGCCATTAGATCTAACAGAAAATGTACACACTCTGGGAGTGCAACGTTCAATAGAGCATTCTTTAATAGTCTTGGTAAATGGTGTACCAACAAAGGACAAAACAAAGGATTTACATAAAGTTAGACAAGGATTGCAATATCTAAAAGACAATAACGAGTACTACAAGGAAATAAATATTGATGAAAGCTTAAGGGAAACAACTGAAATAATTCAAAAGCCATCAGAAACTGGACAATTCAAACTTCTGGATCCTGCTACAGTATCCACTCTTTTGGACCATTACACAATTCATCCATTGCATTCCAATGAAAGCATAGATGATGCACTAGAAACTTACCAAATGCGACAAACCAAAGGGTCACCAATGAGTATATGGAAAAAAAGTATAGAAGTACGTGCTTTTCCACTGCTATTTCCTACTGGCAAAGGTGGAAGATGCGATGATAGACCCACTCAGATTGGGGCATCAGAATACCGCTCTTTACGAATGTATTCGCAAGATCCCAGATTTAGACAAAATGTGGAATACATATTCCACCTACTCTATGAAAGTGAATTAGCAACACTATGTTACGGAGTTGCAGACATTTTGAAATCTGGAACCCACTTTCAAAATATGTCAGCTACGCAGTTAATACAAAATGTACAGGAAAAAGATGAGGTTTTACAATCAAGTATAACAAATTTGTTTGCAAACATGCGTGGTACAAAGGAATACTGGTTCTGACGGCACGGAGACGTGCGTTGTATGATCAGAAACCTTGGACCACCGACTTGGTTTGTTACGCTAAGTTGTGTAGAATATGCATGGGAAGATTTACATGAGTTCCTACGCATAGCAAACAGCAACAAAAACAACAAAGATATATTAACACCTGGAGAACTTTGCTGTCTAGATCCAGTTAATGTGTCAAGATATTTCCATCATCGTTTCATTGCCATGCTACACTTTATTTGCAATAAAACTGTTCCTCCCCTTGGAGAAGTGCAACACTTCTTTTGGAGAAAAGAATATCAAGTGAGAGGAGCACCACATATTCACATGCTGTTATGGATCAAAGGTGCACTGAAATTTGGTCACAACAGTGATAGCACTGTTTTGCAGTTTATCCAAAAATATGTCACATGTGAAATCCCTTCACAACAGACACATAGTGAGCTGCATGGGCAGATTTTACAACTTCAAAGACACAAATGTGGCAAATATTGTTGCCACAAATACAAAAACAAAGGTAAATACTACACCAAATGCTGCTTTGGTTTCCCTAGACCAGTTACAGAAACAGGTGAAGTAAACAACTTCATGTCTTCAGTTCAACATAGTGTTAAAGGTAAATCACCTAAGAACACGTATTACATAAAAAGAAGGGAAGAATCAAAATATATCAATGATTACAATGCAATCATTGCCCTCTTATGGAATGCAAACATAGATGTGCAGTACATTTCAGACAATTCAACTGCTGTTGCACTATATGTTATAGCCTACTTAACAAAAGCAGAAAAAACAGAGCTTCAAGACCTCTGGGATGACCTAGCATCAGACAAAACATTATCACAGAAATTGTACAGCCTATGCATAAAAATGCTCTCTCATAGAGAATGTGGCGCCTATGAAGCAGCAGATCGTTTAACCGGTACTGCTTTGTATGGAAAATGAGACAACATAGTATGGCTAAGTCTTGGTCCTGCAAAATCTAAAAAAAGAGTGCTGAAATCATATGAGGACATAGAAACAATTGCCAGAAATGAACCCAACAGCCAAGACATTCTAAAAAACAATTTACTAGACACATACTATCCGAACAGGAGTAGCACTTTGGAAAGCATGTGTCTATACCACATAGCTCAAAACTTTGCATACAAAAATAATGTAAAACCCGATGAAAGCAAACGTAGATATAGAGTGACTGATTGTGAACAGAGCTTAGTGAAACTTACCAAACAAAGCTTAATTAATCATGTAAAATTGTCATTAAAAACTCCTCAACAGAAAGAACTATATTACATGTCTCTGTTCCAACTTTTCAAACCATTGAGAAAAGAGGAAGACATACTAGAAAACTATGACTGCTATGAAGATGCTTTCAAAGCAAATGAAAGCACTATCACCCATCTGAACTTTACGCAGTACAAAACAATGTTACACAATGAGCAGCAACAGGAAGAAGAACTTCAGGCCCAACTAGATAAGGACTCTTCCGACAGTAGTCAACCTTCTGTAACAGGAAGTCAAGAACCACTAGGACAACCACTAATAGCAAATGAGGCTGAAGTAGCTATGGCAGAAGTAGAAAACACCATGTATCAGTATCAAGAAGATACAGAAGACTTAAATGTAAAACAAGCAAAACTTAACAAAGATCAGCGCACCATTTTTGAAGACGTTACAAAACAAATTGTACATGGTGTACAACACGAAAATAAAGAATGTACCTGCCAAAATTACAAACCTATACTACTGTACGTGAGTGGTGAAGCTGGATCAGGGAAAACATTCTTAATCAAAATCATCAGCAAGTTCCTTCAACAATTGACAAACAACAAACTGTCAGCTGTTGTAACGGCCCCCACAGGTTTAGCTGCCTACTACATAGGCGGTGTCACTTTACACCGATTACTACTGCTTCCAGCAGAGCATCAAAATAAATTAGACTACTACAAACTTTCTGCAGAAGCTGCAATGGAATTACGCAGAGTATTAAAACAAATGAAAATGATACTAATAGATGAAGTGAGCATGGTCTCTAACCTAATGTTGGGTTTGATTCACCTCAGATTGCAAGAAGTACTTAAAAGTAACAACGAAGAACTCTTTGCAGGGAAACACATTATCGTTTTCGGAGATCTTCTACAATTGACACCAGTGAAAGGCAAACCAATTTTTAAAACCTTAGGCCACAAACCCTGCCGGAAAACTGTTAGTAGCATAGGTAATGTCAACCTTTGGCAACATTTCCAATACAGAGAATTAACTGAGAACATGCGGCAATCTGCAGATCTCACTTATGCCAACATCTTAAAAAGTATTAGAGTTGGTGTACTATCGCAAGAAGCACAAGTTGTATTGAAAGACCGGCACATTCATGCACTTTATGGCGATAATGCATGTGCAACTGATGTTATGGAACAAATAGCGCACAAAAATGTCAATTGTATGCCCTTAATGCCAACTCTTGCAAGCTGTTTCAAATTCAATGAAATAATGTTAAATAAAGAAATGCAACCAATAATGGAAATTAGCGCCACAGACAAACTAGACGTACATGGTATGACAGTACCCATGTGTGAGCAAGCCACAACAAGACTAAATAGTTTAGAAAATTCAATCTCCAACACAGCTGGGTTGGAAAAAATATTAAAATTATCCTTAAATTGTAGAGTAATGCTTAAACGTAACCTTGACGTCGAGCAAGGGCTAGTTAATGGAGCCCTAGGTACAGTTATTGGCTTTCAATCATACCCACGTGACAGCAACATTCAGTTTGTCAATATTCGCTTTCATAAAGTTTCAGAAGTGAAAAGGATAGGGGGCTCAATTGCTCGATTCCTTCTCTTCAAAGACATGTATGTACGTAGAGAGCAATTTTCTCTAAATCTTGCATATACAGTTACCATTCATAAATCCCAAGGTCTTACCCTAGACAAATCATTGATAGATATAGGAAACACAGTCTTTAAGGAAGGCATGAGCTATGTAGCATTATCACGCTTACGTACACTTGACGGTCTATTGCTAATGAACTTTGATGCAAGTAAAGTCAAAGCTGATATTCCTTGCATTCTAGAATACAATAGACTGCGTTCACTGTACACCCCTCATCTGAAACAATATCCTGTTCCAGAGAAAGTAAAACGTGGTAAAAGAAAACTAAATGAAACAGAAATGCAACAGAATCCAAAAGCAAATTCCTCAAAGAAAAGAAAAGAAGCTAAAGTTTCAGCAATTACCACAAACAAAGAAGAACCTACTAGGGAATGTAAACCAGGGACGTCGTAAAAGAAGGAACAGAAATTCCAAAAAATGCAGTCAGATACATAACTAGCTGGTCCATTCAAATGTGCAAATGAAAGTGGGGTAAGTTGCTATGCAAATGTAGCAATGAATATTCTATTTCAATTGCCACCAATTGTTCACAATATTTACTTGCACAGTACAGACCAATTGTGTTTGCAAATGTTAGTGCTTCATATAAATGCAACAAGCAATCCTGACAACACATACAGTGTTCATGGTATACGGCAAGAATTGGACGACTGTGCTGGAATGGTGAGATTCACTGTGAACTCACAAGAAGATCCACAAGAATTTCTAATGTACTTGCTATTAGTATTGGAAAACAAAAGCATACCTGTAAATGAAATGTTCCAGATTTCGTACATGTGGTAACATACATGCACTCTCTGTAGCAATGTGATACAGGAAAAAATCCCAAATGAGTGATTTGTGTATGTTTCCATACCAAATTGTGAAAGCATTCCATTTCAGCAACTTGTACAGAATGCAAACCATGGCAGATTATGTACTATTTGCATTCAGACAATCGCTCCACCTTACTGATACAATCACGACCCAGGCGGTAAGTTACCGCCTGGGCCGTGACTTTACCGCCATGGCGTAAACTACGTTTACGCCATGGTGGTTGGCGGACTTACCGCCCCATTCCGACCTAGGCGGGGCGGTAAGTCCCCAATCCCCATTTACCCTTCCCCATTCCCATTTTTGCCCCATAGGGCATAATGGGAGTGGGGAAGGCGTTAATTACGCCACCGTAAATTACGGTGGCGTAATTAACTCCATGGTCCCTTAGCGCCATGGATTTTAACACCTGCTAAAAGCAGGTGTTAAAAGCACCATGGCGCTAGGGGACCTCGTAATCAGGCGGTAAGGGGCGGCGCTGTTAACGCTGCCGTTAACCCCTTACCGCCTGAGTCGTAATGAGGCCCATAGTGTTTACATAATACTCATGCTTCTACGTTATAATGCAGATGGTACCAAAAACAACTGCAAACTGACTGGATTCACACACGGTCAAGTGTCACTTGGAAAGAAAACCTTTATAACAATAGGTATAATCTACCATGCAGGAGCTACAACCAATGCAGGTCACTACACTGCATACATTAAAAAGAAATGTGGGTGGTTTGAATGTAATGATAGCACCATTACACTAAAGCAGAGATTGCCAGCTAATCTTACAAATGCATATTGACAGGCCGATTCATGGAATTAATGTGTGCTGAAAATTCCTGTGCAAGCGTGCGAAATCGTGCGAATCGCAGTGCCAGTGCGAATATCGCAGTGCAAGTGCGAAAATCGCAGAGAAACCTACGCACATCGATTCATGGAAGACCGTGCGCGAATAATTGCTTGGAGGTGCGCTGAAAAAGTGCGCGGCGCACGCCAGCGCACAGGCCATCTAACGGCGTGCGCTAAGGCCACAGCGAAAGCGCACATAGCGCGGCGCACATAACAAAAGTAGGCGGAACACGGGGCTTGACACGCAGAATGGGGAACAACTCGTGAAAATGTCGGCGTCACGGGGGAAGTACAGGAGGCAAGTGCGCGGAACGCCCCCACGCTCGCCTACAACACGTATTCATGGAATCGAATAGGGCAAACCAGCGCACGCCAAAGATGCGCACAGGACCATACACGTCCGCCACACGTAAGCAGGTGGTAGCGTCCTTGCGCATGAAAATATGTGCGCCGAAATGTGCGCTAACAAAAAGAACGTATATACAGCTATGATGAATGTCCCACACTGTGGCCCTCTAGGACAAATGACATGCAAAGGGGTACGCGACAAACACGGACACCCGCTGTGTCAAAAATAGCGTGTGCATGTATTTCTGGGGTGCGCGGGAAGTTTGACACGCGATCGGGCCTGGGGGAGCGGGGTACGTGTATTTCAGGGGCTCGCAGGTAGTTTCACACGCGATTGGCCCTGGGGGAGCGGGGTACGTGTATTTCAGGGGCTCGCGGGTAGTTACACACGCGATCGGGCCTGGGGGAGCGGGTTAGGTGTATTTCAGGGGTGCGTGGGAAGTTTCACACGCGATCGGGCCTGGGGGAGCGGGGTACGTGTATTTCAGGGGTGCGCGGGTGGTTTCACACGCGATCGGGCCTGGGGGAGCGGGGTACGTGTATTTCAGGGGCTCGTGGGTAGTTTCACACGCGATCGGGCCTGGGGGAGCGGGGTACATGTATTTCAGGGGCTCGCGGGTAGTTACACACGCGATCGGGCCTGGGGGAGCTGGGTATGTGTATTTCAGGGGTGCGCGGGAAGTTTTACACGAGATCGGGCCTGGGGGAGCGAGGTACGTGTATTTCAGGGGCTCGCGGGTGGTTCCACATGCAATCGGGCCGGGGGAGCGGGGTACGTGTATTTCAGGGGCTCGCGGGTGGTTTCACACGCGATCGGGCCTGGGGGAGCGGGGTACGTGTATTTCAGGGGGGCGCGGGTAGTTCTACACGCGATCGGGCCTGGGGGAGCGGGGTACGTGTATTTCAGGGGCTTGCGGGTGGTTTCACACGCGATCGGGCCTGGGGGAGCGGGGTACCATTCACCTCTCTGCCTTGCGCGTAGAAGAACGCGTAGCCAACACGCACCCGCTGTGAAGTAATAGCGTGTGAACCCCAACGCCTGGAAAACACACGCACCGCACCCCACGAAAAGCACGTACAGAGCAATGGAAAGGCACGTGGGATCTTCACGCCCTGCCAGGGCAACGCCCGTGCGCAATACGTCACAGACGCGCTTATGTGATAAGGGCCTTCGGTCCAATGAAATCGCGTATGCGTGCTGACGCGCTTACGCGCTAAGGCCCTCTCCTCGAATTACACGCTGACGTGCAAGATTTTCACGTGCAAAATCACTCTGTATCAAGCTGGCCACGCATAAGCAGACGGAAGACCACGCTCCTGCCCAGAAGGCCGAATCACTGCCCCCCAGAGCCCCGAGCAGCCTCCCACCTTCCATCTGCTGCTGCCTGACTGCCTGCTGCCCACGTGCCCTGCTATTTGGTGCATGCACATCAGCCATCTGCAGGGGTCCAGTTGCTGTGTCCACCCCTGCTGGAACAGAAGACTCCCGACTGGGATCCCATCCCTGCCACAGTCGGGAGTCGGAGGTCCAGCAGGGGTGGACACACCAGCAACTGGACCCCAGCAGATGGAGGATGTGACGGCATCATCGGGCAGGGCACGTGCACAACGGCGTCGGTGGATTCCATCAGCAGTTGCGTCGGAGGCAGCGGCAGGCTCGACGTGGGAGGCATCATGGCTCGGGGCCATCAACATCAGAGGGGCAGGCATCGGCCGGAGGGCAGGAGAACCCTGGAATGGGAGTGTCTTCCGTGTGGGAGCGGTTGGGCCAGCAGATAGGTGCGGAGCGGCGGCGGGCGGAGTAGGAACGGCTCACAATGGTCAGGGCGGAGAACTCCATGCGGAGGGCGCTGAGGCGGGCTGAGTGCCTCAAGGGTATTCGCAGGGAGTTGGAGCTGCGCTATCCCCGAGAGACCTCGGGGCCAGTGAACATGCCCGTCTCCAAGCCATTGAACAGGAGTTCGATGATGCCCTGGCCCATGACATCAACCAGTGAGCCGTCGGACTAGCCCGCCGCCTTTGTATATAGTTATTTAGGTTTAGGTTTCATTTCTTTATTATTATGATTTGGAGTCCACAGACTTTGCTCCACTTATTGTATATAGTTGTATTTTAGATAGGGTTTCTGGTAGGTTTCATTTGCTTTTGGAATGATGGACCATTCAGACTTTCGTTTTCAATTTTCAGGACATGTATATACTTTCTTTTAGTTATATTCACATGGAGTAATGTTTTTTTATGCTTTTCATCTTTGGATTTCATTCTATGGACTTTGGTTTTGCATTTCCTTTATTGCTTGGATTTGACTTTCTTTTTCTTATTTCCCAAATTATTTCTTCATTTTCATGTGTGCTTTTCATTTTGACATTTGTTATACTTTTTAATAAATTTCTTCATTCAACATTATTGGTGTGGTGTACAGTGATGATTTTGGTGCATGTCTCCATGAGCATTGGCACAGTCATGTGTTGCAACTGTGTGGCTCTGTAGGACATTTGCTGATGGGCATGCTGGTTCTATTCAGTCTATAATGGAATGGGTGATTTAATAGGGAGTGGGTGCAGTGGATCGTTGGGTGTTTGCACTGGGGGGTGGAGGGGTGGGATTTGGGTTGGCATTAGGGCCATGGATCTGTATAGTCATGGCGTGGTGTTTTGGGGACATGTGTGGGGGCCTGCTGGCAGGTGCCCCACACTGCTGGGGGGTGGGGGTGCAGGGGAACATGAGTGGAACATGAGTGGGGGCCTGCTGGCAGGTGCCCCGCACTGCTGGGGGTTGGGGGTGCTGGGGAACATGAGTGGAACATGAGTGGGGGCCTGCTGGCAGGTGCCCCGCACTGCTGGGGGGTGGGGGTGCTGGGGGACATGAGTGGAACATGAGTGGGGGCCTGCTGGCAGGTGCCCCGCACTGCTGGGGGGTGTGGGTGCTGGGGAACATGAGTGGAACATGAGTGGGGGCCTGCTGGCAGGTGCCCCGCACTGCTGGGGGGTGGGGGTGCTGGGGAACATGAGTGGAACATGAGTGAGGGCCTGCTGGCAGGTGCCCCGCACTGCTGGGGGGTGGGGGTGCTGGGGAACATGAGTGGAACATGAGTGGGGGCCTGCTGGCAGGTGCCCCGCACTGCTGGGGGGTGGGGGTGCTGGGGAACATGAGTTGGTGATCATATTGCAACGTGACATGTGGCTTGGCTGGGGGGCATGCCCATGGTGGATGGGCTGCCTGCGGGACATGCCCAGGGTTGCAGGGTAGTTCCCTGTGGTGTGGGCTGCCTGCAGGGGCCGTGGAGGGGGTAGAGGGGACACTTGGGAGGACCCACACTGTCAATTCACGTGTAGGACTCCCCGGGCACCCCTGAAATACACGTACCCAGCCCAATCGCGTGTGAAACTTCCCGCGCACCCCTGTAATAGACATGCCCAGCCCTATCGCGTGTGAAACTTCCCGCGAAACCCTGAAAGACACGTACCCCACTCGCACAAGGCCTATCGCGTGTGAAACTTCCCGCGCACCCCTGAAATACACGTACCCTGCCCAATCGCGTGTGAAACTTCCCGCGCACCCCTGAAATACACGTACCCAGCCCTATCGCGTGTGAAACTTCCCGCGCACCCCTGAAAGACACGTACCCCACTCGCACAAGGCCTATCGCGTGTGAAACTTCCCGTGCACCCCTAAAATACACGTACCCAGCCCAATCGCGTGTGAAACTTCCTGCGCACCCCTGAAATACACGTACCCAGCCCAATCGTGTGTAGAACTTCCCGCGCACCCCTGAAAGACACGTACCCCACTCGCACAAGGCCTATCGCGTGTGAAACTTCCCACGCACCCCTAGAATACAAGTACCCAGCCCAATCGCGTGTGAAACTTCCCGCGCACCCCTGGAATACACGTACCCAGCCCAATCGTGTGTGAAACTTCTCGCGCACCCCTGAAATACACGTACCCAGCCCAATCGCGTGTAGAGCTACCTGCGTACCCCTGAAAGACACGTACCCCACTCGCACAAGGCATATCGCGCGTGAAACTTCCCGCGCACCCCTGAAATACACGTACCCAGCCCTATCGTGTATGAAACTTCCTGCGCACCCCTGAAATACACGTATCCAGCCCAATCGCGTGTAGAACTTCCCGCGCACCCCTGAATGACACGTGCCCAGGACATTCGCGTGTGAGACTTCCCGCGCACCCCTGAAATACACATAGCCAGGCCAATCACGTGTGATAATTCACGCGAAAAACAGTTATACACGTACCCCACTCGTACAGGCCCTTTCGCGTGTGGAAGTTACCGCGAAACCCGTAGTACACGTTCCCCGCTTGGTGTTTGCTGTTTGGCAGTCCGGTAAACTGGTCCAGGGTTGGCGCAGCCCTTTGCGCTGGATTGGGGATTTTGATGGCTTTTCCTTGCGCGAGGGCGTTCTTGGGGGCGTAACTGGCGCTGCTGCAGGGTCGCTGCGCCACTCTGCGTCACGGCTGCTTTTGGAGCCTAAAATCCATGAATACGCTGTACGCGGAAATTGATTTTAGCGCACGCGGCTGGCGCAGACATTCGCACGGGTACACTGTGCACCAGCCGCGTGTGCCACTTTTGTGCGTATTTCTATGAATTACCCTCTTAATCTTCTTAAAGCCAAAATTTAATAAATAATGTGTACTTCAAGATTGCCAAAAAATTATGTGAAAGACTACAAACAGTTAGAATACGCCAACAGGTATCTAATTGCCCAAGAGGATGTAACAACGACACACATAAATATATATCACAGATTTGTAGGAACAAATGCACTGGTAGAATATGCCTACAGGTATCTAACTGTTGTTAAAAATCGCCAGGAATGCAACAAACATAACATTAATCAGAAAGATGAAGGAAACACTCAAAGGAAACAAGGAAGTAGTTAGTACCATAGCAAATGAAGGTTTCTTTTAATCCGACAGGGATTTTTTTTCCCCAGACCCAAGGATTAGAAAAGCAAACACAGAAACTGAGCACAATGCACAGTACACTGGTTTGTAAACTAAATATGAGGGTAAAAAAAAGGTAAACTGTCTATTATGCAATGTGGTAAGTTTTCATAAAATGGAAACACTAACATACCTTTTTCTTTTATCACAGAAATTAAAAAAGGGATACTTCCTCCAAGTACGAAAGGCATTTAAAAAATATATGTGGATTCTGAACAAAGTAAGGAGTAAGTATATTGGCAGTCATTTTCTACACATGCGAACCTACACGTCTAATCTACGGTAGTAATATGCTGAAGTGGCTGTAGGCTGGCCCTTGCATCTTCGGTGTGTAACCTACGACCTACGCCTTACGACCAAGGTACAAAGAGTATAATTCCTAGCCACAACCATTGCTGCATATCGAAACCATGGTCCTTGTAAATTAGCTACTTATAAATTTACTTTTGGGGACAGCTAAATAAAGATTCGGGCATACAGGCACTTAGATATAGCGGGGAGACAGCTAAATGCATCATAGCACCCATGAGTGTCCAGGCAGTGGACAGGGAGTAGACAGGGGCCTTAACAGTGAGGGCCTTGATGTGTGGGGCCGGCTAAACCCTGCCGGTGGCTAATAGCAACTTAAGGGGAACCCAGTAGCCAATCAGGTTCCAGCAGCCTCAGATGAGGTAGTGGAACAACAAGCAACACGGCATTGCATATTTGGCGGCCGTTTTTAGAAGATACTTTTTCTGATTATGAAGAAGGCACAATGCGAGTCACATGATGGAAGGCAACATTAAAAAAAACAAAGCACTTTGATGTGCTTCGCCGGTGTAAAAAGTAGCATGTTGCAGGTATTATCGATCGCTTACATCGTGATCAGCTGTTCCATAATGAAGTCCACAATCTTTGTTGTAATAAAGCCCATGAGGCTTACCTTCATAGAGGAAAGTAGGTTGCAGCTCCAGCTGCTCGATCTCGCATTGGTTGGGGCTGTAATACGCCTGATGTTGGTGTCGACAGGAGGGGGACGTCACCCCCTTTAGTTCAATTTTCAACTATGGTAGTGGCCATTTCTACTCCTGGGTTAATGGAGCTCTTCTGTTGCAACTGGACATACCCTTTTTGATTGCCTGAGGTAACATTGCCATATGCAGTGGTACAAACAAAAGTTGATGCCATTTTTTTCGTCAACCTTTTACAACACCTTATGATCAGCTGGACACAATTGTGCTCCCCAGCTCCTCCAGAACCATCAGGTTTGCTGAGAGGAAGTGGAGGGCTTCAGACACATCCTCAGACAAACTGACCTGCCGCCTGCTAGAAAGGCAATACAGACTCTCTGTCCTGTCCAAGAAGAGAGTCACATCCAAGCCCATGTATCTGCAGCCTCCAACAGCATAGCCAAACTCTTTAAAACCTGCAAGTAGCTGGCCAATCCTTCTGCAGTCTCTACCTCTCTTGTTCCCTCCCAGACCCTCTGTCTGGCTCTGGTTTCTCAGTTCACCTCTAAAACCCAGGAAATCCTGTCCTCGTTCTCGTCTTCCTCTCCCTCTCCTGGCCCCCCTATGGCTGCTTTGCCTTCTCCTCCTGCTTTCTCCTCCTTCTCTCTGACAACACCCGATGATGTTTATAGACAAGTCCGATCTATGAAAATGTCAGCCAAACAGATGCTCCCCTGCTCATCTAGAACCATCAAGGACCACATTGACACCCTCGCTCCAGCCTTGGCCAATTTTTGCAATCATTCTTTTGCAACTGGACCTATCCCCTCTCTCCTCAAGCACTCCCTTGTGCATCCTCTCCTTGAAAAGCCTTCTGTTGACCCTACCTGTCCAGCAAACTATTGTCCGATCTCTATCACTCCTTTATGATATGATATGATATGATAAGGTATTTGAAACACGCCTATACACAAGTGTTTCAAGGCGCGACGAGGCAGGGAGGGAGGAAACAAGGGGAAGACAGACAAACGATCCTACTAGGCCAGGTGTCATTCAGATCGCGCAAGTGAAGAGGTAAGGGGAAAAGGAGGAAGTGCAGGGAGAGGAGGTGGGGGGGAAAGTGCAGTACAAGGTAAGTAGCGTAAAAAAATAAATAATAAATAATAAATAAAAAGGGCCAGCTGGTGGCAAGTGCGAGGTAAGTGCAGAGCAAGTGCTGGGAAGGGGGCTGTAGGGATACAGTGACAGTCCCACAGTGCAGGGGGAGCCAGGGAGGCAGTGCAAGTGGAGAGTGGCTGGGCCCTGGACCGAGGTTGCTGAGAGTGGCCCAGATGCAGGATAAGTGCTGAATTCAGTGGGGAGTTAAGCAGGTTTAGCAGGGGAGAGGGAGAGAGAAGGCAGAAGCGAAGAGGAAGGTTTTGAGGTGCTTCCGGAACCGGAGATGGCTCTCCTCAAGTTTCAGGGAGGCAGGAAGGCTGTTCCAGAGGGAGGCCCCTGCTGCGGAGAGAGATCTACCCCCAGCTCGTTGCTTCGAGAAGCGGCTGACCATGAGGGAGTTGGAGACGGATGAGCGAAGGGCTCGTGAAGGAAGATATTTAGGAAGAGAGAGTTTTCCTGGACAAACTCCTAGAAAAGCTGTCCATCTCCCAGCTTACTCTCCACAGTGAATCTGTTGGTTGTCTCCATGACCATCAGTCTGGCTTCAGAGCAGATAGTGGCACGGAAATTGCTCTCCTGAACACCCATGAAGTTCTGCTCTCTAATCTTGATTCCAGCTTTCCTTCTGTCCTCATCATCCTTGACCTTTCCTCAGCTTTTGACACAGTCAATCACGCCATTCTGATCAGTCGACTCTGCAAGAACCTGGGCATCATGGATCAGGCCCTGGAGTGGTTGACTTTCTTTGTCCTGGACCGATCTTGCAAGGTCCAACTTGGGTCCTTTCTCTCTGTCGCCTCTGTCTCCACATGTGGATCTCCCCAGGGCTCTATCCTCTCGCCATGGCTCTTCAATTTCTACCTGGCCAGTTTGGCCCACCTGATGTCTACCTTCTCCTTTAACTTTCAGTGTTATGCGGATGACACAAGCTCTCTTTCATGCTCCCCTCAGCCTCCTCTCCTCTCTCGCTCATTCCTAACTGTTTATCAGCGATTCAGGTTTGGTGCGCCTCCAAAAATCTCTGCCTTAATTCCAGACGGAGACCCTTCTCATTGGGACCCCTGATCCCACTTTCCTTCTCTCACTCTGGCTTCCCTCCTTGGTCCCTCTTCTTTCGCCTTCCTATGAGGCAAAAAACATTGGTGTCATCTTCGATTCCACTCTCTTCGTCCCTCCTCACATCACAGACCTTGCCAAGAAGGCCCACTACCAGCTTCACTTCCTCAGAGGTATTCTTCCCTTTCTTATTTTCCCCCAAAATCTCACTGTCTCCAGAGCCCTGTTTCTCTCTAGGCTGGACTACTGCAACAGCCTCTTTCTCAATCTGCCATCCTCTACTCTCTGCCCTCTGCAACTAATCCAGAACAGCACTGCAAGACGTATCCTGGGCCTCAAGCCCAGGGACCGTATCTCTCCAGCCCTGTAATATCTCCACTGGCTCATGGTGGTTGCAAGGATCAAGTTCAAGACGCTCTGCATCATCCACAAGGCTTTCTGGAGCCGGGGTCCATACTACATCCAACTCCCTCTTCCAAAATACCTTCCTTCTTGAGACCTTCCCTCAGCTACCTCCAATTCTCTGCGGATCAGACACTTCTCCAGGCAGAGAGTGGGGGTAGATCTCTCTCCTCTGCTGGTGCCTCCCTCTCGAATGGCCTCCCTGGCCCTCTCAAACTTGAGCCTTACCACCTGAAGTTCCGGAAACTGCTCAAGACCTTCCTTTACTCCCCTGATTTCTCTCTATTTCTCCCCTGCTGACCTACCAGCCTGCTCGGTTGACTGATTGCTATGCTACCCCCAGCGTCCCACTGGGTACCAGGCTCCTCCATGATCAGTCTCCCCTGCACTGCCTCCAGACCTACAGTGCGCTTAGGGGCTGTAACTGTAACCTCTACTGCCCCCTGACTCCTTGCACTTACCCAGAGCCGCGCAGCCCGGGCTACACTCACTCAGAGCATTTCTTCCGTGATTGCACTTCCCTCTCCCTGGCTCTTCCCTCTCTCCCTTCCCCCTGCACCTTTACACTGTCAAACTTGCACGATCTGAATGACACAAGGCCTAGTAAGATTGTTTATCTTATCCTCCCTATGTCTGCCCCCTCTTGTCTTGTCATGTCTAGAAACACGTGTGTACCGGCACATTATAAATGACATATCATATCATACAAAATACAACCAATATAATTATCAGTACCAGAAAGGAGCCTTAAGGTGGCCTCTGGTCCACAAGTGTAATCCAGAAAACCAGTTAGTAAACCAGTCTGTTGGTGTTACACCCCCATCAGTTCTCATAGTCATCTGTAGTTTGTGCAAAGTATTAGTAGAGTGGGAAAGAGTTCCATTTTCTTCACCGTTGACTGGATTATAAGTGCAGCAAGAAGCTCCCAGTATTGCACCCCCCCCCCATCAATGGCCATCAACATTTCTAACACATAGCGGTTCTGTAGGACCATCATATGAGTGGTCCTTAATTCTACATTCATAGAATTGAGGCTATCTTTTGAATAGTTAATCAACTTCATTATTTCATACCTGGTAATCTGCACCCATCGGGCAGTCGCTTTATATTGATACATAGGCATGATGGACCCCAAAAGATTTGTGCATCATTGAACAAACTAAATTCCTCTGGAATGTCCTTAAATTGTTCATCCAAAGTAGGCTGCTGATCTTCGAGTGCGATGATGGGCCTAGGTAGGCATGTTAAATAGGATGATGGTGAAGCAGTGTTAAGTTGACACCAGTTATGACAGGAAGCGCGATGTGCAGAGTGACCAGGGAACTTACAACTTTCCAGTCAGGAGATAAGCTGGCATATGATAAGCCTCTGCATACCCAATACAGGGATCAAAATTAATATTTGATGAGCAGGAGCTAAAAGTAGCTGCTGGGAATTTAGTATTAACCAGTGACTAGAAGCTACCACTGGGGAACAAGGAGCTAGTCCATACCTTTCCACAATCTAACTTCTACATACTATGCAAACATATAACTTTGTCCATTAATTATAATCACGTATGATTTAAATGTCATATAGCTGTGTCGTGATGTTAGTTTATAGATTATCCCAAATGCACACAAAGTTACATAGGTGTGTTTGTTCAGAATCAGTTTGCATAGGGAGCCAAAAGTAGTCGTTGGTAGATGTTGGTATCAAGCTCACCAGGCTCTTCTAGGATAAAAGCAGGAGCTAAATAACTCCCAGCTCCCCTCAATTCTGAACCCTGCAATAGATGTCCATGAGGGTTGCTGTTCCTCCTTGTAGGGAATGTACCTACAGGTCCTTGTTACACTTGAGGTTGGTGCCAAAGGATACTTTTCCTTTTCCCCTGAAACACAAGGGAAATCATGTCACTGTTATAATTTTAGTGGGGGGGTCTGTCTTTCCCCAACCGGGTGAGCTGTCAGCATATGTTTCCTGGAGTGGTGAACATATGTTCCGGGTATTATTGCAAATATCAATTCTGTTCATTCCAATAGTTGGCGCCATGCAGTCAACTTGGGTGGGTGGAGTCCATGCACCATTAACATAGACAGATCTCTTCACATACAGCAGTGGTCTAAGGCCACAGTCTGTGGCTCTGTTTAGGGTGTCATTGCTGCATCTTATGGAAGGTATATTGGTAAAATAATAACACTCTTCCCTAACCCCCATTTCCTATTCTTTTGTGATGTGCCTCTGCCCTAAGGTTCGGAGCTGTGCTGTTCTTTGTCCTAGGTCATTCGTGACCACTACTGTTTCTGAGAACCCATTGTCAAAGACAATGGCCCTCATTACGACCCTGGCGGAAATCGAAAAACGATGGCGGAAATGCAAAACACCATCGAATAGCGCTCGGTGCGATCATGACCCGTCACCGCAAAGTACGATGCCATTAGCGACACCGTAGTGAACGCCAACGCTAACTGCACCAAGTACGCGCACGCGCGCCATGCCAAACCGTAATTACCACCATGGCGCAACGGTACGCAAATTCTGACCCTAGCGGACATGCACCTAACGCCATCAAGCACGGCGGAAAGTACCATTCCGCCATGGTGAGAAGTACGGCATCGCGAACCAACCGTAAACGGCCCTACTGAGTGCCTGTACACCGCTCCCTGGCCACATTGTACAACTCCCCGTAGGTGCAATGAAGTCACACAATGCAACCAGTGAAATGTACAAGTCATCCATGCCTGCCAACGAACAAATGAATCTCAAGAGGGGCCAATGGGAGCTGCAGGGCACAGATGGCACGAATACCGAAGCTATACAAATGGACATGACCTCAGTCTCCCTCCAAGAAACGCACGCAAACACAGGCACCTGTGACCAGCCATATTCTGATAATCACATCATTCCACTAATCCACCTGGCTGACCGGCATCTGTTACACAAAAGCTAATCCCCCACCCCTGAGCATGACATCATTAAAACAGTCATATTGGCAGCCCTTATCCCTGACCTCACTGGGCTTCGTAGGCAAACGCGCCCAGCACAGTACCACGCAACTATACTCCGAAGCTGGAACCCAATGCAGATCTCCTCACAATACATCGCTCCCCAAATAGGAATATGCCACATCACTTGCAAAGAAGAACGCTACACGGTTCATATCAGAATAGAAATTTAATGCACAACAAATTCACCAAGCCCATACAGCCATTAGGCCATGAACTCCAAAATATATTTCACCATTGTGGGCTGCATCCGCAATAAATGACCAGCTACTTCTTGTGTGACGCCCTGTTCCCTCATGGTACACAGGGGCTACATTCTCGTACGAAAAGGCAACATGGAAGCGCCTCGAACCGCAGGGCCGTCCCATTAGGGAGGCACTAGTCCAGCTGAAAGGCCGAAATGTTGCTCCTAGCCACTAGTACTGCGTAAGGGCATGTGGCCCATTGGCGATCGTCCCATAAGATCGTAATGCTGCTCCACTGATTAACACGAAGCAGCAGGTGTCGGGAGTAAAATCCATCTGCAGGAGTGGCATACAGATGGCAGTGGCAAAAGGGGAGGAGATACCTGTCACCCAAATGAAATGAAAAAGAATAGTATGGGCATCAGAACTTCATCTGAATTACTCACTTCAATGATCACACCAAATCCACAGCCATATGCATGCTAGCCCACTCCAAAGGATCATCACCACCCAAAAACCACTTGCGAATCATAACTATCTATATCGAGGTGAAAACACTATCACAAACGAGTGTTTCTGTGCATGCGTCTGTTAAAACAGAATCCATCAGATGGAATTAGTAACGTGCATAGACACAAGTGTCTGAAGGCGCGTCGAGACAGGGAGGGTTCAACAAGGCCAGATAGACGATGGTCCCACTATGGCAGCCCTGCATCACATAGCGCAGGGGAGGTGGATAGATTCCAAGAAGCCCTGTACATGGCAAACTCTGTATTAAATCATCTGTCCATGCATCCATACATCATTCCCTCATCCCGTAATGAAAACGCCTGTTTTCATACTCACATAACATGTGAAATTTCCATTGAGTCTGTGCGTTATGCAGCCTGCAAAATCCACTGTGCTCCAGCCCGTAATTCCAGTGTTGTGAAGTAACATGTAATTGGGAACGTCCGGCCTCATCGCCCACTTCGCTATTGCGCATCCCATACTATTCATATCAATCATTGCATCCTCGCCATGGCCCCTGTCCCAAGGACATTGAACAATAGAACGTTATATTTGCAGTCAGACCTGTGGGCATCTCCTCGCCGCTAGCTGAAAACCGAAAGCGCCGTCCTTCGAATTCCTCATTTGCAACATCACGTCGAAAAGGCATCTGTGGCCGCTTGAAATCACAAATTAATCCATCTAGTGCGGCTGTGTGTGAAAATGGCAACTGCCTTCACTCACAAATGGGACGCCCCGCCCGTCGGTGAACCTCGGTACAGTGTTGCATGAGGGTCCACCGTTACTCGAGTACTACGTTCCACTGACCCTTCACAAGTCTGTTCGCGACTGCAAAGATAGTATGTGAAACAATGGGACCATAGCAGAATGAACATATCAACCAATATTACACTGCCATCGGGTACAAATACATGATTGTAATAGCAAGATGCCATTCGTCGAATTGCAGCGTTGTGTGCGGGACGTGCTCGCCCAAAGGGGATAGCAGCTTGCACAGGTGGAATGAATCACCACAGGTGGAGGCTATACAGCCTGAAAACACATAAATTGCACACCCAAACCCCTCCCACAACCACACCCACTCCGAAATGCTACCGGCAGGACTAGCGATGTTGGCCCTGGGGGACCTGATAGCACTGCAAGTACTCCAACTTCAAGAAGAAGACGAACACCAACTACTACAACAACCGGCCGCACGGAGGAGACGCAGGAGGAGGAGGAGGGAAAGGCAGGGCCAGCAAGGGCCGCCAGCACAGCCACTACCACCACGCAGGCAGCCCGCAATCCCACGCCTCCGAGCACATCCGTTCGACCTCACTGATGAGCAGATCCACACCCTCTACCGTTTGGACCGGGACACCATAACCGCCATTGTGGACATGACACAGGCTGACCTTGTCAGCATGATAGATAGCCCAACCGCCATCCCACCCCTACTGAAGGTGGTGTCTGTACTCCACTTCCTGGCCACAGGCACCTACCAGCACACAGTCGGACAGTTGCATGGCATTTCACAGCCACTGTTCTCACGGACACTATTGCAAGTGCTCGATGCCCTCCTGAGGCACGCAGACGACTACATCTCTCTACCACGCTCGGAGCAGGAGATCACAAACGCAAAAGTGGGATTCCATGCACTTGCCGGCATACCGGGTTGCATTGGTGCCATCGACTGCACCCATGTGGAATTGGTCATCCCACATGCCATGGAGGCCCAGTACCGCAACCGAAAACAATTTCATTCTCTGAATGTACAAATGGTGTGTGACTCCAACAGGATCATTACACATTGTTGTGCCCGATTCCCTGGATCAACCCATGATTCCATGGCCTTGAGGAACTCTACAATACCACGCTACATGGAGCGACACGCAGGGAACAGTTCCTGGCTACTCGGTGAGTCTCATTTCAAGCATGATAATGTGGGGTATGTGATGCGGCAATGACCTGGCAGGAAGGGGGGGGGGTGCGTACGTAGCAATGGCATTCCTCACAATTCCTTTATTGTCCACATACAGGTGATGCCGGGTATCCACTGAAGAGATGGCTCCTTACACCAGTCCGGAACCCACGGGACCAGCATGAGGAGGACTACAACCATGCCCACTCACGCACCCGTGTAGTCATAGAACAGGCATTCGGCCTACTGAAGACTCGTTTCCGCTGCCTCAGCAGGTCTGGCGGGGCACTCCTGTACCGCCATGAGAAGGTTGCAAAGATGGTCATGGCATGTGTCATGCTACACAACATGTGCGTACGTAGAAATGTGCCCATGCCCCCTGACGCAGAACTGCAAGCACCTGAAGATGGTCATGATGAGGGTGGGGATGTGGCAGCACCTCAAGGAGTCTGCGAGGCACAGGAGGGCCATGACATTCGTCAGCATATCATAGATGCATGCTTCTAGCACTCACGCCTGGTGGCTGATACATGGACACGGGACTCGTGGCACTGTGTGTGTCTGGAACATGCACAATATGGACTGTACGCCTATAATGGCCTCGTACACAAAGATCAATGTCCACACATCTCATTGGATGATCGTGCATTGTTTATGGCATATGTGATATCATGTTAAACACCCTATCGACCCGCCACCCAAGTGAGCCCAACACACCCCCTCCACCCTCCTACCTCCCCCCCGAACACCAGTGTCCAAAGATGCTCATTGTCAGTGGGCAGTCGCTATTGCAAGCCCCCTCTCCGGGTATCAGGGGCACCCCTGCCTGTGGAGCGCAGGTTCCTCCCAGATCTACGTTGGGGGCTGCCCTGGACGGAACTTGCAACGGATGATGTCTCTGCCTGCTCACGTCCATGCATGTCCCTAAGGGTTTGTGAGAGCTCAGTGAGCACACGGCGCACAGTGGCAAGTTCGGCACATACGTCTTTGGACGTCGCATGCAGTTCCCCCCTCAGGCTCTCGGTGCTTCTCTCCATTTGTACTCTCAGGCTCTCGGTGCTTCTCTCCATTTCTACTCTCAGGCTCTCGGTGCTACTCTCCATTTGTGCCCTTAGTGTCTCTGTACTTCTCTCCATTTCTGCCCTAAGTGTCTCAGTTGATGTTTCTATGTCTGCCTTAGTGCCCCCACATTCATCGGCATGGTCCTTGAGGAGCGTGGCCAGTTGCTGCTGTTGCACGATTACCTGGTCGAGGGACTGTTGCCTCTGCTGGGCCATGGCCATTTGCGGTGGTGTCACAGAGGGGCTGGTCACCTCATGTTGCCTTGCCACAGGGCTTGTGGGGGATGGCCAGTCGTCGTCTTGTGGGTGCCCCTGTGTGGTATCCTCATGGTGTACGGGATGGAACAGACAGGGGGATTGAGACAGGTCATGGATGGATCTAACTTCGACATCCCCGTTTTCTGTGTCGGAGCATGCTGCCATTAATGCAGTGTCACCTATGGTGCTGCTGCCACCAGAAGCAGTGCCTTCTGTGGCATCCATTGGGGGGGCCTGTGGTGGTGGTGGTGCTGTGGCCATGCTGGCTGCTGGGGTGCCTGTTGAAGTCCCCTCCTGTGTGCTGCCACTTGATTTGTGCTGCTGCCGTGTCTTGATGCGTGCAGCTGAGGTGGAGGGTCTTTGGCCGTTGGTCTTGGCCCTCTTTGCAGGTGTGCTGGTAGGGGTGTCCTGGAGCTCGTCGTTTGAATCGGACCCTGTGGTGGAGTAAAGGAGGGCGAGCGTTATAAATGGGTCTGTGGAAATTGGAATGGCAATGTATCACATGCATTGGGGTGGTACCTGAGGGTGATTTGGGTTGGGGCCTTGGAGGTGGTTTCATTTGTGTGTGGAGTGAGGGTGCAGTTGTTTTGCAGCCTGCAGTTAGGGTGTGCCTGCTGCACGTGTAGAGGGTGTTTTTAGGATTTTAAATTATTTATGTATTTAATGTGACTTTTAAAGTGTGCTATCAGGCCTATGTATCTGGACGTTCTCCTGGACATGTGTTACTGTTGCACTATGTGGACACGTGGTACTTCACATGATTGGACATTGTGGTTTTGGCATTGTTTTATTTGGGACACCTACCTGATTCTTCGGATGTCTGCACTCCTTTCTCCATCCCTCCGACTCCCTATATACTCTCCATTCCAACGGTGGAGGCACAGATTTCTTCCCAGGGGGTCAACTTGATGGGTGATTCCGATCCTCCCCCGGTAGCTGTGGCAATGTTGCGGTTGGCAGAAAGTATGCTACGGACGCGGATCCGCAGGTCGTCCCATCGCTTTCTGCATTGCTGTGGGTTGCGGGGTGCGGTCCCCACCGCACTTACCCGCTGTGCCACCAGGGCCCATATGGCCTTCTTGTTCGCAAGTGCCGTCCTGGTCATTTGCGTGGAGAAGACGACGGCAGCATTCTCCTGGAGGGTCTCTGTGAGCACGGTGAGTTCCTCACGGGAGAAGTGGACCTGCCGCTTGCGGTCGCACGCTTTCTTCGCTACTTTTCCCATTTTTCTTGGTTTCACTAGGGTGGATGACGGGTTGGGATGTGTCTCAGGGTAGTATTTTTAATGGTTGTGTGGAAATAGTGTTTTTATAGGTGTACGGCGTGATGTTTCCCGTTCCGGGACCATGCTTTTACTTCCGTTTCCGTATATTTCCGGTCACCGTACTTTCCGATTGCCGCTCATTGCGGTGACCGCTAAGATGGGTGGCGGAATTGCACCTAGGGCGCCGTACGGCGGCGGTGTGGGCCGTTTTGGGGTCATTTCCGCCATCGCGGACTTTGCACTTCCGCCATGGCGTGGTGCTCGTGCCCGATGGGTCGGAATGAGCCGCACTTTGCTCCGTCGTGCAATGGCGGAAACGCTATTTACGCTATGGCGGTCCGGTCGGTTGCTTTCCGCCAGGGTCGTAATGAGGGCCAATGTATTTGCTATGATGGACGATATTCTGAGAGTGCTTACTACCTGTACTTTTATCCTTATTCCGAGCATGGCCAAATGGAGTATGCACGTGGTTATTCCTGGATATATTTCCTTAACGGTGTGTAGTTGGGGTTTAGCTGTTGCATGCGTTATGAGGGAACAAACAAAACAAGATTCACTGGAAGCGCTTTCAAGCACTTCACTTGTATATAAGCGCTTTACAAATGAACGATTAAAATTACAATTGGTATTCTCCATTCCAATCATCCATATATGCCTGAACCATAAATTGTCTTAGACATGAAAATGCAGATTTTCAGATCTATTCATGATTAAATGAGGATTTTCAATGCTACGTCTCAATCTAGTATATAAAGAAGGCCTAAAAATAGCTGCCTGTACTTTTCATTTGTATGATCAGTAATCGCCTGGTGCAGCAACATCTAGAAGCATTGAAACAAGAAGCAATGTCCCAAGGGTAAGACAAATAAACGAAAAAGAATAAGGCACAAGGAAAAGAATTGATGATTGCAAAGAAAAGGATTTTGTCTCTATGTGCGTTCCTGCACGCTACCCTTTCCCCCTGTTCCTCCTCTTCCAGTGGGTAATTTGCTTGGAGGGCAGGATTTTGCAGACGTCCGTCAAGTGATAACATGGTCATGTCACTTTCAGCTTCACTGCAATTGGACAATGTCACTTCAAAGGGTCCTTTTAATTTAGGGTCTCACCACTTTTGGATGAAATTTCTTGTGTAAACACGATCGCTGGGTTACAGTTGAAGCAGGTCGAGTTGGCTAGAGCAATACCTCCTGGATGGGAGGACCTGTTTGGAGATAAACTTGACAGTTTTTGTTATCTCCCCAAGATATCTCTGTAACTCTTGTCCTAATACGTGTGACGTACAGTGTCCATCTGAAGGCTTGCGTGGGAGTGAGGTGGGTATTGTGAGAAACCCATGGTGGCAACAAGTAAGACAAAGGGCCTCATTAGGACCCAGGCGGTAAGGGATTACGGCGGCGTAAACAGCGCCGACCCTTACCGCCTGATTCCGAGGTCCCTTAGCGCCATGGAGGTTTTAACACCTGCTTTTAGCAGGTGTTAAAATCCATGGCGCTAAGGGACCTTGTTGTTAATTACGCCACCGTAATTTACGGTGGCGTAATTAACGCCTTCCCCACTCCCATTATGCCCAATGGGCAAAAATGGGAATGGGGAAGGGTAAATGGGTTAATGGGGACTTACCGCCCCACTCACCTCGGAATGGGGCGGTAAATCCGCCAACCACCATGGCGTAAACGTAGTTCATCAAATTTGGTTCAAAAACTTGCCACTTTGCGATTCTCACTGAACACAGCCCAGTTCTTATTGGGTCTCCCCTCGACTCACTGGCTGTGATGAACTGCTTGGATTTTGGCTTCTCTGGTGTTAAGGCCGGTACCACGGGTAGGGGAGCTTCCCTTGATCCTGCTTATCGGCGTAAGCTTTCCCCGTGTACCATTGACATCTGCTACAAAACACTGGTGCTATTGTTCACAGTCTTAGGCTCTATTCATCGAAGGTTCCGCGGGTCTGGTACAAAAAGGGCAATGTCACTTCTCTCCTGCCGCCTTTATTCTTCTCTTGAACAGCCGTGCCTGCTTAACCATCTGGTTGTGCTGTCTGCCATGCTCGTATTGTGCTCTTGGCCTCCACATTTTTTCTCTGTGGGCTGTGGGGAAGGGAAAGGGCCGTCGGGTGTGTGTGTGATTCAGGTTAATTGCCTGACTTTGCCTGACCCTTGTTTTGGGAGATCTCAGGTAAACAGCTCTGGTGTTAGTCCATTGTTCTTTGGGTTGTGCAAAAGTGTTTGTGTCATAAAAGGGGGGGGGGGCTAATGGTTTTGAATGTCCTACGTGAGAGAACGGGGAAAAGGTGACAAAGGAAGGGGATACTGCATCTTGCCCATCGGTGTCCCACTCCCACTCCCCAAGAACCCACCATCCAGGTGATCCTCCCTCACTGGTCTACCCCCAGGAACTAGATCCAATAGCGATGGCTCCTGCATGACATATCCTTCGAAGTTTAGACAGGGAAACACCTTCAGGTTTCTAACAGTATGCACATCTGTCTTCCAGTAACAATCTGATGAGGTGTTAAATAATGATCTGACCATGGTCTATTGCACAAGGAAAACAGAGCAAGTGGGAGACAATATAACCATTTCTTTTGCAAAGTGGCAGATATCTTACTGATGGTACTTTTCAATAATCCATTCATTCGTTGTAACACACTATTGGCCTGTGGGTGATAAACAGAGGATAGTTTATGGGTAATTCCTAATAGCTGACCAATAGTGGAAAAGAGAGTATTTACAAAATGGGTGCCATTATCTGAGCAGTTTACTTCCAGGACGGCCCATCGGGGGATTACTTAACGAGGAATTTAGCAGCTGATTTGGCATTCGGACGTACAGATGGCCTAGCTTTAATCCATTGAGAAAAGGGACATACAACGGCAATCATATACCTGAAATTCTGACATCTGTCAATCATGTCTACAAAGTCAATGTGTAGGTGGAGAAATTGACTCATAGGCTTGGGGAGGGCAGATGTCACTCAAATTAGAGGTTGGAGAAAAATGCCGGCATATGACACATTCATGCAAACACATTGAAATTGTTTCATTTAAATTTGGAACAAACCACTCCTGTTGTATTTGTTCGGGCAAAATAGTTTGAGGGGTGTGCATAGGTAAATGCAGCTAGTTTAGAGCTCTGAATAACAGTGATTGAGGCATAACTGGTTTACCTGTACCTAACGTATTCATCTGCTATGAATGATATGCATTATCTGCTTCAATAGCTGTATATATACCTTCTGCTGGTGTGCACTGTCTGGCTGCATCTTTGGCTGCCCAATGATCTAGTTCATTTCCTTTTGAAATAAAGTCCTCCTTATTTGTGTACGCTGCGCACTTGATGATTTATATGTGAGTGGGACCCCTTAAAGCCTGGAGAAACCTTTGCAGGAGATCTGCATGTATAACCAGGGACCATCTCATTTTTCTACCCCCTTCATTGCCATTCTTGTAGACCTGAGTGATCCGTGGTTGTAACATATGCTGAATCTGAGTAAATCGTTACTGGCCTGCCGGTGCTTGATTTTAATGCTGTGATGACCACAGTAAATACAGTCGCCTGTGCAGAGATGTGTGAGGATGTTTTATTTGATGTGTTATGCACAAACTATCATCCTTGTATTGTACCACTGCAGCACCAGAATGTATTGGACCTGTGCCCTGATCTATGATTGATGAACCATCAACAACAGTTTGTCTCCATATGGGAGTGGGTCTTCTTCAACCAAAACAACAACCTTGCATAGTTCTTCATATGTGGTACAATTGTGTACTGCATCTCCTTCCTGAACTGGGGTAACTAAAAATAGTGCAGGGTTTACTGTATGACATCGGGCAATTCGAATATTGGGGACCGACAGGATGACTTCATACCCTGAGCCCTGTTGTGTAGTGAGTGTGGATTTCGATGTATTTCTCCAAGATGGCAAAGACTGCATGTTCAAGGTATAACGTGAGGGGAGATCCCATTATAATGTGTGAGGATGTCTGTACTGCGGAGGCTGTGGCTGCCAAGGCTTGTTCACAGGGAAAAAGATCCTGGAGGACCTGGTTTTTGAGACTGTTATAGAATGCTAGAGGCTTGTGTCCCAGAGTGGTTTTCTATGTCAAGACAGCTGTCATTAGTTTCCCATCAGAGTGGGAGAACAGGAATAGCATTTTGTCATAAACTGGAGTCCCTAACGTGGGGGCACGTATGATAGCCCCTTTCAATGACTGAAAGACTTGTTGCCTGTGTGTGCTAGTAGAGTCAAAACGGGGATGGAAGATTGTTCACATTGGAAGTGAGGCAAACTCTGGATTAGGAGGTGATCCACGTATTCTATTTGCATACTCTGGATGGCAACATTTCCCAAATCCATCTGGCTTATTCGGTTAAACACAACGGGTGACACACAGTACCCCCGGGGCATTCGGGTATAAGTGTACTGGGTCCCTTTATAGGTAAAAGCAGAGAGATATTGTGAATCTGTATCCAGAGGTATACTGAAAAATTTGTTTTTGAGTTCTATAACAGAAAACCATGGTGCCTCTACAGAGATGTTGGACAAAATGTTTGCTGGGTTTGTCACTACTGGAAACTCTGCCTTTATACTATTGCATTAATTGGGTGGAGGTATTGCGCCAACCTCCAAACAGATTGTATTGCAGGAAAAACTGGTTTTATAGATTATAGATTATGCCTGCTGTTCTAATGACTGTACTGTGGGATGTATTACTTCCTCAGCGTCTCTGGTCATTGGGTATTGATTCACTTTAGGTAGGATTGCTCCTGTTATGAGCTGAAATTACACCGGCCCTACATTGGTCAGCAATCCTACTTCATTGGGATTTTGTGGTTGACAAATGAGGTGGCACTTTGCTAAGTATTTGACTGTGTTTCTGTGGTGTTCATGAGACAACATAATGTGGTCAGTCTGCTTTTCCTATATCTGTAATATGATTGGGATATCAATTTCCAAAACTAAGTCTGTCTCCTCATCTGCCTCTGAAAATAAATCCTCATCTGTTATTTCCTGGAGTCATGATCTGGTAGCCACGTGTCTATCAAAAAGGAAAGATCTGACCTCAACCTCTAGTTCCCTTTCCAGGTTTGAAGTGGTTGACAATGCTGGGCAAATCAAGATTTGCTGTGGGCTGTCCTATGCATGATACCATGACTAGTACCTTCCTCTTCCCTCGTAGGTCCCTGGCCTAGTGGATGAGGATGGCTCAAAGGAGTTCCCTCCCCTCATTGTTACTTTAAAGGGATCATATGGTCAAACAGTATTGGGCTGCCTCCCGTCTCCTGCCACCCCTGTCCCACCTCCAGCCTCCATTGTTCCTGCATCCTTCTCATATACTCAACTGGTTCTTCTGTGGGTTTCATGGTATTAGTCATTTAGTTCCAAATATCAATTTGTTCTGAGAACTCGTCTCTGAGTGCCTGCCAAAATACTGCCCTATAGTTATTGAAGGGGGCTCCATCATGGTTGTCCCTAGAGATTGTTATATCCGCATAACCCGCCTTTTTCCATAACTTGTCCACTTGTTCACTCACTAGGGAGGGGAGCAAGCTCTTCATGTCCCCTAGTGCTAGGTGTACCCCTACCGTTGGCTTCTGTAAGTGACTCCAATAAAGCACTCCAACTAAGTCAATGCCTAATCTGGGATGCCCAATGGAAGCCCTTATTCCTATATATTTATGTCAAGTTCTAAAATTTGGATGATAAACCCTTATATAACGCCCCTCTCTTGAATGCCCCTGACCTCACTTAGCCAAGAAGTAGGTTTGTTTTGCAAATTAAAAGGTTTATTCGAAAAATTAAACAATATATATATATCACAATTTTATGAATAAATTAATATTTGATAGCACACTTATGAATATGACAGTGATCAACAATGGATAATATTACAGTAGCACAATTCTTTAATTACTTAGGAGTTGGTATAGAAAGGATAAGGTAGCAGAGAAAACTTTGTATGGTTTCAAGGAAAAGCAATGATGGAAAGAATGCAGCACAGAAATAAACTGGATATGGTTTCAACAAGAGGTAATCTGATCACTTTTTCCCTTGTGACAACTCACTCCCCCCCTTATGCAATATAAAGAGATGGAAAGAAGAGCACACAGTTTCAGGAATACAATCAAAATGCAGTTCAAATTCCAGTTCCCCCCAGCAAGCTTAGAGCAACCGGTATGCTTTTAAACAGGCAAAAATACTTTTACATGTGATTTGCAATGAAGTGAAAAATATGCTGAAAATGATTTTAATTCCCTATAGGAGATTCAGGGTAGGTGATAGCTACTCTGAATTAGTTCAGGTCAACACTAGCAATGATTCAGGAGTGATTATCAGGTTGAAAACGAATTTCAGCAGTGGAAAGCAAGAAGCAGCTGTTTTTACAAGTGGTGAAATTGAGTCAAATTGCAATTCGCAGCACTTTTTTCGAGTGCGTAAACTGCGATTATGGAAAAACTATAAGGAGTTGGAATGTTTAGGTTTCATGGAAAGCTGAGGATCTTAGCTTTAAAATGACAGTTAAATTTCGCTTCTAGGACGTGCGGTTCAAAAGATACGGACGTTTTCGTGGAGGTATATTTTCAGAAATGAAGTCAAGGTTTCAGAATGACAGATGACACTTTTGCAGCTTTGAAATCACAGAATGGACACACGATTTCTATGCAGTTCTGGACAGGTTGAAATCGGTTGAATAAGATTACTTTAAACTAAGAGATGGGTTCTGGACAGTTCTTGATACTCACTCCTAGTTTTGGAAGGGAATGGACCTCGTCACGGATCTGGTCAGGTTTGGGCTGCGCTTCTCTCGCTACGGGACGGTCTCTGGCACTGGTTCTGCTCACAGCGGGGCCTCTGGTCTGGGTCTAGCACTGCAAAGCGGTCTGGTCTGGTCGGCCTCTTGAACTGGACCTGACGGTTCTGAATACAGCTCTGCTTTCTCTGGATCTCGGTTCTGGCACGGAGTTCTGAGCTAGAAGCGAACAGCACAGCAAGGCTGTTGAATAGTTTGGTTAGGTTGCTGGATGCGGGGGCCTCTGAAACTGATTCAGCTTGTGGATTAGGCCTCTTTTCTCCAAGGTTCTAGAGTTTAGTTCTAGAGTTTGGTTCTGGAGTCTATCTGGAGTCTAAGTCTTTGTCTGGTGTCTTCTGGCAAAGTGCTGCGCAGGAAATCAGTTGAAGAGTGGGAAATGAGTCCCTATCTGGGTCCCAGCAGTCTCTTTTTATGTGTTTTAAAAGTGGGTGGGTCGGCTGATTCTACATGCCCAACCCTCTCATGATTTGATAGGTCAGAGGATTCTCTGTGACCTGATGTAAGAAGGGAGTAGTGAGTCATCCTATGTCATCAGGTGTCATGTTTATGGCTCTAGGAAAGAACACTCCCCCTTAATATTATTTAGAAAATCAATTTGACCCAAAAACATATTTTCCCAGATATGCAAGTTGTTGAGAATACATGTGTACATCACAAAATAATTAAGACAGGTCTCTGTTCAACCCTGCTCTTTCTAAGAGCTTGGGTTCAGAAATGACAACTTATTCGCGATTTTGGTGAACTCCCCAATATCGGACTTGCACCAAAATTTACACGGAGGTACACCCTCTCTCTGCGCATATTGCGGTAAGTTTTCATTTTTCTACCATAAACACAGTGTCTACAATATTAATAAATCTCGGGGTTTGATGTCAGAACATCCCACGGCATCCAACTTCGTCTTCAACTCTGAGTGAAGGTGTCATTTTAAGAAGCTCAGAATTGTACATTTCTGTCAGCTTGATACAATATTTTAGAAGCATTTTCCTGAAACATATATTTGGTGCAATATGAAATCCACAACCCAGTCTGGCCCGCTCCTAGAAGCTTGGTTCTGACTCAGAGGTCACATGGCCTGTTTCCTGCCAGGAGTGTTGTTCAGGCACACCCAAAATCAGCATATTCTATTGTCTTGTGTTCCTGCTAGCAGAGCATCAGTCCAGGGTGCCACTCTCCATCTGATTAACAGGACCATGCGATTTCCTGCCTTGTTGCTGAGAAGACTAGGTGTGAAGACTTCTCATGAACAGAAGGCCTCTTGAACTTTTAATTAAATCAGACTCCCTTCTGATCAATTGCACAGAGTTCCTTGTAAACAAAATATAACATTACAAACTACAAATAAGCAACATCTCTTTACATCAAGTCTTCTGTTTCAGAATATATCCTTAAATTGTATCCACCTCTTAGCAAGTCTTTCTTTGGCATAGTTTGGAGTTCAATGGTTCAGTTTTTACAAGGAATTGTTTTGAAACGCCGGCTTTTGGCAGTGGTGAGTACCAGTATTGCACCCATTTTTGACAGCTGTCTATCTTTAAAAGGGGAATTTTGCTTGACAATATATGATTTTTGCTGACATTGTTTTGATGGGGATTCTTGCAGTAGAGTACTGTGGAACACCCCACAAGAAGGTTGGATCTTTATGGTGGTTTGTGGGCCATGATCCTAGCAGTTTTTGACACCAAATAAAACGGATTTTTGCACAGCTCTGTATTCCTTTGCACTGATTTTGCTCTGTGTGCAGCCAAAGGATGGGGTCTGTCAATGGTCTCCTGTATTAACACTGACAGAGGCAAAAGTGGATGGTGGCCTATCTGTCAGGTTTTCACTGCGCTTTGTCTGGTGGGCAGCATTGCATTTTCTATGTGGCCATTCTGATGTTTATGCTGCCAGCAATACACTGTGATGCTGTAGGGCTTGGATGAGTGGGTTGAGACATCCCACAAGCCCCCCCTCTGGCGATGGCCATTGGTCCTTTATCAATTGACTTCGCAAGACTGGGATGTCCCCATCATCTCTCCGGCTTCCATGAATGGCAAAGTTCAGCATCTTTTCCTCCAGCAGGGGTGGATCGATCGGTTCTTCTCCTTGGTCAGTCTCCATGGTTTTCTCTCTCCTAGGATGACAAAGCAAAGCGGCAATACATATTCGTAGACATTTCTCCCCCACTATTAATGTAGGCATATACATTTTATAATCAGGAGACATTTGCATCATTGTATTTTTGCATTCTTATTACTGTATTTTGATATGTGGAATATTTTAGGGTTGGAATTTTTATTGACCTGGGGCGGCCCCCTCTGGGGTTCCAAAGGACTTCTCCAGTTGCTGCAGAGTGTGCCTGGGATGCCAACACTTTAGCTGGTTAATATGGACCCACTTATCTTCCCCTTCCGCCAAACTACCTTTGGGGATGCGGATCTTGTAGGCGACCGGTGAAATCTTGTCTACAATTTCAAAAGGTCCCTTCCAGGTAGGCAGAAATTTCCGCTGTTTGGCCTGGTTCCTTTGGAAATTGTATAGATAGACCCGGTCTCCTACATTGTATTCTTTCCTGGTAGTCTTCAAATCATAATAGGTCTTCATGCTATCAGCTGATCTTTCTAGATTTCGCTGAGCATAGGCAAAAGCATGTTGAAGGTGCTTTCGTAAATTCTCGACATACTCATGAGTGGTGGAGGCATTGATCAATGTCTGTTCTTGAGTCCTGTAGAGCAGATGCTGGGGAAGCACCATCCTGCGTCCAGTCATCAACTCAAATGGTGACATTTTAGTTGCAGATGAAGGGGTAGATCTGATGGCCATTAGGACAAGAGGTAATCGGATATCCCAACTTGGCCCAGATTCTGCCACAAACTTTTTCAAGATGCTCACTATGGTTTTGTTGTACCGTTCTACTGCACCAGAAGAGGCTGGCCGGTAAGCAATGTGTATCTTCCTTTTAACCCCCAGTATCTCCCACATCTTTGTCATCACTTCGCTGGTGAAATGGCTACCTCTGTCTGACTCAATCCTTTGGGGTAGTCCAAAACGCGAAAAGATGTGGTTGATCATCAGGGCAGCTGCTGTTTCTGCCTTGCAGTTTGGGGCTGGGAGACATTTGTCATGATCCCTACCCCAGGGCATCAGGACCAAGCCCATCAGCTCCGGGAGCAGGCATCCAGACATTTACTAAAACCCCAACAGCCCCAGTTGGGGGCTGTTTGGGTTCAGTCCTGGCGCCTTTGGCGCCAGGCTCATCATGAAGATCAGTCCTGGTGCCTTAGGCGCCAGGCTCATAGACTTCACTTACCTGAAGCAGACCATGCTGCTAGTGAGCACAAGCCAACGTGAGGCCTGGATGGGACTATTTTGCTACAGGGACTATTTTTTACTCGGGTGTGGTTCTGGGGAACTTCTTACCTGGAACTACTTTGGAGGCTATTTAAACCATGCCCGATCAGCAACACACGCTTCGCGTTATTCTGCATCCAAGCAGCATAACGCTCACCATGCCTGCAGCATCCTGTCTTTTGCCACGCCCGCCTCGAACCTGGACATCATCCTAGAAGAAAGGGGAAAGAAGAACAAGAACTCACCTTCTAATCTTCATCTGTTCCTGAATTCGCGGCACTTCAGAACTGGGAAAAATACTTTGGAAATAAAAGCATCGCATCACTAGCAGCAACACCCGCCATACTTACCAGTCTTCATCTCCACGGTCCCGCGCTGCGGCCATCTCTTCATCGCTACATCCGTGGTACCTGAGAAAGGCAAGGGAAAACAAGGTGAGCCTGGAATCAACAAAGACAATCTGAACAATCATATTATACTCACCAGAGTTACCGCCCTCGTCATCTTTCATCGGCATGCACCTTCTTTAACGCTGCACCTGTGAAAGGAAAGAACATTTGTTAAAGACATTTTACTTACTTTACCGGACAGCGCTGGGTAATACAGACTCTTACCTGCGCGCAACCCGCAGCACTTCAGGGGAACTCTTCTTGGATCAAGCTGCAAGACAAAAAGGGGAAAACGAGTGAATAACAGACAATTGAACTCTATAGACATTATACTTACGGCTCCTCGCCACTTACCACAGAGTCCAACACGTCTGGAACTCGTCTAAAACCTCCAAACCAGAAGCAACTGGAATTCGACGCGCCCCTGCGATTCAGCGCAGGATGGAGAGCTCATCATTACAAACAATAAGGTGAGGCAGCATAAGGGGATATCTGAAGAACTTAGAGGGAAACGAATTAAAGCACGTGTTTCCTCACAATCCACTGTGTGGCTAATTCCCTTTTCCTACTTTTAGAAAACTCCTTTTACGGATCAAGCAAACGAAGCTAAGAGGGCCGGTACCGTCAGTCGTCGTGGCACTACTAATCACGCTGGTGGAGTCCGTAGCAGTCCAGTTCCGATCGACGCCCCCATGGGAATCAGGTGAGCGTAACAACATTCCACCCATTTAGTAAATAAGCATTTCATAGTCAACATGTACTTATTCCCCCTAGAAAAGCGAATCACAGGCCCGATAAAGTCGACTTGTAAATCTGACCATGGCAGTGTCATCCCCCTCTTTTGGAGAGGCACACGGTGTGTGAGGGATGTTGGCTGAAATTGTGCACACACAAGACACCCCTTCAAGTATTGGTCGAGGTCCTGCCCCATGTGTGGCCAGTATGCAACCTCTCTCAAGATTTCAAGTGTTGTATGAAACCCCCTATGAGCGGCTGTGGCCGCGTCATGGGCGTGACTTAACATCAGGCTTCGGAATGAGGTAGGAACCACCCACTGGTCATGGCCAGCTTGGGATTTCCTTACCAACAAACCGTCTTGGTATCGGAACATTTTTGGACATTTCATCAACACTCTAAGGTCCTCTTTCCCAATGTACTCGATATCCGTCAGGGGAAAGTTCTCAGGGTCCTCAATGTGTTGGTAAAACTTACCAATTATTGGATCCCCCTTCTGAGCCGTAATCAGATCAGCATCTGGGGTCTCCTTACTCCATTGTGCAGTTGAAAGATCATTGTGAGCATTTGTCTGGGACCTAGTGATAATAGTGACCTGGATTTCCCCCAACAGGGACTCAATTTCTATTAGATCCCCTTGGATGGCCCCGGTTTTGGCCAGCTGATCAGCAAAGTCATTTCCAGTTTTATCTGGTCCCTCTACTTTGGAATGACCCTTGATCTTTTTCCAGTAGATGGTCATCCCATTCGAGGTGACCAGATCATCAATGTTTTGGATTAACTTCCCATCTTTCAAGGGTTTGTTATTGGCACATAGCATGCCTCTCGTTTTCCAATTAACCAGGTGCTCCACGAACCCATTCCGTACATAATCTGAATCTGTGATTATGACCAGTTCGTGGAGTTGATGTTGGACAGCAGTGAGGATGGCTTGATGCACAGCCATCAACACTGACACTACTTCGGGGACCAATCTTGTACCCAGCGGAGGGTTCTGGGGACTGGGGACTCATTCACCCATGCATGCCCTACGCCGGCCACAAGTTCTTTTTCCCCGTTGTTGTCAACATGGTAAGAGCATCCATCCACACAGACAGTGGGCATTCCCTCACACTTGTCTTCTTCAAAGACTTTGGCCCTCATTACGACCCTGGCGGAGATCCATGGTGCAATTTGCACCATGGACCATGGCGCAAAGCTGCCAACACCGCCATGGGGGTTGGCGGACTTACCGCCCCATTCCGACCTTGGCGGGGCGGTAAATCCCCAATCCCCATTTTGCCCTTCCCCATTCCCATTTTTGCCCCATAGGGTATAATGGGAGTGGGGAAGGCGTTAATTACGCCACCGTAAATTACGGTGGCGTAATTAACAACAAGGTCCCGTAGCGCCATGGATTTTTCCGCCCGGAAAAAGCAGGCGAAAAAGGCTCCATGGCGCTACGGGAACTCGTAGTAAGGCGGAAGGGTCCGCCATGATTTACGCTGGCGTAAACCCTCTCCGCCAGGGTCGTAATGAGGGCCTTTGTGTGGGGAATTAAGGTATTCCTCCATGTTGTCCTTGATTTTTAGACTTTCGTCCTCGAGACAGTTTTCTCTGGCACAATCATGCAAGTCAGCCAGACCTTGCACGGGGGGACTCTTCTTGTTTTGGCCATATCTGACCTCCACAGGAAAGCCTTGCATTGACAGAATCCAGGAAGTAATCCGGGAATTACTCACATTTCCGGTCCGGATTCTGTCACTTTGGAGATATTGCAGAGGCTGGTGTGGAGTCTCCACTATGATGTGTTCCCCCTGGATAAACGGGCGGTAATTCTTCAATGCCCACACCGTTGCCAGGAGTGCCTTCTCACAATCGTTGAATTTTTCCTCCACAGAGGATAAAGTTTTGCTCGCATAGGAGATTACTTTATTGACCTTGTCATGCTTTTGGTATAATACTGCCGTCAAGCACGTATTAGAGAACCCGGTCTCCAGGAAGAACTCCTTGTTTCTGACAGGGTAAGCTAGTAAGGCGCTTGTGAGAGGCTTCTTTTGAGTTGTCTTACTGCCTCGGATTGTTCTGGACCCCATTCCCACTTGACCCCCCCCTTGAAGAGATGAATCAGGGGTCTAGTGATCTCTGCGTAGCCTTCAATGAACTTTCTGCTGTAATTAGTCAGTCCAAGGAGGCTCCTTAGTTCCCGCAGAGTTGTGGGATCCTTCAGTTTCTGGAGTGCTTCCACCTTCTTTTCCTGGGTACAGAGACCCTGAGGAGTAATCTCATGCCCTAAGAAATTAACACGGGTTCTACACCACTGTGCTTTTTGGAAGGAAAGTTTTGCTCTGGCAGCCCTCAACTGCGTCAGAACATAACGGATCCCCTCTATGTGTTCCTCCAGAGTTGAGGTATCCGAAGGGAGTCCGTGTCCATGTGTACTGTTGGCCCCCAAAGGTAAAAGCCAGCTTGTATTGGTCCTCCCTTCTGACAGGCACAGTCCAGTATCCATTGGTCAGGTCTATTGCAGTGAATACCTGTGACCCCTGGATCTGGGCCAGCCCCTGGTCAATGTAAGGAAGAGGCCATCGGGAAGTATGGACCCATTTGTTGAGCTCCCTAAGGTCGGCGCAGAGTCTCCACTGGCCGTTTGGCTTCAATATCCCCAGCACCGGATTATTGAAGGTGCTGTGGACTGGACAGATTATCCCCCGGGACTCAAGGTTCTTAATTATTTCAGTAAGGGACTCCATTGATGCGAGAGGCAAGCGATATTGCTTCACAAACACTGGAGTCATGCCAGGGTCCGTGGGAATTGTTGTTGGTGGATGTCGGTGCGACCACAGTCATATGAGTCCACCGCAAAGAGATCTTGAAAATCCAAGAAAACTTGTTTCAGCTTTTGCTTCTGCTCTAGAGTCACACAGGCATCAGCTAGGTTGACTCTCTCTTCAACCATCTGCCTGAAGCCTGGAAAGACTTCTGGTTTCGCTATCTCAGCGGCCTCTTCCAGCTGGGTGGAGAAGTCCCGGGTCAGAGTGCTGATTTGGACTGGTGGCTTCAGGTGGGAAAGGCAGCCCTCATGGACCTGGAAAATCACCTCATCTCCCTGAAGTCACAAGTCACATCTTCCTTACCATAAGGGCAGGAAGTGTACACCAGGAGGTTCCCCCCATGCCGGGTAAAGATCCTGTCTGGTGTTGTATGGTCATCACTGTCACTGTCAAAACAGTCCTTGGGGATTGGTCCTAACAGTTCATTTCCTAAATCAATGGAAAAATGTCGGTCATCAACCGACATTCCAATAATGGTGCCTGCGGCTAGAGTGATACTCTTTAAGTCGCTGTTATCCACCTCTATTGGAATGGTGTCATGCTCTATATTGACTAGTGGAGTTGGGTTTACCCCCAACCCTTGCTGTTGGAGAGAAACATTTAGATGAACATAAGCATCAGGGTTTTTCAATGTTTGTCCTCTTTTAACTTTCACTTCCAGGGAGAATTGTCGGGTCCTTTCTGGGATGGTGACTTCCTCCCCAATCTGAATTTCAACTGCATAAGGTAGCAATTGAGCCGCCCTAAATGCTTTTCCTGGATCATCAAAGCCCATGGGATTATCCGCTAATCGGGACCAAGCTTTGAAGTTTATTAGGTCCAAACTAATGGCGAAGCGATTGAGAATGTCACTGCCTAAGTAAAAGGCGGCATCGACGTCTCGCACGACCCAACAATTATGGACTATGCTCTTGTTGCCAATGGAGATGTTGAGCATACACCTGCTTGGCAGGAGATGTTTGGAATTAGGTGCTTACAGGTCCATTTCCTATTTGTCTATCAGTTTGAATGTGGGAATGGCTGGATCTTTTGGGAGTTGGCGGAACATGGCTTCGCTGATGAAGCTCTTACCGTTGTTCACACACACTCGAGCGAGAACAGAGTCCTTCCCATCATTTAACTGAATAGGGATGAACAACTGCTCTCCAATTTGCTGAATATCAGCCAGGCTCTGAGCTGATTTCACATCTCTCTGGACTATAGGAGTGGGAATGGCTGATTGTGGATTGGTAAAGAATTTCAGAGTATTTCCCTCCAGTGTGGAATGCCACCTTAGACTGGAAGGAAGGTTGATTTTCAGAAATAGAGAGGACCCCCCATCACCAGCCTGTTGTCCTACTGCTATTACTGTCACATCTGGAATCTGGTTGTTCTGGAAGTGAAATTCTACTTGGTCAGATTTTTGTTCAACAATGTGGCAGGTGCCGTTTAAACTAACATGGTTGACATTCTGTTTTAACTTCATGGGTCGGCTAGTCTGGGTCCAGAGGACCTTGTTTACGCAATCTATTAGGGGTGACAACCTTCTCAGGAAGTCATTCCCTAGTAAACAAGGGGTGCCCTCTGGAGTCACTACTATGACTGGGTGTTTCACCTTGTGTCGCCCAATTTTAATGTCCAAATCTGCAGTCCCCTCGACGGGAATTTCCTTCCCGTCAAAGTTCTGAAGTTGTCCAGGAAGAGAGGTGAGAGGAATACGGTGATTCTCCCCCCTTCCTAAATTTAGTTCATCAAAGGCCCTTTTGGACAGAAGGGTAGCTTGGGATCCAGTGTCCACCAGTGCCAAAATTGTATCCTGCCCCTGTACTTGAACAGAGGAGAAGGAGATATCTGATTTTCTCTCATTCGGAGAGGAAGAGTTTGAAGCACTGGAGAATCAATAGGGTGTCATTCGTGGGGTGAGTCGAGGGGTGGGAGGAGAGGGAGATATCTGATTTACTCTCATTTGGAGAGGAAGAGTTTGAAGCACTGGAGAATCCATAGGGTGTCAGTCGTGGGGTAAGTCGAGGGGTGGGAGGAGAGGGAGGTATCTGATTTTCTCTCATTCGGAGAGGAAGAGTTTGAAGCACTGGAGAATCCATAGGGTGTCATTCGTGGCATGAGTTGAGGGGTGGGAGGACAGGGAGATATCTGATTTTCTCTCATTTGGAGAGGAAGAGTTTGAAGCACTGGAGAATACATAGGGTGTCATTCGTGGGGTGAGTCGAGGGGTGGGAGGACAGGGAGATAGCTGGTTGGGAAGCAGTGCAATAGATGCCCGGTCAAAGTTCTGAAGTTGTCCAGGAAGAGAGGTGAGAGGAATACGGTGATTCTCCCCCCTTCCTAAATTTAGTTCATCAAAGGCCCTTTTGGACAGAAGGGTAGCTTGGGATCCAGTGTCCACCAGTGCCAAAATTGTATCCTGCCCCTGTACTTGAACCGGGGCATAGTATCTTCCCTCCTTCTCTGCAAGGGCGGACAGATAATGCACATTTCTGGACAACTGGTGGACTAATTTTCTGGTTTTGGACATTGAGCGAGAAGAGGTTTGGGCAGAATTCGGCGGGGAGTCTTGGGAATCTGAAAGAAAAAGTTGGCAATTGGAGATAGGAGCGTGTTTGGAATTGGGTTCCCCTGGCTCTGGTTCTGGGCCGCCCCCCCTTTTTGGAGGCAGTCACCAGGATGGGTTTGAACCAGGGGATTTTGATGTTGTTGGTTCTGGGATGGGATGATGGGCGGCGCAAGCTCAGTCCCCACATCTACCCAGTCTGGATTGGAATCCCTTGGGACCCATTTTTCTTTGGGAGGAGTTCCCCCAACTCTGAAGGAGAAGATCCTTTTCCCAGGATCCTCTGAGGATCCCTCTCCCTCAAATTGGAAGATCTGTACCTCCTCCTCAAAGTGGGTCTGTTTGGGTACTTTGTTTTTCCTACCCCCTCTCTGCTCCTTGGGTGGCAGTCTTTCAGGGTCAGGAGATTTTGTTTCCAGTTCCTGGGTTTCCAGGGGCTGTTTACAAGTGGGGAAGGAAGCTTCCTCCAAGGCTTTACACCCCCCTTCCCCTTGTGCCTCCTCCCTGGGAACCAGTGAGTTGTCGGGGTGCTGCCCCGTCATTGTTCTGGAGCACTAGGTCCAGAGTTTGGGGCATTCTATGCCGGTATGCCCATCTGAGGGTTCTGTTGAGCCCTCAGCATGCAACCCAGATCTTGTGCCATGTTTTGAACCTGGCGCTCTAATTGTGAAACCCGCTCAGGCTGATACGGGGTCCTGTTTTCTCCCCTGGGCTGATCCTGGGAAGGGTAGCTATCCCTTCTCTGGTAATGCCCCTGGTTGGGAAGATTTGGATACCCCTCCACCCTTGGCCTCCCCTCTCCCGGATTAGGCTGTCTGGGCTCAGGAAAGTGGGGAAAGAAGGATGGATGATTTTGGGGTTGGAAATTTTGTGGATACCTTGGGAAAAAGTTCTGCCCAGGATTTGGTGAATTTCTGCCCTCCTGGGGGAAGTTAGGAGGGAAGTTCCTTGGGTTAGGTGCTTGGCTGGATCCCCCCCCCTTGGGCTGGAGGAGTCCACACATAACCCAGGACTGGACTGTTTCCCTTATAGCGGGGACTTACATAGTCATGGGAGTGAGGGACCCCGTTTGTGGGACTACCTCCTTGACTCCCTGTTTGTGACTGGCCCGAGGGCTTTCTGGGCTTGGGATTATTCTGTGCAGGCAGGTTTTTAGGCCCCCCCATCTCCAAATCTAAAATGGGGCAGCCTTTACCTCTGCCACCTTGGCAGCAGTAGGGATGCTGGTCGGTTTGGGACATTTCTGCGCATTACTTTTATTTTCTATGGGCTTCTGCACCTCATAGATTTGGGTGGCCAGTTCAATGACCGAGTCTAGTGACCTTTTCTCATGAAAATCTCTCACTAGCTGGGCCATGATGTATTTGGGCAAGGCATGGAAAAAAGTGTTAACAAATTCTTTGCTGTCCGTGCGCACCCTTTTGGTAGTCTGCGCAAAGGCATGCTTCAATTCCTGCACAAATTCTTGTGGGGCCTGATCCTCCCCACATTGCAAATTGTAGGCTGCCTTGCGAGCCTCTTGGGGATTTCTGTGAACAGAAAAGTGCTTTAAGATGGCCGCCCTGTAGGTGGACCATCTTGCATGATTTTGGTCCTCCAGCCCCGCAAAGAAACTGGAGTATTCTGGGGAGAATGTCCATTTTACATACTGCATGCAGCTACTGCTGTCTTTCAAATGGAAAGTCTCCATCATTTGCACAAAGAGCTCCAAGTGTAAGTGTTCCCACACAGAATACTTGGCGTTCTTGTGATAAGGCGTGATGACACTCCTGATTGCCTTAATCTGTTTTAAGGGATCCTTAAGCAAGGCCCTTTTTGCCCTAATGGCCTTCTTGGTTCGGGTAACCCTGGTCCATTCATCCTCTGACTCAGAAGCACTGTAATCACTTTTCCCCCTGGCAGCAATTCACCCCCCCCCTTTATGCAATGTAAAGAGATGGAAGAAAAGCACACAGTTCTCAGGAATGCAATCAAATATAATTCAGTACAATACGAATTCAGTTCCCCCCTAGCAAGCTTATAGCACCAGGGCTGATTTGAAACACAGGCAAAATACTTTCAGGTGATTTGCAAAGAAGTGAAAAATATGTTAAAAATTATTTTAATTTCCTCTAGAGGTTCAGGGTGACTGAGAGATACTCTGAATGAGTTCAGGATCACTTTAGCAATGCTCTATGAATGGTTGTCAGATTGCAAACTAATTTCAACAAAGGAAAGCAAGAGCTGCTGACTTTTACACGTGGCTGAAATGAAGCAAATGTCAATTTGCAGTAGATTTTTCCGAGTGCGCCGGGCGTGATTACAGAGGAACTATAAGGAGTAGCACTATCGTTTTGGGTTCGTTAGAAAGCTTAGAATCTTAGCTTTTAAATGGAAGTTAAATTTCGTTCCTAGCCCAAACGGTTCCGGAGATACGGATGATTTAGTAAAGGTAGTTTTTCGGATTTAAAGTAAAGCTCAGAATGACAGATGACAGTTTTGGAAGCTTTAGAATGACAGATGACAGCTCGCAGCCTTAGAATGACAGATGACAGGATCTCTGGGAGGCAGTCCTACTTAGGTTAAAATAGTTTGGATTAGATTATTTTAAACTAAGAGATTGGTTCTGCACAATTCTGCTAGGTACTCACAATATATTTTTGAAATAGGCCGTCAAGGTCTGGTCAGGTTGGATTTCAGAGGTTCTGCTCCCAGCGTCTGGGTCAGCTCTACTCTGCTGGTCTGTCCGGCGCCGGTTCTGCTCACAGCGGTCTCTGGTTCTCTCTGGATACAGTAGTCTCTGGTCTGCACGGCTCTCCGGATCGGGTTCCGCCTTCTCTGGACGCAGTACTGCTCCTGGATACTGGCAAGAGTTCTTAGCAAAGAATTCAAACAGCTCGCCCGGCTGTGGAATAGTTTGCAAATGGGTTGAGGCCTGCTGAAAAAGGATTTAGCTTGTGGTGGGCCTTCTTGATTCAAAGTTCTGTAGTCTCTGGGTCTCTGTCTGGATTGGAAGTCTAAGTGCTGGATCTGTTGTCTTCTGGCAAAATGCTCCGCAAGGAAAAGGGAAGTGAAAGTGAATGTCCCTACCTGTCTCAGCAGTCTCCTTTTTATGTGTTTTGAAAATGGGTGTGTGCCTGGGCATCACTAAGCCTGCCCCTCTCAACTTGCCATTGGCCAAGCGTTCCTCTCCCCCCTGATTGGGGGAAGGAAGAGAAGTGTCATCATGATGAGGTCTGTTTATGAGTCAGAGGAACCTCCCCTGGGCAAATTGCACACAAATCTATTTCTGATCCAAATACATATTTCCCAGATACACAAGTGGTTGGCATTACATGTACATATTATGGATGAATTTAGACATGTCTCTGTCCAAGCCCCATGTTCCTGCGAGCTGGGATTCAGAAATGACAACATTGTGCGCTTTTTGGTCGGTTTACCAATATTGGACATTTACCAAAAATTACACAAATGTGCGCAAGGAGTATAGACATTAATTGATGAAGTGTCAGATTTTTAACATGCAGACATTTGGAGTAATACCCTCTTTTCCGCTAGTAATCCCCCAGAACATCCCCCAGGGTCCTAACACCTCTTAAAATGTGCACCGAAAAATCACAAGAATGATGATATTATTTATATAATTTTCACAATTCGCACCATGAATTATCCATCTTTTTAAAATTATGTTCTGGCCCCAAAGGGGTGTGGTTTCCCCACAGCACAGGGTGGAATTACCAGTTTTTCCACTTCTGCCAAGCCAGCTTGCTCTCACAGGCACTGCCCCTCCCATTTCCTTCCAAGAGGAAGCCACTTTACGACTCCCCCAGTAAAACATTTGCCTGAGTCAAGGAAGTTGCATTGTTTGTTCCTTCCAGTCCCCAGGTAATTCAATCAGAGAGGTGTCATCTCCTTTTGGTGGGGAGCAGCAAACTGCAGCCAGGCCTGGGAAGAGTTTTTGAGCCAGTTCAATTCCTGTCGGGGGTAGCTGTCAGGCAGAATTGGAATCTCTTTAAGCCAGTTTACAGCTAAATGTCACTTTGGTTTGTTCCAGTTTTCCTTTATCCAAATCAAACTTACAATTTCTACACATGCAGCTAGAATGCTGATTTTAAGTTCAAAACTATGTCATTTAAACCATTGCAACCTATGTGACACTCAAAAGTAGGTCACTCATTTAATTTAAACATTTCGATTTTAGTGGTTTTAAATCCAATTTCAGTTAAGGTGCTGACATCCACAGCTCATCCAGTTTTGTTATGAACCTTATTTTAGGCTCTTCCTCTTTCCAGATTTTGTATGCACACAAGGCTTCATTCTGCCAGATGTCTGCTGGTGTTCAGTGAGATTCTTGGATATCTTGCAATGTTTGAAATGGGCATTTTTAGCTTGCATTTCAGAGAAACAGAGATGATTTAAAAGCGCTTTTTAGCTAACAGACACTGCTGTTTTTCATTTGGCCCCACATTTCACTCATGGCACCCCTGGCCCATCACGCTCGCACCGGAGGTTGGCAGGTCGGGGGACCATTTTGTTGTGCGCAAAAACTGCGCGGTTTTCCTGGATTCTGGCGCCATTGGGGCTTTTCCGCCATCTTGGATTTTCTAAGCCCAAAGCACCAAATGTTGTAGCATAATAACTTGCACGTGGGTCAAGACACCCAACAGTTTCAAGGAAAAGCAATGATGGAAAGAATGCAGCACAGAAATAAACTGGATATGGTTTCAACAAGAGGTAATCTGATCACTTTTTCGCTTGTGACAACTCACTCCCCCCCTTATGCAATATAAAGAGATGGAAAGAAGAGCACACAGTTATCAGGAATACAATCAAAATGCAGTTCAAATTCCAGTTCCCCCCAGCAAGCTTAGAGCAACCGGTATGCTTTTAAACAGGCAAAAATACTTTTACATGTGATTTGCAATGAAGTGAAAAATATGCTGAAAATGATTTTAATTCCCTGTAGGAGATTCAGGGTAGGTGATAGCTACTCTGAATTAGTTCAGGTCAACACTAGCAATGATTCAGGAGTGATTATCAGGTTGAAAACGAATTTTGAAAACAAATTTCAGCAGTGGAAAGCAAGAAGCAGATATTTTGACAAGTGGTAAAATTGAGTTAAATTGCAATTCGCTGCACTTTTTTTCGAGTGCGTAAACCGCGATTACGGAAAAACTATAAGGAGTTGGAAATTTCGCTTTTAGGACATGCGGTTCAAAAGACACAGACATTTTCGTGGAGGTATATTTTCAGAAATGAAGTCAAGGTTTCAGAATGACAGATGACACTTTTGCAGCTTTGAAATCACAGAATGGACACACGATTTCTATGCAGTTCTGGACAGGTTGAAATTGGTTGAATAAGATTACTTTAAACTAAGAGATGGGTTCTGGACAGTTCTAGATACTCAATACTAGTTTTGGAAGGGAATGGACTTCGTCACAGATCTGGTCAGGTTTGGGCTGCGGTTCTCTCGCCACGGGACGGTCTCTGGCACTGGTTCTGCTCACAGCGGGGCCTCTGGTCTGGGTCTGGCACTGCACAGCGGTCTGGTCTGGTCGGCCTCTTGAACTGGACCTGACGGTTCTGGATACAGCTCTGCTTTCTCTGGATCTCGGTTCTGGCACAGAGTTCTGAGCTAGAAGCGAACAGCACAGCAAGGCTGTTGAGTAGTTTGGTTAGGTTGCTGGATGCGGGGGCATCTGAAACGGATTCAGCTTGTGGATTAGGCCTCTTTTCTCCAAGGTTCTAGAGTTTAGTTCTAGAGTTTGGTTCTGGAGTCTATCTGGAGTCTAAGTCTTTGTCTGGCGTCTTCTGGCAAAGTGCTGTGCAGGAAATAAGTTGAAGAGTGGAAAATGAGTCCCTATCTGGGTCCCAGCAGTCTCTTTTTATTTGTTTTAAAAGTGGGTGGGTCGGCTGATTCTACATGCCCAACCCTCTCATGATTTGATAGGTCAGAGGATTCTCTGTGACCTGATTTGAGAAGGGAGTAGTGAGTCATCCTATGTCATCAGATGTCATGTGTATGGCTCTAGGAAAGAACACTCCCCCTTAATATTATTTAGAAAATCAATTTGACCCAAAAACATATTTCCCCAGATATGCAAGTTGTTGAGAATACATGTGTACATCACAAATTAATTAAGACAGGTCTCTGTTCAACCCTGCTCTTTCTAAGAGCTTGGGTTCAGAAATGACAACTTATTCACGATTTTGGTGAACTCCCCAATATCGGACTTGCACCCAAATTTACACGGAGGTGCACCCCCTCTCTGGGCATATTGCAGTAAGTTTTCATTTTTCTAGCATAAACACAGTGTCTACAATATTAATAAATCTCGGGGTTTGGTGTCAGAACATCCCACGGCATCCAACTTCGTCTTCAACTGTGAGTGAAGGTGTCATTTTAAGAAGCTCAGAATTGTACATTTCTGTCAGCTTGATACAATATTTTAGAAGCATTTTCCTTAAACATATATTTGGTGCAATATGAAATCCACAACCCAGCCTGGCCCGCCCCTAGAAGCTTGGTTCTGACTCAGAGGTCACATGGCCTGTTTCCTGCCAGGAGTGTTGTTCAGGCACACCCAAAATCAGCATATTCTATTCAGTTGGAAGAGTCTATTGTCTTGTGTTCCTGCTAGCAGAGCATCAGTTCAGGGTGCCACTCTCCATCTGATTAACAGGACCATGCGATTTCCTGCCTTGTTGCTGAGAAGACTAGGTGTGAAGACTTCTCATGAACAGAAGGCCTCTTGAACTTTTAATTAAATCAGACTCCCTTCTGATCAATTGCACAGAGTTCCTTGTAAACAAAATATAACATTACAAACTACAAATAAGCAACATCTCTTTACATCAAGTCTTCTGTTTCAGAATATATCCTTAAATTGTATCCACCTCTTAGCAAGTCTTTCTTTGGCATAGTTTGAAGTTCAATGGTTCAGTTTTTACAAGGAATTGTTTTGAAACGCCGGCTTTTGGCAGTGGTGAGTACCAGTATTGCACCCATTTTTGACAGCTGTCTATCTTTAAAAGAGGAATTTTGCTTGACAATATATGATTTTTGCTGACATTGTTTTGATGGGGATTCTTGCAGTAGAGTAATGTGGAACACCCCACAAGAAGGTTGGATCTTTATGGTGGTTTGTGAGCCATGATCCTAGCAGTTTTGACACCAAATAAAACAGATTTTTGCACAGCTCTGTATTCCTTTGCACTGATTTTGCGCTGTGTGCAGCCAAAGGATGGGGTCTGTCAATGGTCTCCTGTATTAACACTGACAGAGGCAAAAGTGGATGGTGGCCTATCTGTCAGGTTTTCACTGCGCTTTGTCTGGTGGGCAGCATTGCATTTTCTATGTGGCCATTCTGATGTTTATGCTGCCAGCAATACACTGTGATGCTGTAGGGCTTGGATGAGTGTGTTGAGACATCCCACAAGCCCCCCCTCTGGCGATGGCCATTGGTCCTTTATCAATTGACTTCGCAAGACTGGGATGTCCCCATCATCTCTCCGGCTTCCATGAATGGCAAAGTTCAGCATCTTTTCCTCCAGCAGGGGTGGATCGATCGGTTCTTCTCCTTGGTCAGTCTCCATGGTTTTCTCTCTCCTAGGATGACAAAGCAAAGCGGCAATACATATTCGTAGACATTTCTCCCCCACTATTAATGTAGGCATATACATTTTATAATCAGGAGACATTTGCATCATTGTATTTTTGCATTCTTATTACTGTATTTTGATATGTGGAATATTTTAGGGTTGGAATTTTTATTGACCTGGGGCGGCCCCCTCTGGGGTTCCAAAGGACTTCTCCAGTTGCTGCAGAGTGTGCCTGGGATGCCAACACTTTAGCTGGTTAATATGGACCCACTTATCTTCCCCTTCCGCCAAACTACCTTTGGGGATGCGGATCTTGTAGGCGACCGGTGAAATCTTGTCTACAATTTCAAAAGGTCCCTTCCAGGTAGGCAGAAATTTCCGCTGTTTGGCCTGGTTCCTTTGGAAATTGTATAGATAGACCCGGTCTCCTACATTGTATTCTTTCCTGGTAGTCTTCAAATCATAATAGGTCTTCATGCTATCAGCTGATCTTTCTAGATTTCGCTGAGCATAGGCAAAAGCATGTTGAAGGTGCTTTCGTAAATTCTCGACATACTCATGAGTGGTGGAGGCATTGATCAATGTCTGTTCTTGAGTCCTGTAGAGCAGATGCTGGGGAAGCACCATCCTGCGTCCAGTCATCAACTCAAATGGTGACATTTTAGTTGCAGATGAAGGGGTAGATCTGATGGCCATTAGGACAAGAGGTAATCGGATATCCCAACTTGGCCCAGATTCTGCCACAAACTTTTTCAAGATGCTCACTATGGTTTTGTTGTACCGTTCTACTGCACCAGAAGAGGCTGGCCGGTAAGCAATGTGTATCTTCCTTTTAACCCCCAGTATCTCCCACATCTTTGTCATCACTTCGCTGGTGAAATGGCTACCTCTGTCTGACTCAATCCTTTGGGGTAGTCCAAAACGCGAAAAGATGTGGTTGATCATCAGGGCAGCTGCTGTTTCTGCCTTGCAGTTTGGGGCTGGGAGACATTTGTCATGATCCCTACCCCAGGGCATCAGGACCAAGCCCATCAGCTCCGGGAGCAGGCATCCAGACATTTACTAAAACCCCAACAGCCCCAGTTGGGGGCTGTTTGGGTTCAGTCCTGGCGCCTTTGGCGCCAGGCTCATCATGAAGATCAGTCCTGGTGCCTTAGGCGCCAGGCTCATAGACTTCACTTACCTGAAGCAGACCATGCTGCTAGTGAGCACAAGCCAACGTGAGGCCTGGATGGGACTATTTTGCTACAGGGACTATTTTTTACTCGGGTGTGGTTCTGGGGAACTTCTTACCTGGAACTACTTTGGAGGCTATTTAAACCATGCCCGATCAGCAACACACGCTTCGCGTTATTCTGCATCCAAGCAGCATAACGCTCACCATGCCTGCAGCATCCTGTCTTTTGCCACGCCCGCCTCGAACCTGGACATCATCCTAGAAGAAAGGGGAAAGAAGAACAAGAACTCACCTTCTAATCTTCATCTGTTCCTGAATTCGCGGCACTTCAGAACTGGGAAAAATACTTTGGAAATAAAAGCATCGCATCACTAGCAGCAACACCCGCCATACTTACCAGTCTTCATCTCCACGGTCCCGCGCTGCGGCCATCTCTTCATCGCTGCATCCGTGGTACCTGAGAAAGGCAAGGGAAAACAAGGTGAGCCTGGAATCAACAAAGACAATCTGAACAATCATATTATACTCACCAGAGTTACCGCCCTCGTCATCTTTCATCGGCATGCACCTTCTTTAACGCTGCACCTGTGAAAGGAAAGAACATTTGTTAAAGACATTTTACTTACTTTACCGGACAGCGCTGGGTAATACAGACTCTTACCTGCGCGCAACCCGCAGCACTTCAGGGGAACTCTTCTTGGATCAAGCTGCAAGACAAAAAGGGGAAAACGAGTGAATAACAGACAATTGAACTCTATAGACATTATACTTACGGCTCCTCGCCACTTACCACAGAGTCCAACACGTCTGGAACTCGTCTAAAACCTCCAAACCAGAAGCAACTGGAATTCGACGCGCCCCTGCGATTCAGCGCAGGATGGAGAGCTCATCATTACAAACAATAAGGTGAGGCAGCATAAGGGGATATCTGAAGAACTTAGAGGGAAACGAATTAAAGCACGTGTTTCCTCACAATCCACTGTGTGGCTAATTCCCTTTTCCTACTTTTAGAAAACTCCTTTTACGGATCAAGCAAACGAAGCTAAGAGGGCCGGTACCGTCAGTCGTCGCGGCACTACTAATCACGCTGGTGGAGTCCGTAGCAGTCCAGTTCCGATCGACGCCCCCGTGGGAATCAGGTGAGCGTAACAACATTCCACCCATTTAGTAAATAAGCATTTCATAGTCAACATGTACTTATTCCCCCTAGAAAAGCGAATCACAGGCCCGATAAAGTCGACTTGTAAATCTGACCATGGCAGTGTCATCCCCCTCTTTTGGAGAGGCACACGGTGTGTGAGGGATGTTGGCTGAAATTGTGCACACACAAGACACCCCTTCAAGTATTGGTCGAGGTCCTGCCCCATGTGTGGCCAGTATGCAACCTCTCTCAAGATTTCAAGTGTTGTATGAAACCCCCTATGAGCGGCTGTGGCCGCGTCATGGGCGTGACTTAACATCAGGCTTCGGAATGAGGTAGGAACCACCCACTGGTCATGGCCAGCTTGGGATTTCCTTACCAACAAACCGTCTTGGTATCGGAACATTTTTGGACATTTCATCAACACTCTAAGGTCCTCTTTCCCAATGTACTCGATATCCGTCAGGAGAAAGTTCTCAGGGTCCTCAATGTGTTGGTAAAACTTACCAATTATTGGATCCCCCTTCTGAGCCGTAATCAGATCAGCATCTGGGGTCTCCTTACTCCATTGTGCAGTTGAAAGATCATTGTGAGCATTTGTCTGGGACCTAGTGATAATAGTGACCTGGATTTCCCCCAACAGGGACTCAATTTCTATTAGATCCCCTTGGATGGCCCCGGTTTTGGCCAGCTGATCAGCAAAGTCATTTCCAGTTTTATCTGCTCCCTCTACTTTGGAATGACCCTTGATCTTTTTCCAGTAGATGGTCATCCCATTCGAGGTGACCAGATCATCAATGTTTTGGATTAACTTCCCATCTTTCAAGGGTTTGTTATTGGCACATAGCATGCCTCTCGTTTTCCAATTAACCAGGTGCTCCACGAACCCATTCCGTACATAATCTGAATCTGTGATTATGACCAGTTCGTGGAGTTGATGTTGGACAGCAGTGAGGATGGCTTGATGCACAGCCATCAACTCTGACACTACTTCAGGGACCAATCTTGTACCCAGCGGAGGGTTCTGGGGACTGGGGACTCATTCACCCATGCATGCCCTACGCCGGCCACAAGTTCTTTTTCCCCGTTGTTGTCAACATGGTAAGAGCATCCATCCACACAGACAGTGGGCATTCCCTCACACTTGTCTTCTTCAAAGACTTTGGCCCTCATTACGACCCTGGCGGAGATCCATGGTGCAATTTGCACCATGGACCATGGCGCAAAGCTGCCAACACCGCCATGGGGGTTGGCGGACTTACCGCCCCATTCCGACCTTGGCGGGGCGGTAAATCCCCAATCCCCATTTTGCCCTTCCCCATTCCCATTTTTGCCCCATAGGGTATAATGGGAGTGGGGAAGGCGTTAATTACGCCACCGTAAATTACGGTGGCGTAATTAACAACAAGGTCCCGTAGCGCCATGGATTTTTCCGCCCGGAAAAAGCAGGCGAAAAAGGCTCCATGGCGCTACGGGAACTCGTAGTAAGGCGGAAGGGTCCGCCATGATTTACGCTGGCGTAAACCCTCTCCGCCAGGGTCGTAATGAGGGCCTTTGTGTGGGGAATTAAGGTATTCCTCCATGTTGTCCTTGATTTTTAGACTTTCGTCCTCGAGACAGTTTTCTCTGGCACAATCATGCAAGTCAGCCAGACCTTGCACGGGGGGACTCTTCTTGTTTTGGCCATATCTGACCTCCACAGGAAAGCCTTGCATTGACAGAATCCAGGAAGTAATCCGGGAATTACTCACATTTCCGGTCCGGATTCTGTCACTTTGGAGATATTGCAGAGGCTGGTGTGGAGTCTCCACTATGATGTGTTCCCCCTGGATAAACGGGCGGTAATTCTTCAATGCCCACACCGTTGCCAGGAGTGCCTTCTCACAATCGTTGAATTTTTCCTCCACAGAGGATAAAGTTTTGCTCGCATAGGAGATTACTTTATTGACCTTGTCATGCTTTTGGTATAATACTGCCGTCAAGCACGTATTAGAGAACCCGGTCTCCAGGAAGAACTCCTTGTTTCTGACAGGGTAAGCTAGTAAGGCGCTTGTGAGAGGCTTCTTTTGAGTTGTCTTACTGCCTCGGATTGTTCTGGACCCCATTCCCACTTGACCCCCCCCTTGAAGAGATGAATCAGGGGTCTAGTGATCTCTGCGTAGCCTTCAATGAACTTTCTGCTGTAATTAGTCAGTCCAAGGAGGCTCCTTAGTTCCCGCAGAGTTGTGGGATCCTTCAGTTTCTGGAGTGCTTCCACCTTCTTTTCCTGGGTACAGAGACCCTGAGGAGTAATCTCATGCCCTAAGAAATTAACACGGGTTCTACACCACTGTGCTTTTTGGAAGGAAAGTTTTGCTCTGGCAGCCCTCAACTGCGTCAGAACATAACGGATCCCCACTATGTGTTCCTCCAGAGTTGAGGTATCCGAAGGGAGTCCGTGTCCATGTGTACTGTTGGCCCCCAAAGGTAAAAGCCAGCTTGTATTGGTCCTCCCTTCTGACAGGCACAGTCCAGTATCCATTGGTCAGGTCTATTGCAGTGAATACCTGTGACCCCTGGATCTGGGCCAGCCCCTGGTCAATGTAAGGAAGAGGCCATCGGGAAGTATGGACCCATTTGTTGAGCTCCCTAAGGTCGGCGCAGAGTCTCCACTGGCCGTTTGGCTTCAATATCCCCAGCACCGGATTATTGAAGGTGCTGTGGACTGGACAGATTATCCCCCGGGACTCAAGGTTCTTAATTATTTCAGTAAGGGACTCCATTGATGCGAGAGGCAAGCGATATTGCTTCACAAACACTGGAGTCATGCCAGGGTCCGTGGGAATTGTTGTTGGTGGATGTCGGTGCGACCACAGTCATATGAGTCCACCGCAAAGAGATCTTGAAAATCCAAGAAAACTTGTTTCAGCTTTTGCTTCTGCTCTAGAGTCACACAGGCATCAGCTAGGTTGACTCTCTCTTCAACCATCTGCCTGAAGCCTGGAAAGACTTCTGGTTTCGCTATCTCAGCGGCCTCTTCCAGCTGGGTGGAGAAGTCCCGGGTCAGAGTGCTGATTTGGACTGGTGGCTTCAGGTGGGAAAGGCAGCCCTCATGGACCTGGAAAATCACCTCATCTCCCTGAAGTCACAAGTCACATCTTCCTTACCATAAGGGCAGGAAGTGTACACCAGGAGGTTCCCCCCATGCCGGGTAAAGATCCTGTCTGGTGTTGTATGGTCATCACTGTCACTGTCAAAACAGTCCTTGGGGATTGGTCCTAACAGTTCATTTCCTAAATCAATGGAAAAATGTCGGTCATCAACCGACATTCCAATAATGGTGCCTGCGGCTAGAGTGATACTCTTTAAGTCGCTGTTATCCACCTCTATTGGAATGGTGTCATGCTCTATATTGACTAGTGGAGTTGGGTTTACCCCCAACCCTTGCTGTTGGAGAGAAACATTTAGATGAACATAAGCATCAGGGTTTTTCAATGTTTGTCCTCTTTTAACTTTCACTTCCAGGGAGAATTGTCGGGTCCTTTCTGGGATGGTGACTTCCTCCCCAATCTGAATTTCAACTGCATAAGGTAGCAATTGAGCCGCCCTAAATGCTTTTCCTGGATCATCAAAGCCCATGGGATTATCCGCTAATCGGGACCAAGCTTTGAAGTTTATTAGGTCCAAACTAATGGCGAAGCGATTGAGAATGTCACTGCCTAAGTAAAAGGCGGCATCGACGTCTCGCACGACCCAACAATTATGGACTATGCTCTTGTTGCCAATGGAGATGTTGAGCATACACCTGCTTGGCAGGAGATGTTTGGAATTAGGTGCTTACAGGTCCATTTCCTATTTGTCTATCAGTTTGAATGTGGGAATGGCTGGATCTTTTGGGAGTTGGCGGAACATGGCTTCGCTGATGAAGCTCTTACCGTTGTTCACACACACTCGAGCGAGAACAGAGTCCTTCCCATCATTTAACTGAATAGGGATGAACAACTGCTCTCCAATTTGCTGAATATCAGCCAGGCTCTGAGCTGATTTCACATCTCTCTGGACTATAGGAGTGGGAATGGCTGATTGTGGATTGGTAAAGAATTTCAGAGTATTTCCCTCCAGTGTGGAATGCCACCTTAGACTGGAAGGAAGGTTGATTTTCAGAAATAGAGAGGACCCCCCATCACCAGCTTGTTGTCCTACTGCTATTACTGTCACATCTGGAATCTGGTTGTTCTGGAAGTGAAATTCTACTTGGTCAGATTTTTGTTCAACAATGTGGCAGGTGCCGTTTAAAGTAACATGGTTGACATTCTGTTTTAACTTCATGGGTCGGCTAGTCTGGGTCCAGAGGACCTTGTTTACGCAATCTATTAGGGGTGACAACCTTCTCAGGAAGTCATTCCCTAGTAAACAAGGGGTGCCCTCTGGAGTCACTACTATGACTGGGTGTTTCACCTTGTGTCGCCCAATTTTAATGTCCAAATCTGCAGTCCCCTCGACGGGAATTTCCTTCCCGTCAAAGTTCTGAAGTTGTCCAGGAAGAGAGGTGAGAGGAATACGGTGATTCTCCCCCCTTCCTAAATTTAGTTCATCAAAGGCCCTTTTGGACAGAAGGGTAGCTTGGGATCCAGTGTCCACCAGTGCCAAAATTGTATCCTGCCCCTGTACTTGAACAGAGGAGAAGGAGATATCTGATTTTCTCTCATTCGGAGAGGAAGAGTTTGAAGCACTGGAGAATCAATAGGGTGTCATTCGTGGGGTGAGTCGAGGGGTGGGAGGAGAGGGAGATATCTGATTTACTCTCATTTGGAGAGGAAGAGTTTGAAGCACTGGAGAATCCATAGGGTGTCAGTCGTGGGGTAAGTCGAGGGGTGGGAGGAGAGGGAGGTATCTGATTTTCTCTCATTCGGAGAGGAAGAGTTTGAAGCACTGGAGAATCCATAGGGTGTCATTCGTGGCATGAGTTGAGGGGTGGGAGGACAGGGAGATATCTGATTTTCTCTCATTTGGAGAGGAAGAGTTTGAAGCACTGGAGAATACATAGGGTGTCATTCGTGGGGTGAGTCGAGGGGTGGGAGGACAGGGAGATAGCTGGTTGGGAAGCAGTGCAATAGATGCCCGGTCATTAACAGCACACAGGAGCATGTGAACCAGTGCAATAGATGCCCAGTCATTAACAGCACACAGGAGCATGTGATGCAGTGCAATAGATGACTGGTCCTTAACAGCACACAGGAGCATGTGGACCAGTGCAATAGATGCCCAGTCATTAACAGCACACAGGAGCATGTGATGCAGTGCAATAGATGCCCGGTCACTAGCAGCACACAGGAGCATGTGACGCAGTGCAATAGATGACTGGTCATTAACAGCACACAGGAGCATGTGATGCAGTGCAATAGATGACTGGTCCTTAACAGCACACAGGAGCATGTGAACCAGTGCAATAGATGCCCGGTTATTAACAGCACACAAGAGTATGGGAAGCAGTGCAATAGATGCCCGGTCATTAACAGCACACAGGAGCATGTGACGCAGTGCAATAGATGACTGGTCATTAACAGCACACAGGAGCATCTGATGCAGTGCAATAGATGCCCAGTCATTAACAGCACACAGGAGCATGTGATGCAGTGCAATAGATGACTGGTCCTTAACAGCACACAGGAGCATGTGAACCAGTGCAATAGATGCCCAGTCATTAACAGCACACAGGAGCATATGATGCAGTGCAATAGATGCCCGGTCACTAGCAGCACACAGGAGCATGTGACGCAGTGCAATAGATGACTGGTCATTAACAGCACACAGGAGCATGTGATGCAGTGCAATAGATGCCCAGTCATTAACAGCACACAGGAGCAGGTGATGCAGTGCAATAGATGACTGGTCCTTAACAGCACACAGGAGCATGTGAACCAGTGCAATAGATGCCTGGTTATTAACAGCACACAAGAGTATGGGAAGCAGTGCAATAGATGCCCGGTCATTAACAGCACACAGGAGCATGTGACGCAGTGCAATAGATGACTGGTCATTAACAGCACACAGGAGCATGTGAACCAGTGCAAAAGATACCCGGTCATTAACAGCACACAGGAGCATGTGAGCCAGTCCAATAGATGACCAGTCATTAACAGCACACAGGAGCATGTGAACCAGTGCAATAGATGCCCGGTCATTAACTGCACACAGGAGCATTTTGCCTCACATGTTCATTCTAACTGTGCTCACAGCAAATCATTAGGCCTAGTCTCAATAACATGTGCCAGTATTGTCACTATATGACACATTTTTATGCTCCTTGTGCCAAAGGAAAATCTTGAAGCCTGCCTCAACAATGAAACCACTTCTTTTGGTAGATTGCCATTAGAATGCAGCTATGCCCCATGACAAAAGAATCGGTCTAGCTGGACACACAATGAATCTACTACTCTTGCACTCTCTCTTCTCAACTTCAAGGCACCCATCCACTTGCCAGCTCGATATGGGTAGCTAGTAGAGACCTGGTCACCCCTAGCCAACCTCTCGTTGGGTAAAATACACACACTCATTCCAAACTCCTCTGACAAATTTCCCATAGTTGGAATTCGGTCCCCAGAGGGCGTTCAACTTACAGCGAGTTGGAACCATACCAATGGTGAAAGGCGCTATACAAATGACAATTACGACTCCTGCCAGATGAGTTCTCACGAGTGGGGGCTGAGTGATAGAGCGGCACCTGCAGGCACAGGAGAGGTGCACACCATAAGCCACCCGAGTAATGAAGCTTCGCATTCTCACCAAAGATGGCACCTGCCTGCCAGTAAAAAGAAGAAATGTGCCTTCACCTACCCAACTAAGCAGTAGATAGAAGGCCCATCTCTACGCGGACATGTAATGGCTTAATATTCATAAAGCAAAAAGCGTTCTCTATACTGTAGGTGTTTTAATGTAAAGCAGGTTTTTAAAGTTCCTATAGATATGTGCCCAGACTATATACAAACTGGATTCAAATATAGCTGATGGCTTATACATTCAACAGAGTATTGGAAAAATCCACCAGGATCCCTGTGCAGGATGGATGCTACAGGCACGTCTGATGTCAGAAATACTGCAAGGAACATGAACATGCGTGGCGCTGTATTACTTACAAGGAGAAACTCAAAGGCTCCCCTCCAGCACGTGACAATCAGTTTTTCCTCTGGCGGTTTTTTATGTAGACCCTCTGCCCAGGCTTGATGTAGTGACGCAGGATTCCAGGTTCCCTTGGAAGAGCCTTTTAGATTTGTTAGTAATCACATCACACACTTCTTACTAATTCGTGATAATAGTTCATCACATTGTCGTCAAAAAGCTGGACGTTACCACTAGATACTGCCAATGGGGGACCTCACAGGATCTCATGTAGGCACACAGCCTGTAACCCTATTTGCATGAACTTGCATGCTCACTTTGTCTTTCCACCACCCCGGCAGTTTATGGTTGATAGGGACAGTGGGGCTTTTGCTGAATATTCAGTACATTACCAAGCTCCTGTGTCAATTTCCCTGTGAAGTGTGCATCACTATCGCTGTTGATACTCACTGGCACTTTAAAGCAGGAGATAACGTTGCATAGGTCTGCCTTAACTATAGCCTGTGTATCAGATAAGCGGGATGGAGGCAACGCTATCCATTGTGTGAACAGGTCCACAAGGACATATTGCAAACCTGTCACTTTTGCCATCTCGGTGAATAACACTGTCATGTCTGTACTAACTGTCCTCAAGCCCACAAGTTATTACATTGATGAATTGCCAGGCAGTCTTGCATGGCATCCCTCCAATTCCTTGTGCAATACTATCACTATTTTCCTTAATCTCCCTATGTTTTAAGCATGGGCGCTACCATATTGAAGGACTGCACCGTTTCTCATCGTCTGAAGAATCCTTCTCTAAACCTCGTCATTCTAAATAATGAATGCCCTACTGCCAGACACAGAGAGCTGGCTTAAATATTGGAGAAGGTGGTAAAGTTCCAATTGCAGAGTCATGTCCAGAAATTTCAGAGTTTCAACAATAAACAATAGGGCTTTTGTCCTAAGCACCAAATTGAAGCAGCATTATTGACTGTGTGGGGTGGCATTTTAAGCTATTTTGATGAGTGCCATGTTATGTTATATTTATATTAAAATTGTTAAATACCATTGTCTACAACACTCTTCGGTCACGTTCATCTGCAGCAGCTGGATTTTCTGATCAAGCTTTGCTTGGTTCTGCTAATTTCTGGATGGTCAGTCTCAATCTTTTAAAGTTTGCTTCTTTCTCTATACCTCTATTCCAATTTGTGGGGTCCCCCAGGGGTCTTCTTTGTCATGCCTTCTTTATTAAATTTTCATCCAACCTCTATACTAATCTTTACCAAGCATAATATAAACTCACATGTGATGGCACTTATATTTATGTCCGTAATACCAAAGGTACTGGGAACCTTCTGAGTGTTGCTTCTTGACTAAATGAAGTTGCTGGCTGGATGATTAAAAAGGACCTCTGCTCAACCCCTCAAAAACAGATGTTCTCTAATTTGGACCCACACTCCTACTTTATGATCCCACGTGAACCTCTCAGCCCTTGGTTTTTGCTCTGCCAGCAATGTTAACCACCTACGATTCATCTGCCAACCCAAATTGGGCTGTGAAGAGCAGGTGGAGAAATCGTGCAGTTGCTTTTATTTCTGACCTTGTCAGCTGCATCATGCTCTCTCTTTCATCTCACCAGAAGCTCACCCTGCAGTTGTAGGAGCCCTTGCTAGTTTTAAAAATTTGATTATAACAATGTTCTTTTAGCCGGGATCACAGAGTGTCAGGTGGTCTGACTATAGTCTGCGCAGAATGCTGCAGTCCGTCTCATTTATCATGCACTCACATTTTCCTCTATTTCTCTGCTTAGAACGTCTGTACACTTGCTCCCTGTTAGGCAAAGAAACCGTTTTAAGATGCTCTCCTTGACCTTTAAATGTCTGCATGGTCTTGTTGATCCTTACACGTCCAGGAAAATTCAACTTCACCAACGTACATGGACATTTCAATCCAAAAAAGACCTTTTCTCTCTGATAGCACTGAACATTTACCTCTTCTTCTAAATATTTGTGTTGCTTGCTGTTAATTTCAGTCCACATTCCTTCTTGTTCCATCCAGACCCAGCTGAAGGTCATTCTGCCTGGTTATGAAAGCTTTCTATGAATAAATACAATCATATTGAACTTGTGTAAAGTGCCCCAGAGTGCTAAGTGATGTAGGCACTTTGAAACACATGTGTGTATAGGCGCTATATAAATAAAGTATCAATAACAATAAGTGTGCTACCTTTTCAATGTCCACACCTTTACCCACATGTAACTGTTGACAGATTAAAGACTTGCCACGAATGTTCTGCAACTTGTAAAAACCCTCGAGTATCCATTTTTGTGCTGTAGCTCAGATGTCCTTCACATGAGTGCCAGAGGTTATCATCTGGAAGCGTACAGTCTGCCTTGCTGGCATGCATTAGTTTGAAAATCATACTTGAATTTTGGCCAGCTCTTTGAATGTTGTATAAGGTGAAACAATGGATTACCTGTAGACCTAAGGTAACAATTTCTCTGTGAGGGGAACGAAGGAAACGGCAGGATCCTTTGCTGGTCTGTCTGCCAGGGCATTTTTCCGGGTGACGCCATCTCTAGGGACATGGTACGCTGCTCACTTTACCATGGCCAATTATTTGTGCAACTCCAATGATTCCAGAATGACATTTACATGAGATCCATTCTTCATGGGGTTACTGTCCGCTGTCAAGGAACCTCTTTCTTTCCACAACATTTGTGAGTCATGTGCCATGCCAAATGCATAGTGAGGATCTGTAGAAGGGTTACTCGCTTATCTATCACTAAAGTGCATGCCTGCATTAATGCTATGAGCTCTGGACTTCAGCAGGAAACACATCAGACAATTGAGCACATTCTATTAATGCATGTGTGGTACATATTGCATAACCAGCTTTGATCTCCCCTCAATCAATCCTCAATGAAAGACCTAGTCACATAGATTTCCTCATCTGAGTTTTGCAATCAGATTTCAAGCAGATTCTTCCATGGCCTTCCAAGAACCACTGTTATGAACACGTAGCCATGCGGCTCGCGGCCAGCCCAACTCAGCAACAGTGAAGGAGGGTTTAAAATTAATTGAACTGTAATGCTTTAACTGCATTGGACACTGCTACAATAAGGGGTGAACCTAACACCACCTTTTTGGAGGATGGGACAGCCAAAATGGCTGCAGCTACCAATTGGCAATCCTGCTGCAAACAGGCCTAATGCAGTGCTGTAATATGCAATAGATAGATGTTTATCACCATGTTTTTGTGATAAAACTGCCTGTGCGTGACTATCTATTTTGTAACAGTACAATATGAAGAGTTTCTTACAATTAGGCAGCCTAAGAGCTGTTGCACCAGTGTGACAGGCCTGGGACTTGAATCTTTCAAGGGGCAGTAGGCACCCCTCCCAATCTGGAAGTTGCAAAAGCCAATCCTACCCCTGAGGTGGGGTGAAAGCATTTGGGGGGTGGCAGTCCCTGCCTTCCTTAAGCGTGTAATGGGGTTTAATAGCATTGGTACCATTGTCTCTACCGCAACGCCATACATACATGCAACTCACCAGGCCGCTTCCCTTTTTCTGTCAGAATCTACCATTCCTGCCACTGATTAGTCTTGTGATGGGACCACGCGCTGCACAAGTACAACCCGCTTGCCAAAATCCAGAGGTCACACAGAGGCCTCCATTCATCACTACAACAACAAAAAAGAAGAAACAAACTTTAGCCAACTTACAGAGTGGAGAGACCTGCACTATAGACCATTCCTTTCCCGCTTGAAAAACATGGTGAATGCTGAAAAGGGGGCATGGCTCACAAACATTTTTCAAATGTGCCCTGCCGAAACCCAACCTCTTGGGGAAAAAGAGACTTAGATTGGTCCAGTAGACAGGTGACTGAAACAACCAATATTAACCCGAAGCATGACTGAATCATGGGAGGATGGGCCATAAACAGAGTCAAACAGCAGAAAAATGAAATGTGTTTGGGTGAGGTCAAGGGAGGAGAAGGTGCTGAGTGGACAGTGAAGAGACGTGTTTTGGAGATTGTGGTGGTGGCAAATAAGGCATTCCACCGACCTGGACATCCTCGATCATCGTGCTGATATTCAAGAAGGGCGATAGGTCAGAACCAGCTAATTTAGCTTAGTTTAGTTTTCTTATATAGCACACCTAACCCAAGGGTCGCTGGGCGCTTATACTTAGAGAAAGGGGTTACAAACATCAAAATATAGAACCTGACAGGCGAAGGAGAGGTCAGATACAGTTCACCTCATTACCAACATAGGTACTGAAGGTGTGATACAGATCACCTTAAAGGCAGCGGCCAAGAGGCAGAAGCAAGAAGTAAGGGAGAATTACTATTAATTACATATATACATTGTTATTGGTTATATGTAGACATATATTTACATAGATTAGGGAAAATTTGCAACTCGACAGAAGAACCGCACCCTCAGGGAGTATGTGGTTGTCAGGAAGGGGATTAGAAATGCTTAGGAATCGTTTGGCCCAAAGAGCCAAGCTTTAGGTTTGGCTCTAAAGGACCAGAAAGCAGGTTCTGATCTGATGTCAGGAGGGAGGGCGTTCCATCGTTTGGCGGCTAGCACTGGAACGCTGGCCCCTCCTGCTGTTTTTAGGTTGAATTTTGGGATTGTAAGCTGGTTGAGGTAATTGGATCTGGCAGGCCTGTTGGTCTGGTGTCTTGTGAATTTACCTGTCAGGTACGCGGGAGTTGTATTGGCAGGAACTTATGAGCGGTGACCAGAGTGTGGATGGTGATTCTGTCCCGGATGGGTAGCCATTGAGCTTCTCTTCTGAGGGAGGAGATATGGCTTGAGCGTGGAATAGTGAGCGCTGATCTGAGGGCATTATTTTGCAGCACTTGGAGTTTGTTTAAGTTCCGTGCAGAGGTCCTGATGAAAAGTGTGTTGCAATAGACGAGCTTTGAGAGAATGAGAGCTCTTGCTAGTGTGATGCAGCTGGAGGTGGACAGGAAGGGCTTACACGCGTTGAGCAATTTGTTAGTATAGGCTGTGGTGGAGGCTAAGGAGTTGACTTGTCTGTTAAGTGTCAGCGTGGATTCAAGATAAATACCCAACGTTTTGACTTCCCTCGAGACTTTAATGATATTCCTGTCAATGTTAAAAGACTCAGAGCAGGAGTCTAATTTGTTTAAGTGAGGTTGAGAACCAATGATAAGTAACTCAGTTTTATCATCATTTAAACAAAGGCTATGAGTGGCCATCCAAACTTTAATCTCTAAATAGATGCTGTTAATCAGTTTGGTGATTTTAGAATGACATCCAGTGAGTGTGACGAGGATCTGGGTGTCGTCTGCGTAGTTGGTATACGTGACACCTAGATTATCGAGGCGGTCGAATAATAGTTTGGTGAAAATATTATAGAGTTTGGGTGACACACATAAGCCCTGAGAGACACCACAGTTAATGGGCACTGGTGGAGCAGAGGCTGTGGGTGAAAAGAGCCTGGTGGTTCTGTTGGAGAGAAAGGATTTATTCCAGCTGCCCGCGTTCGGAGAGAAGGCGGAAGCTGATGTAAGGTGTTGAGTGAGGATTTCATGGTCTACCAAGTCAAATGCAGCTGAGAGATCCAAGAGCAGGAGAATGGCAATCTTTCCTCTGTCTTTAAGCTCATCCATCTGAATCTTGAAATCTAGCAGTGCTGCTCTCTGTACCATGTCTGGATCTAAAACCGTATTGAGGAAGGCCAAGTAGATTGTTGTCTTCAAGGTGTTTTTGTATTTGTAGATAGGCTGCACGGTCCAGGATCTTAAGAAGGAATGGGACCATTGTGATAGGCCTATAATTCGTGGGTACATTGGGGTCTAAGTTAGTTTTTTTTTTAGGAGGGGCATGACCCAAGCTTCTTTGAGATTGTTGGGTACTGCACAGTCTTTGAATGATGCATTTATCAGAGTGGTGATAAATGGGGCTAATTCTCTTGCATTATCTTTGATGATGAAGCGGGGCACATGTCACCCTGACAGTTAGATCGTTTGATTCCTGAGATAATATTTTCCGCATCTTTAATGGTGATTTGCGAGAATTGGAAGGGGGCACGCAGTGGAATGTTGTTCTTCGGGTCTTTGGGAGAGTGTTATTTAGGAGGTAGGTTACTTTTTTTGTGTTAATTTTGGATTGTAGGAGAGCTATTTTATCTGAAAGGGCTTTTTGGATATTCAGACACCAGGTCTCATCTTTAGAGCAGGCATCGATGATAGGGGCAGGGGATTCTAATTCTCTCAGGATGGTGAAAAGTTCCTTGGAGCTAGATTTAGCATTCAGAATTCTTTCATTATAGATTTTCATTTTTGTCCTAGTGAAAGGTTTTTTTTTGTAGGCAGTGGCAGTAGTCATATATTTTTCCCTATTCGATGGAGTGGGAGTTTTTTTCCAGATGGATTCTGCTGCTCTTTTTTCGTTACAGAGTATTTTCAGTTCTGGGGTAAACCATTTGTTTAAGTATGGAGAAGGTTTAGCTTTTCTAAGTTTAAGCAACGCAATCTGGTCGATTTGTTGCTTCATGGTGATGTTAAAGGTGTAGATTAGTTCTGAAGGGTTTGTAACAACGTTCAGAGGAGTATTGGTGATAAGAAGCAGCAGAGGGAGGAGTAAGTCCGGGGTAAGGTTGCGCTTATTCCTTGATAAGGTGGGCGGGACTGTAGTGGTAATGGAAGCAGAGGGAGCTTTTCCCTGGATGGAAAAGGTGATGCAGTGGTGGTCTGACCATGCACAAGGTTCATTGTTGAGTATGGTGGTGGTGCAGTTAAGGTCGGCCAACCAGTCCAAGGTTCTGCCTTTATCGTGTGTGGGTTTGTGGATGCGGGAATTGAATCCTATTTGGGAGATGGTGTTCTCTAGTGCAGTGGCCTAGATTCATGTCTCCTAGGAGGAAGATCTGAGAGCCAGGATTGGTATTTTGGGTGACGAGGGTAGCGATGACTTCCTCAAAAGAGGAGATGGGGCCAGCTGGGCGATATATGAGGTGCATGAGTATGGTACTAGAGTGTGATAGGGGTAGTTTGACTGAGAGTAACTCTGCAGACGGGAAGTGGGAGCTGGTACATTCTCAGAGTCCTATGTGGGCTTTGGCAATGAATGCTACGCCACCTCCTTGGCCTGCTGTTCTGTATGCTCTAATAATGGTATAGTTATCGGGTAGTGCTAGTGATGGGCCTGAAGCTTGGTTGAGCCAAGTTTCAGAGATACCAAGAAAATCTAGTTGGTTTGCGATGATGAGGTCAGCAATATCAGAGGAGTGGGCTACTAGGGAGCAGGCATTAATCAGGGCTCCTTTGATGTCAGGTGGGACAATAGTGGTGTGTTTGATTGGATTGGTTTGTCTGTGCGTAGCATCAGTAGTAGGAGTGGTAATGGGATCTGATGGGTAGTGTATTTTCTGGAGAGTATTTGGAGGTGCTTGCATAAAGCAGGACCCTAGTCTGGAATTGCGTGCACTGAATGAGCATGGAATAAATGGTGTGGGTAGGGTAGCAAAGCAGAGGATCCATTCTACGGGGGTGAGGTGGTTGCATGTATCCAGGCGGGGAAGACCCATGGTGGGGGTAATGTAGGTTCGATGTGTGGTACAGTGCTGAGGAGACTTAAAAGAAGGAGCATAAGCGCAAGAGCTACAAGGAGAGGGCTGGCCATTCGGGCGTGCAAATCTGTGGCAGCGGTGATGATAGCCGTAATACTGTGGTTGTCATTGGCAAGGACAAACAAATGGAGTGATACTGGGGTGCAGATGGGTATGGTTAGGGGGTATCATAAGCCATAAATTCAGTAAAGGGCAGCAAGGTAGGGCAATAAAAACTGGTCACACACAATATTTGCACATTAGGTAATAGCAGAAGGTATCACGTGAATAAGTTTGAATGGAAATGGGTGGCAGTCGATGCAGATAACACAAACAGTATGATCATAGGCAGTAATACCTCAGAAGATGTGAACAGGCAAATAAGGTGTATGGGGCAGTAGGTAATGGATTTAGTAAGTGCAGCTTACCTATAGAGCGTGATTAATAAATTGTGGGGCAACAACATTGTTTAACCAAAGAGGCATTTCTGTTGCAGGCAAAGGCTACTCACCTTAGAGGCAGCTTAGTAAGTCGTTGGTGATATACTGGTGGACTTCTGGAGCGCAGTGTGAGCATCCCTGACAGTCCTGAACAGGCACGGACAGGTAACTGCCTTGTTTGGGAGGCCTTAGTCGAGCGAGGCCGGCTTCCGCCTCCGGTCGCTCGCTATTGGCTTAATAGCATTGGTGAGTTAAGTTGATAGGCAACTAGAATAAACAAAACCTAATCATGCTGGGCGAAATCCATCTTAAGTATCAGCATTTACAGACCTATCGCCCGTCTTGATGTAATGGGCAAGATCTTTGGAGCCCTGATTTTCAAAGCCTTAAACATCTGGAGAAAGAGCACATGTCACTTTGATAAGCAGTGAGCTGCCTTTGAGAAAGGCATAGGAACAGCTTTAAACCTCTTCATAATCAATCATATTAAGTGAGCTACAAAGGCCACCCTGGGAGCAGGGTATATTTGGCATCAATCGATCTGGCCAAAGCCTTTGACCTTCACACAATGGTGTCTGCACAGTAGGATGCATTTAGTCGGTTACATCAATAATGAACTTCCTAACAAAATATTCTTTGGCGTGGAGGGGAGTTGGGGGCATGGCTTTATGGCACCATGAGAAATCTGTAAAGTTGCACAGTGCCCAACCACTTGAAACAGCCTCTGCCTCTGCCTATGGGCCTCATCACGAGTTGGGCTGTATTCCCGGCTGTAATACCGCCGACTGTAATAGCCCTAGCACCGACCGGTCCGGCTGTATTACCGCCGGATCATGAGTTGGGTGTTAACGTAAATCCCCATTCCCCATTGGGTCCATTGGATTCAATGGGGTATTTTCAGTGCTAATTATGCGGGCTAATACAGCCGGCGGTAATACAGCCGAAAACAGAGGATTTTCACCTCCAGAGAAAGGCTGGAGGTAAAACAGCCCATTTAGCGCCCAACTCGTGATAGGGCCAGCCCTTAAATGCGGCTGTAATACCGTTACCACCGCATTTAAGGGCTACAGCCCAACTCGTGATGAGGCCCTATGTCTGTGTTTAGTGAGTATATATGGATTGTGGAGTTTTGATTGCCATTCAATAGATGACATTTTAGCCTGCTAGAGGTTCCCTCCCCAACGTCAGAGACACATTTGGACAGAAGCTCTAAACGTACTGCATGTGTTTTCTCACATTCGATAAAAAGATGTTTCTCTGTTTCCAGATCAGGTGTTTCTTCACATATGTGGCAACCCCGGCCCCCTGCGTGGCCCCCAAACATCTAATGTACATAATACATTGAATCTAAAGCGCATGACGGCAGCTCTATATCTGCCATCCAGGAACATTCCTAGCTATTTTGGAAGGGTATCTTTCCATGACACGGGACCATCATTCTGGTTCTCAGATGAGGAAGCCTTGCCTTCATCAGTGAAATCTCATGTGTTAGTGGGTGCACCCAGGCCCCGGGCAGAGACTGGAGTCATGGCAGCACAGTCCAGTCTTCATTTGTGCCAACCAATCTTGCTCTCTTAAAGCATTCACCAAGTCAGCTCTTCAGCTACAGTTGGGGTTCCGATTTTCCCATTGCTCATGTATGTGCAGGGGCTGATAAGAAATAAAATATGATTGGCTTTGACAACCCTGGTTGACAATCCAGGCTTCCTTGGTCAAGTGGTCTTCCAAGCAGTTTGCCATTAACTGACACCTATCCACCAATAAAGGATTATGCGTGGTGCTCATGTTGTGGAGCCCTTCTCTCTTCTCCCTCTTCACTTCCCTTTACTCATTTTCTACCCCTCTCCTTCTCATGGCTTGTTCCTCCTGATCTCTCTCCTCTCCTTAGCTTCCTCTGCTTGTTTCCTATTCCCAATTTCTGGACTCCTTGCTGTTCCTCTTACCCAACTATTCCCCCCTCTGTTCTTTGCTAATATCTTCTTCAAGTGTTCCCTCTCCTTCACCACATGTCTCAACATCCCCCTCTTCTGCATTTCTCCTGCTCGCGTCCTCCTCCAACTTCCGTTGCTACCTCCTGTCTTCTCCTCTCCTCCTCACTCTCGTCTCTTAATCTTCCTGCAATCCTGGATACACCAACCCAAGTTCGAAATAAGGGTTATGTGCCAGTGATACAGATATGGAAGGAATTGAGGAGACATGTTGGCTAGGTGACCCCACTCCCTTAGCGAATAATCCAATTACCAGAAGTATATGTGCTGCCATGAGCTAAGGTGCGGACAGAGCTTGGGTTAATAATGGTGGAATATATTGATTGAAAGGCTGATCTAAAACCATTCAGAGACCTTCTATCAATACCTGTAGTTTAGACACACCATCTCGGCACAGTTGAATGAGGGGCCAGGTGTACCAGAAGCCGCCGCAATGGAACAGTGGGTGTTAGAAGCTGTGATTTCCAGAAAGCCAATCTCAGTGCTGTATCAGGCAATAGTGAACAACATGACAGACCAACTACAGAAACTAAAGCAAAGCTGGGAGACAGATCTGTGTGATATAGGGGAGGAGGCTGGATGGAAGCATTATCTGCCCCAAGGAAATTGTGGCCAATAGCAAACTCAGGCAGATGCAGTTTAGGATACTGCACATGGTGTACTATTCTCCGGACTGGGCCCTCAAAATGGGTAGGAGGGTCAAAGCGGTCAGTGTTAAGCGTTGAAGAGATGTAGGTACTTTTCCACACCTCCTGTGTTCACTTCAAGATTGGGAAGCAAATATGGAAGATACAAACTGGGTCCTTGGTTGAGAATGACCTGAGCACCCTAAACTAATTCTGCTTGGAATTAAATGAGAACGGTCATAGTAGATACTGTGACAAGGTTGACAATAATGTATGTACCAATACCAGTATATTTTCTGTTTTTATTGAGAGACGACTTACAAATAAAGGACACTGGGGCTCTGAGTTTAGTGGGGGGCCCGTTTATCTCTGCCCTCAAACTTGAAGTTGACTCCTACCTCCCTAGCCCAGGCTCCCCGCTGTCTAAACGACTCCCCACACTCTCGTCCTGTCTCCATTTGTTTTTTTGAATTTTTGTTCAGTGCCGGCCCTACTCAGAGGATTTCGGAGCACCTTACAAGATTCAAAGGTAAAAGGTGGAGGTTAAACAGAAGTTCAATCTTGTTTTCAGAATAGGACAGAAAGATTAGAATAGACAAGTGGTAAAAGGGGAGATGGCGTGGCAGAGTTATGTGTGCAGAAACTGGTATGTTTTTAAACTCTTTCTGATCGGGGGTGCAGTGCGTATGTGAAGAAGTAGGGTGTTTCATGCCCTGGGTGCCCAGTGGGTAAATACTTGCTTTTGTGTGTATGTTCGTTTGTAGAGTTCAATGTGTAGGAGATGATGGCTTGCTTGTCTAGGGTTTGTGTGGGTGATGGGTTTGAGTTTGTCATGAAGGTAAGATGGGGTTTTGTGTGGTGGATGGCTTTGAAAACAGTGCCGAGTCCTTTGAAGGCAATCTTCTGGGGTACAGGGAGCCAATGGAGCTGGGCAAGCGCGGGGGTAATGTGTGAATGTTTGGGTCCAGTGATGAGAGCATTTCTATATTCCAGCTTGGAGAGAACCAGTGCTTGGACTGCAGTGTGGAAGTCGCCAGAAGGAAGAATGTGCCTGATTTTTCATTAAAAAGTGTAGTTGTAGATTGCATTTTTGGTGACAGCAGCTAGGGTTTCTTCGAAAAAATATCCCGCGACGAAAGGACGTCGTACCAAAGGAAAGGGGGTGTTGCTGGTGAAGCAAAGCTATTTCTCTGATGTGTAGAGGGACATGTGGGAGTTGGCCATGACAAGTTCTTTGATTGGGGGGGGAGGTGAAGGCTGGCTTGTGTCTGGGGAAAGCAAAAGAGGAGGTATTGTATTTTGAAAGAGCTGGGCTTGAGGAAGTCATGCAAGTGGTCATAGTGGTGAGAAAGCTTTTGAGGATGTGGAGTTATGAAGGGGATGAGATTTGAAAGTATATTTGTGAGTCATCTACATATTAGTGGAAATTGATGTTGTATTTGTGTTACGCTCACCTGATTCCCACAGGGGCGTAGATCGAACCCAGACAGCTGCGGCCTCCACCAGCGTGAAGCGTAGGGCAAAGATGACCGTCTGGACGGACCCCCTCAGTCTTGCAAGCTTGACTCGTAGAAATATTCTCCTGTAGATGGAGAAAGGTATTTAGCCCCGTGGGTGTGAATGCAGAGCCCCTCCCTGCTCCCGTTCTCCCCACTTGCCACCTCCGATATTCCTGGTCAGTGTTCTCACCTTATATTTTTGATTGGTGAGCTCTCCATCCTGCGTGGCATGCTTGGGCGCGTAGTTACCAGTTACTTAACTGGTTTTAGGTGTTGGGGTTCTGGACGATTATTGAGTCCTGAGTTTGCCAAGTTTTTAAAGAGTTCAAAATGTCCAAAGTCCTCTCTTACACTCCCTGTTGATTTGCGGTGGCAAATTTTGTTTGGAGGTTGCTGGCGGCGTTCAGGTAAGAGTCTGTATTACCCAAACTGTCCTGTAAAGGTGCGTTAGAATTGCTCACTGTCTTTTCCTTTTTTCCTAGATGCGGCGTATTGAAGGATAAAGCCTCCGGTGATAATCAGGTAAGTCTTGTAATATAAGTGATTGTCTTTTTACTCTCTTAAGGCTCACCTTGCTTTTTTGTGTTTTTTCCCCAGGTGTTGAAGATCACTGAAAAAGTGACGGAGGCAGCGCCGAGTCGGAGATGCTGTGGGCTGATGAAAATGGAGCGGCGCTGTAGCTGGGATGCGACGCATGCCAGAAGAATGTCCCTTCAGGCTCGGAGTGATGCAGGATCTGAAATCAGGTGAGGAATCAGATTAAAGTCCGTAATCTAACCTCTTCTCCTATTTTCCTTTCTCTTAGGTGCTCCGTGTTCGAGGCGCGCGTGGCAGAAGGCTGGAAGCAGGTTTGCTGACACGTCGAGCGTCACGCTGCTAAATGCAGAATAACGTGAAGCGTGTGTTGAAGATCGGGTGTGGTTTAAATAGCTTTGAAAGTAGTCCCAGGTAAGAAGTCCCTAGAACCACACCCGAGTGAAAAGTAGTCCTTGTGAAAAAAAATAGTCCCTCCAGGTCTCACGTTGGCCTGGATGCATGTGCAACATGGTCTGCCTGAGGTAAGTGATGACTATGAGACTGGCGCCTTAGGCGCCAGGAATTATTTCTACTATGAGCCTGGCGCATAAGGCGCCAGGACTGAACCCAGATAGCCCCTAGCCGGGGCTTCTGAGGTTTAAACAGATGTCCGGATGCCTGCCTCTGGGGCGAATGGGCTTGGTCCAGCTGCCCGGGGGTAGGCATCATGACAATATGTTAAGGGTATGACTAAAGAACTCAACATATAGGTTGAAGATGGGTGGAGACATGGAGGAGCCTTGCAAGACCCTGTACATGACCGGGGTGGGGGCAGATCAAACATGGGGCATGCAGACAAAGTGTGTCCTGTCTGTACCGAAAAAGGTATACCAGTTGAAGACGGTGCCCGAGAGTTTCATCCTGTGGTATAAAATGTTGGGGAGAATGGTGTTGAAGGCTGCAGAAAGGTCAAATAGTCCAAGTAGTGCTGTGTGTACATTGTCAGTAATGTTCTGGGAGTCATGGAGGATGTGAAGTGTAGCTCTCTCAATACTGAGTCCGGTCGAAAGCCAGATAGATTAGAAGAGGTGTAAGTTGTTTGTGGTGATGTGTTGTTGCAGTTGTGATTAAGCGTTCCATGATTTAATGTGACATATGACAGGCTAGTGATGGGGCAGTCATTCTCGGGGAGTGTATGGTCCAGAGATGTTTTTTTTGAGGAGGGAGCAATCATTTTCCAATGTGTCCAATTTTGAGAGCTCAGGGGATAGTACCATGTGAGAGACAGGAGTTGATGATATTGAGCCAGTGGGGAACACGGGTGGTGATGCAGCTAGATGCAGCTTGAGGTGGGCATGCAACATCCAGGAAGTGTGCAGGTTTTGTCTTGGTAGTAAGGATGAGGAGGGGTGTCTGTGTCGTTGGGGTGGAACGTGTCCTGTATGTTGGAATATTTGGGAGCGTGGGGTCGGAGTGGGAAAACCGAGGGAAGGGCTTGTTGGCAAGGGAGATGTGTGGTAGGTGGGGGGATATTGTGCAGTAGATTGAGCGTGAAGGGGATAGCAAAGTGGTCTGATCACGACACTGAGATTCGATTTTCTACGGAGACATGATTTCTACTTGGAATCAAAAGGTCCTGGGTGTTGCCAGCTTGGTGTGTGGGGTAGGTGATGAGTTATGTGAGGTTATCGGGGTGAGTGGAGTGTGGATAGCCCTTCATCCTTCCGAGGTCAATGAAATAAGTTGGGTAACAAGATACGTCTGTTATCTGTCAATAGAGCCAAGATGCCCCTCTCGGGTGAACGTGCACTCTACAATTACACTTGTTATGTCATTTTATCTTGTTAGTTGTGTAGTCAGTCTAGTCAGTGTGGAAGTTGGGATTGTGTGTTGGTGCAGTAAATGAGGTGGATAAAGGTGGGGTGTGGGTGTGATGGGAGGGGAGCAAGTGAGAGAGAGTGCTTCAAAATATGTGTTTGGGGGATGCAAGGGGTTGCTAAGTGTGAATTAATCTTTATATTTGATGGCAATTTTTGTGTGGGCAGTCTCTGTGGTGGATGATGGTGCGCGGGAAACATGTCAGGGATAACAGGTGTGTGGTTCGGTTTGAGCCATGTTTCTGTTAGGAAGAGTATATCTGGAGAGTGAGGTTCTAATTAGTTCATTGATTTCATGTGTGTGCAGGTGCAGAGTGGTAGCTGAGAAGAATGCAGGTGAAAGCAATTAGTTGTTTTAGTAGAGTGTTGTTTTTGCGTTTAAGTTGAATGTTGTTTGTGTCCTCTGCATGAGACATGTTTGTGGCTAACAGGGAAAACAATTTATTTTTATTTTTTATTTTTTTTATTTGCACTTTGGTTTACAAAACTGAAAACCTTTGGCTAATTTACTAATATACGTCTTAAGTCTGAAAAGATAAGAAATAAAAGGAGAAACAACGTAAAACAAGCACAAAAGAAAACAGAAACATAAACAAGAAACATAAAAAAGTTAATGGAATCAATCACAGTTTAAAAAAAAAAGGCACATATTTAGTCTGTGTAGTAATATGTCTTATTTCTTTGCAGTAGTATTATCCCTCGCCTTTCAAGACTCTTCAGTTGCTTGTGTCTATATATCACCCGCAGAGAGGTTTTCAAGTTTCTTAAGTCTCATCAAAATAAATTTTGTAGCTGCTAAAATTATTTGCATTTTCACCCCTTGAAGAAGGATGTTCCACCAACTTTCTATCTCTCTTAGTCGGTAATCTTTCCAGATTGCACCCAGGTATTTATTTCTTTCGTGTGAGAGATCTGGGCATTCCAGTATTAGATTTTTCATCGATTCTATTACTTTAGTATCTTTGCACAATCGACAATATTTGGGTTCATTTTTGAGTCTTCTCCTGTAAGGGTTATCTCTGCACGGAAGATTAAGTCGAAAGCGTAGCTAGATGGTCCTCAGATACCAATTTGGGCAAAGCATCAGGTATTTTGGCAGTCTATTTAATTTGTATGGATTTGCCCAAAAGTCATTATATCCATGATATTTTGATATTTCCTTTTGCGTTTCGATCCAATAATACATTAACATATTTTTCTTTACCTGGTCTGGGTTGTTCAGCAGTGATTCCTCCGTTTTCATTCAGATGTGTCAAGACTGCCTTACATAGTGTTTCCCATTCTGAAAGTGTTGGCTCTGTATGTTCCTCAATAGCCTTGCTCAGGGCCTTGAATCCTCCTGTTGATGGTTTTTCCAAGCATTTTCGATAAAAGGAAATTACCTTCCAATCTGCGATAACTTTCAGAGAAGTTAATGTCAATTCTTTGCAAATTATTTGAATGGGGTACGTTTTTTGTAGTTGGAGCACCGTTCTCTAAAAGATTCCTTCTAAGAGGGGCCATGTTTTGGCCGATAACAGGAAAGACGCTCCAGCTCCATATGTCAATATTGCAACTACCTTAGCTCTATAAAACGCCACCAAGGGGGCAACAGAGAACCTGCAAAATCGTTTTACTAGGAGTTTTGCTTGGTTTACCAGGTTTTTGGTTTTGTTTCTCAAATATATTATTCTGGCAGCCTCTTTTCTGTCATTGTTTATACAATCTTCCAAGTATGTCATCGACATTATTTCCAGATTTTTTTTATTTTTTAGTGTCCAACTGAAATTCTTGGTTTGTTTCGTTCTGCCTGTTTTACCCAGCTGTAAGATTCTTGATTTCTCTGGGTTAATGGTCAAAAGAATGAAAAAGGGAAAAGAATGATAGCAAAGACCCTTAGCTCTGGATGCCCGGGTGAGTTGACGCCCCAAGTAAATCATTTACATTCCCACAGTAGTCCAGAAGTACTTCAGCAGGAAAGAGATATGCACGGGAAAGAGATATAAACAGTAAACAGAAAGCCAGGCTTTTTTTTAAAGCAAAAGCAGCAGCTGCAAGATCGCAGGATTCTGGTAAAAAGCTGGACTGGAAGCTCCGGGCTGCAAAATGGCAACCCAAGGGGGTGGGCTGCAGAATCTAACCTGTCTTTCACCCCCAACAGGACGCCACGGGGCAGGATTCCTTCAAGTGAGATTCTCAATAAAGCTTGCATGGGGGTCTCGCGATCAGCCCATAGATCGACCCTGAATTGTTCTTGTAGCTCCCCTGACCTCTGCAGGTAGCCTCAGGAATCTGGAAAGAGTGTCTCTAGTGTTGGTGTTGTGCTGAGCTTGATGTTGCTCACAGCACAGTTGAAGCCCCTTCTGAGGGAGGAAAGACCATTCAACTTTGCAGGCAGCGGGACTCAGGAAGAAGCACTAATGCATATATACAACTCCATGCATTTCGGGGAGCTATGGATGGGGGGCTCTCAACTCCCTCATACTGTCTCTAGAGTAGGTCTGGCTCTGATATTGCCCTGGTTGCCCACTAACCCAACTTGAGGGTGCTCTTGGGCCCCCAGCAGGGTCATATTCAAGGCCCTGTAATATTATGAAAAGATCTTTATTGCAACGGCTCTAATTGTTGCAAAAAAGAGCTATGGCTTGGGAATGGGGCAGGGCAGAAATACCTAGATTGTCATAATGGCGCGTGGATATGGATCATTTAATGGAAATGGAAATGCCACTTTAGAAACAGAGGGTTGCCTGGCATGGTTTGGGGCAAAGGGAGGGATGAGAGTGTGGTAGTCAGGATTGGCAAACGTGCCCTAAATGAAATGTGTACGGAATAGGAAGCTTGCTGGTGGGAACAGATGACTTGTGATGCTGAATGTTATTTTTGCGAGGTGAGTGGAGATGGGGAGGGGAGGGTAGTTATGGCAATTGTCCAGAATATTACTAAACTGAATGGATGTTCCGTTGTCTTTACTGTTGTTTGATTTTAAAAATCCTAATAACATTATGTAAAACTTTTAAGCAGCATATTTTATTGTTGAATTTTTTTGGTCAGTGTTACATATGCAGTATAAATGCTGGGCACAGCCAGAAAGCGATTAGGAAAAAAGGTACGATTGCTGCATAAATTGCATGAGCTCCAAATTATTCTATGGGTAATCAAACATGTGGCCTGCAATGATCTGCAGTAAGTGTGTTAACCTACAGACACGGTGTGCAGGGGACGGGAGAGTTCCACAAGAGTGTGGACATCTGTTGGTTCTGCATAGGTTAACACAACCCAGTGTCAATGTTGTTTTTCTCCCCAGCACCCCTCTAATTTTCTATCAGCTCCCAGAAATTCTAACATACAGGTGTGCGCTGGGCTATACAAATATTGGGTTCTTGTTAACCTACTGAGAACCGTGTGCCGCCCCTACAACCAGAAAGCCATGACAACGTTTGATTAATGCCTGCTTATTGGTCAAAGCTATTGGCAACAAGTACGCAAAATGTCTAAAGTAAAGTATCAGGCAAATTGGAGCAGCTATTGTGACTATGCCGAGGCAGGTTGACTTCAGAGTTCAGAATATAGTATGGAAATCTTAAACCACATGGGGTAAGATCAATTGTATAAAGACGAATCTGGCTCCTCGAATAAACTGTATTCTCTCAATGCTACCATTCAAGGTAACACGTCACTTCTTCAAGGAAATAGATAGAATTATGCAAAAATTCATCTGGAACGGGAAACCACCAAGGTTTGCAATTTGGAAATTACAGCTTCCGTTGAAGCTGGGTGGGATGAACTTGCCAAACTTCATTGATTACCATTTGTCATTTTCAAATCGCCATCTGTGGAAGATCATTGATTCGGATAATGAGAGTTCACATTCTTTGGCTTGTGAGTGTAGTGCTGTATCCCAGTTGGATCCAAAGGCTCTGCTGACTATCAAGAAAGTCAAATCCAAAAAAGTGAACCCTTTAACAAGTTTTTTGCAGGATTGTTGGTGTGAAATTTCCAAAAGCATGAATGCAGATCCATACTTACACCTGGATCCTGCAATTTGGTTCAACCCGTTCCTGAAATATGAAGGTAAAATGCTTTTTTGGCCCGAGTGGTTTTTGGTGGGCATTAAATATTTTCGTGATCTAATAGATGGTAACAATTAAATCTCATACACACAACTGAGTCAGACCCAACATGGCGGATTGTACCTTCACTGATTACAGGAAATTCAAAACTATTGTAGTTAACTGCATTGGTGTGCCAAAATTGCCAAGTCAGAATGCAGCGTGGTTAGCTCTGCAGACATGTTCGACTGCTTTTCACTCGGCTGCTACGATGTACGGCTTTCTGAAAGCTCACCGTCAAGGCGATCCACGATTGCCAGACATTTGGGCAGAGGAGCTGGGAGAGGAGATTGATTTGTGATGTTGGCGACATTGCTGTGAGAATACTTGTCTGGTGAATCTAGACTGGGGCCTAAGGGCTTCCAAACAAAAATTCTCTTTAGATTGTACTGGACACCTGTACGGTTATTCAGGAGACAACTCTTGGATGTTGATATTTGCTGGAAATGTAAGGGTGCAAGAGGCACCCTCAGTCATTTAATTTGGTTTTGCGCAAAGACAAGAAAGTTTTGGGAGTGTGTGTATGTGAAGGACTGGGATTGGTCCTGAATTGTGCAGTCCCCATGTCGGCTTCTTTGATGATTCTGGGAGACAAATCTAGTCTGGAGGAGCTCCCCTTTGGCAAGAGAACTTGGTTGCTCCGGGCATGCATGGTCGCAAAGAGAATGATATTGAGGTCCTGGAAGTCAAGCATCTCCTTCAATATTGATGAGTGGGTGGATGAGCTGCTCACAATATCAACCTATGAGAAAGCCATCTATGAGAATGCAGGTGACATTGATAAGTTTGAGGACATTTGGAGTAGTTTCCTTGAAGTCTATGGTTAATGTAGATCCTTTATTTGGGCCGCTGAGTTTCTGTAATTGCTTGTATTTCATTGTTAACATGTTTATATTTTCTGTTTTGAATTGTTGCATGCAACCTTATTAATTGGTCAGTAGGTCTGTTCATATTATTGCATTTTGGTTCTCTTTCTTTATTCTATCTCTTTTTTCTTTCTCGTTTTCTCCTTTAATTTTTGATCTTTTGTGGCTATTGTTGGGTATTTTACTCTTGTTGTTAAACATTTGTTAAGCTCAATTGGATTCATTGTTTTTGTTTTAATTTAACTGTTGGATGAAATATTGTATTCTGTATGTTTTATTGTGATGAATAAAATTTGTTACACCAGGAAACCTTAAACCAGTGCAGTTTAGGCGCCCGCCTCCCCACCCGGTGGGAAGAGGAAGACATTGCATAATAGCAGGCCCTGCGCCCCTGGCATGGCGTTGGCACCCATAAACAGGGTCTGATGGCACGTGACTGGTTCACGGGCAGCCGTGCACAGCCTTTATTAACGTGTTGACACGTCTTCCATGTTTCACTGTGCTTGTGACTTAGCCTGAGCCCAGGAGGGGCTTAAGTAACAACACAAAGCATTCAACAAATGGCATCTGGGCGCTTTAGCAATAATGCCGCTATTTGGGCGTTTTCTCTTTTGCTGTCTTTGTGCCATTTTGGGACTTTGCTTTCTTGCCTGGGGGACGGGCGAGAGCCTTGTTTCTGCCACCTCTTTCCATGTTTCTCAGGGCTTCTTTGTAACAGTTGTTTGTCAGCTCCCTGTTCTGTCATCAATTTTGATCTCTTTGGGTCTTTCCTGGCACTTCACGGCCCTGGGCACTTTTCTGCTTCACCTTCCATGCAGCCCTTTCCCTGGCATGAATTCCCATGTACTGGGGTCTTTTCTGCCACTGCGCTTTCATTTTCTATCTTTCCTTTATTTCGCTGTGCCTTTTTAGTTTGGGCTATTAGGAGACCCTTGCGCCACCTTTAAGCATAAACTATTGCATTAGAGTACAGGTATGGAGAGATGGCAAGTGAGGAGGGGCACACAGCTTGTAGGTGTTGTTTGATTATATACCCACCTATTGACAACCAATGGCCATGCTAATCCCTATAGCCATCCCCGCCCAGTTCCTGCCCCTCCCCACTCCAAACACCTCCTCATAGGAACTCTTTGATCACACTTTAATCAAGCCTGACCATCAAACTTTGCACTCGCCTTCGTTTTTTCAAAGCAATCTTCTGAGAGTTAATGACTTCATTTTAAAAATGTCTTAATCAGGTCTGCCTTCAGCCACTCGATTTATAAGCACTCTGCGTGTCCTTCACTGAAGTCCTGTTAAAAACAAACATTAGATGACCAGCTACTCGCACCATTTTGCACCTGCTAGCATCAATGGGCAGTTAATACTACTGCAAAAGTGCCTTTCCTATGCCCACACAAAAGCCCAAACTGTTGGCATTGCCAATGCTTGTTGTAGTATCGGGGATGGTAATAAGACATCTGGATTCAGTTAAGGCACAGGAGACCAGTATATATAAAAGAAGTGCGTTTATTACTTAGTTAAAGGGCTAGTTTAGTTAGTAAGAAAGGCAGGGAGCTAAATAGCTGACATCCTTTCATGTAAGGCTCTCCCATCCTGTGTGTCGAACTGTAGCTTTTGGAAAACGCAGGTCCCATGACATTTTAGGTAACATCACTGAATTCTACTACCAGCACTGTGTGCACCCAGTGCAGATAATTACATCAATACTACACTTGTCCTTTCTTGGCCTTTTCCTGCCATCGCTTTCTGATCTCTTGCTCGCCCAGTTCTTATTGATGTAAGACATTCTGGCCATTTCTCATGCAGGACATGCCCCTTTTATAATGCTGCAGGATTATATTGTTAGACAGATGCAACTCTCCACGGTGGGGGTCAGTATGGGCAGGGGAATTATGAGGAGGTGCCCCACACATGCTGTGCACGGGGGAGGAGAAGGCCTTCAGCAACTGTCAGGGGAAATCTGTACTTTCCAGAGAAGGTAGTAAGGTAACTTGGATCTGCTATCTTTGCTGGATTATAAAAGTGCTATCAGAGTTGGGCAAAACCTGGAGACTTAAGTGGGGCCACGGGTTGCTACAATGAATAGAGAAACAGGTTAGTTTAGCTTTTTACTGAAACCGACAACCAGCCAAACCAGTGGCAGAAAAGAACAGGCACATGACTACTTTCAGGTATGACTCTGCCCAGCAGACAACGTCACTGGACCTAGTGATCAAGAGTGACGTGATATTGTGAGGGAAACACATTTCTTTAAGATATGTGGTTTAAAACATAAACCTTACACGATTAAGAAAATAATATTTGCAATTCTTCAATTAATAACTCATTATATTAATTACTACATAATTAATTTGTGTACACAGATACAATACTTAATTCATTTCCAAAAAAGTACAACACAAAACGAACAGCTGCCAACATTAAATCTATCAATAGAACCAGATACAATTCGGCCCAAAAATCCTCACCCAAAACACCAGTAAAATCATGTACAAAATAGCTACAATATTTCTCATGGGCATTGTACAAGAAGATGCTGTAAGTGTTCTAAATAAAACCTGACTCACGTAGTCTGCATCCTCCATCACTTCTTCGAATGTCTTTGAGGACCCAACATGTTATATGTTGGAAAGAGGGTTGAACGAATCCTCGCAAAGTGCTTCCTCCATGTGGCATTAGGGACTTCTAGTAGATAACTTGGATGGATCCCAGACTCCTTTCATCCATGTACTGGGGGATTAGATTTCTAGTACAGCACCAGTCTGCCCGTCAACATTTATTTTTTAGCAGAATCAGGATTTGCCAAGCAAAGCGCCAAGCACATTTCTGCAGATTCTAAATATTGCAACAATGTATACCCCGCCCTGAACAGCAGTAGATGAAGAATTATTAATATTATATTTAATATCCCCATACACTAATTTCTCCGGCGGCGATAGCGTCTTAAAATAAAACAATTGACATTTCCAGTTAACTATCACCCTAAGTGATACCAAACCTAGCTCATATCTAATCACAGATATAGGCACACATACTGGAAGACCCAGTTCATGCCTCCAGGGAAAGACTTTCAGATGGTCCTATTTCCTTATATCCTAATTAGAATAATTGCAGACCCACATATCAGGGCTGGGACTACCTTTGCTTTATAATATTTTAACATAACCTATCATAATCCTTGGCAATTCACATCATCTGTGATTAACAAAAGTGTTTTTCTTTTAATCTTTGGAATAATGAAAGACTTTTGAGCCTTCCCAATAAGGGAAAGCCTAGGTATATACATTGTTCAGGAACCTCCAGCCAAGCCCAATTCAATCTCCAAGAAAAAGATTGCAGTTTACGTGCAGTCGAGAAGATGATCACTCTTGATTTTGATTAATTTACCTCCATATTTCTCCTCACAGACTCCAAACTTTTTTGAAGAGCAATCGGTGTACAGTCAAATAAAGCCAGCTCCCCAGTATAATGTCACCAGTGAATCCGCTCGCAGCCTAGAAGAGGGGGAAATGCCCTTGTTCACCCAACATGTCACCCGAGTCTGAAATATATAAATAAAATAAGAATGGGAAAAGGACACCACCGAGCCTCAGACAGTTAAAAGTTAGGACAGTACCTGACATACCCCTTGACCATTTAGATGTATGTATGTATTTATTTGTTTATTTAATTTAACATGCATTCAGCCGCATGGCTTTACATATAAACGTCATTACATAATATACAATTCCTTGTAAAAACAAATTCATATATTTAAGTACAATTGCACAATTTTAAAATCAATAAAGCATGCCATCAGACAATTCCTTTTTTTTTATTTGTTATAGTTGTCTTGACAACTTTTCAAATATTCCAGCAATATATATCCATCTACTTATAATTTTTTTTACCATCATACAAAGGCTAAAAGATTATACATTCTTACAATTTCCATACTCATCACATAACCAAGAACAGTTCATAACGTACAGTTAATGACATCAATTCTTCCTATTTACAATAATAACATCTAGTTGAGTCAGCTGAACCAAGCTTTGCCTCTTACAGCTAGTCAGTTACCCAATAGCCTTTTTGAGTAATACATTACTCATTAAGTGTCTCTAAACCAGGGAGCACAATTTGAAAAAACTGCACTATGGCTATCTGAATTCTTGGGCGAGTTCTGAAGAACAGCGAGTGCCACCTTTCGTCACTCTCGATTACTCGCTGCGTTATGAGGATGTTTGTGAAGCATCTAGTTCCAACATTACAGAGTTCTAAGCATTCCACTAGCAGATGCTGTAAGGACTCCCTTTGTTCTAGCACACTAGAGTGCCTGCAGTAGTTTTGTTCTTTTTCCAGCTTTTTCCTTTTATAAAGGACATCGCTCGTGTACCATAAGTTTAGTCTGAATCTTAGGTACCCCATTCTCACTTTAGGGGAAGGACTTTTCAACAGGTATCCTGACATCAACCCATACTTTTTGGCACCAAACAAAAAGATATCAAAGTCTTTATATTGGGAACATCTTGACATGTTCTCAGCCCAATCAGCCAAATATAGTTTTACTTTTGCTCTGACCGGATTTGATAACAGCAACTCAACTGTAATATCAGCATTAGCTAATTTAGCAAATACATGCTTTCTCCATTCAGTAGCAAATGTATTTGTGGATTTCAGCAGATGTTGTGCTAACACCCTCAATATGTTGTTACTTTGCCGTTCCAAGAGGCACTTACGGAGGAATGCACACTGTTTCCAAGTTACCTGGGCATACATAGAGGACAATCCTAATTCATATCGTAAAATTTCGGTCGGAACAGTTTTAGCTAAGTTTAGAATCTGTTTCCAGTAACTTGATTCCAGTCGATCCCAATAACATTGATCTTGGCAGAAAGCCTTCAATGCCATAAAACACAAATGGGAGTACCTTCATTTTGTAAAATAAAACGATATGTTTCCCAGAAAACTTCCCATACTTCTTAATCAACAATCGAGATTGTGAAGTAAGATGCTGGATTTTGTTCTTTCTTACTTCTTCTTCAGATAATCTATTTTTTGTATTGCTGATTAACACCCCCAAGTATTTATATTGGGGTACATTCTGCACATTTTCATTCTGGATTTTCGAGGAGAACATATTGCTCCGTGTCGGCTGCTGTTTTTCGCATCTTAGTATTTGGGTCTTTGCAATGTTAATTTCTAAATTATTTAATTGTACATAGAGGCCCAGATCTGTTAGCATGTTTTGAAGGCCTTGTGGCGTTTGAGACAATAGCACAAGATCGTCCGCATAAAGCAGAAAAGAGATTTTTTGAGCTCCCAACTCAGGCGGGTCTCCAAGACAGTTGTTAAATTCGAGCCCTAGATCCAAAATGAAGAAGTTGAATAGAAAGGCTGTCAAAGGGCACCCTTGTTTTAAACCTCTCTGAGTTTTAATTAGAGGGAGTAGCTTGCCATCAAGGGAAATCCTGACTCTCACTGACGTATTTGAGTGGAGAAAAATTATCAGTGAGAGAAGGGTGTCCGGGCAACCATGCTTCTTCAATTTCATGTATAACAAATTTCTATCAATTGAATCGAATGCAGCTCGAAAGTCTATAAACCCTAGATACAGAGGCTGATTCCGCTCTGCTTGTTGGGCTTGAATCATAATTACTGAAATAATATTCTGGATAGTGCCCAACCCGGACATAAACCCTGATTGAAAAGGATCGATCAACCCTTTAATCTTCACGCAAGCCTGTAACTCTTTGAGGATGATTTTGGCAAATAGTTTCCCAGGGATATCTAAAAGGTAGATGGGTCTATAGCTGGAAGGTGACACTCTCTCTCCCTTTTTATATATCGGTACTATAATTGCCTGAGTCCAAGACACCGGTAAGGACTGCGAAGAATTCACCATGGAGAAGATCTTAAACAAAATCGAGGTTCAAATTGTTGGGGATTTTTTTATCTGGAAATTAGATAGCCCATCAGGCCCGCTAGCTTTAGAGTTAGTTCAGGATCTAATAAGCTCTAAAATCTCCGACCAGTCAAAATCCAGGCGAAAAGTTGGGTGTGGCTTCAAATGATCTAATAGTATGTCTCCCTTCAACGGAGCATAAAGCTTGCTAAAATGTTCAACCCACAGATGTAAAGGGACAGCCGATGATTGCATGGCTAGCTGGGGGGATGTGACAGATTGATTTATCATAACCCACATTCTAGCGATGTTCATGCTAGCCAGCGTTTTTAACATGTTGCAGCTGTCTTCCTGAAACATAATAGCATGGTGAGACTTCAACCAATTTCTGTAAGGCATTCTAAGGGACTTTGCTGTTTGTTGTCGTAGAGGGAAAGGTTCATGTCTTATTTGTCTGAGGTCAGTTCTAAGTTGTGCTTTATGGACCTTAATTTCTGGGGTAAATGATGGAGATGTGCACACTTGGGATTTGCTTTGAACCTTTGTTGTTGAATAGCTTGAATAAAGTCAGTGTACACATATTTTGACTTACCATATCAAGTGTCAACCAGCTCAGACAAGCTTTCTATCCAATTGTACTGACTTATACTCTGACCATCAGAGACGGCCCCCCCCCATGTTCACCACACAAGTACCTCGCATAAGTTCTATGTTGTTGGATTCTGATGCACTCGTCCTCCATTCAGTTGTCAACATGTTATGGTTGCTTGCGTTTGTTGTTAGGACAGAGAACTTTGTCATTAAAGCCAAAGCTCACTGCTCACATATATATAGTCGATAATCAACTTAGTATCGCCCTTGTGCCATGTCTCAACTGGTGGTATATCTGGGGATAGAGCCCCATTAAGCATGAACAGCCCTCTCACTTTAATTAGCGAGTCACATCTCCAGTACCTTATCCGGTTTTTAATTTCAGGGGACTCTAAGCATCTCAAGTTTAAATCACCCACTAGGATCAATGCATTAACTCTGGTATCATTTGAGACCAGATCTAGTAGGGAATTCAAATCAAGGAAGAATTTGTCTTCAGACATGACGATCGGGTTCCAGTATATATTTAGAACAGCCACTTCATCTTTCTCAAACATTACTTTAAAATGATTTATTCGGGGCAGCCCAAAATTGCGAGGTTATCCCTCTACCCATTTTTACTGCTGTTACCAATCCAGAGTTTGGACGACCGCTAGTTGGATTAATTGCAGCATTTATGCGGATTTCATGATTCTCCCAAAGAGGGGATTCTGAGAGCCACGTCTCTTGCAAGAGTACTAAGTCCCATTTCTTCAGCTGACTTTGGTCATTATTAATCAGGTGTTTAAACCCTCACGTGTTCCAGCTCATTGTCTCTTCTATTCTTTGTTAATTCTGCATACAGGGATTGCAGCATAAACACATAGCATTGTTTGAATTACCTTTCATGCCAATATTAACGTGAGCAGGAGGTTGACCCTCAAATCTTACACCCCCATCTTTCAAGGGCTGTGCAATTTTTCCCATTCTTTCTAGGCTTAGGGTAAACCCTAATCTGGAAAGATCTTCTTTATTTTGCCAAATTAGGTTTTGGACAACTCTAGATTTGATCCAAAGTCTTTCTGAATTTAAGGACCCCTTCATTGCACAATTCCTTTAAAATTAATAAAACAAGTTCATAGAATCTCATCATATGAAATATCAAGTTCAAGTCATTTCCAGATAATAATAGGAGCCAAGTTTTGTGCATATTAGCAATATTATAACTGTTGTCATACGACTTCAATATTTCGTTCTTGGGAAGTTCAAGCTTTCACAATAGCATAACAGATGTTCAACCAATTCTATTATTAGAGTCCCACACAGTCGACAAATGCTCATGCACTTTTTAATTCCAACTTTGGCTCCTAAGACCTCTAGCGTATCACACATGTTAAATTTGAACAATACATATTGCCTTATCATTCTACAATCGGGATAAGCTGCTGATCGCTGGGTTTTATTGTTTCAATGGACCAATATTTCAAAAAATGACCACTGTTCACTTTGGTCACCATATTAAACATATCCCGTTCTTGTGCATAGTTAAGTATGACTAATTTCTTTTTTTTTCCTTTATTGTTTTTGGTTTGTTTAAAGCTTTACAAAAAGTACTCCAAATTTATCTCAGAAATAAAATACATTAAATTAAATTACATTTAACAATCATACATTCTTAACTTACACATAATACTACTTGAATTGCAACTTTCTATTAAAATGCTTTTATCTATACATTTAAATATCAATTACCGTTTCCAGAGCATCTCATACCCATACCTTAAAAAAAATTTCTAACCAAATCCTTACATTACTGGGTCAAAAACATTGATGTATTCATGCTAGATCACATATGACTCTCAGATATTCATTGACACATATTTTCAAAGCTATGGAATTACCATGCAGCATCTCATACCAAAGATTATCTCTGTTCACTCTAGCAATATCATTCACGAACAATCAGAAAAATTCAATTCTCTGCATCAAATGTTTTGGACAAATCAGCAACAAATGAATTCATGATTCATTTACCCCATTTATCCTACACTGCCTACAGGATTTATTTTCCTCAACATTTTTAGCTTGTATATTCTGGATCTCAAAAGTATTCAATACATCAAACCAGAATCTCATTGTTGCGTTCCTAACGACTCTAGAAGGACTCTAGAAGGTTAATTTTCTATATATTTCTCTGGAACCGATTTCCACCTCCAAAATTAAACTCCAAATTTGACTTTTCCGGGGTTCTTTATAAGAGTGTCAATTGATAGCCCCAGATTGAGTAGATTTTGATCACATAGTCAATAGCAGTTTAGTCTTAGCAAAAGGATAGTGTAGCCAAGTGTCTGTATTCCCTTTGGCCCATTTCAAATATACTTTACTAGTTGCTGCTACAGTTCCAATATTCATCAGATTGGTGTTAGTTTCAAAATTATTCATTAATTTCATGATAAAAGTATTGTTACATAGACTACATAGTTTCACATAAAACATAGACATTTAGTGGCTGACTCATGGAATTATTTGTGCCGAAAAACAGGGATTTGTGCGCCATCCTGCCCGCAAATCCCTGTTTAACAAATGGGGATTTGCGGGCAGAATGGAGCACAAACCCTGTTTTTCGGCGCAAATAATTCCATGAATCAGCCCCTTTGTATTCTAAAATGTCTGAGGTTCGCAAATTTCTGCGGCATGAAGCAAACATGATACCACTTTGGAGGAATATAACAACAGAATCGCATTGACAGAGAACCCATATTGTTGGCCAATAAATGTGCTAAGGGACCAGACAATTTTCAGACATTTCAGCTGAAGTTCCGACCAATGTTGCTGCCAATTCAATTTCTGATCAATTATGATACCCAGATATTTATAACGTCCTACTACGTCAATGTCTTGGTCCATAATCATCCACTTGTGTGAATAATTGGTTGGGTAGATTTCACTTTACCTTTGAAATGGAGAATTTTAGTTTTGCTCAGCCCATTCAATTTTACAAAGTTCTCTAGGATGATCAGTTTTGTAAGGCCTTTAGGAGTATAATCTACCAATAGCAGATCATCTGCATATCCAAGCCATCGTTACCGCGCCATACCAATTTTGATGTCATCTGTTAATAGTATCTGAGCTTCATCCATAAAATCAGCCAGATATAAATTAAAAAGAGCATCTGTAAGAATGCATCCTTGTTTAACTCCCCGCTTGGTGATTATTGAGGCAGAGAGCTTACCTTCATTATCGAGTCACACTCTTATTGTTGTATCTCGCTATAGCAGCTGTATCATGATCAATAATCCGGCTGGTATGCCCAACGTTTTTAATTTCAACAATAGTCCCTCTCTTATTACATTATCAAAAGCTGCCATGAAATCTATGAAGGCAGCAAATACTGGCATCCTTCGAACTTTCCAGGTGTACTCAATGGCTGTCACCAAGTTGGCTATGTTATGTAAAGTGGAAGACTGTTTTCTGAATCCAGATTGATAGGGAGGCCGTATGCTGAATTCCTCTATCCACTGGTTAAGCTCATTTAACAAAGTCTTAGCAGATATTTTTCCAGGGACATCTAGCATAGCTAGCATCCTATAATTCCCTGGCTTTTTCCATGAGCCTTTTTTGTGTATAGGGAGTATTATACTCTCTTGCCATGTTGAGGGGCTACGACCATTTTCTCCAATCCACTTGAACAGGGTATACAATGCCATGGCCCATTTCTCAGGAGATATTTTAAGTAATGCATTACAGCTTCCATCTGGTCCAACCGCCCTAGAGCTACCCATACTCTTTATCAGACTAGTTAAATCACCCAGTGTACATTTACCTGTCCAAGGGGTAAAATTATTGAGGATACCGATGTCTTTCACCATATTTAAACCAAGTGTGCTTTCTACATATGACTTTTTTAGCTAGTGTTTTAAAAATAGCTTTACCCAAAGTTTACCAATGGCATTAGAGATAGATTTTCAGGCCGATTCATGGAATGAATGTGCGCTGAAAATTTCCGCGCAAGCGTGCAAAGTGTGCGAATCCCAGCACAAGTGCGAAAATCGCAGCGAAACCCGCGCACAGCGATTCGTGGAAGTCTGTGTGCGTGTAAATCCATGGAAGTGCGCTAAAATCCTGCGTGGTGCACCGGGCGCACACATCATCAAACAGTGTGCGCTATGCGCACAGTGAAAGTGCACATAGCGCAGCGCACACAACAAAAGTAGGCGTAACATGGGGCGTAACACGCGGAATGGGGAACAACGCGTGAAAATGTGGTCGTTACGGGGGAAGTACAGGAGGCAAATGCGTGGAACGCCCACACGCGCACCGACAACACGTATTCATGGAATCGAACGGGGCCAATGCGTGCGCCAAAAAAGACGCGCTAATCCGGAAACACGTATGCCAGCAGGAAGCAGGCGTATGTGGACCCGCGCAGCATAAAAGTGCACGCAAACAACAAACAAGCTCAGACGCTACGATGAATATACCGTTCCTCGCAGCAGTGGTCATGGGATACCGCAGGAGGAGGAGGAGGATAGTCAGGGCCAGAATTTTTACACCCAGAACCAGCCTTTTTGGGATGCCTGATGACCAGGTGTATGGGAGGTACAGGTTTCCACCTCACATAATACTCGACCTGGTGAGTGAGTGGGAGGATGACCTCACATCACCCACCCTGTGCTTCCAAGCACTGAGCCCCCTGGAAAAGGTGCTTAATGTACTGCACTTCTTGGCCACTGGATCATTTCAGCGGACAAGTGCTATAGTGGGGGGGGGTGTCACAGGCCACGCAGTCACGCTGCCTACGCCAGGTGTTGGCCATCATGACTGCTTGCCCATCAGTCCGCAGGCACATATACCTGCCCAGAACACCTGCAGAAAGGCAGGCTGCCGTCCAGGATTTTTACGGGGTGGCACACTTCCCCAAAGTGCTTGGTGCCATTGATTGCACCCATGTGGCTCTACGTCCTCCCAGGGCATCTGAGCACATCCATAGAAACCGCAAGCACTGGCATTCCATCAACGTGCAGGTAGTATGTGATGCCAAGGAAATCATCACCTCAGTATATGCCAACTATCCAGGGTCCACCCATGACAGTTTCATTTAGAGAATGTCAATCTTAAACCGGGACCTAGAAGCTGGGCGATGCATGGCTGCTTGGTGAGTATAAATGCCACTGCACATGCATGCATGTCAGATACTGAGTAATGTCACAACCCCACTAATGATACCCATCATGACCTCCCCAGGGTACAGTGCCTACCCTCTGAGCACCCACATGATGACGCCAATTCGGAACCCCACCACACCAACCGAGGTAAGATACAACAAAGCCCATATTGCAACCCGGGGCATAGTGGAGCGCACATTCGGAGTGCTCAAGTCACGCTTTCGCTCCCTTGACCGCTCTGGTGGGCAGCTGCTATACGCTCTCCCAGTAGTGTGCAGGATCATAGTGGCAGCATGTGTCCTGCACAACGTTGCAACACGTCGGGGCCTGCCGGTGGACATGGTGGTTCCCCACATCCCCAACCACATGCACGCCCGCTGCGCATGGGAGGGGAAAGGGCACGTGGTGAGGCAGCCTGTACGCAGCTGGCGGCTAATTACTTCACCTAATATCACACCCCTGTGGAGTGCACACAGCCCTGACACATACCAGCTGACAATCAATGATGATGACATAAGGGAGAGTCAATGCTGCATGAATGATCACTCCCTTGCAAAATACAACATTAAAATAGCACCATGTCACCCAACTCCTCCCCATCTCCGCCACCCAACACACCATGGCATGTCATGAAATGTGAAAGCAAACAAAGGAATGCACAACACCTGACACAAGTGTCACAAAGTGCAGTGTCCCAAATGGAAACAGGCCACAGACAATATGCTCCCAGTAATCAATAACAAACAGCCCACATGACCAAATACTCACCAGCAACACAATACAGCAACACAGTATGAAAGATTGCAAAAACATGACAGTACAAAGTCAAAGTAGTGGTAGTCATACAACCTGAATAAGCCAGCACATCGACCCCTTCAAACTGCATAGTGTTGCTGCCACTCAAATGTATCAGTGTACTGCATACAACATGAACTGCATCTGCAAAGGAGACGGCCTTGTGAAGACATGAAGAAGGTACCTGCGAATAAGGAGGAAGACATGGATACACAAGCACATATCAATACACCATGCAGTGTTCAATACAACAACAATACCCACTAGGGATGTCCACACAGTATTGACTACAGACTGCCCACACAGCTCATGGGAGCGCAATGTCACTGTGTAAGTCACTGTCACTTGGTCACACCCTTTGCAAGCCCATGGAAACGGGAAGCAGGAGGGGTGTGTGTGTCAGGAACCCAAGCATCTAACCCAAACTCAGGACAAGCCTGCATGTGCCCAGCCGGAATACACAGTGGATGCCCACGGGAGCCACACAAGGCAACACAAAAAAAAAAAAAATGGCCATGTGGGAGACAGGGGGGGTGGGGGCACCCAGGAGGTTCGAGGACAGGGTGCACACCAACACCCACCTGCGTGGATGTTGCAAAAAAGAAAATACCTCCATGGGCTCATGGCCTGCACGGCTATGCCATTGTGGGAGAACTGCTGTTGCTCTCTTCATCCTCTGCTGCTGCATCAGGAGGTGGTGGCACTATGGGAGGCAGGCCACGCAAAGCCCTGGTATGGTCCTCCATGCCAGCAAGCATGCAGGTCTGGAAGGTCTGATTCTGGAGGATTATAGTGCGGAGATCCCCATGCAGCACCTCACGGGTTGCCTGCATTTCTGCACGCAAGGCCTCGCGTGATGCCCGGATCTCCTCACGGGTTGCCTGCAGCTCAGCTGAGAGCGAACGTGTGAGCTGCTCCAGCTGCTGTTCTGCCCTAAAATTTCGGGAAGCCTCAAGTTCAAGCAGACTCTCCCTGAGCGTCTGGAGTTCTACCCTCAGGGCTTCCCTGTGGCCCTGTGACTCTAATGATATGGCTTCGCGCAGAGTTTCCAGTGCCGCCCGTCGGTCCCTGTTGGACGCCAACATGTCTTCCCTGTGTGGCAAATGGAGTCTGTTGCCTGCTGTTGTTGCTCCATCTGCCTTTCAGGGGGATAATGGAAGTGGCCACCCTCTCCATTGCCTGAGCCATCATTTCAACTGATGCTGCCTGTTGGGTTGCCATACCGTACATGGAGTTTTCCCATACAGTATTGCCTGGTGGCGCACGGCCACCGCGTCGGCGGGCACCACACCTGTTTGTGGCAAGGCGATCTGCACCTTGCTGTGCTGGCACTGCCTGAGGCTGCAGGACTGCATTCCCCCTATGATCTGCTGGCCCAGGAACAGGATCAGATGTTGTGGAGTGTGACCCTGCATCCGTAACCGCCAAAGGCAGACCTACCAACACTGACATCCCTATAGAGGGGTCTACCCCTGGTGCAGGTGAGTTGGACAGAACAGAATCCCTGCTAGAAGCACTCACCTGCAACAGCACATAAGTCTCATCATCCGACTCAGCACCACACCACGTCCTCCACTGGTGCCTGGTCGTGGCTGAGATTCCTCCTGGGTCTGCACCATCTCCTCAACCTCACAAGCATCAAGTGCGTCATCACCTGCAAAAACATGAAATCCAACAAATGGAAACAGGCATGAGCACCATAGCACACACATAGGCCTGACAAGACAGAGATCCTGTACATGGTTTACACATGTCCCACATGACTACAACCCTGGCATGCATGCACTGTCAATGAGTTGGAAGGGGAGTCAATAAGGCAGACACTGAGGACACCAAGATGGAAAAGCAACACATTTGCTGTATGGTGGGTAGCACTGGCACCACACATTAGCCTGTGAGTGGCATGTCCAATACACATACATGACACATGCCAGCACACAGACGGCATGTAGCATAGCCATGGTAAATTAGACAACTACAGTGATATGTCAGTGAATGAGTACTGTCACCCATCCATGTGAGATGGACATGATGAGATGAAAAATGGTAAATAGTGTGGCAAAATATGCATGTGCCACACACTGCAACACATCCATTGTACAATAGTACAGTGATTGTAGGCAGATGTACACATCAATGGTTGGTCACTTTAACATGACTGGAAACAACTATCATGTTCCACATGCAAACAGACCGCAAACAGACCCTAAAAATAAATGTGGGCAGGCCAATACTCTATCGGCCTGAATGGTCTAATCATTCACATAACCAGGTAACAATTGTGGCCCAATGTGGGGTGTAAACAATAGCAGAAGCATGTCACATATGTGGCAGTAGGGCTGAAAAATGCATAGCAAAAATTGGATAATTGAAACAATCAGCCTGAATGAACACTGAAAAAATCAGAACAATGTGGTTGCAAGATGACATTTCAAGGGCAACTGCAGTAATGTGGGGCTAATTGGCTACTGTGGGCAGAAGGGATACTGTCATACCCGAATCCAAGGCACGTGAATGTATTGGAGGGAGCACATGGGTGACCCATAACACTCAGGAGTACACACCCTCACCTGGCACTCAATCAGAACTCGTCACCCAAACAACATACACATGGATTACACACACATGCATGGGCACTCACGGGACAATGCGTCGTAATCAGGTAGGTCTCCCACGCCTTGGATCTGTTCCTCTGTGACGAAGGTTCCAGCAACAGACTCATGTTCAGTGAGTTGGTTGTCCTCTGGTGGAGACCCACCGCCAGTCACCAGAGTATAGGCATGATTTGAGGCCAGCTTGTTCTTTGTTCTGCGTTTCAGGTCATTCCACCGCTTGTAGCAATCATCAGCTGTGCACCTCACAAATCCAAGGGCACTTATGCGGTCCGCGATGGTCTTCCAGTGTGCCCTACGTTGACCAGGTGTGGTCTTGCACCCTGCAGTCACCACCATTTTGCGTCTATGTGCCGCACATAGGCCACAAGTGCATCAAGTTCGGCGTCATTAAAGCTAGGCTTCCTTGACGTGCCGGAGTGTGTAGCCGTGTCTGGAGTAACAGCCTGTAGTGCCAGAGAACCCTTCTTCCTCTTTTTCAAAGGTGGTGCGGATCCAGAGTGGCTTACGCCGTTCTGGTCAGTAGGGGCAGAAGTGCCAGTGGACTGGGTACTAGGAGTGTGCAAATGCACAATGACCATAGGTGTTGGTGCAGGCATTGGCTGCAGGGTGATGTTGGCAGGGGCAACGTCGGTTTGATGGACCTGGACTGACACTGTCCCGGCTGGGAGACTCAGAGCTGGGGTGGATAGAGCTGCAGCTGCCCCTGCAGCCTCCCCACCTTGCCTATTTGGGGCAGCAGATGACATTGCTGCCCCAGATCCACGTGGCCTGGTGACACCAACTTGCACCGCCACATGTGGCTTAGACTTGCTGACCTGGAAGTCAGCCTGGGAGTCATCCTGTGCCGGTTCAGGTGCCACAATGGGCTGGTCCAACAAGGGCTGAGCTGGGATGGTGTCAGCTACGTTTCCCACAACCAGGGGGGGGCATGGGTGTCCCTGATTGGTCCTCCACACATGGGGGTCTAGGGGCACTCTGCAAATCCTGGCCACGTCCCCTACCGCATCCACCACGGCCACCTTTTGGAGGTCAGCCACCTTTGCCTCCCTTACCGCTTGGTCAACTCCCAACCATGGCACTGATGTTGTTGTGCGTATGGGAGTTGCAGTAAATGATTGTCCTGGGCAATTGGGGGTGAAACGGGTAGGGTACTAGATGGAATACGTACCCTAGTGCTCTAGCAAGGCTGTCTGTGACCCCTGGGGTAAGATGACGGGTCACGCAATGCACAGGCACCCCGAAATCAAATAATAACATGCACGCAACCCCTCGTAGACCACGTGCATGGAAAAATGAACCCGCACTATGCTGTGGCACCCAGAAACACAAAAATAACCCTAGGCGTAATACACGTAGCCTACAATGACCTCTGAAGGGGTACGTGACACACGGGGCAAGCACATTTGGTAAATATGTGCGCGACTCAACGTATGCCTGGAAAAAGAACGTGAAAAAGACGCGCATGTGCACATGGGCAACACCCCCGCCAAAAGAAGATTTGTACGCTGTTTGAGGAAACAGGACAAAAGAAGAAGTGAACACTGTTTGAGGAAACAGGCCCAACCAAAAAATTGAAAGCTGTCAGAGGTAACAGGGAGTACGAACTTGAAACGCTGTGAAGTAATCGCGTGTGAACCGACAAGAAGTACAAAATTCACCCACTCGCTCTCCACAAAAAGCACGTACAAGAAAATGGCGTCCTACACGTACCTTTTAAACCGGCCCACACGTACGTCACTTACGCGTGTATGCGCTAAGGGCCTTTTTCTCCAATTACATGAGCTGACACTCGGACGTGCAGTTTTTGCACGTGTACAATGAACATGCACCCGTGTTGAGGGAAACGCCCTTGCGCGTCACATGTCACAGACACGCTAACGCACTAAGGGCCTTTGGTCCAATGAAGTCGCGTATGTGCTGTGTCTTCACGTGCTGATTCACTATGCACCTGTCACGAGGGAAACACCTGCGCGCGTAACGTCACAGACGCGCTTACGCGCTAAGGGACTTTCCTCGAAATACACGCTGACGTGCAATTTGTTCACGTGCCAAATCACTCTGTATCAAGCTGGCCACGCGACAACACACGGAAGACCCCGCTCCTGCCCTGAAGGCCGAATTACTGCCCCCCAGAGCCCCGAGCACGCTCCCACCTGCCATCTGCTGCTTCCTGTCTGTCTGCTGCCCATGTGTCCTGCTATTTGCTGCCTGCACGTCAGCCAGGGGTGCAGTTGCTGTGACCACCCCTGCTGGAACCGAAGACTCCCGACTGGGATACTATCGCTCCACAGCCCAGCCCCAGGACCCAGTTGCCCACCCACACCTGCCTCTGAGGTTGCCATGACGGGCACTACACCATCAGGCAGGACTGGCAACCCCCAGCCAGAGAGGCAGAGGGCCACCAGCTTCAGTGCCAGGGAAGTTGGTGTCCTGGTGGAGCAAGTCCTGGGGCATTATGATGCCCTCTTTGGAAGTTTACGCGCCGACAATGAAGGACGGACCAGGATCTGGATGGACATCGTGACTGCCATCAACGCGGAGGGGGTGGCAGTCCGCGACATCAAGCATGTCCAGAAGCGCTGGGAGGACTTCAGGTCCAGGACCCTCAACAAGGCCCAGTGCCTCTTGAAAGCAGCGGATGCCAAGGGGTGCTGGGGCCAACTGTCAGACCACCAAATGAGAGTTTGGAATGCACACGCCCAGCGCTCCATGTCCAGGTCCTTGAGAGGCAGACCGTCTGGAGTGGAGCAGTAAGTGTACATGCATACTGATTGGACGCTGTGCATGTTGTGGTGTGCCAGTGGTGTGCAGGTTACACATGTGTTTTTGTAGGGCCATGCATGGATATGTATGTACAGGGGCGTGAGGCTGAGACATGTGAGTGCTCTCATGTGTGAGACACATGGATGGTGTATGTGTTGGTAAGCATGCAGGCCAAATGCCAGTGTGGGAGCACACAAGTTTGCATTACTGTGTATGTATGTTGCCATGGTTGTGGTGTCACACATAGATGGTGGTTCCAGCTGCATGTATCTGCACTGTGTACATGTGCATGTGTGTGTATTTAACAAGTGTGCAACCGTGATGCAACATGGATGCATGTGGCACTGACATGTAGAAGGCTGAATGCCAGATGTGACATGGATGGCGATCTCATCACTGTGACAGTTGGTGGACATGTACACATGCATGTAAGTGTGGTGGCGTGTGCAGTGCTTAATTTGTGGGGGTGGTTGCCGGTGCCCAACACCGGGACTCTTTTGTGGGCACCGGAACTCATGCAGGGCCAGAGCACGTGCAATTTCTTTGTTTGTTCTTCCACTTCGCTTTAATTAGATAATAAATCATTGGTATTTGTCATTCTGATCTCGATCTGGCTGGCTGGGCCTGGGAGGGGCCAGCAATAGCAAAGAAAAAACAAACTGTTACAAACAACAGTCAATGAAAACTACCATTCTGTTGTTACTATGCAGTATTTGATACATTCTGTATAGTAACACAAAATGTGCAGTTTTCATTGGCTGTGAAATTACATGGTGACGTGTTGTTGTTGCCACAGGAGGCAGCGCGGCGCCACCTTCATTTCACGAGTTACTGTAAAGTGAAGGTGTCGAGGCGTGGCGTGGCATTGTCCGTCCTAACTTGTGAGAGAGCGAGCCTGCCTTGCTGCACTGCGTGGTGCGGCCTAGTTGCTTCCTGGGGCCCCTCTGCCTGCTTTTTCATTTGTGTGGGTGCCAGTGTGTGCACCCGGCCCCCCGTCCCTGACGCCCCAACAGGAGCCCAGGTGCCAGAAATGAATTTGTTTGCAACTTTGGCCACTTTTTCATTGGTGCCGAGCCCTACTGGAGACAATTGTATGCCCCAGTCCGACCCTGGATAACATTCATCTAAGCGAAACATGAACCATGAATTTGTGCCTGGGTGTTTCCGTTCTTACTTTTAATGTTGTCAGCCTCATTAGTTCACAAACGAGATTCAGCGAGGGGACCCGGAACGGTACACGTATAGGGCTGAAACCGAACCGGCTGCACTTCGCGAGAAAAGCCCATGCAAAGACGAACTTCTGAAATGCCATTTCAGGCTTAAAGAATCACACATGGAAACTAGACAGGGATAAACCTGGTGCACGTGCCCACTAATCTGTCATCATAAATAAAAGCACTAGTTGAGTATTCGTGTATAATTCTCAACCGTCTTTTGCTGTCATTTTTTTACATAATTGCAGCGCATGTTTTCTATTCTGATGTGTGGTTTATACACTTGATGTGGCCCCTCAACCTGGATACAATACGCTCCGAGCATGTGCTCCGAATGAGATCACATGCAATCCTCAGATAGGAATCCTCAGATAGAGAGGTGGGTGTCTGTTACACCCCGCAGTTTAGTGAAGTATGTCAAGAACATGTCAGTGGGAAGGAGATATCCGAATATGCATTCTCCTCTTGCTCCTTAATATTGGGTGACAAAACATATTTAGTTGTTTAATATGTGTTAAGGTGGAAAGAGGCCCTAAAGCAGAAGTAGCATAGGCCCATGATTTCACAACAATGTCTTGCAGAAATTACTTTTTCCAAGTTATACAACACCATGCTTTTGATGCTGGAAATGCATTGG